>NC_138160.1:138304231-138904231 GCF_964165515.1 Mesoplodon bidens | reverse complement strand
AGCTAGCCCCAGGCTGCCAGCTCCCCATGCAGGCCTGGGGCTCTCTTACTATCTGGCTGGGGCTGACTTTTTAAAAAATAACTTCTTCCTTGACTTCCTTGATAATCTTTTAATTCTTCCCCCTTGTCTCTGAAACCGTATGCTTTGGCTTTCTAGTTTTTTTCACTCTGGAATAGGTCTTGTCCATATCTACTTAATTTCACAGGTAAGGAAGCAGCTACCCCTTTAGAGGGTCAGCCCCACAGGGCAAACCAAGGGGTCCAGGAACATTCAGTCAACCCAGAACCACAGTTTCAGAGCCAGTGGGGAATTCTGACATAGCTGTGGTGCAGGACACACCCACTCCTAGAAAAAGTAGGTGAAGTAACTTTAAGGGCAGTGTGAGGTTGAACTCTGCCCCTGCCATCTACCATTTGTATGGATGTGGGCTCGTCACTTTATTCCTATGCACTTGTCCCCATTTGGGAGATGCAAGTGCTGCCCCAGGGTTGTGAGGACTAAATTAAATCATCAAACTTTAGGGGGGAAAAAAGGAAAGCATGTCAGCAGGACCATTTGTGCTGTGGAGTAACTAGTTTCCTAAGTCCACTGTGCCTGTTTTTCTCCCTTTGTAATATGGCCAGCTGACATGTGGGTATCCTGAGGGTGACATTACTCTTGTGACAAAGGGTCACAGGCACAGCTGGAAGCTATTAGGGTGCAGGTTGGCATCCCATGAGCCTGTCCTCAGGCCTGGGCTTTGAGGGAGGTCACTGCTCCCCCACCCACTGCAGGGACCACCTGTCCTGTGTCTGAGTATCTGGTAAGCCCTAGGGTACAGATATTGCCTGCCTTTGAGAACACAAGGTTAAGCTAAGACCTGCCACCAACAATTGGGGGATCAAGTTGAGCTGTCACTTTTTAATTTGCCAAGTAAGGACACGGTAGAAGGAAATTTTAACATTCCCTATCCCCCCAAAAGTTGGAAGTACATGATTTTTCGAACAAAGTCCTTCAGTATAAGATCATCTTGCTGAAAACACAGTTTTGTTTTCCTCCGTTGCGACTTGGGGCTGCTCTATCCCAGCCGGTCCTTGGGCGTCAGCAGTCGGGGCCAGCATCACGCCCCTCCCTCCTGCAGATCCCTAGAGACAGGTGCCCCAGGAGGCTGCCATTACCACGGCTCCCAAATTGGCCGGAGGACCTAAGCCACGTCGCCTCCCTTCTCTGGGCTTCGGTCCGTCAGTCGGTGAAACGAAGATGGTAATAACCATCTTCGTTTCACCGCATAGCACACATCGAGGTCCCAGAACGTGCTCCGGGGCGCTCTGAGGTTGGCCCCTCTGTTGGAGTCCAGCCACGGGAGTTCACTCCCGGTTTGCAGAAATTTAGCCCAAGGAGAGGTTTTTACAAGTCGGCTTCTCTCCCCGAAAAGTCTGGTCTTTTACCTTCGTTGTCCGCCGCCGGCCATCAGGAATCTGGCTGGAGGGCGCCGATGCAGCCCGGACATCGAGGTTTGACCCGCGAACTCGATCGCCCGCTCACAGACACCGACGTGGCGGGGCCTAACGCTCCCGCCCGCCCCTCCTGCTTGTGCTCTGGGGCCCCGTCCCCGGTCCCCCGGGCCAGGCCACCGTTCGAGGAGCCCTTGTGGCTTCACGGTTCCCATTCCTTCCTTCCGCTTCCGGGACAGGCCCCTCCCGCCCCCGGTGGGCTTCCGGAGGGGGCGGGGCCTGCGCTCGCTACGTGGTGGCGGGCGCGTCTGCCGGCGCGCGTCAGTAACGCAAGAGGTTGCGGCCAATGGGGAGCGGCGTTGGCTGGCGCTCCCGCTCCCGTCCGGCCCCGCCCCCGCCCGGCGTCGGGCCGTCGGACGGGCGGGAAGGGGCGGCCGCTCGGGGAGGATGGCGGCGGCAGTGGGAGTGGGCGCTGGCGCCGGGGGACCAGGAGCCGCGGGCGGCAGCGGCGGGGCGCGCGAGGGCGCGCGGGTGGCGGCGCTGTGCCTGCTATGGTACGCGCTGAGCGCGGGCGGCAATGTGGTCAACAAGGTGATCCTGAGCGCCTTCCCGTTCCCCGTGACCGTGTCGCTGTGCCACATCCTGGCGTTGTGCGCGGGGCTCCCGCCTCTGCTCCGCGCCTGGCGCGTGCCCCCGGCGCCGCCAGCCTCGGGCCCTGGGCCCGGTCCGCATCAATCGCCGGGCCCGCTCCTGCCACCGCGCTTCTACCCGCGCTACGTGCTGCCCCTCGCCTTCGGCAAGTACTTCGCGTCAGTGTCCGCGCACGTCAGCATCTGGAAGGTGCCCGTGTCCTACGCGCACACCGGTGGGTGCCAAGGCTGGCCTAGGGGAAGGCGGCCGGGGCACGCCACCTGGGGCTTCGGCTCTTGGGTAGGAGCGCTCCGGCCGGGGTGTAGTCGACGGTCAGGAATGCCGGGCTGAGAAGTCAGCTAATGTCCGGAAGGCGCTGGAGGCCGCCAAAAGCTTTTAGCAAGAGAGGGACACGCACAGGGGTCTCGGGGAGGGAAGGGGCTGAGAAGAATGCTGGGAGCTGAGCAGGGCGGATCAGAACTGTTGGGTTAGGGGGAAGGCCCACAGAAATAGAAGAGCTGAAACAGGTTGAGGGGCTGCCAAGCCTTCCCGCCCCTCCAGTGGAGTTGGGACAGAGTCCCAGGGTGGGTTCTGGGACTAGAACGGCTCCCTGAACGCCCCTTGCCTCTCTTTGCAGTCAAGGCCACCATGCCCATCTGGGTGGTCCTCCTGTCCCGGATCATCATGAAGGAGAAACAGAGCACCAAGGTAACCCAGGAGGGCTCTGGGCCAGTGGGGGCCCCAAGGGCTTTCCGGCTGTCGCCCAGCTGGTGACGTGGTCCGGGTTCCTGGTCTGCAGGCTGCCTGGCTTCCTGTCAAGTAAGGAAGTCAGCTTAGAGACCTCTGGTGGCTCTTTTGCTGCTAATGGAATCTGTTCTGGAATCACCCTGGGGGCAGTGGTGTGTGGGGTGTGTGTTCCTGAGTTGTCTCTGTTGGGTGATCTCAGGATGCTGCCATCCATCTCAGGTGCAGCATTCCTCCCTGTTTTGATTACCTACCTGGGGTTGCTGGTAGGCAACTTGGATAACTTGGTCCCATCCTGACCAGACACCCCATGCCCCTCCAGTGGGGTCAGGGTTGGAACATCCTTGGGACATCCGACTCCTTGCTGGAACGGAACTCTGACAGAGTTTCACATCTTTGCAAGAGATAGCGGTCAGGTTGGGACTTCTGGGGTCAGAAGTGAAATGCTAGTCAGAGGAGTCCGATTTTGGCAAAACCCAGCAAAGTCTTCGAAATAAAAACAGCCAGGAATTGTGAACGTCTGGGAATGGAAGTGAAAACAACACGCAGAACCCAGGGCTGCATATAGGGAAGATGCCCCGGGCACAATTCAGGGTCTGTTCAAGATGCCAGGCTAGGGTATTTCCTGACTTGGAGGGAGAGAAGCTGTGGCGTCAGCCAGAGACAGCCTTTCCCTGTGTCCTTAAGTGGAAGTGGGACTCCTGTTGTCCCAGCTGGAATCCATTTCATGCTGGACAGAGCTCCTCTTTCCTTTGTGGTCGGTTTCTGGCATACTGTATTTTATGTAACTTAGAACGGCGGTGCCCTGGGTCAGCTTATAGAAATGGGGCCGCCTCTGGCTGACGTTTTCTTTCAGCCAGTCTTTTCTCCTGCAAGATCTGGGTGCACTCTGCAGCCCACCCGCAGGGTGACGTCAGGTGTGACTTGTCTCCCCAGGTCGGAGTTGCCTGAGAGGTGTGCGGCTGCATCTCTCCATATCACACTGTGTTTATCAGGTTTCCTGTTGTAAGGGACATTGTACCCGGCTTGGGCCGGGAGCCAGAACCTTACACAGAGAGGAAAGACAGGGGAATACATGGCTTAGGCAGGAGACTAAGGATAATGATAGAGTACGTGTGGCCCCACCCCGTTCGGATAAGCTGGGTAATCATGCCTGATCTCAGGGGAAGAAATGGGACTTCAAAAGGGAGAGCCCGAGGGCCGCAGCCAGTAGTGGGGGGAGCAGGAATTCTGGAATTCAGAGGCCTCCCTCGGCCCTGTGTGTGGGCGTTGGTGAGGTGGGGAGCCTCGCCACCCCCTCCTAAAGTCTCCCAAGTGCTTTAAGAGTATCCTTTGTAGAAGGATGAGCCAGGAGTAAGAAGAGCTAAGTGTAGGGAATGGATCCCATTTTAGCCACCAGAGCTCCAGGGCCATTCCTTGCCCTAGCCCTGGAAAGCTTGAGCCCTCTGGATGGCCCCCTATCATGGCACTCACTACTCATTCTTTCGGCCAGCAATTACTGGGTTGCCTGCCGTGTGCTGGGCACCAGGATAGAGCAGTGAACAAGGAGCTGCCCTAAGCAAGTGCAGGGACGCAGACAATGTAAAGGGCACTCATAGTGGATGGAGAGCGCTATTCCCTGGAACACACAGCAAAGGAAACTGACAGCGTCTAGGGGGAGGTGGGTCAGGGAAAGTTCTTGTGTTTGTGAACTGACGCCTGAAGGGAAAGGAGGTCTCCAGCTGGAGAAGGGGTCGGGGGAGTGTCCCTACCAGGGATAACTGCATGATGGAAGAGCCCAAAATAAGAGGGACCCGGCCAGCCTCTCAGACGATTGAAGTTTCAGACCCTGGTGTGTTGGTGGCGGCAGCTGGATAGATCCTATTGGGACCAGCCCTGGTTTGTGGCTCTTAATGGGGGTGATGGCATAGGGGGTGGGGACACCCACAGTGATACAGCCCTGCCCTCAGGTACTCTGAGAACCATCTGCGTCCCACCCCCCCAGTGCCCCCTAGAGCATCACTGTCGTGGCTAACACCATTGTTCAAAGGGGTAGGCGGTGTCCTTTTGGGGAGGGAAGAGACAGCAGCTGAGGCTTTCCTCTGGTCATCTGTGTTGGGTGGCCCAGCTCAACCCTGGCCCATCAGCCCCTCCTGCCCTCCTCTCACAGGTGTACCTGTCACTCATCCCCATCATCAGCGGCGTCCTGCTGGCCACTGTCACGGAGTTGTCCTTCGACATGTGGGGGCTTGTCAGTGCCCTTGCTGCCACACTGTGCTTCTCGCTTCAGAATATTTTCTCCAAAAAGGTATTTGGGTGCCATCCAGGGTGCACCTGGTGTTGCAGGGGTGTGCGGGTGGCATCTAAAAAAAAGTGGCCGAGTAGGGATTTCTTCGGTGTTGGAACAAAACAAATCCTGTTGCCCTTCTGCTGGTTTTCTATTTGTTTTGGTTTTTAAATAGCTTTTTTGTTTTTTTTATTATAAAGTTCACCTACGTTCAACGTGAAAAAATGGAGAAAAGACCAATGAAAAGAAATCAGAAAACTTATTGAGCACCTACTGTGTGCCAGGCACCATAGTAGGTGCTGGAGACAAAGAATCAAGAGAGAGCTGCCCCCTGCTGCAGGGTTTCCTCTTTACTGAGGAAAGTCGCAGTGCTGTCCCCTAAGGAGAACTACTATTAATGCTAGGGTTTTTTCCTGTACAGTTTTTAGAGTTGTAATATTATACATACTTTTCAAATTCTGCTTCATTCATTTATTATTGCAACACTGCATGCTCCCATATCATTCAAAGTTATTGCTCCTAACTCCAGTAATAATCACATCTTTTCAGGTATCACAAGTAACGCAGTCGGTTTCCCTGTTGCAGATGCAGATTATTTCCAGCTATTCACTATAAATAATATTGTAATGAATGTCTTTGTGCATAACATTTTTCTGTCTCTCAGGTTATTTCCTTTTGATAGGTTTGCAGTTCTTGGGTCAGAGGGTATGAGATGTTTATGGCTTTTGATATACTTTGCCTGGTTGTTTTCTGGAACTATATGCCAATTTAGACATTAACCAGTGCCATTTCAGAGTGCCTGTTTTACTGTAGCTTCACTAGCATTGAGTGTTGGTGGGTTTTGTTTTTGTTTTGTTTTTTTCTTTTCTCGGTCCTTCATGTACGAAACATCGTGCTTGTTTTGGACAGGGGCTGTGTGTCTCGTCATAGGTGCACTTTCAGGTTTGGCAGTCAAGGTCAGATGTCAGGGTTAGTGTACAGTCACCATGTTTGGGGTCTGGGTAAGCGGAGCCCCTCTTGCCGCTTATAGTTTCGATCGCCTTTAAAGAGGTTTTCTCCCTTCAGGTATTAAGAGATTCAAGGATCCACCATCTCCGGCTGCTGAACATCTTGGGCTGCCATGCCGTCTTTTTTATGATCCCCACGTGGGTCCTGGTGGACCTCTCGGCTTTCCTGGTCAGCAGCGACCTGGTGAGTTGGCCTGTGTCAAGAACATGCCCTTTTCTTAACTGGTTCCAAAGTAGGCGCTTTGTCAGGGAGTTACGCCTCTGTGTTGACTTTGGGGCATCTGAGGCCTCTGACAGCCACCAGCCCTTTTAGCCCTCAGCTCTTCGATGACTCACACCGCTTGCAGTCGAGTAAGAAGGCCGCCTGTGCATTTCTTTCTCTGTCATGCTAGATCCCAGCTGCTGATAGCTGCTGCATTTGTGCCAGTGCATTCAAGGAAGAAAAAAATGCCAGCACAGGCAACTTTCCCATCCTGACAGTCTGGTTCAGATCTCACTTGCCTTTTGGAAACTGTGCTTGCACTGCTCGAGTCCTTTCTTGGTGTCATCTCTGTACTTCCATTGGCACCAGATGTATCCATAGCTCTCTGGACACAGGAAAGAGCATCTTCCCACCACCTACAGGACCAGCCTCCAGAGAATGTGCTAGAAACTAATGCAGGTGACAGTGATAAGAAGGAAGTTCTTCCAGGCCCGAGTTAGATGGAGTCAATGTTTATTAGGGCTTAATGAGGTCTGACTGGATTCTTGACATTGGTCTTTAATCCCTACCACCACCTCTGGACGTAGTGGAGGTTATCTCTGGTTTCCAGGTGAGGCAACTGTGGCTCTGTGTTCTGACTTCCCTTCCATGTTGATTAGCTGTAATGTTTCTGTGAAGAACTTTCCATCATCAGCTGGAACTAGTTTGTTACCTGGAAGTACAGTGCACGAAAAGCAGTTTACTGCTTCTCTTTCCTTCTAGTTACCAGTTTTCAGAGTAAAGAAAACCAGGGAGTGTTAACCAGGGAGTTGAGGGTTTCTCTTGGGTGAAGGAGGGTTCTTTGATTTATTTACTTTTCAGTATCATTGTGAACTTGTGTTTGTCAGTTGTCCATGTTATTTTGTTAAATATTCAGAGTATCTTGTCTGGACTGATGGAGTCCTTCTAATTGGCTCCCTGCCCTTCTGATAGCACATATCAGCCTTGGGTAACTTTTGGCCCCACAGGATGTCCTCCCTCGTCTTGTGCGCCTCCCATCCCAGACCTGCAATCAGCCACTCCTTCAGGGGCCCAGGTTGCTTTAAGCAGAGAGAGAGTCATGTTTGGAGATACCATCTCAGTGCCATGTGTGCTCACTGCTGTTGGGTTGTCATTGTTTTTAAGACTTGGCAGTAAAAAACTAGGAAAGATGTATTTGGTGGCGGAGGGGAGAGTTTATCCTGATTCATTCTAATTCCAATTTAACATTGCAGGATTTATTACTGCTTTGATTTTGTGTGTGTGTGTCTTTTCTGGTACACTTGGTTTCTCACAGCGTTTCTTATTCGCAATATGCTACGGAAACTGTTCATACATGATTCCACTGTACACACATATAACTGCTTCAGAGTGAGAATCCCTACCAGACAACTGCAGGTAGCGTACAGAGAAACAGTTAAGATTTCTTTGCAGCTCTGTTTGTCCTTAAAACAGGTTTCGTTACAGATGTACAACTGGAATACTGTGTTCTAAGGGCACTTGAAATAATTGTTTTCACAATGTGCCTCTGTCACCAACTTCTTGTGCATTTGGGTTCCTTTACTTCCATTTGTTTTCAATTTCTAGGCAATTTTTTTTCCTCACTGAATATATCAAACCTTTATATTTCCAAACCCAAATGATATGACAGGGTTTATTCAAAGAAGTCTAACTTCAGTCCCTGTTGCCTCCCCACTGCTGACCCCCATAAGTAGCCATTTTTTTTTTTTTTTTTGCTGTACGCGGGCCTCTCACTGCTGTGGCCTCTCCCGTTGCGGAGCACAGGCTCCGGACACACAGGCTCCGCGGCCATGGCTCGCGGGCCCAGCCGCTGCGCGGCATGTGGGATCTTCCGGGATAGGGGCACGAACCCGTGTCCCCTGCATCGGCAGGCGGACTCTCAACCACTGCGCCACCAGGGAAGCCCAGTAGCCATTTTTATGATCTTGGTTTACCCTCTCAGTGTTTCTTTTCGCAGACATAAGCAAATTTCTATATACAGTCGGCCCTCCATATCCATGGGTTTCGAGTCCCCATATTCAACTGAGGATCAAAATTTTCATCCGAAGTTGGTTGAATCTGCAGTTGTGAAACCCACAGATACGGAGGGCTGACTATAAATTGTACTACGCCATTTTATATGAGAGACTTTGAGCATCCTCAGATTGGGGGCTCCTGGAACCAACGCCCCACAGATACTGAGGGCCAAGTGTGTTCATACCTCCCTCCTCCTTACACAAAAAGTAACTTTTTAGATACTTAGAAAAGAGTGCCTTGCTCTTTTCACTCAATGACATGTCCTGAAGATCACTCCATACTGACCTGTTAGGTCTTTTTTGTTCCTTTTATTGGCTGCATAGTATTGTCTATAGGTTTGGCTTCAGTTCTGTTACACTGTCCTGTTACAACTCATTGGGGTCTGGGTGTCTACACACAAACAGGTATACGTAGGCTTTGCTCTGCTCTCTCTTTTTTAGTTTTTTGTCTGCCCTCTTTGCTTTGCTTTTCTCTTGTATTTTGGGTATTTTTCGGTTTTCTTCTAGTTTTTCTCATTGAGGCCATCTATTTTTTACCTTGATGGGGCCCTTGTGCATTTTAACAGCAGCCCTAGGAGCAAACAGTAGTCCACAGTGCTGCCGCCTGAAGGCAGGGTTCCTGTCGGGGCTCCTCCTCTCTGCCCTGTGTCTCCCACAGCAGCCAGGTGAGTTAGCTCTGTTCCAGTGCGGCACTCCATAGTAGGAGGAAGGAGACTCAGGTCAGAGAATTATCAGCTGGGGCCTGCTACTCGCCATGTTACCAAGAAGCAAAGGCTACAGCGGGCAGTTCCCAGACACACCCAGCCCTGATGCCAACAGTTCAGCTGAAGCCAGGCACGGATCACCAGACTTGGGAGCAGGAAGCCTAGTTTTAAAGTTTGGACAGGATGTGTGAAACAGGTATTTGAAAACTGGAAAGTAAATGGGAGCAGGCAGGCTGGTAGAGAAAACCAGATTGCAAAGTACCACTGAGCCATCTGTGAGTTTGCCTTTCTTTTGCCTCCTGTGTCTCCAGCCTGGACTCAAGGCAGCCGGAAGTGCAGAAGTGGGCACTGGGGGAGAACAGAGTCAAAAGTCCTCTATGCTGGCTTGCAGACGGGGAAAGGAGATTCCTGATGTTCAGAGAGAGTACAGGAAATCCCCCATTTTCTCTGTTTCCTTTGTTCTCTCGCATCCCAGGCCCCCAGCAAACCCATGGTAGTGGCGGCAGCAGGTCCCACGGGCACCTGAGATGCTGAGGGGGGCAGCCTCCCTCTGCAGTCACAGGATGGGATTAGCCCCATTGCATTTTGTTTCTCCCTTCATCCTCCCACTGCTTGGCCCCCGAAAGGAGGTGCAGTTGTGGGAAAGACACAGCAGAATGGGGTAATTAATTCCAACTTTCTGACTGGAGGACTGAAAGAGGGAGCCCTCAGAAACCATAAAGTACCAAGGAGACATGGCGAGGAGGAACCCAGAGAAAGTGACCTCATAAAACATGAAATCCTGGGCCCACTCCTGAGTTGCGCACGTGGGAATCTGATCCTAGCAGCATACAAAGACAGGATAGACTACTACTACCCAGGACCAAGAGTGACAACTGGGTAGAGCGCACTCAGGACAGAGCTGTGTACCACTGAAAAGGCTTTGAAAACAGAACTGACATTGGAACCACAACCCACAGGCTGCTCAAGCTTGTAGCCTGAACCCAACTGAGTCTGCTAAAACCAAATATCGACATTCCCCATGGGACTTAAATAAGACTTACAGTCTTATAATATTCTAACTGTCCAGGATATAATCCAAAATTACTTGGCATATGAAGAACCAGGAAAATTTCAAGTCTTGTGGGAAAAGATAATCCAACAGATGCCAACACTGGGATGACCCAGATGTTGGAATTATTGGTCAAAGACTTTAAAGCAATGATATATAATCATGCTCCAAGAATGCTCTTGAAACAAATGCGAAGAACAGAAGATAGATAGAACCAAATGGAAGTTTCAGAATGGAAGAAACAGCTTAAAAACTCACTGGATGGGCTAAGCAGAATGGAGATGACAGAGGAAAGTCCATAACTTGAAGATAAATCAATAGAAATTATCCAGTTTAAGCCACAGAGAGAAAAAGATGAAAAGACAAAGAAAAAATCTTTGAAAACAGCCAGAGAAAAATGATGCAGTATTTATAGAACAGTGGTTTAGATGACTGCAGATTTCTCAGCAGAAACAATGAAAACCAAAAGTAGAATTAACATTTTTTTAAAGTATTGACACTGAGGAACTATCAACAGATAATTCTATATCTAGCAAATATAGAATCTTCAAAATCAATAGAACTATAGAAAATCAGCAAGAATAAACTGAATACCACAGTCGACCAACTGGATGTCTCATTGACATTTATAGAATACGCTACCCAACAACAGCAGAATAGGCATTCTTTCAAGTGTACATGTGGAACATTCACCAAGATCATATTCTTTGTTACAAAACAAACCTTAACAAAAGGATTGGAAACATGCAAAGTATATTCTCTGATCATAATGAAATCGGAAGTAAATAACAGAAAGGTAATGAGAAAATCTCCAAACACTTGGAAATTAAACAGCACATTTCTAAATAATCCCTGGGCCAAAGAGGAAGTCTCAAGGGAGAAAAAAAATTTTTTTCAACTGAAGCAAAACTGACCAAAAACAAAAAAGAGAGAGAGAGAAGACACTACAAATATGAGGAATGAAAGAGGGAATAGCACTGCAGAACTCACAGACCTTAAAACCATAAGAATGCTACTGACAGCTCTACACACATAAATTCAACAATAGATGAAATAGACCAGTTCCTCATAAACCACAAACTATCAAAACACACCCACTCAAGATGAAAAAGATAACCTGAGTCTTATAGCTATTAAAGAAATTGAATTCATAGTTTAAAACCTTCTAAAAAGAAGTCATCAGGCCCAGATGGTTTTACCGGTAATTTCTACCAAACACTTAAGGAAAAATAAACACCAGTTCTACACAATCTCCTCCAGAAAACACAAAAGGAAAGGAACACTTTTGGCTCATAACAAAACCAAGAAAAAGACCAAAATCCCTCATGAACATGGAGGCAAAAGTTCTTAACAAAGTATTAGAACAAATCAAATGCAGTGATATATAAAAACCATGCTACACTATGAAAAAGTGGGATTTAAATCAAGAGTGCAAGGCTAATTCAATACTTGAAAATCAGTCAGTGTAATCTACTATAATAGTCTAACAAAAATCATTTATTCATACCAACTGATGCAGAAAAGGCATTTGACAAAGTCCAACATCCAGTCATGAGTTTTAAAAAGTCAACAAACTAGAAATAGAAGGAAACTACCTCAACTTGATCAAGGGCATATATAGTTAACATCATAATGATGAAAGATTGAAGGCTTTCCCCCCTAAATTCAGGAATAAGGTAAAGATGTTTACTTTCAACATGGATATTCCACATCATACTTGACATCATAGCCAGGGCAATAAGACAAGAAAAAGAAAAAAGAAATACAGATTTGAAAGGACGAAATAAAATTCTCTATACCCAACAAAATTTTATTCTTTAGTATTAATTCAACTATAAATCACTACTTAAATTTTAACTTCAATTTTTCTCCTTGTCAAAGGTGTAAATGAAAAAAAAGTTGAGATACTAATCTATCTGTGTGTGTGTATACATGGAGATAGATATATACCTATATATATTAAAAAGCTTTTAATATAGAAAAGCTGATTGGAAAATTTACATACATTGACTGGCAAGAGAACTGGAATAGCCAAATAAGTTTGAGAGAGAAGAATAAAGTTGGAGGAATCACATTACATAATTTTAAGACAGTATAAAGGTATGGATATTGGTGGAGGGAACATCGATCAGTGAAGCAGAATAGACAGTTTGAACTTATACTCACAAATATGGGTAACTGATCTTTGATGAAGGTTCAAAGGCAATTCAATGGAGAAAGGATAGTTTAACAAATGGTGTTGGAACAATTGGACATCCATAAGCAAAAACTGAGCCTTGACTTCAACCTCACACATTATACAAAATTTAATTCATAATGTATTCTAGACCTAAATTTAAGAGCAAAAATGATAACCTTTAGAAGAAAACAGAAGAAAAATCTTCACGACTTGGGATTATTTCTTAGACATTACACCAAAAGTAAAGTCCATAAAGAAAATAATTGGTAAATGGGGGCTTCATCAAAATTAAAAACTTTTGCTTTCCAATACACTATTAAGTAAAAGAAAGACAAGCTACAGGCTGGGAAAAAATATTTGCCAATGAGATACTGACAGAGGACTTGTGTTCAGGATATATAAAGAACTCTCAAAATTCAATAGTAGGAAAACAACTTGCTTAAAAATGGGCAAAAGACTTGAACTTCACTATTGTGATTGTACAGATGGCATGTGAAATATGTTCAACATCATTAATCATTAGGGAAAAGCAAATTAAAACCAAGATGAGATGCTACTTCGTTTCCAGTAGGATGGCTACAATAAAACGTACTGGCAGTACCATGTTTGTCGAGGCTGGGCCACAACTGGAATTCTCATATATCGTTGGAGCAAGTGCAAAATCATGCAGCCACTCTGGAAAACATTTGGGAGTTTCTTCTGAAGTTAAACATACACTGACCATATGTCCCAGCAGTCTCACTCCTGGGTATTTACTCTATAGAAATGAAACTCACATTCCACACAGAAGCCTGTACATGAATGTTTATAGCAACTCTATGCATGATCACAAAGTATTGGAAGCAACCCAAATGTCATTCAATGGGTGAATGGTTAAGGTAACTTTGGTACGTTTGTACAGCAGAACATTTCTCAGCAATAACAACTGTCATCCCTTACAACAACTTGGGGGGTGGGGGTCAGAGGCATTATGCTGAATGAAAGAAACCTGTCTGAGAAGGTTCCATGCTGTATCATTCCATTTGTAGGACAGTCTCCAAAAGATGAACCTATCATGAAGAACATATCAGTGGTTGCCTAGGTTGGGGGAGGGGGTTGCACAAAGAAGCCCTGCGGAGTGTTATGGGGTGATGGAGCTGTTCTGAATCCTGATTGCAGTGTTGGCTACATGAATCAATATATGTGTGAAAACACATGGAACTATCCACTGGGAGGAAGAAACACTTGACTTTATTGTTATGTCAGTTCTTTTAAAAAGCTGGATTGGCTGGGTTCCTTTCCTGGAAGATAGATATCTTTGCAAGCTGGCTGCCTTGTAAAAATAGCTTGGAAGTCCATATGGGTCACCTCAGGGAAGAACTGCTGGGAGAACAGGCCAGCTCACCCTGAAGGCGTGCTGGTGGGCTCACATGCCTTACAGAGGCTATTATCCCAACTGGGGTAACGTTCTGGGCAATTCTGAGCAGGTCACCTACTCAGATCTCCCTCACCTTTAAGAGGACTACGTGATCGTTCCCTATCAGAGGGTGGTAGAGATAGAATCAGGCCGCTGCCCTAAGATTGCTGCAGCTCCCATCCTGGCAGGGCCACTAGACACCACTGTCCTGGGGGGACCCAGCTGCATCCTCCTTTGTCAAAGGCCAGAGCAACCTGGGAATTGGCCTGGGATCAGCCCAGGCTCTTTGAGGAGTTCTGTGGTCCCGATGTCTGCTAGTTGTGGTTTCTTGATTTCTGGGCCCCCTTCATTAGGGTGGCTTACTTCTGGTGAGGGTCAAATGGTAACTAAAGTTTTGACGATAGCATCACCTCCTGTTTGTTTGGCTTGGGGTTGTTTTAAAGCACTTTCAAAGCTATGATTGTATTTGATCCTCATAGCAGCAGCATTGTGTGGACTTATCAGGGGTCAATGTTCCCCATTTCATAGATGGAGAAAACAGAGAGGTCGAGCAGCTTACCCGGGGGTTCCCAGCAATGGGGCAGACCCAGAGCCTCTGGCTCCCAGCCTTGTGGGGGGTGGGTCTTCACACACCCAGAGGCTGCCTTCCCAGGACCTCCCCATTTTATACAATGCATCATGTCTGCTATGGTTTAAATGTCTTGTCACCCCCCCAAATTCATATGTTGAAACCTAAGCCCCAAACATGATGGTGTTAGGAGGTGGGGACTTTTGGAGGTGATTAGGTCATGAGGGTGGAGCCATTACGAATAGGATTCATGCCCTTATAAAAGAGACCCCAGAGGGCTCCCTCGCCACTTCTGCCATGTGAGGACCCAGTGAGAAGGTGCCACCCTGAACCAGGAAAAGGGCTCTCACCAGATGCGGAATCTACTGGCGCCTTGATCTTGAACTTCCAGCCTCCAGAACTGTGAGAAATAAACATCTGTTGTTTGTAAGCACCCCCAGCCTGTGGTATTTTGTCTTAGCAGCCCAAACAGACTGAGGTGATGTCCAGAATGCAGACCTCGCTCTGCTAACCCAGAGCCCTGGCCCTCACTGTACAAGGACAAGGGAAGGCTTTGGTTTGTGTCATACTCTGCACCCCTTGGGTAGCTGATGTCCCCCCAAACCTCCGCTTCCTCAGCAGGAAAGGGTGGTGATTATTATTATTGTTGCTCCATGCAGAGTGTTGTGAAGGTCAGAGGTTGTATAGATAAAGCACCTGGTATCACACGATGACCCACCTGGGTCTGTTCCCCAGCGAATGTGTGACCCTGATAAGCCACTGTGTGTCACCACCCTGCCAGGGCAAGCATGTGACCACAGTGCTGTTCTCGCTCCCCCGTCTCTGTAGACCTATGTGTCCCAGTGGCCTTGGATGCTTCTGCTTCTGGCTGTCAGCGGCTTCTGTAACTTTGCCCAGAACGTCATTGCCTTCAGCATCCTCAACCTCATTAGCCCTCTGAGCTACTCGGTCGCCAACGCCACCAAAAGAATCATGGTCATCACAGTGTCCCTGATCATGCTGCGAAACCCAGTCACCAGCACCAACGTCCTGGGAATGATGACGGCCATCCTGGGAGTCTTTCTGTACAACAAGGTGAGTCTGGGGTGGGGGGAGGCTGTCCCCCCCAGACGCCCAGAGAATCTACCAAGAGTTGGTCGGGGCGGGGAATGGAAGGGGCCTCACCAGGAACTAAGAGGCCCGGGTTCCAGCTGCCAGCTTTGCCACTGACTGGTCTATGGTCTAGGCTCAGCCCCCTCAGCCCGGGGCTTCCTTTCCCTGCGTAGATGACCCCAGGCTCATGCCTCACTCCACTGTGGCTCTCGGGTCTACTGGGGCTTTATCGGGAATTTCACTCCCTCCTTGTGAAGATTGTTCCGATGTAAGGCTGTGGGATGGCTGACAGGTAGGGCCGGTCCAGTAACAGTTCACTGGCCATGCCCAGCCCCGCTAGGGGTGACACTTGTGTTGGCCTTGAAGGCTGCTTGTCCGTGAATCTCGAGCTCCCCTCTGTCCTCTGTGCGTGTCCCGGACAAGGAGCCAATGGTCTCACTACTCTCTTGACCTCGCAGACCAAGTATGATGCGAATCAGCAAGCCCGGAAGCACCTCCTCCCCGTCACGACGGGGGACCTGAGCAGTAAGGAGCATCATCGGAGCGCCCTGGAGAAGCCCCACAACGGCATTCCCTTCCCCCAGCACGGGGACTATCAGTATGGCCGCAACGTCTTGACAGATCACTTCCAGTACAGCCGACAGAGCTACCCAAACTCGTACACTTTGAACCGTTACGACGTGTAGAGTCTAGCGACCAGGGCAGGACGTTCTGCCAATCCTCCCTCTTACCCCCCAGCAGTACCAGAAACTTCTGACAACCAGTGAATGTACAACCCGGCCAAGGGGGGACGGTGCAGAACCATCAGAAGACCCTGGGGTTCCCGGCCCCCTGGGGGCAGCAGGACGCCGTCCCTGCAGTGGGGACCACTGCCCCCGAGCTCCGGTGTTTCATGCCCTTTCTTCCTGGAGTCTGTCTTCTGAGGGCTGCATCGCCATGTGGAAATCTCGTCCGGCTTTTACCTTTCTGTGTGGACTTACCTCCCAAGTCATGTTTTTCAGAGTTCTTGTTCTGTTTTCCAGATAACAGCCAGGACCCTCTCTGGAAAGGACACAGACCTCGGAGTGGGCAAGAGGTGGTTTGCAGGGAGGGTGGCAAGGAAAGGACCCTAGGGTGGTGCTTGGTGACAGACCAGCCGCTTTAATTCCACTGCTCAGGGAGGCGGAGGACTGGTGCAGCCATGGAGCAGAGGAGTGTGACGGTTATTGGAATGGAAACACCTCCAGCCACAGAGATGGACTCGGCTTTCTGATCAGCCCTGTGGCTGTCTGCAGTCCTGGCAAACGCTCCCCATTGCAAAGCTATTGTAATTAGCATTGAATTCTTAGAGCCTAATTCTGACCCAAAAGTCAGAGGTGGCGTGTGCCCAGATCCAGAGGAAAAGGTGGCCGCTGTCTCCCGGGCTCCCTCTTCCCTTGCTGGAGCAGGGCATCTCTCCTCTCGGAGCAGCAAGGAGGAGAGGATGCAGGGCTGTGAGAAGGATCATGAGGAAATCATGTTCAGTGTTTCAAGCTCTATTTCTATAATATTTGTTTTGTTTCTTGAGCTTTCACCACTTCTGTGCTGACTTAGTAGGATGTTTGGTGAGGTGATGTTGGCTTTATAAGGATCTTGCGTTTTTCTAGGGCAAATTTTGTAGCTGTCTGTTCCTTTATGCCCCCGTCCCCCTTAGGGGATGCAGGATGCATGAGGATCGGCTTATGGTTGGAAAACCCTTTTGTTTTTAAGCATTTAAAGACAAAAAAAGTTGCTGGCGATGCCTGTCTCGGCACATTTCTGCATTTAGTAGGAAGGAAGTGTTTTGAAAAGCTGGTCACTAGCTTTTCTAGTGACCAGTCCCTGAAAGTGAGATGAATCAAGAATGTCACCTCGATAGTTTGTCATAGATGAGAGCTCAGTGCTCTGATTTCCATTAGCTGTTCTTGTGGTGTTTGCATTAGGATCTGAATTACGTCCCAGTGAAGGGGCAAGCACCAAGCTAGGATTTGGTTTGCCAAATCAGTCTTTGGTCAAGAAAAAGTTTGGGTTTTGGCAAAATCACTCGAGGAAAATTATGTGACCCTAGTGGGTAACCCATGTGCTGAGGTCCAGGTCGGGACACCTGGCATCACTAGAGACTGTGCCCTCAGAAAGGACCACTTGCTTGGCTCTTAGGGTCTTCGCTGATGGCAGCCTTCTTCCTTCAGCCCTGTCCCCGGCCTCTTGAACAGGCACTTGGCTTGATCGGCAGATGGGATATCAGGTCACCCTTTACCTCCTGGCATGTGAGACGGTTCTGTTTCACCAGGAAGTACTGCTTGACTCCTGTTTGTTTTTGATAATTAGAATCTTGTACTTGGAGGTTACATTTTTGTCAGCTTATGAATGGGCGGCTCCCGGAGAGGTCACAGGGACCCCTTGTGGCCTGTGAGTTCAGTACCACTGGCCTAAGGAGTCCCTGTTTGTCGTTGTCTTGCTTTTGAATTACTTTGGCCACAAGTTCTGAGACAATGCTCTGTAAAACAGGAAGGGGCCGTTCTGAAGGGTGTTATTTGTGAAAAGAACTTGCTGAGTGCCTTCACCAGAGGCAGTAGAGTCTGCAGTTGAACCACAATAAATGGGGATAATTTTGCACGGCATAGACATTACAGTAGTTGTCTTTATGATAGGAACCAATTCCTTGAACGTATAATTGAACTCCAAAATGAATTATGCCTCTATGCAGGTTTAATGAAATTTCTGAGGTTGCTGAAATGTGTATATTTGTTTTCCTTTTCCAGTGCAAGATCTGCTGGTGTGGGGAAATATCTGACTGGTTTTATTACGGTTTATACATGAATAAATGGGATATTTAGTTCTGTACATAAATCTACAGTGAGTACATACACTGGAATGAGAGACAATCATATTAGACCAAATCATCAGATCAAAAGACAAAGACATACTTTTGAGACTTGAAAGTTTGAAACTGGCCTCTCGAAGGCCAGTTTTCCAGCCACTTGCTGCCCTGGCTCAACCCTCCACCCCACTCTCACATCCACATTTGCAGCTGGGTTCCCCTCACCTCCTCACTGCTGGGGATTGTGACAACTAGTTCACCCATCCGTGGTATGGTCTGCAAAACTAACTCAAACCCAACTCCTTCGTTTTACAGAAGGGGAAACTGAGGCTCAGAGGGCATTTTTAAATAGTGTTTGTTCACTATCTTGAGACTCAGTGTGGAATTTTTAAGCACCTTATTTTCATTCATTCATTATTGGGAAAATCAAACCCGTTAACAAAGGAGAGAAGCCAAATAGGTTCAAATGAAGAAGCACTTGGAATTTCTGGATTTTACTGTGTATTTGGTATACATCATGCAATAGGCCCTCTGTTATCACTGGGACATAACCAGACCTGGATACCTTAAGGTCTAACAGCCTTAAGGGCATAGAACATTAAATTATTGAAGAATCTGAACATTGTGAATTCTTTTTTTCAATTGTCACCTTATTTTCAGGACTTTTCATGCTATAGACTGTTCTGTGGGAATGATACTGTGTATATTCATGGATGGCATTTACCAAAAAATAAATGGTGGTCTCCAGGGAATCAAGATTGGTCCCAGTTTGTCAGTGAGGGTCCCTTTCTGAGTGACCCTGTCGTCAGTGTGCCCAGCAACAAAACGTGTAAGAGGCAGAAAGAGCAAACCAACTTGGTTCCCACATTCAGGTGTATTGCAACTTTTTTATCTTTTCTAAGCCAAAATTTAAACATGTGACTTGTGAATTCATGAGCCAGTAGGATAAAACTAGAATCACAGCTTAACAGTTAATGACATGCCTTTATTGAACAGAATAACATGGAAAATCCAAGAATGTTGTGAGAGCTGTGCTTACATCTGTATGAGGAACAACAGAGTACCTGCTACATGTGGGCTTTTCACACACAATCCACAAACGATTACTCTTCACCTTGTGAGGCCCAGAGGGGTTAAGTCATTTGTCCAGGATCACACAACTACTGAAGTCTGCCTCCAAGCCCATTTTCCCCCATATTACTCAGAAACCACTCCCAACAGAGAATTTCCTTCAATCACAGTTGATGGGTATGAGTTTCTCCTAAAACAATTGCCCACATCCTTTTAATTCATCATCCTTTCGTTCAGTGATTTACTGAGCACCAGAATATATCGCTGAGATATATAAGGTGCTTGTGAATAGTTTATCTCTGAAAAGATACACAGGAAGCCAGACACAGCAGTTGCCTCTGGAGAGGATATATGTACTTTTTTCAAAACTGGCATATTGTGCATATTGTGCCAAGTACAGGAAACAGATACGAAAGCCTCCTACCCTCAGAGCATTAAGCTTAATTTATGGATGTGTGACTAAGGAGCACACAAGTGCTGTGTTGGAGGCGGGGCAGAAAATGCTAAAGGAAGTACAGGGTAATTATTCAAGCAGCATATGGGAATGTTTTGGCTTGCATTTTCAATTCACAGAGTATTTTATTTGCACATTTTATATTATATATGCTTGTTTAACTATCAGGACCCAAGAGGCAGGTATTAGCCCTATCTTACAGAGGGAAATGGCAACAGAGAAAGTCAGGCTTGGCCCATGGAACACGCCTGGAACCCAAGTGTCTGACTCCAAGCCCAGGGCCCTCTGCCGTGCAAAGCAGCCTCAATAAAGTGAGTGGTTTTGCTTTTCCTCACGTTTGTCATACACTCCAAAGAGGAGCTGGTGCAGTCAAAGGGGATCCTTTCAATTCACTTGCCTCGGCCACACTGCTAAAGTAAGACCCTGAAGTCCAGATGACCCAAGTCACTTTGCAGTTGTCTGCTGTGGTTCCAGCAGGGCCTCAAGAGGCTCTGCTGGGGATGGGGTCACTGCCTTATAAGTCAGGCAGGGCCAGGTTTAAGGATGGCCTCATTGCTCAGATACCAGAGCCCGAACCCCTCCTCAGGGATGTCTGCTCCCAGACACTGGACGACTCCTTTCTCTCCCCAGGGCAGCTCCTTTGTGACCAGAGGTTGGTTTGGTGACACATGATCAGGCCCCAGGAATGCTCATGTCTAGGGCAGGACAGGACCTTCTTCTCTGTTCCCACATGACATTCTTCCTGCCATGGCTTCAGCTAGTTGATCACATGGGGTTCAGTTACTGCGGATGAGGTGACAGTCACACCAAGCTTTGCTTTACTGAGACCACAGGTCTAGATGGGCCTAGATTTCCGCAGTCAACCCCCTACGTTTTTAGTAACAACTTTTCTGGTCTACATACTTTTATAGTCTATATATTTTTTAAGTTAGAAAAAAATTATTAAAGCCAAAAAATTATCTATACTATACAGATGTCAAAAAGAATGGGATAAAGAACAACTTCCAAAATATGTCGCTGAGGTATATAAAGGTGCTTGTGAATAGTTTATTTCTGAAAAGATACACAGGAAGCTGGACACAGCAGTTGCCTCTGGAGAGGATATATGCACTTTTTTTCAAAACTGGCATATTACGCATATTATTTTGTAAACTGCTTTTGAAAAATATGCTAGAAACATTTCCCTTGTTACTAAATATTATCCCTTGATTCTGTCTGTGTACATGGTATTATAAGATGCGCTACAATTAACCAACCCCTATGGCTGCACATTAAATACTATTTTAATGGGATAAGTTTGCAGCGCACAATGTTGCACACGCTTCTAAACTAGGATAAATTCCTCACAGCACATTTGCACGATCAAAGTGGGTATGCGTGTGGGTTTTAAATTCTTTCCTTTTTGCTTGTTAGGTGGGCCCCTCAGCAAGTTCATCTCACCAAGGAGTGTGCATTTTACTTGCTTGCTTAAGGGTTTTGTTCCCAGGTCCTCGGAGACTATGTCGGTCTGCAGGAGCCGCTACTCCTAGCAACTCTCTCTACTGCTTTCTCCTGACCAACCGATTCTGACTTGGCCCACTGAAAAGAGCCTGCGGGAGGCCTTGTGATGCTTACATATCCAGTCTCAAACGGCGTTTTAAACACTATGAGATGAATGTATGATAGCAGTAGTCATGGGTGTACAACCTTTCTGGTGGACAGTTGAGCAACGTCAGCATTAAAAGTGCAAACCCTTTGACCACAAGATCTACGTATACACTAAAACTTTTAATAGTGGTTTAAAAGTGGAACCAACTCAAAAGACTCCATAGAGTCTGGCTTCAAAACATTATGGTAAATCCATACCACATTGTTCTATGCAGTCATTAAAAATGACCAGATAGATTTGTAACGTGTTTTGGTTCACAGATCCCGTTAAGAATCTGATAAGTGCTGTGTATCTTCAACTCACAAAAGTGAGTGCTATCTCTGAAATCTATCCACGGTGGATCAGAAGTTAAAGCTTCTTGATATAGTTCTTTACTGGCATGGAAAAATTACACTATCCAGATAACTGAGCATTATACTAAACAGAACATTCCCTCTGCCTGGACTGTTTACACAGCTGGTTCCGGAGTGGGATCTCAGTGCAAACCTTACCACCCAAGGGCCTTCTCAGATAACCCTATCAGTGTAGGCACCACCCTCCTCCCTTATCATGGTCTTAGCACCCTTCCGTTTTCCTCAATAACACCTCTGAGATGATACATTTGTTTACTGATTTATGGGTCTCTGCCTACCCAGACCGTGGGCTCACGAGAGCAAGAACTTAGGTCTGACTTGTTCATTGTTTCATCCACAAGCAACAACCAACCTGCCTTTTTGTGAACCAAGAATGGTCTTTACAGGTGAACATCTGCAATCAATTGATGACAGGAAAGACTGACTTGGAATCCCCAGAAAAGCATTCCATTCTTCTCATTAGACCTAAATTATTTAAACTGTACTCAATTGCTATATTTTAAATTCCACCAATAAAAAGTGTTCTGGACATTTTTCTCTTTGATTATATAAGCACTACATAGTAGCCTCGATTTTGGCTCTTGGCCAGAAGAGCCTAAAATATTTGCTATCTGGCCCGTTATAGAAAAAGTTTGCCAGCCTCTGGTCTAAGGCAATATCTGGCGTACAGGAGACAATCCATAAGCGTCAGAAGTTACGTAGCAACAAAAAGGAAATGTATCTAAAACACACAGATATACATTTTCATAAAATAGAGAGGTATAGCCAACTAAAGTGTTAATGTTAACGGCGAGAGTCACATTACGGGGCAAGTCCACAGTCTACATTTCCCTAATGTTTGCTGCTGCTTGTTAATTTTCCCCACAATTAGCATGCATTAACTTTACCATCATCGTTTTGGATGCAACGTAAATGCATCTTGCAGGATGGCGCCCTGCCCTCTGGACGCGCAGTGTAGAAGGTCCGGCACCCGTAGGTCCTCGGCGCTCACTCCTTCCCCGCTGCTTGAACGACTGCACAGAAGCCACGCGAGCCCCAAAGAGGCGCACTCAGTCTGAGGCCGGCGGGGGTGAGGGTGGGGTCCGCTCGCCCTAAAGTCTTCCTTATCAAAGCGTTGGATCGAGGGAAAGAAACCGAGTGGGAGGCTCTTTTGAAACTCAATAAGCTCAGTTCCATCCCCGCCAAGCCCATAGCCTCCCGGTTCTGCTTCTACCTCCGGGCGGGCCCGGGAGCATGTGACGGGCGTCGCGGCCCAGGAGCCGCCCAGACGCACCTCATCTCGTATTTTCCTTACCGCCGCCCCGCGAGGAGGAAACAGGCCCTGACCAGGGCAGGAACACCCCAGGCCCCCTAGTCGCGCGGAGAACGCGGCCGGCCAAGCCTTCGGGTTGCAACGCCGAGCTGAGAAAACGCCCCAGCCGAGGCTAACGGCCGTCCGCTCAGTTCCAGCAGTTCCTGGGCGTCGCGCGACAAGAGCCCACTCCGCACATGCGCGGGAAAGCCCTTGCGCGTGCACTTCGCTAGCCCCTCCTGCGCGCCCGGCCTCGCGCGGCTTCTTCCCGCCCGCCGTGTGCCTTCACTTCCGGGGTTTCCCGGCGACGGCCGTAAGTGGCGGGCGGAAGCAGCCCGCGAGGCTAGCCGTAAAAGGCTCCCTCGCGCCACTTCCGGCCGGCTTCCGCAGACGGCCCTGGTGGGCGATCGTGAGGCGCTGGAGGACGTTCCCCGCGGCCGGAGCCATGGAGATGCCGCTGCCGCCCGATGGTGAGGCCCAGCCCGGGCTCGGGGGCCGTTTCTCTCTCCCCGGAATCCCCTGTTGACCCGCCCCGCCTTCCGGGGTCCCCGGGCCTAGGAGGGGGCGGGGCTCGGCCTCCCGGGTTCGCCTGCGGCCTCTCCCGCGGATCCCCGCATTCCTGGAGCGCTTCTGGCCCCTATCGGGACCCGTACAAGGGCGGCTTCTCCTGGGCCCACCCCTAGGGACCCCGGCCCCGCGGACGCGGGCTAGGAAGCCAGGGCCCCCGGATTTGGGCGGTCCTCGCTGACGCCCCGCGTGGCCTTTTCTCCGTCTTCCAGACCAGGAACTCCGAAATGTCATCGACAAGCTGGCCCAGTTCGTGGCCCGGAACGGGCCCGAGTTTGAAAAGATGACGATGGAGAAGCAGAAGGACAACCCGAAATTCTCGTTTCTGTTCGGAGGCGAGTTCTACAGTTACTACAAGTGCAAGTTGGCTCTAGAGCAGCAGCAGCGTGAGTCCTCTCCAGCTCTCAGGCCGCCCCCTCGAGCGAATCCTTTCTCTGGTTCCATTTCGGGCTCTGCCACAAAACGCCTTCTTTTGGGTCGCATGCTATTTCTCTGTGAAAATGGGTTAGTTCGGCCTTCACGATTCCTTCGGCTGTTCCCGCAGCCCTGCGGCTGCAGGGTCCGAGTGTCATGGAGAGCGAGGTTATCGATTTTCCTTCTGGGCTCCGGATCAGGGATTGCTGTTGTTTTGCAAACATGATGACCGAGATCAGCGAGTAGAGTGACTGCTTCAGTGTTTTCCAGGGAGGAAGTGATAGAAGCCGGACTGGGTGGGACCCTCCTGGCAGGTACCGTCCAGCCCCCTTTGCGGGCTCTCTGTGGGTCCAGCAAGGTTTTTGTGCATTTCAGATGGTTGCAGTCCAAATCAAAACGAATTGTCCTGTGGGCTTTAGTTCTTTGCAGCTCTTAATGTTCACTGGTTTGGGCTTCAAGGTTCCGGCTTGAAATTAAGAGAATTTAAGATGAGGTCAGTTATCCTAGCTGGTCTTTGAATAACAGGTAAATAGTCATCAGATAAATAGTCTCTGAGTTCACATCTGTATTGTTCAGTAGCAAATCCCTAGCTTCTAGAAAACGTTGTGTTTCAGATTGCCAAGTAGGTGGACATTGAAAGGTGAATGCTCCCTGGACTACAAGCTCCCTGAGGCCAACCAGACCTTGTTTGGGTCAGTGTTGTGCCTAATAGGTAGCAGGTAGTAGGTGACCGATAGTTTGTAAGATATAGCAAAGGCACAGTGGCTTGAACAAGCACAGTGTGTTTTGAGAGCCGGGGGAGGAATCATAAGAGGCCTAGCATGGCTGGAGTGTAGATGTGTGTAGACGGGGCAGGGGGTTGATCTGGAGTGGGAAAGTTTCCAGGGGAAAGTTTGGGTTTTCTTCCTTAATCCAGGGGTTCTTCTGGTGCCTGTTTAAGGTTTGAGATGAGGGTGGGGAAGATCTGTTGCCAGAAATGGTAGGCAAAATGTACCCATTTATGTGTTTCTGGAGCAACCGTTCCTTAGCCCCAGCACGTCAACTTTAAAACCTCTGCTGTGGGCATCCCTGGTGGCGTAGTGGTTGAGAGTCCACCTGCCGATGCAGGGGACGCGGGTTTGTGCCCCGGTCCGGGAGGATCCCGCATGCCGCGGAGCGGCTGGGCCCGTGGGCCGTGGCCGCTGGGCCTGCGCGTCCGGAGCCTGTGCTCTGCAACGGGAGAGGCCACAACAGTGAGAGGCCCGCGTACCGCAAAAAAAAAAAAAAAAAAAAAAAACCCTCTGCTGTAGGCAGTGGGAAGCCACAAGAGAGGTTGAAACAAGCGAGAGGTGGGTCGGGTTTGTGTGGCCTGTGTGGAGAACAGGCTGGAAGGAGCGTGAGTGGAGGCTGGGATGACAGTTGGTGGTAAAGTCTGAATTGAGTCGGTGAGTTGAGTAAAGGGAGTGGGCTTGGGGTTAAGGGGTAGAATCTGTGAACTGAAGCGCCAGTTGGATATTGATGCGGGTGGCATAACTGGGCAGGGGAGGATGGTGTTTGGATTCAAGTGACCACGAGGTGAGAGCTGCTTCCCCTGCGAGGGGAGCCCACTGCCACCCTGAAAGTCAGAAATCGGGGGCTGCTTGGGACTTGGTGCCATATGGGGGGAAGTTGGGGTGTTTCTAGCAGGGGGAGATCGGGACTCAGGAAATGCTTTCTGCAGGTAAGAATATCTCCGTTGCCATTAAAGTCTGTGTCAGAATTAGACACACGGAAACTGAGGAGCCAGGAGTGTTGGGATGGAGGCACGAGCCTTAGGAGGGGCTGGGAGGAGCGGGGCAAAAGCTCAGGGTGCCTGAAGCCCAGAGAAGGAGGGATTCTTGGAATGGCCAGAAGTGAGGGTGCACAGCAGGGAGGGCTGGCTTACCAAGGACTTAGGAATTCTGGAAGCTTTGGGGAAGCTCTAGAAGGGTTTCAGGACTGTGTTCTGGAGCAGGGCTAGGCACTCTGTAGCCAGCCCTTCACCCTGGTGGTTTGAGAAGACTGAGTCCTGGGACCGCTTGAGGTTGGCGCCTCACAGACTCTGGTGAAGGACTGTTTTTTGGTTTTTTTTCTGATCTGTTGCAAAAAGTACAGTTTGTCAAAGTACAATAAAAATGTGAACAATGATGGGAGTTCCCTGGCGGTCCAGTGGTTAGGACTTGGCGCTTTCACTGCCGGGGCCCAGGTTCGATCCCTGCTCGGGGAGCTAAGATCCCGAAAGTCACGTGGCACGACCAAGAAAAGAAAAAAATGGGGGGGAAAACGTGCATCATGAAACATCAAATTGCTGTAAAAGTGCCAAAACACTCCCTCGCCACTTCTGTGGTTGTCTAGTCTTGGCGTCACCCGCGGCTGGCCCTTGGACCACACTTTGAGCAGCGGCACTACAGCCACAGAGTAGAGAAGGGGAGGGGAGGCAGGACTGGATGCAGGGAAACCAGTTCCCAGGTTGACGCAGGTGACAGCAGAGTCATGACGGTGATGGCAGGACACAGATAGATTGGCCTGTGATCTAGGAGGGTGACTTGACTGTGTGGGGCAGCTTGTTAGTGTGAAGTGCAAGGGAGAGAAAGGTGCATGAACATTCTCACTTCTGGCTCGGGTATGTGGGCGTAGCTGTGCCAGCCACGGATCAGAAGGGGGAGCTTTGCAGGGGGTGGAACGTAGGGTGAGAGGAAACCCATGCCTGTTTGAGGTGCCTGTGGAAAGCAGTGGCTATTTGGTCTGTAGTTAGACCCAAAGCCTGAGGAATCCAGGATGGCAATGATAGATTTAGGGGTAATAGAGTGCACTTTGTAACTGCAGCCACAGGAAGATGTCATGTTCCCGTGGGGGCTTGCTCAGAGGAGGGGGCTTAATTCTCAGACCGGGCATCTCGGTATGTGGGGGTCGGATAGAGGAAGAAGGGGCCAAGGGGATGGCCACGCAGACCACGTGAGACAAGGAGCTGAGACAGGGCCATCAGGCTGAGTGGGGATGACCGCAGTGGCTTTGGAGGTGGGGTGGGTGGGCGGAGCCAGACCTCCGTGGGTTGAGATAAAGGGGAGATGAAGAATTGAAGATGAATCTTGGCTGTAAAATTGTTGAGAGCGGGGCATGGATGAAGAGGGAGCTTTTGAAGATCGAAGACTCGGGTGTGTTTAGATGTTGCTGGGGCAGAGTCAGTAAAGAGAGAAAATGAAGGAAGGAGAGCGAGAGGACACATTTCCTGAAGCAGCGTCCCTGGGAGGGTGGGATCCAGAGCGCAAGTCAGGGGGTGGGGGTGGTCCCATAAGGTGCCTTTGGTGAAGGCCTACCTCAGACCTAAGCAGTGGTGGACCCTGGATGACACCCTGCACCCCACCGTCCTTTCTATGGCTTTGTCCAAAGGCTGGGCCCCCTTAGAGTGGGACTCAGAAGGGCTCCAGCAGAGCGTGGTCACGCTCAGACCAGCCGAGGCCCAAATGCAGAGGGGGAGGCCATCTTGTCCAGGGACCCTTCCCCCAAGTCCTCCCCTCCCATCTCATCTGGCGAGGTTTGGGGCCTGCACCTGCCCAATGCAGTCTCCTGCTAGCAGGATAGGGCATCCCACGTCGCCTCCATATGGATTGACCCTTGAATGCAGAGGAATAGAGCCAGTGGAAGGAAGGCAAAGGGTGGGGTGTAGGGAGGCCACAGCATGTGTTGGTGCTGCTGTGCTCCTGCCGCAGGGCTGCAGACGCGTGGGTTTGCTGGTCGCCATCCAGAGGTCCGGTGGCTTTGCTGTCTTGAAAGGGAAGAGTAGACTGCGGGACAGCAGACGTTAGAAATAGCTGCTGAGGTTGCTGGGGGTTGAGAGACTCCTTCGGGGAGGGGCTGTTTCTTCAGGCCCAGGCGAGGTGTGGAGAATGTGGAAGGGGTGAAGCTCAGGCTTCCTCTGGGCCGAAGGACAGTGGGCAAGGCTGGACGGTGTTGGCTAGCGAGTGGTAAGATGACGGTCCCAAAGGTCTCTGAGGAGAGGATGAGCGGGAAGGCAGAAGGGGTCTGGGGCTAGGCCCCATGGTACAGGGCACGCGTGGCTGCGGCACATCGCAGGGGTCCTCTTCTGGGTGGTGAGTATAGGGAGGGGAGCCCCCGGGGCTCAGAGCTGCCCAAGAGGCGGCCAAGGGGATACCTGGACCCCAGCCACCTCCTCACAGGGGCCACCTCTCCTCCTCTCCTGCTAGTCATCTGCAAGCAGCAGGCCCCAGAGCTGGAAGCGGCCACGGCCCTGCCACCGCTGCCACAGCCCCCGCTGGCCCCTGCTGCGCCCATCCCGCCAGCCCAGGGCACCCCATCCATGGACGAGCTCATCCAGCAGAGCCAGTGGAACCTGCAGCAGCAAGAGCAGCACCTGCTGGCCCTCAGACAGGTACGGGCCGGCTCCTCCCCCTCCCCTCCCCTCTTGACCTGAGGTGGGTACCCAGAGCTCACCCTCTGTGCCTCAGTTTTTGTATCTGTACGTTGACGTTAATATTCGGTGTCAGTGCTGAGGACGGGGATGTCCCGTTGCCTGGGGCTCAGTGCCTGACAGTCATTATCCCTCCAGTGCTGCCACCACCCATGTTCTGTTTAGCTTGACCCCTATGCTGGACACGGAGGTTGCTTCTCATCCCAGTGAGGTCACTGCACGAGCTTTGATACCCACACACCCGTTGTGCTGGAGTGGATGCGACAAGTGAGACTGTACGTTGGAAACTGTGTGACAGAGAATCCAGGTGGCCTCTGGTGCCACCGGCACCAGCTCCTGCTAGTTAGGTCACCCCAAGCTGTTGAGGGGTTGTCCCAATCCATCACAGTCTGGTACTTTGGCCAAATACAATAGGATAAGTTGCCAGAAACACAAGATGGATGAAAAGATATCTGAAACACCAGCCCCAGTTTTAGTATTGGAGTCAAGACGTAAGTTACGGTTGTATTATTGAAAACAAAACACTCCAGAATGCGTACCCTCAGTTTCCATACGGAGCTTGTCACAGACTGGGCAGTCTGGCTACAGCCAGCCCTGGGCTGACTGCCTGTCGCCCCAGCAGCACCAGGTCTCAGCCATATCTCAGTTTGCCAACCTAACGGGCAGAAGTCTGGCGTCATGTTTTAATTTCGGACTCCCTTGTTGCTAGTGAGGTTGCCCTGCTTTTTTTTGACTGGTGACTGTTTATGTTTGTCCTCTCCATACCGTGTTCACACCTGCCACTCATTTTTCTTTCTTTTTTTGGTGAATTGATGTGCAGAGGTTCCTTGTTCCTCTGGGTCTTAATCTTTCTGTCTGTCATCTCCGGGTAGACATTGTCTCCCCCTGTATCTTGTCTGGCTTTATCCTCTGCCTGTTACAGCCGTGACTTACAGATGCGTGTCTCAGGCTTCGGGCGTGAGTGTTGGGGGCAGGGCACTGATGGGCCAGCCTGGCTGGGCCTGGGCCAAGGCCCCTCCTCATGCAGTCTCGGTCCCACTTGGCCTTCTAGGAGCAGGTGACAGCAGCCGTGGCCCACGCGGTGGAACAGCAGATGCAGAAGCTCCTGGAGGAGACCCAGCTGGACATGAACGAGTTTGACAACCTGTTGCAGCCCATCATCGACACCTGCACCAAAGATGCCATCTCGGTGAGGGCGGGGTGGGGCTGGGGGCGTGCTCCCAGAACCTGGTGCTCCTGATTAGGTGGGAGCTCCTGCAGCCAGTCTGGGCCAGGGCTGCTCTAGGGGTACCCCGTCTCCGCATCCCTTTCCCGCATGAGCACTTCCGTGGGCTCCCCCACCAAGAAACGTGGAAGGAAGGCAGAGGCCGTCCGACATTCCCGGGCGTCTGTACACACTTTGGCCTGGGCTTCCCCAGCCCCACTCACCCACCACCCTGGCTGTTGCAGGCTGGGAAGAACTGGATGTTCAGCAATGCCAAGTCCCCACCGCACTGCGAGCTGATGGCGGGCCACCTCCGGAACCGCATCACGGCCGACGGGGCGCACTTTGAGCTGCGGCTGCACCTCATCTACTTGATCAATGATGTCCTGCACCACTGGTGAGGGCCCTGCCAGCTCCGCCTTCCCTCCTGCTCCTCCTCCCTCTCCCGGCCGATGCTCTGCGCTCTGGAGCCTGGCCTGTCCCGGGACTGGGAACCACTCTTCCGAAGACCCAGGGGGAGGGTTGGTCTGAGCCACAAGGCCTCCATCGGGAGGACAGCCACCCGCACCCCCCACCACCTCAGCCCCTACCCCAGATCCCTCACCCCGCCTGGAGCCGCTGTCCCCTCACTCCTTGCTCTCAGGGCAGTTCCTGGGTGTTTTTCAGTGTCTCTGTCAGCTGCCAGCTCCCTTTCACTGACCTACGCACACCCCAGTCACCTGACTCTGCCCTGCTTCAGGAATCTTCCCATAGGGTGCCCTTGGCTAACCCTCTGTCCCCCCCCACCACCCCAGCCCTCCTAAGGCCAGGCTGGTGTTTACTTCCACACGGCCTCTTTGGTGCCTTTTGACAGAGGTTCAGTCGAGAAACCAGATGCCTAGGCCAGAGACGGGGGAAGCTCACGGTGCTAGTAAGACTAGCCTGTAGCTGTGAAGACTGGCTGCCACACTTGTCTTTGAACTTGGCTGGCTGGGGGACAGCTCCTGTGAGGGCAGCAGACTCAGACCCAGGTCTTGCCCCTTCTGCCCACGTGCAGCCGGGCCGTGCCCCTCCCCGCTTCTTGTGCCATGTGGGCGGTTCCGGTGTCACTCCGCGCTCCCTACATCACCTTCCCCTGTTTGTCTGCCATTGGGAAATAAGTAGCTGTTCGGAACGTTGTCTGCCTCCTGCTCCACCAGCCGCTCCGCTGACTCAGGGCAGATCTGCAGAGACAGCCCTGTTTTGGGCACTTCTCCAGCCACCCGCTTCCTGAGCCTCACTGTCTGGAAGCCCAGTGCGGCTCGCCCTGTTCTCCTGCCTGGGCTGCCCTCCCTCCCCCAACCTGGCTTCCCGGCCCCGGGCACTTGCTGCTCTCTCTGAGCTCCCTCTGGTGAGCTCGCCTCTGAGAGGGGTTCTAGCTGCCCACCTTCTTCCCCGGGCTCTGCCACCTCTTTGCACAGCTGCGGGCCCTCCACGCTCATTTATGCGGCGTGCCCCCTGAAAGGCCGCCTCACCCTGTCAGGCCTCAGGCTCCTAGGCATCTGGCAGCCCGCACACTCCCTCTGCCTCGTGGAAGGTGGGGTCCCAGCCCAGGTTTCCTCGTGCCTAGGGGGTGACAGTGCTGAGCGAGGCTGCGTGGACAAGGCCCTGTACCCACAGCAACCCCAGCTCAGCCTTTGTGGGCAGCTGGGGCTCTCACAGGCCTATGTCTGTCCATCCTCATGCCACCCTGGGAGAGAAGGGTTATCTTACTGATAAGGGGACCAGGGTGAGAGGGCTTGCTCTGAAAATCCCCAGGCTGCGTTCTTTCCCGCCTCCCACTGCCGTCCATCCATCTTGTGGGGAGCCCAGCCCTTGTCCCAGCCGGGTTGGGGGCCCGTGTCCCAAGAAGGCAGAGGGTGCTGTGGCTGGAGCCGCGATGGTAACGGGCGCGTGGCCGGGTCCCGCCCCAGGGCCCTGACGCGCGGAAGGTCTCTCCCTCACAGCCAGCGCAAGCAGGCCCGGGAGCTGCTGGCCGCCCTGCAGAAGGTCGTGGTGCCCATCTACTGTACCAGCTTCTTGGCCGTGGAGGAGGACAAGCAGCAGAAAATTGCCCGGGTATGAGGGGCAGCCAGCGGGGTGGGGGACGGCGGGGAGATGAGCAGGGGCTGCGGGGGTAGCGCTCGTTTTCCCCCTGACATGGTCTTTCCCTCCTCCCCAACGTCCAGCTCCTGCAGCTCTGGGAGAAGAACGGCTACTTTGACGACTCCATCATCCAGCAGTTACAGAGCCCGGCCCTGGGGCTCGGCCAGTACCAGGTGTGTGCTGCTCCCTGAAGTTGGGGGCTGGGCACCACCAGTAGGGTGGTGACCTCAGAGTCCTGGTGGCATTTTCCCAACTGGACTCCCCGGCGTGCCCCTGGGATGGTGGTGAGTGGTGGGAGGCAGAGTCTGAGGAGCAGTTTCGGGGGCCCCCACCCCGTCCACAGCAGCCAGTGAGCCTTCCCAGGCAAGCCCGCCAGACTTTTCCTGGTGCGCTTGTGACCAGGTTACCTGCTTTAGGCTCTGCTCTGCCTTTGGCCCATTTGCTCTGGTCCTCCAGGTGTGATGGGAGCATGAGGAAACCCTGGCATAGCCTAGGCTGCCACAGTCATTGTGTTGTGCACGGTGTCCCGTGTGCACGTCTGCTTCTCTCTGAGGGGGAATCTGCTCAGAGGTCAGGGTCGCAGAGCAGGGAGAGGAGGGTCGGATCTCCTTGGTCACCTCTCCTGTGGTGCCGGCATTGCTACCCCATCTACAGCTGCTTGGGTGAAAGGCACAGTTCACACCCCCTTTTCCCAGGCCGGAAGATGTCGTCTTCCTGCACAGGTCTGGTTGAATGTGAGAAGCTATATGTTGACCGTTTCCTCTGTGATGCTCTTGACTGCCACCCTCCCTACAGGGGAGAAGCTTTCATGCTCAGAAAGACAAATGAGGAAAGTACATTTCAGACTTTTTCTCTAAGTTTTACTCCCTTTTTTTAATTGATAAATAAAAATGGGCTCATACCACCATACCACAGTGATATTCACTGCTTTTCTCCCTATTGAGTTGGCGGTAGCAGCTCATGGTTACTGAGTCACCCTAGTTCCTTTCACTGCATTTTCCCCGAGTCCTCAGAGGTAGGTCCCGTTATTGTCCAATTTTACAGGTGAGGAAGTTGAGGCTCCGGGGAGGTTGTGACTTGCTCAAAGCCATACAGTGAGTAAGAAGTACCGCCTGTGAGCATGTCCTAGGACGTTTGTCAGTGGTGGGATTTTAATGTCTGTGTGGCACTCCAGGGCACGGCTGTCCTTGCTTATTCCCATTGTTAGGGAATTCTAAACTGCCCAGCACCAAACGTCACCAAGTCTGGCTAGACTGAGATGCTCTGTGGTTGTCAAGCTCAAGTTGATTGTTTTACGTGACAATCGCCTGCTTGCCCTGGGTCCCTGGGCCTTGCTGCCCGCAGCATCACCCCAACCTTCTGGGTGCTCCCCAGGCATTTGTCCCCGTGCTGCTCCAGAGGGTCTCGGACCTTGAGTCTCACGTCCTGAGTGCCAGCTGCCCTGCTCTCCACCAGGCAACCCTCATCAATGAGTACTCCTCGGTGGTCCAGCCGGTGCAGCTGGCCTTCCAGCAGCAGATCCAGACCCTCAAGACACAGCACGAGGAGTTTGTCAACAGCCTGGCCCAGCAGCAGCAGCAGCAGCAGCCGCAGCCGCAGATCCAGATGCCACAAATGGAAGCTGAAGTCAAGGCCACGCCGCCGCCGCCTGCGCCGCCCCCCGCCCCCACGCCTGCCCCCGCCATCCCGCCAACCACCCAGCCTGGTACGTGGCTCCCTCAGCACCTGCCCCCAGGAGGCAGCCTTCAGAAAGCAGTCTCCTCCCCCGGGAAGGGGTCTGGTTCTGTAGGCTCAGGCCCAATCTGAGGAGCAGATTCTAATCTATTTACAAGCACCAGACAGGTAATTTCACAGGTAAGTGTAACCACGCCCTTACAACTGAGACAGTTCTGTACAAACCATCCCAGAGAATGGAGAGGAAAGCTCTCCAAGTCATTTTTCGAGGCTAGGATAACTAATATCAGATGGACATGGACAGGGAAAGAAAGAAAAATGTAACGCAGTGTCACTTCTGAACAAAGATGAAGAAATAGTAAATATTGGGTTGGCCAAAAGGTTCGTTCGGCTTTTTCCATAAGATGGCTCTAGTAGCACTTGGTTGTCTTTAACTTCATTCAAAACAATTTTGTTAGATTGTATGTGACAGCTGTCATATCGGCGTGCATTTTAAAAAAAGACATCAAAATTGGTGAATTTTTGTGTAGCCAGTTTAATACTGAAGATAGAAAGAAAAAAAGCAACATTTTCAACATACTACAGTTTATCATTTCAAGAAAGGTAAAAACACAACCGAAGTGCAAAAAAAGATTTGTGCAGTGTATAGGGAAGGTGCTGTGACTGATCAAAACCTGTCAAAGGTGGTTTGCGAAATTTCATGCTGGAGATAATCTCGCTGGACGGTGCTCCACCATTGGGTAGACCAGTTGAAGTTGATAAAGATCAGATTAAGACATTAATTGAGAACAATCAACGTTATATCACACGGGAGATAGCCAGCATACTCAGAATATCCAAATCAAGCGTTGAAAATCATTTGCACGAGCTTGGTTATGTTAATCACTTTGATGTTTGGGTTCCACATAAGTGAAAAAACCTTCTTGACCGTATTTCCACATGCGATTCTCTACTTAAACATAATGAAAATGTTCCGTTTTTAAAACAAATTGTGATGGGCGATGAAAAGTAGATACTGTACAATAGTGTGGAAAGGAAGAGATCGTGGGGCAAGTGAAATGAACCACCACCAACCACACCAAAGGCTGGCCTTCATTCAAAGAAGGTGACGTTGTGTATATGGTGGGATTGGAAGGGAGTCCTCTGTTACGAGCTTCTTCGGAAAACCAAACGATTAATTCCAACAAGTACTGCTCCCAATTAGACCAAATGAAAGCAGCACTCGACGAAAGCGTCCAGAGTTAGTCAACAGAAAATGCATGATCTTCCATCAGGATAACGCAAGACTGCATGCTTCTTTGATGACCAGGCAAAAACTGTTGCAGGTTGGCTGGGAAGTTCTGATTCATCTGCCGTATTCACCAGACGTTGCACCTTTGGATTTCCATTTATTTCGGTCTTTACAAAATTCTCTTAATGGAAAAATTTTCAATTCCCTGGAACACTGTAAAAGGCACCTGGAACAGTCCTTTGCTCAAAAAGATAAAAAGTTTTGGGAAGATGGAATTATGAAGTTGCCTGAAAAATGGCAGGAGGTAGGAGAACAAAAGGGTGAATACATTGTTCAGTAAAGTTCTTGGGGCTTCCCTGGTGGCACAGTGGTTGAGAGTCTGCCTGCTGATGCAGGGGACACGGGTTCGAGCCCTGGTCTGGGAGGATCCCACATGCCGCGGAGCAGCTGGGCCCGCGAGCCACAACTACTGAGCCTGCGCGTCTGGAGCCTGTGCTCCGCGACAGTGAGAGGCCTGCACACCGCGATGAAGAGTGGCCCCCGCTCGCCGCAACTAGAGAAAGCCCTCGCACAGAAACGAAGACCCAACACCGCCGAAAATAAATTAATTAATTAAAAAAAATAAAGTTCTTGGTGAAAATGAAAAACGTGTCTTTTATTTTTACTTAAAAACTGAAGGCATTTTTTGGCCAACCCAGTGAAGTCTTAGCAGGTGAAATCTAGCAAAGTATTTAAAAGATATGTCATGACCAAATAGGATATGTCTCAGGAATATATAAGGATGGTTTAATACCAGAAAATCTAACAGATCAGATGGGAAGAAATCTTTCAACTAGATGCAAAAAGGGTACTTAATAAAGTGATGATGGGGGCTTCCCTGGTGGCGCAGTGGTTAAGAATCCACCTGCCAATGCAGGGCACACAGGTTCGAGCCCTGGTCTGGGAAGATCCCACATGCCATGTAGCAACTAAGCCCGTGCACCACAACTGCTGAGCCTGTGCTCTAGAGCCTGCAAGCCACAACTACTGAACCCGTGTGCCACAACTGCTGAACCCGTGTGCCACAACTACTGAAGCCCGTGCGCCTAGAGCCTGTGCTCCATGACAAGAGAAGCCACCGCAATGAGAAGCCCGCGCACCGCAACGAAGAGTAGCCCCCGCTCGCTGCAACTAGAGAAAGCCTGCGCGCAGCAACAAAGACCCAATGCAACCAAAAATTAAATAAAATTTTTAATTGATAAAAATTCTTGGGCAAAGTAAAATCAATATGGCTTATCGATCAATAAGTAGGATACTTATTATAAAGCGTTCAAAGGAGAGAGGGGCATATCCTGGCCAAGGTCAGGCCTCTCTTCGTGTTGCCTTCCTGGAGGCAATGGCAGTTTTCAGTGGGATCAAGAAGCAAGGGTTTACTGGGCAGTAAGCCCAGCCTGGGTTGGCCCTGGGTGCTTGCTCAAGATCATTTCGGTTGGGGCCTCCTGCTGCCACCTTCTCTGAGTGCTTTTTTGCCTGGTTCTAGATGACAACAAGCCTCCCATCCAGATACCCGGCTCTTCCGAGTACGACGCCTCAGGAGGGGTCCAGGACCCTGCTGCCACCGGCCCCCGGGGCCCTGGGCCCCATGACCAGATCCCACCTAACAAGCCCCCGTGGTTTGACCAGCCTCACCCCGTTGCTCCTTGGGGCCAACAGCAGGTATCTCTTAGAACTTGTTGCAGGGGCATGTGGGGCACACTTGGGTTCAGCTGGACGGCAGGCAGGTGGGTGATGACCGCTATGCGGGTTGATGGGCTTTTAGCGGCTACCTGGGCACCGAGGTTCTGCAGCAGGGCCTGGGGTTTGGGGGGGTGTCAAGAAGGTGATAGTCTTCCCGAAGTATGGGGACTGAGCTGGGAAGAAAGTTGGGCCTTTACATCCTTCCCGGGAGCTTTGGTTACCTGGGCTTCTCTGTAACACAGGTCCCCATTTTCCTGTGAATGCTGAAAAGTTTCACACCATGAAGTACAGCAAGGCAATTTGTTTCCTTCCCTTTTTAACTTGTTTGACCAGCAGTGTCAACATCTCATCACCCTAGAAAGAACATGGTGCTTTCATAAGGAAAGGAAAGGTCAGAAATACCAGGCTAGCAGCATTTTGTGGGACTGGGATGCTGGTCCATTCTTCCCTCCCTCCAGGTTCGTTGGAGTCAGAAACTTCTAGGCCAGGGCAGGGGTCATTCTCATCCAGCATAACATGACTGGGAAACACCCCACAGCTTGCTCTCTGGCCACTGGATCTGGTTAGAGCAATCCGGTCTAGCTCTGGGTGTCCACTTGCCTCTGGACCAGGCATGGTGGACGTGGCCCTCCCTGGTTGACCCTGTGTGGAGGGGGCATAAGGGAGACAGTTCTGGGCTGACAAGTGCAGGGTCATGGCTGTGAGTACCCCCAGCCCACCCTCAGCTTCCGGACAAGAGATTTAACATCACAAAAGACGGGGCATCCCCACAAAGACAGCTCCCGCCTCTGGGTGCCTGCTGTGAGCCCTGCAGTGTTGGGTGCCCTCTGATGCGGGGGCACTTTCCCCCTTCTGTTGGTGTGGAAACAGATGCCCCTAGTGTCTCCCGGCTGTCTTTTTGGGGACCGGCAGGTTAGGCTCACAACAGTGGGGCTCCCTCACTGAAGGCCAGCAGTGCACCCACAGTCCACAATAGGAAACCACAGCCTGGCCTGCCCACGTGGTGTTTACATATTGTAATAGTTGCCATATTGAAAATCTGGCTTCTTGGCTTCTCCTGAAAACCTGAGGGTGTGGCGGCCGGGGCCGGCCTCCCTGTGCTTGTGGTCAGCGGAGCCACCCAGCCCTGACCCTAGAGGTGGCCCTCTGGGCAGCCTCACCCAGGCACAGGCCACCCTGGCCCTGAGTTTGGGTTGCAGTCCTGGCTCTTTAAGTCTTCAAAGCAGCAGCTGGGCAAGCTCCAGAGTTTATGGTCTTCAACTTACAGAAAGCCATTTCCTGGTAACACAGCAGACTCTGAGATAAGGATGTAAGAGGGCAGGTGACCCCAGGAGGCAGCATAGGGGAGAGAAGTGACAGGGAAGGGAGAACAGGCAGGGACGGGGTGTCGTCAGGGCGGGCTCTGCCATGGGCCCTGCGGCTCAGCCTCTGTACCCTGGGAGTGGTGGGGCCACACCCCTGCACTGTCCCACTGAGGGGCTCGTGGGCTGGTGTTCATCCCCCAGCTTCTGTCAGGCATGGGGTCGGGGTGCTCCCCAGCCCAGATGCAGGTGCAGCACTTGGGAGTCTGGGCCTGGGGGACGGGTGGGCACCACAGCATCCTCTGCACGCATCAGAGTGAAAGTGGCAGCGCCCAGCCAGGCTGTAGGCTGCAGCTCCAGGGGGTGCTGGGCTCGGGGCCGGGCCGCCTCCACCGCCGGAGACTGAGGTCGACAGGTGCCTGCTGGGTGCCCCGCGTGCCCAGTGCAGGCCGGGTCTCACTTCCGCTCTTTGCCTTGCAGCCTCCCGAGCAGCCCCCCTACCCACACCACCAGGGCGGGCCGCCCCACTGCCCGCCCTGGAACAACAGCCACGAGGGAATGTGGGGTGAGCAGCGTGGGGACCCCGGCTGGAATGGCCAACGCGACGCCCCCTGGAACAGTCAGCCCGACCCCAACTGGAACAACCAGTTCGAGGGCCCCTGGAACAGTCAGCACGAGCAGCCACCCTGGGGCGGGGGCCAGCGCGAGCCGCCCTTCCGCATGCAGCGGCCACCACACTTCCGCGGGCCCTTCCCGCCCCACCAGCAGCACCCGCAGTTCAGCCAGCCGCCACACCCACACAACTTCAACCGCTTCCCGCCCCGCTTCATGCAGGATGACTTCCCCCCTCGGCACCCCTTCGAGCGGCCGCCCTACCCTCACCGCTTTGACTACCCTCAGGGGGACTTCCAAGCCGGTGAGTGCAAGGTCGCCCTCGGGGGCACCGTCCTCGGGCCAGGGATCACGTCCCTTTCCTGCCCTGTGATCCCTGAGAAGGTCAGCTTACTTGCCGGCAGGGCCTGGAAGAGGTGCCTGACGGACCGGCCTTCTGAGCGGGCTGGTGGCACTGGTGGCGGTCCTGCTGTGTGGCCTGGTGTGCCCTAAGCCAGGGTGACAAGAGGAGGGTCATAGGGTGACAGAGGAGCCCAGCTCGGTCCCTCAGGGAGGTGGGGAGAGGAGGACAGACCGGTGACCCTAGTGTGGGCACTGCCAGACACCAGGCCAGCTGTTGAGGTGTGAGGCCCTGTATCTCACAAAAGAGGAAGGACGATGGGGTTCTGAAAGGAAAAGGAACTCCCTAGTCCCCACGGCGGGCAGACAGGCAGTGAGCGAGCCACTGAGTCCAGGCCCGGCAGTCCTTGTGCCATTCCCTGCTCCTTGTCTTGCTGTTTTCGTCAGGTGTTCTGGTTTCTTTTCGAAGAATCTTTAGTTTTCTCGATCTTGTGTTTTCTAAAAAATTTCATTTCAACTCTCCTACTCTTCAATCTTTATCCTCAAATCCATTCTTGACTGTAAATTGAGCTTGGAGACCAGTAGCAGGTTTCTTGCTTGCGTGAGTGTCTTGGGGCTGCTGTAACAAAGTACCATGGACTGGGTGCCTCCAACAACAGGCAGTTCTTCTCTGGCAGTTAGTTCCGGAGGCTGGAGGTCCGAGATCAAGGTGTCAGCGGGGTTGGTTTCTACTGAGGGCTCTCCCCGTGGCTTGTAGATGGCTGTCCTCTCCCTGTGTCTTCCCATGGTCTTCTCTGTGTGTGTCTGTCTCTTAATCTCCTTTTCTTAGAAAGACATCAGTCAGTATTGGATCAGGGCCCACTTATAGGACCTCATCTAAAGTAGTCATCTCATTACAGGCTCCATTCCCAAATGCAGTCACATTCTGAGGTACTGGGGGTGAATTTGCAGGGGACACGGTTTGGCTCATAACATGGCTGCTTGAAGGTTATGTGATTTCCCTTGTGGTTCCTTCTTTCACCCATGAGGTCTGTCAGGTGCTGCTGTGGGTGCAGGACAGGCCACTCTGAGCCCCGGCTCCTCCCCCGTTGCTGTGTGGCCCGAAGCAGTGAATGAAGCAGCCGGAGGGTTGGTGCTGGGCAGGGCTGCCCAGGAAGTGGGTGTGGGCGTCCTTGCCCCACTCTGAGCCCCTTTCCACTGGCGCTTATTACCCTGGAGATCTCGGCCGGGCTGTTGGCGTTGCCCAGCTCTCGACTTTGCGGCAGGCCTGAGTCAAGTTTCTCTTTTGCAGAGATGGGACCCCCTCACCACCATCCCGGCCACCGCATGCCTCACCCTGGGATCAACGAGCACCCGCCTTGGGGTGGGCCCCAGCACCCTGACTTCGGCCCTCCTCCCCACGGCTTCAACGGGCAGCCCCCTCATATGCGGCGACAGGGCCCTCCCCACATCAACCACGACGACCCCAGCCTGGTCCCCAACGTGCCCTACTTCGATCTCCCAGCCGGGCTGATGGCCCCCCTCGTGAAGGTAATGTTGCCGAGTTGAGTGCCAAGCTTAGCCTTGAATGCTCAGTCTCCACCTGGAAAGTTCACAGGTGGAACCCATTTCCTGATTGGCTACAAAACACTGCTTCCCAGGGCCCCTGCCCCTCTCATTTCCCGCACCCCAGCGAGCCTGACCAGTAGTCAGAGAGGATGTGCCTGAGCCAGCAACACTGCCTCGCGTGCTCACGTGTGGCTGCGAGCAAGGCCCGTGTCCCCCACTGCTCCGTCTGAGCCTCCCTCCTGGGGCTGCAAGTTTGGTAGCTGCTCAGAGTGGGCTGGGCTGGGCTGGGCTGGGCTGGGCTGGGCGTGAGGTGCAAGTCCTCTTGGTCCTGGCCTTTGGAAGCCACCTTGCCCAGGGGCTGATGACAGGGATTTCTCAGAAAAGGGGTGGTCTCCAGTCGAGCAAGGTGAGCAAGGCAGGAGAGGGGGTCAGAAGGGAGCCAGGGCTGGGGCTCAGGGCGCTCTGAGGGTCATGCTGGCTGTACTGGTCACTGCCACTCCCCGGCCCCTCTGAGACACTAGCATACTGGAAGTTGAGACAGGTCACACTGGGGCAGCAGGGGAGACAGAGGCAGAGGGGCCAGCGGGGCTGCCCTCGGGGCAGGAGCTGGAGCAGAGAAAGGGGCACAGAGCGGGGCCCCTGGGGTAGGTGCCTGGGCACAGGGCGGTGGTTGACAGGGGAGGGCATCTGGGATCCACGGCGTGTCGGTGAATTAACGGGTCTTTCCTTCACCTGAGCTTGGAGGCCACGTCTTCTCTGCATTTTTGTAGAGAGAGAATTCTGTAGCTTCTGTCGACTTCCATGGAGCCCTCAACCACCCCATTTAGGAATTGAAGTATTGGTGTGGCCAAACCCTCCAGGAGGGTGGGGTTTCCCAGGAAGGGTCAGATGAGGCACTCTGATGCGCAGGGCAACTGTGTCCTGCCCCCGGCTCTCCAGCTCCCCCGGCCCCCGCAGTTCCCTGGATGGGCTCCAGCAGGGAGCAGTGACGGCTGTGTTCTCTGCTGCAGCTGGAAGACCACGAATACAAGCCTTTGGATCCTAAAGACATCCGCCTCCCACCCCCCATGCCACCCAGTGAGAGGCTGCTGGCGGCCGTGGAGGCCTTTTACAGCCCTCCCTCACACGACAGACCCAGGAACAGGTACGGGACTGCGGGAGACCAGGAGCTAGGGCTGGTGATGGGAGGGGAGGCCCCTGTCCCCTCTCCTGGCCTGTCTTCCCCAGTTTGCTTCACAAGAAAGACCCCGAACAGTCACACCTTCCGCCCAGGGCAGTGTGAAGCCCAGGTGAGAAAATATGGTTAGGAGATGCCATTTCTCCCCCAGCTTGTGTGATGTGTGCCACGCATAGAGTGGCCCTCGATAAAAGGCTTTTACCACGTTAGAGACATCAGAACAAGAGCTTACCTTGGGATCCCCTCCTCCAGCGGCCTCCTCGCTTCAGTTAAAATCGTCTCCTGCCCTGTTTGGGGCCACGGGCCTATCCGCCTACAAATCAAGAGTTCCTCGTCCCCAGTTACAATAACCCTGAGACCCTCTTCAACTATTTAGAGAAAGCCCAGCGTGGAAAGGCGTGGGAGCCATGAAGCGCTGGGAGCGCAGTCCAGCCTCTCCACCTCCCAGCGGGCGGCCTGGCCTCTGGGCCTGGTCTCTCTGAGAAAGGGCAGCCCTGTGGCAATGACCACCCGAGTGCTTTCTGTGCTGGGCCTTGCTCAGCATCCTGAGTGAAAGAGGGAAGGCCTGTCGGGTAGGGCTTATTCCTGGTGACTTTTGCACAAGTTCCCTGTGGGAGGGAGGCTTGCATTCATACAGGGGATGCCCATGTCTTACAGTGAAGGCTGGGAGCAGAACGGCCTCTATGAGTTCTTCCGAGCGAAAATGCGGGCCCGGCGGAGGAAAGGCCAGGAGAAGAGGAACAGGTAAGAGCGCCCACGCCCAGCCCGCCGCCTGTGTGGAGGTCAGGCCTCCGCAGTGCATCTCATCCTAGGTCAGCTGGGAGCAAGCCCTGCGTTTGCCGACAGGCGTGCTGTGGTGTCATGCCCGGCGCAGGCAGAGGGGGGTCAGTTCTGGCCTCTGCCTGGGTCATGGGTCTGGCACCCTATGATAAAGGTGCTGTGAGCCACCAGGAGCTGTTTCCCACAAGGCCGAAGTTAAAACACCAGTACGAGGGAGAAGCTTGCCATAGTCTGTATTCAGCCCTGATGTGAAAGGGCATGTCTGCACCTGGAGTGGGCACATCGGGGGTCTTTTAGAGTTGGGGGTTGGCGGGGGCTGGGCGCAGCCCATGGAGGGGCTCCGGCTCACCAGGCCTGTCCCCGCAGCGGACCCTCGAGGTCTCGGAGCAGATCCAAAAGCCGAGGGCGCTCTTCCTCCCGCTCCAACTCGAGGTCCTCCAAGTCTTCCGGCTCCTACTCAAGGTCAAGGTCTCGTTCCTGCTCCCGCTCCTACTCCCGCTCCAGATCCAGGTAGGCAGGGCCCCGCCTCTCGGGATGCAAGGCCTGAGGCTCTTCAGCAGCTGCACTGACCCGCCCCCTCTCCCCTGGCCCCGCAGGAGCCGCAGCCGATCCCGCTCCTCACAAAGCCGCTCCCGGACCCGCTCTCGCTCTCGGTCCAAGTCCTATTCCCCGGGAAGGAGACGTCGGTCGCGGTCCAGGAGCCCCACCCCGCCGTAAGATTTCTGTGTTAACTGTCAGAATGACCTCTGGTAGCGCTGGAACCCTCTGATGCTTTGCTGTGAATGTTGAAACGTGTTGTTAGAAGACGCGCTCGCGGTGGCCCGCGCCAAGGTGGCACCTTGGGGCCCCCGAGCACTAGCACAGTGACAGTGGCACCTCGTCTCACACCTCGCTGTTACCTCTGCAGTCACGTTGTAAAGCCTGAGGCAGTGGCTGCGCTCTGTATTTTCTAACCGTTTTTCGGGTCCAGTGTGGCCTGGCTGTGCCACTGAGTGTGAGGCAGGGGCCGCCGTCCTAGGGAACCCCCTTATCTGCCGGCGAAGAGGATAAAGAAGAAGGCTAGAGACACGAAATGTGTGTGTGTGTGTCCATCTCACGCTGGTGACCCTTCATATAAGCTACACGCTGTAATATTCTAAGTTTTCATTCCAATAAATGTATCCGCTCTTTTTTAAAAGACGTAACCTGTCTTAATTTTAGTTCCTCGGCTGGTCTGGGTTCTAATTCAGCACCTCCTATACCTGACTCCAGGCTCGGGGAAGAGAACAAAGGACATCAGATGCTGGTGAAAATGGGTAAGGTTCCTGGGAAGGCGGAACAATCCGCTCTGGGCATTCGGGGTTGGGGGATGATGAAGTCAAAGGAAGCTCCAACTCATGACCAGAACTTCTGAGCCTGCAGGGTTTTTACTGAGCGTCCTTTCTTACTACCTTAGTTTCCCGTTTATAAACTGCACGTCTGCATGTCGTTTGACTCTCCAAACATTTCCATTTAACTTCATGTCAGGGTAAATGCACCACAATTTAAGCTTCCTCTGTGGGTCGTAACCATTCATCCCTCCCTTCTTCAGGCTGGAGTGGATCTGGCGGCCTCGGCGTGAAAGAGCAAGGAATCCAGGACCCCATCAAGGGGGGGGACGTCCGGGATAAGTGGGACCAGTACAAGGGTGTGGGCGTGGCCCTGGACGACCCCTACGAGAACTACCGCAGGAACAAGAGCTATTCCTTCATCGCCCGCATGAAGGCCAGGGACGAGTGCAAGTAGGCGCGGCGCGGGCAGGGAGCCATGCCAGTGGCCGGCCACCGGCAGCGAGGACTGTTGGACCCTTCTTGGCTTACTGGCAGTGGAAGATGGTAGGGACAGCTCGGTTCTCTCACTGTCTCCATCTGTGGGGAGCGACAGAAGAGAAGGAAGACTTCAGCAGGCCTTGTGACGAGTGCCACGCTTGATGGCACGGAAGGCCCAGGCCCCACCTGCAAACCAGCTCTAACGTAGCAGCAAGAGTCACGAGGAGATGCCCAGCCAACTCGACAATGAGCTTATTTCCCTGGACAGTGAAGCAAGAAACACAAGACCCCTGGATAAGAATTCTTGTCATCTGAAGGAACGGCTGTCTCACATCTCCCCTCAGCCTGAGCCTCTAAAACCTGTGGGAGTGCACGGAGGAGGGGCCCTGAGGGCACACGCCAGCCCAGCCCAAGGGGCCGGCCCTCCCACTCTCCCATCAGTTGTGTTGTGAGAAGGCTCAGGCCAGGCGCTGGTACTGCTCACTCTAAAAATGGAAAAACAAAACCTTTCTGATTTGCAAAGTTAACAGGGTTTTCATTTTTACTCCGAATGGTTTAGTTTTAGAAAAACATACTGATCTAGGTTGATACCCAGTGAGATAATTTGAAACCTGATTCCTCTGAGACATACTAGCCCTTGGTTATTTAAGCTGTTTAAGTTGAGGTGGGTTTGTTTTTTGTTTTTGTTTTTGTTTTTGTTTGAACGTTAGCCATTTGCTGTTCCCTGCAGAAACAAAAGGTTCTGAGGAAACTTACCTGAGGCATCTCCAGGTCACGCAATGATGACGCCCTTGGAGAATCTGTACCCTTAGTGTCTCTACTTGTGTTTTTCACGGAGAGGAACCCGCACACCAGCACTCACGTGCAACGGCCCATTCACATCCAGAGTGTGGAGAGCGACCACCGGCCCTGCTTCCTGCTCTGTCACTTCCTTTGCCTGCCCCAAGCCGCCCCCAAAGGGAGGTGAGGCTGGAGGGAGCCGCCTCTGCCGGGAGCCGCTGAGCGACCGCCTGGGATTGGCTGCACTCAGCATCCGCGGGCAGCTTGGTGCGGTGCCATTTATTTGTACAGAAACATTTTTGAAAAATTCTTTTCAATAAGATGCAAAATTTTCTCCAACTTTTCCACCTGATGTGTTAAAATATTTGATTTTGTTCTAGATTTCCTGTAGCTGTGAATTGTTCAAACATGTCTGATTCAGGATAAAATGTAAACGTGTTGTTAACAATTTCTTGTGGATTTTACTGTTTTGCTTCAAATAAAGACTTTTTTTTTAAAGACGTTTTTCTCTGCGTTTAAGTCAGAAGCGTGCTCAGGCTGAGGAGGGAGGAGGTGCGTCCTGAGTGGAGACTTTGTCTGAATTGTGGAGTCGGGTCAGAAGCTCTGCCCTGGTGTCTCCTGTGAGTCCCCGGCGTGGACGCCTGGTCCTGTTTCCTCGTGGCTCCATGTGGCTCCAGACAGGCTGGCATCCTCTGTCCTGCCACGAGTGGTGACAGCTCCACCTGGGGTTCCATTTCCACTGGCCTGTGTGGTACGTCCTCTCAGGTGCCATGCACACTGAGGAAATGGGGGCTGGGAGGGCTCAACTACTCAGCTAGAAAAGGCTGCAGCTGGGATTCTCAGGTGAGTCCTGGGTGCCACCTGCCCCCACCACTGAATGTCCCCTGGGAACTAAGGTGTGAGCGTCACAGCTGGTTTACGGGACCAGCTCCTTAGACCCATGAGTCTGTCTCACCTCCCGGCGTTCACAGCTCCTTCTTCACCTCCTCCAGGGCCTCCTCCATGGTCAGCGGGGTGGGCCTGTGTTGCCTGATGTACTGTGGGGCAGAGGACACACAGGGAAGCCATCACCACTGCTGCCTCAGTCGACTGAGGCTCTGGGTCCTGGAGGTGGTGCCTACCCCCAGGGGCTATCAGAGAAAATGAAGGGATGCCAGGTGGCAATGGAAACAGAAGAGGAGAGGTGAACCCAGGCAGCGTCCGGGCAGGTACCCTGCAAGGGGTGAGCCCTGACTGAGCCTGGAAGGGAAGAGGGACCGTGGTGAGGGGCAGGGCTACTCGGGGTGCCCTCAGAGGACACAGGTTGGGGAGGACTTAGGTGCCACTCTCAGGGTGTGGGCCTGGAGCAGAGAGCAGGCAGCCACACGTGGGCTGCAGGCAGGTGACGTAGTCAGGTCACTTCAGCCTGCATCCAATCAACTGATGCACATCCAACAGAGGAACAAGTTAAAAGGACTCCACTGGGGAGCAATCGGCCCAGTCCAGAATGTGGGGAACCGTCAGATAACCAATTTTCTTTCTTTTTTTTGGCCACACCGTGCGGCATATGGGATCTTTGTTTCCCAGTCAGGGATCGAACCCACACCCCCTGCATTGGAAGCGCAGAGTCAACCACTGGACCGCCAGGGAAGTCCCAGGACGACCTGTTTTCTTCCAACCAATAAACTGCAAGGAAACAAAAGAGATGGGGGAGGGGGAAAGACCTCTGGAGCAGTGGTTCTCAAAGTGGGTCCCCAATGGGCCCATGGGAGAAATGCCCACTGCTAGGCCCACCCTGCTGCCAACACAACCCCAGTGGTCAGGCCCTCAGGGGTCTGACGCTGCTTAGGGCTGAGAACCACTGCTCTAGATTAAGACATCAAACAATCTTGATGTACCACTTTGGACACTGATGAAAAAAATAGGAAAAAAAGGTACAACTTTTATGAGATGAGCGGAAATCTGAACACTGGATATCTAATGATATCAAGAAAACTTAGGGCTTCCCTGGTGGCGCAGTGGTTGAGAATCCGCCTGCCAATGCAGGGGGCACGGGTTCGAGCCCTAGTCTGGGAAGATGCCACGGAGCAACTAAGCCTGTGTGCCACAACTACTGAGACTGTACTCTAGAGCCCACAAGCCACAACTACTGAAGCCTGTGCACCTAGAGCCCGTGCTCTGCAACACGAAAAGCCACCCAATGAGAAGCCTGCGCACCGCAATGAAGAGTAGCCCCCGCTCACCGCAACTAGAGAAAAGCCGACACGCAGCAACAAAGACCCAGTGCAGCCAAAAAAAAAAAATGTTGCAGGAACTCCCTGGCTGTCCAGTGGTTAGGACTCTGCACTTTCACTGCCAAGGGCACGGGTTTGATCCCTAGTCAGGGAACTAAGATCCCACAAGCAAAACAAACAAACAAAAAAGTTAATTTGGTTTTGGTATACTGGCATTGTGACTATTTTTTTTAAGTCCTTATTTTTAAGAAATATATACTGAAATATTCGTAGATAAAATGATAAAAATCACCATGCAGAACAACTCATATAGTATGATGCCATTTCTGTAGAGAAATATATATATATCATATTTTATATATAAATACTATACCTCTTCTATATATTTTATACATAGTATAAAATATGTAAGATATAATATTGTACATGTACATAACAGTTTATATTTTACATAGGAAAAATCTAAAGAATATAAATCAAGTTGGTAATAGTTATCTCTGAAATTATGGAGAACTTTATAAGCTACATATCTCCAACAAAATTTTTATACAATGTTTTTTGTAATCAGACAAAAAAATAAATTTTGGAGGGAAAAATAGAGGTGAGTGTGACATCCCTTGAGCTTAGCCCTTGGGACTGAGGAGAGGGGCCCTGCCTGTGGTGGCCCACGGGAACGGTAGGTAGAGGGACAGGACCCTCACCGAGGAGGTCACCTTTGGTCCGAGGTCACACAGAGCCTGGGCTATGGCTGGCTCTCAGTGTCCCTGCCCCGCACCAGCCCTGGTCATGGCCAAAGAGAGAACAGGACTCCTTCCACGAGGACTGAAGGTGAAGGTGGCTGGGCCCCCAGCGTCCCCGCCACCCCGGGCTGAGCGTGGGAAGCCGCCTGCCCTCTCTTTCCCGGGAAGGGTTAGCTGCGCCATGGTCACCTCTTTGGTTTCCTCCAGGGTGTGGTAATGGAATGAGTCCTGGTCCAGGGAGTGCAGGAGGGATGCATGCAGGTGCCGGCTGGCCTCGATGAACTGCTGTGTCAGGCTCAGTTGCTGCTTCAGCACATCGTTGAGCGCGAACTCGGCCGGGCTATACGCTGTCAGGGCTGCACCAGGTTCCGTGTCAGTCGGCAGCCCCCGGGGCCCCATCCCCCTGGCCAGACCCGCTCCCCGCGAGGGCCCTGCAACCCCCAACCGTGGACTGTGTCGGGATGCTCTCAGCAGGTGCTGCCACCTTCGGAAGCAGCAAAGGACTCGCCTATTCTGTGCCTCTCTCTACTCAGTAGTAAATGAACCGCTCTCTTCGCTGACTTTGTGTGGATCTCACAACCTCAGCTCAGCTCCCAGGCAGAACCGGAAGCCTCAACCTCAGCGTCCAACACCAGGAAAGAAGGCCAGTGACATGGCTCCCCAAACTGCAACCGCACAGTGCGAATCTAACACTCCTGAACTGTACACTTAAAAATGGGGAAGAGGGTAAATTTTACACTATGAATTTTTAAACACATAATTAAAATAATTTAAAATGCAATTAAAATATAATAATTAACTAAATAAAAGTACAATTAAAAATAACTGCAGGGCTTCCCTGGTGGCGCAGTGGTTGAGAGTCCGCCTGCCGATGCAGGGGACACGGGTTCGTGCCCCGGTCCGGGAAGATCCCACATGCCGTGGAGCGGCTGGGCCCGTGAGCCATGGCCGCTGAGCCTGCGCGTCCGGAGCCTGTGCTCCGCAACGGGAGAGGCCACAACAGTGAGAGGCCCGCATACCGCAAAAAAAAAATAAATAAATAACTGCAACCAGGGCTTCCCTGGTGGCACAGTGGTTAAGAATCCGCCTGCCAATGCAGGGGACACGGGTTCGAGCCCTGGTCCGGGAAGATCCCACGTGCCGCGGAGCAACGAAGCCCGTGCGCCACAACTACTGAGCCTGTGCTCTAGAGCCCGTGAGCCACAACTACTGAGCCCGCGTGCCACAACTACTAAAGCCGGCGTGCCTAGAGCCCATGCTCCGCAACAAGAGAAGCCACCGCAATGAGAAGCCCGCACACCGCGACGAACAGTAGCCCCCGCTCAGCAACGAAGACCCACCGCAGCCAAAAAATAAAATTAAAATTAAAAAATTAAAAATTTAAAAATTAAAAAAAATAACTGCAACTGTTAAAAATGATCATTACGAAGACTACAGAGTAACATGGAAAAATCGTTGAGGTTAATATTGTGTTTAAAAACAGTTTTTTTTTTAAGGATATAAATATTTCACTTATTGCAACCAAAGATATTTTAATATCTTCATCTTCTAAAAATGTTAAGAAAATGGAAATGGGGGGAAGAAAGCAGGTTCTAGACGGATGCGAGTCATCAGCAGCCCTGCGGGACCTGACACAGACTGGGTTTCCCAAGGTGGCTGCTGGGCGTCTTCCTCTTGCCCGAGGCTGGGCTGGGCCTCTCCAGGGCCCCACGACTCTCCCACACTCAGCAAGGAGGCAAGTGTCGTGTCCACAGGGCTGGGCCGCTCAGTACTGGCTGAGTGTCTTCCAGAGGAAAACACCTATGGATTCTGGACAGAAAGGCTCTGAGGGGAACACACAAAATAAAGATGGCCCTGTTGGGGTGGAAGGCTCATAGGTATGTTCCTGGTAGCCTTCCTGTTCTGTCCAACATTGGTGTCCTTGACCTAAGGGACCCACAAGGTGAGCTGGGCTGTTACCTTCTATGGCGTCCGCACTGATGACGTGGCTGGCGATGGGCGAGGGGTCCACGTAGGCACCTCCCAGGGCTGGTCCGACGGCCGCTATGCCGGCCGCTGTCCCAAGGACAAAGGGGGAGAGGTGAGTGGGCAGGATTCAGAGCAATGACTTTCGCATCAACAGGTATGAGGCTGAAATAAGCTACATGAATCTGTCCTTTTCTCTTTCTGAATGTGATGGCCACCCTCCTTGCTTTTTTAACCGTTCCCCCTTTTAAAATTTTCCCAAACCTGCCTCCATCTTTCTGGTAGGTTCTCCCTGTTCAATATACAAGTCAGGTGTGCTGGCTGAAGTGGTCACCACAGCTCAGCGCGGCTGACAACTGTGGCATCGTGCCCTCCCCTGGCTCTGCCCTCCTTCCACAGCTATTTGAGGGCTTCGGAATGTTCCCTGGATTCTAACTGGCTGGTTGATTTACGCTGCCTTTTTTCTCCCTCCTTTCAAAGTCAGGCCGCGTCTAGGAAATCAACACCACCAATGTTTTATGAAAGCATCTCTTTATTTTTTATTTTTCACTTTTTAAAAAAACATCTTTATTGCAGTATAATTGCTTCACAATGGTGTGTTAGTTTCTGCTCTATAACAAAGTGAATCAGCTATACATATACATATATCCCCATATCTCCTCCCTCTTGCGCCTCCCTCCCACCCTCCCTATCCCACCCCTCTAGGTGGTCACAAAGCACCGAGCTGATCTCCCTGTGCTATGCGGCTGCTTCCCACTAGCTATCTATTTTACATTTGGTACTGTATATATGTCCATGCCACTCTCTCACTTCGTCCCAGCTTACCCTTCCCCCCACCCCGTGTCCATCTCTTTAAATTGCAAAAAAAAAGAAACAAAAATGGGCACATTTGCTGCCCACAGGCTAGGCTGTCAGAAAGGCAGCAGGAGGAACTGGAGAGGGACACAGAACCAGGGTTTAAAATCCCCTTGAACACCTTCTAGCGATCTGAGTTGGCTCGTCTGACTGACCTTCCTCCCTGAGAAACAGAACAGTCACGCCCCCAGCCAGGTGTGAGGTCCCGGGGGATGTATGACTAAGCCCTCCAAATCCAAATGAACAGACAAAGGGAGAACCGCACCCCAGCGCACAGTCTGGAAACAAGCTCTGTCCCTATTGCGGGTGTTGTCTAGACAAGAAAAGGGAGCAGGAGACTCGCTAAAAGAAAGCGACCTTTCCATCCGCAAGGGCCAAGACCAATGCTGGGGACAAGAGAAAAGATGAGCAGTGGCTGCTGCACCCCAGAAGAGAATCCACCGACAAACGCGGTGAGTTCAGACAACCCGCCAGATGGGCGACACAGCAGCCCTTGGAGCCTCCATGCTGGGGCCCCACAAAGTGCCTGAGGACATGCTGTCCCGGAAGGCGGTTCCTGTCACCCTGGGTACCACTGACATTTGGGGCAGGGTCACTCTCTGGCCAGGCCGTCCTGGCCACTGCAGGATGTCGAGCAGCACCCCTGGCCTCCACCCATAGACTTCCCATCGCCCAGATCTTGCCAATGCCTGTCCCCTGGGGCCAGGATCACCCCAGCTGAGAACCACTACTTTAGTCTTTGGTTTGAAACCTTTCAGTGTTTTAGAGCTTGGAAGACAGTGAGGAGTACCCAAGGAGCCCCCTCTTCTGTGGGAGAGGAAACAGGGTGCTGAGGTCCCCCCAGCTGACTAATGACGACAACCCAGACCTCCTGGCCCCAGGGTTCCTGCCTGTCGCTGCCTCTGGCCGGCCTGCCCCTCCCTCCTCCAACCAACACGCTTACCCTTAGCCCACTGGTAGGTGAAGGCGGGATCGAGGGTCTGCACAGCCATCTCCTTCACCATGACTCTTGTAACACCCTTGGCCAACTTTTTCTGAGACTTGGGAGTTGGTGGAGGAAGGTCTGTCTTCAGGCTTGCAGAAAATTCAGACCGAGTCGCCAGCGTCCTGTCAGGAGACTCCTCAGAATGGGGCATCGACTCAGATGCTGTTGGACTGGGGGATTTTTCAAAATCATCCGAATAAGCCGAGCTCACTGTGCTGGCCGTATGTTCCTGAGACTTTGACCCCAGGCTAGAAGTGCCCTTGGGTCCAGGGGACGAGACGGACCGCTGGCTCAGGCACTCAGAAATCTCGCTTCCAGAGGGGGCGGCCCCAGCCCAGGGGCTTTTGCTGGATGCCTTTTCCCCTTGACCTTCTTTCTAAAACAAAGGATGGCAGAGGTCACTGGAAAGTGTTTTCGAATGACCAACAAGCTCGGAATACCACTGCGTTAGAATGAGGGCACCCCAAGGGCCCAGGAGGTGAGGGTCCACGTTGTCCTTCCTAGATTTAGGCAGGCTGAGTATCGTAAGCAGAACATTTTTTTTTAAACATCTTTACTGGAGTATAATTGCTTTACAATGTTGTGTTAGTTTCTGCTGCATAACAAAGTGAATCAGCTATATGCATACATATATCCCCATATCCCCTCCCTCTTGCATCTCCTTCCCACCCTCCCTATCCCACCCCTCTAGGTGGTCACAAAGCACCGAGCTGATCTCCCTGGGATATGTGGCTGCTTCCCACAAGGGATAAATGTAAAATAAATGTAAAATCTATTTTACATTTGGTAGTGTAAACGTCAAAGCTACTCTCAGCTGACCCTTCCCCCTCCCCGTGTCCTTAAGTCCATTCTCTACGCCTGCATCTTTATTCCTGTCCTGCCCCTAGGTTCATCAGAACCTTTTTTTTTTTTTAGATTCCATATGTATTTGTTAGCATACGGCATTTGTTTTTCTGACTTACTTCACTCTGTAGGACAGACTCTACATCCATCCACCTCACTACAAATAACTCAATTTCATTTCTTTTTATGGCTGAGTAATATTCCATTGTATATATGCGCCACATCTTCTTTATCCATTCATCTGTCGATAGACACTTACGTTGCTTCCATGTCCTGGCTATTGTAAATACTGCTGCAATGAACATTGTGTACATGGCTCTTTTTGAATTATGGTTTTCTCAGGGTATATGCCCAGTAGTGGGATTGCTGGGTCATATGGTAGTTCTATTTTTAGTTTCTTAGGGAACCTCCATACTGTTCTCCACAGTGGCTGTATCAGTTTACATTCCCACCAACAGTGCAAGAGGGTTCCCTTTTCTCCACACCCTCTCCAGCATTTATTGTTTCTAGATTTTTTGATGATGGCCATTCTGACCGGTATGAGGTGATACCTCATTGCAGTTTTGATTTGCATTTCTCTAATGATTAGTGATGTTGGGCATCTTTCATGTGTTTGTTGTCAATCTGTATATCTTCTTTGGAGAAATGTCTATTTAGGTCTTCTGTCCATTTTTGGAGTCGGTTGTTTGTTTTTTTGATATTGAGCTGCATGTATATTTTGGAGATTAATCCTTTGTCAGTTGCTTCATTTGCAAATATTTTCTCCCATTATGAGGGTTTTCTTTTTGTCTTGTTTATGGTTCCCTTTGCTGTGCAAAAGCCTTTAAGTTTCATTAGGTCCCATTTGTTTATTTTTGTTTTTATTTCCATTTCTCTAGGTCGGTCAAAAAAGGATCTTGCTGTGATTTATGTCATAGGGTGTTCTGTGTATGTTTTCCTCTAAGAGTTTTACAGTGTCTGGCCTTACATTTAGGTCTTTAATCCATTGTGAGTTTATTTCTGTGTATGGTGTTAAGAAGTGTTCTAATTTCATTCTTTTATGTGTAGCTGTCCAGTTTTCCCAACACCACTTATTGAAGAGGCTGTCTTTTCTCCATTGTATATTCTTGCCTCCTTTATCAAAGATAAGGTGACCATATGTGCATGGGTTTATCTCTGGGCTGTCTGTTCCATTGATCTATATTTCTGTTTTTGTGTTACTACCATACTGTCTTGATGACTGTAGCTTTGTAGTATAGTCTGAAGTCAGGGAGCCTGATTCTCCAGCTCTGTTTTTCTTTCTCAAGATTGCTTTGGCTATTCGGGGTCTTTTGTGTTTCCATACAAATTGTGAAATTTTTTGTTCTAGTTCTGTGAAAAATGCCATTGGTAGTTTGATAGGGATTCCACCAAATCTGTAGATTGCTTTGGGTAGTGTAGTCATTTTCACAATGTTGATTCTTCCATTCCAAGAACATGGTATATCTCTCCATCTGTTTGTATCATACTTAACTTCTTTCATCAGTATCTTATAGTTTTCTGCATACAGGTCTTTTGTCTCCTTAGGTAGGTTTATTCCTAGGTATTTTATTCCTTTTTTTTTTTTTGCGGTACGCGGGCCTCTCACTGTTGTGGCCTCTCCCATTGTGGAGCACAGGCTCCGGACGCGCAGGCTCAGCAGCCATGGCTCACGGGCCCAGCCGCTCTGCGGCATGTGGGATCTTCCCGGACTGGGGCACAAACCCATGTCCCTTGCATCGGCAGGCAGACTCTCAACCACTGCGCCACCAGGGAAGCCCTATTTTATTCTTTTTGTTGCAATGGTAAATGGGAGTGTTTCCTTAATTTCTCTTTTGGATTTTTCATCATTAGTGTACAGGAATGCAAGATATTTCTGTACATTAATTTTGTATCCTGCTACTCTATCAAATTCATTGATTAGCTCTAGTAGTTTTCTGGTAGCATCTTTACGAGTCTCTTTGTAAAGTATCATGTCATCTGCAAACAGTGACAGCTTTACTTCTTCTTTTCTGATTTGGATTCCTTTTATTTCTTTTTCTTCTCTGATTACTGTGGCTAAAACTTCCAAAACTATGTTGAATAATAGTGGTGAGAGTGGACAACCTTGTCTTCTTCCTGATCTTAGAGGAAATGGTTTCAGTTTTTCACCATTGAGAATGATGTTGGCTGTCAGTTTGTCATATATGGCCTATATTATGTTGAGGTAGGTTCCCTCTATGCCTACTTTCTGGAGAGTTTTTATCATAAATCGGTGTTGAATTTTGTCAAAAGCTTTTTCTGCATCTACTGAGATTATCATATGGTTTTTATCCTTCAATTTGTTAATATGGTGTATCACATTGATTTATTTGCATACACTGAAGAATCCTTGCATTCCTGGGATAACCCCACTTGATTGTGGTGTATGATCCTTTTAATGTGCTGTTGGATTCTGTTTGCTAGTATTTTGTTGAGGATTTTTGCATCTATGTTCATCAGCGATATTGGCCTGTAGTTTTCTTTTTTTGTGACACCTTTGTCTGGTTTTGGTATCAGGGTGATGGTGGCCTCGTAGAATGAGTTTGGGAGTGTCCCTCCCTCTGCTACATTTTGGAAGAGTTTAAGAAGGATAGGTGTTAGCTCTTCTCTAAATGTTTTATAGAATTCACCTGTGAAGCCATCTGGTCCTGGGCTTTTGTTTGTTGGAAGATTTTAAATCACAGTCTCAATTTCAGTGCTTGTGATTGGTCTGTTTATACTTTCTATTTCTTCCTGGTTCAGTCTCGGAAGGTGGTACTTTTCTAAGAATTTGTCCATTTCTTCCAGGTTGTCCATTTCATTGGTATATAGTTGCTTGTAGTAATCTCTTATGATCCTTTGTATTTCTGCAGTGTCAGTTGTTACTTCTCCTTTTTCATTTCTAATTCTGTTGATTTGAGTCTTCTCCCTTTTTTTTCTTGATCAGTCTGGCTAATGGTTTATCAGTTTTATCTTCTCAAAGAACCAGCTTTTAGTTTTATTGATCTTTGCTATCATTTCCTTCATTTCTTTTTCATTTATTTCTGATCTGATCTTTATGATTTCTTTCCTCCTGCTAACTTTGGGGGTTTTTTTGTTCTTCTTTCTCTAACTGCTTTAGGTATAAGGTTAGGTTGTTTATTTGAGATTTTTCTTGTTTCCTGAGGTAGGATTGTACTGCTATAAACTTCCATCTTAGAACTGCTTTTTCTGCATCCCATATGTTTTGCGACATCGTGTCATTTGTTTCTAGGTATGTTTTGATTTCCTCTTTGATTTCTTCAGTGATCTACTGGTTATTTAGTAGCGTATTGTTTAGCCTCCATGTGTTTGTATTTTTTACAGTTTTTTTCTTGTAATTGATATCTATTCTTATAGCGTTGTGGTCGGAAAAGATACTTGACATGATTGCAATTTTCTTAAATTTACCAAGGCTTGATTTGTGACCCAAGATATGCTCTATCCTAGAGAATGTTCCATGAGCACTTGAGAAGAAAGTGTATTCTGTTGTTTTTGGATGAAATGTCCTATAAATATCAGTTAAGTCCATGTGTCATTTAAAGCTTGTGTTTCCTTATTTATTTTCATTTTGGATGATCTGTCCATTGGTGAAAGTGGGGTGTTAAAGTCCCCTACTATGATTGTGTTACTGTCGATTTCCCCTTTTATGGCTGTTAGCATTTGCTTTATGTACTGAGGTGCTCCTATGTTGGGTACATAAATATTTACCATTGTTATATCTTCTTCTTGGATTGATCCCTTGATCATTATGTAGTGTCCTTCTTTGTCTCTTCTAATAGTCTTTATTTTAAAGTCAATTTTGTCTGATATGAGAATAGCTACTCCAACTTTCTTTTGATTTCCAGTTGCATGGAATATCTTTTTCCATCCCCTCACTTTCAGTCTATATGTGTCCCTAGGTCCGAAGTGGGTCTCTTGTAGACAGTATATATATGGGTCTTGTTTTTGTATCCATTCAGCCAGTCTATGTCTTTTGGTTGGAGCATTTAATCCATTTACGTTTAAGGTAATTTCGATATGTATGTTCCTATTACCATTTTCTTAATTGTTCTGGGTTTGTTTTTGTAGGTCTTTTCCTTCTCTTGTGTTTCCTTGAGCAGAACTCTTGAAACCCTTCAGCACAAGGCTGCTGCACTTAGCATTGATGCTGGGAGCATGTGTAGCTGGCACATGGGTGAAATCTGTTAAAGTGTCATTATTATGTATTATCAAAACATGCATTGATAATGAGGTGGTTACTAATACAGAAAGAATCACCACGGGGCAATGCAACAAGTACAGGTTAGTGCAGGTACTGTTGTGGGGAAGTTAAGTGGGATCTGCTTTAATCTTCCCATATGTTAAGTAGCTCTATCCTGTTATTACCTAAATCAGGGGTCTCCACCCATGGCATGCTGACATTTGAGACATGAACATTCTTTGCAGCGGGGGCCATCCTATGCATTACGGGACACTGGCACAGGACATCCCTGACCACTACCCACTGACTGCCAGTAGCACCCTGCACCCCAGTCATGACCACAGTGTTGCCAGACATCGCCAAGTGTCCCCTAGGGGAGCAATCGCCTCCAGGTGAGAACCACTGACCTAAATGAGGCATAATGGTTGTAAGCCGTTCTACCCAAAGACCTAAAACAAAAAATCAGTTTTTTGTACTTACTTTCTGTTCCAAGTCTGATTTCTCACTGACAGCTGGAGCCAGATCATCAAGGGATAAAATGTTTATTCTCAAATCTGTAATCAAAAATATAACATGCCAATATTTACTCCACATGCGTTTACCATCCTGTTGTAGGCATTGGGTTAAGTGCTAGGGACAGGAAGAGCGGAAGGCGTGCAGTCCCTGTCCTCAGAAAGCGAGCCCAGGGATCCAAGTGCTTTTTCTCTAAAGGGATAGGTCGTAAATATTTTTGGCTTTTTGGGCTAGTCTGTCTCTGTCACCATTGCTCAGCTCTGCCCTCATGATTCGAAAGCCGCCACGGACCATGTGTAAACAAATGGGTATGGCTGTGTCCCAATAAAACTTTATTTATAGGGACTTCCCCCATGGTTCTGCAGTTAAGAATCCAGCCTTCCAAAGCAGGGGATGCAGGTTCGATCCCTGGTCGGGGAACTGAGATCCCACATGCCGCGCAGTGCAGCCAAAAAAAAAAAAAAAAAAAAAAAACCTTATTCATACAAACAGACGACTGGGCTTCCCTTGTGGTGCACTGGTTAAGAATCCGCCTGCCAGTGCAGGGGACATGGGTTCGAGCCCTGGTCCAGGAAGATCTCAAATGCCACAGAGCAACTAAGCCCACGAGCCACAACTACTGAAGCCCACGCGCCCTAGAGCCCGTGCTCTGCAACAAGAGAAGTTACCCCAATGAGAAGCCCGTGCTCCGCAACGAAGAGTAGCCCCTGCTCATCACAACTAGAAGAAAGCCTGCACGCAGCAATGAAGACCCAATGCAGCCAAAAATAAATAAATAAAACATTTAAAAAAAATTTTTTTTAAATAAAAGAAGAGCCAAGTATTGTGAACATGTGTTCAGGGGCCCTGGAGGTCTGAGAGGAGGGAGTTATAACCTCAAGGGGGTTGGAGACTTGGCTGGGGAAGGAGGAGCTGACACCAGGTCTGGCCACAGGATCTGCGGGACCCAGTGCAAAGAAAAAAAAAAAAAAACAACAGACGATGGGGTAATTCCCAGTTGTTAGGACTCTGCGTTTTCACTGCCAAGGGCCTGGGTTCAATCCCTGGTTGGGGAACTAAGGCACTAAAATCCCACAGGACAAGCAGTGAGGCCAAAAAAACAAAGCAAAACAAAGAAACAAAACACAGACCACGGACCTCTCAGCCCCTGGCCTAGACAGAGGAGATGATCATGATGCAAGGAAGGACGCCCAGTGACACGTGTGCTTGAGGTAGGAGAGGGGGGCCCTCCGCTGGGGGACTGGCACCTCATCCTAAGTTCTCATTTAAAGCAAGTTAAGGGCACTTAACTCTGGCGCCAGCTGGCCAGTCGCCAGCGCCCAAATGCCTTGGGTGCAGGTTACTCAGGAGCAGGAAGGCTCTGCGCAGTTCGGGTGTCCCAGCAGGTTTCTGCCCCATCAGTATGTGAGCCCACTCCTCCCCAGGATGGGGGAGGCCGACCGGCTGCCAGTATTCATAGGGACCCCATCACGTGGCTCATTTCAGGCCCGAGGCACAGAGGCTGTGTGTGTGTGTGTGTGTGTGTGTGCGCGCGTGCGTGCATGTGCGCACGCACCTGAGGATGGGGAGGGTGGGGGGGTCCACCCTGCGGGGCCTCAAAACTCAAGCAGGTACATGATCCAATCATGGCTGAGTTGAACAGACACTTCCGAGGGGGGCCTAAGGTGTCTAGAGGCTTCCACGGAGGGCACGTGCTAGCTTGGAGGGATGAGTCTCCCTGAGGAGGCAGGATGAGACCCCCAATTCTAGGGACAGGCAGGGGACAGTTAGCAAGAGCAGACGGGAGCAGGGCCCTCCCGCAGGTGGCACAGCGCTGGGGAGGAGCAGGAGATGGAAGACTGAGCCGTCTACTCTCTTTGCAAAAGTCAGCTGAGTGCAGCCCCAGACACCAGGCTGCCGGCGGCATAAGACCCAGATCAAAGCCCAGCTCGTCACTCTAGCATGAGGGTCTCGCCCCCGCCTCCGAGCTCCTCTAACACTCCCAGTTACCACAGTGAGTGTTGGACACGTAAGTCCAGAGATACGTTCATGGACAAAGCCTCTGAACTAAGCCATCCCAGCCGGCTCGGGCCAAGGCACTGCAGGAGACTGTGGACGAGCTCTCCAGAACAGTGTTGTCACTGGCTGAGGAATGACGTTATTGTCACATCAGCCAACCTGGACACGCACACGCTTACTGAGCAGGAGGCCCCAGTGAGGCACTCCACAGGCACCAGCTCACTGACACAGCTCTGCCCCATGTTACAGATGAGGAGACCACGGCACAGAGAGCCTGAGGCTGCACGGCCAGAAAGAGATGGAGCAAGGATGTCCACCCCAGGTATTCTGGACCCCAAACTCAGACTTGTACTCACCACTCCCTGCTACGTGCCTCCTGTGAGGCTGCATCAGAATGAGGGAAGGCGGGGTCTGGACACCGAGGGGGCCCTCCAGGCCAGCAGCGAGGGCTGAGGGGCAGCCTGGATGGGCAGCCCAGGAGGGCAGGAACCTGGGTCTGGTGCCTGCCTGCCAGCTATACCCACCTTCTCACCCACACCTGCCAGGCTGGCGTGGACACCCACTCACCAGCCCCTTGGGCCCAAAGATACGAGACCGATCAGTGAGGTGCCAAACGGCATCCGGCCGATGGTGGCCTCTGAGGGGGCTCAAAGGGATTTCCTCACATCCGTGAGCCCGTTTCGCTGCCTTCTCCAACCCTCACAAGGGCGCGTGGCAGGGACTCTTGTTGGCCGTGCTTCTCCTCCCTGCCCCCAACGTGGTGGTACCTTGGCATCTTGAATATTTTGACCTGCAGGAATTTGAGACACAGCAGGGGCTGCAAGGACTCCCCGACCTTCTCCCCTGAATCAGGTCGTAAGGCCTCAGGTAAGAAGATATGCCTTCCCTCTACCTGGAGGAAAGGAGCATCCTTATGTCCAAGATGGGGGACACTGAGCAACCCCAACTACATCTCCCCTCATCTACTACCCTTGGCTCATATCCTTCCATCTATCACATTATCCCACAACTATTCTACTCCCCATCAAACCTAGCGTTTCTTCAGGTTTCCATTTCCTTATGAAGGCTCCTGTGTCACATAAAACGTACATGAAATATTTATTTAATATCTGAACACTCTTCTCCTGTTAACCTGTCTTTCGTCACAGAGCCCCAGCCAAGAACCCAGAAGGACACAAGGAAAAAGCTATTTTTCCTCCCCTACAACTGATTCACAGGCTACGGATCACCCTGGCACTTGGGGGCAGGGGCGAGTTGGCTTGTTTGTCATCCTGTTCCTGACACCACGATGGCTGGCACGTACTGGCACACAGCAGGCACTCAAGACACAGTTATTTAACTCAGAGTTGATGATCAGGCACCCCAGATGGGAGAAATCAATGTTGGCTGCACATCTTTTTTCTTTCTGCTCTTTCTTAAATACATACAATGTTAAAATAAAAATCACGTTGAATGATGGTGAAATAATAAAAATGTTTATGAGGGAATTCCCTGGTGGCTCAGTGGTTAGGAATCCACCTGCCAATGCAGGGGACACGGGTTCGAGCCCTGGTCTGGGAAGATCCCACATGCCATGGAGCAGCTAAGCCCGTGCGCCACAACTACTGAGCCTGTGCTCTAGAGCTTGCGGGCCACAGCTACTGAAGCCCACGTGCCTAGAGCCTGTGCTCTGCAACAAGAGAAGCCACCACAATGAGAAGCCCACGCACCACAATGAAGAGTAGCCCCTGCTCGCTGCAACTAGAGAAAGCCTGTGCGCAGCAACGAAGACCCAACGCAGCCAAAAATAAATAAATAAATTTATAAAAAGAAAAGTTTGTGACTGGTTAGAGATTGGTTTCTTTTTCTGAATTTAAAAAGGAAAGGAAGCAAATTTCTCTTTTACAACAAGGAAAACTGCATTGCCGCCCTCTTGCACGAGGCTCTAGAAGGATTTCTGTTTTTGCTCTGTCGTTGGGTAGGGTTACTAGAAGAAGGCTTTAAAGACAGAACAAAACAATCTGACGTAGCCAAGGGTGTGACTCGCACCCCTCATGACAATACCCTCTGACCACCAGGCCAGGGATCCTAGAGGCGGTCTTGCCCTTCCTGCCATGGGGTGACAACTCTGCGCAGGGACGAGGGTTACCTTTTAGACTTTCATCGGCGGCTTCTGAGGGAGACTCATCCTGAGGCCCAGCCTCACCCCTTCTCGAGGAGGACAAGAGCTTGCCATCCCCCACTGTCGAGGGTACGGACTTCAGAAAGGCGCTGGGGATGGAAAGTGATGCCGTGTGGGAGGCTGTGTCCTCTGAAATGGGAATCTGTGGGGAGCGAGTTCTCGAGCCAGCACTGTGAAGGGTCCCACCTGCTGACCGTGAGGTTGGCAGACGTGATGTCGGAAATGGCTTTGAGCCTGAAAGATCCTTCCTGGGCAGCGAAAGGACTCTCAGTTGATTTGGGATCTGATCCTACTTTGGTGGAAACAAAAGAAGGGAAATTACCAAACATATGCTACGTAAGTCCTTATCATCGGACATCGTGGCTGGTGGAGAGCATGAGTCCTGGTGATCAAATCATTATCCCTCTCTGCCCCTTTCTCTCCTTTCTCCTCATCTCTGGAAGTCAAGGTACAACATTTAGACAAGATAATACTGGGATTAGACATACTCCACAAATAATCAGAAATATCACTTTGCTTTCAAATACATATTGTTAATTACACATTTTCTAAACTAAGGCCCCTGAGAACATGGATCTTCAACAGAGTCAAAATCAATATGCAGATTTTTCCCCTTAAAATGCAGCCTTCCCATCACTTCACACCAACTAGGATGGCTATAACCAAAAAAAAAAAAAAAAAAACCCAAAAAATAACAAGTGTTGGTGAGGATGTGGAGAAATTGGAACCCTCATACACTGCTGGTGGGAATGTAAAATGGTACAGTCACTGTGGGAAACAGTTTCTCTGTTCCTCAATAAGTTACACACAGAATTACTACAAGACCCAAGAGTTCAACTCCTAGGTATAAACCCAAAGAATTGAAAACAGGGACTCAAACAGATACTTGTACACTCTTCACAATCGCCAAAAGGCAGAAACAACCCAAATGTCCATCAATGGACAAATGGATAAATAAAATGTGGTCCATCCACACAATGGAATATTACTCAGCCATAGAAAGGAATGAAGCACCGACACACGCTACAATGTGAGTGAACCTTGTGAACATCGTGCTAAGGGAAAGAAATCAGACACAGAAGGCCACAGGTTGTATGATTCCATTACACGAGATGTCTAGAACAGGCAAACCCACAGAGACAGAAAGCAGATTAGTGGTTGTTAGGGTCTGGGGGAGGGGGAAACAGGGAGGGATTACTGGGTAAGGGTCTCCTTTTGGCATGATGAAAATGTTTTGGAACTAGACAGAGGTGGTGGTTACACAACATCGTGAATGCACTAAATGCCACTGAACTGTTCATTTGCATTGAACAGTTGGAAAATGGAAATGCAGCCTTCCCAAGTTAGTGATTCCTGTGTGGTACAACCAACAAGTAGGCATGGATCACCAATGGCAGTGATCACAGCTGGTGTTGGATCAGTCATACAAAGTGCTGTCCTGGGGTGTATACAGTTACGAGGCTCCAGAGTGCAAAACTGCCTGACGTGTCCCAAATCCTGTCCCTTACAGAGCAGCCCAGCAATGGGTACCCGTGATTGGCTGAAACCCAACCTCTCCTCATCAAACACTTTCTGAAGTGTTTACGGGTGATGGCTCTCTTCAAAAGTCTCTAGTGCTATGACAGAAAGGTACAAATGCAAAGTACATACAAGTACAAAATAAATACATGCAAACCTTACCGAGACTAGTTTTGTTTGTTCTTTCTCACTGACTTTGGTGCTGGTGAAACCCTGATTTGTGGATGCTTCTTTTTCGCTAGAAGATTCCATCAAGCTTCCCAGCAACTCTTTCATTTCCTCTTCATCACTGTCTGGAGAATCCAGTCTTCTAGGAGGTTTTTTCTCTTTGGGTGTTTGAAAATCCCTCTCTTTCCCAACATGTGCTTCAGGGGATATCTTTTCCACAGGTGCTTCTCTCTTCTTTAGAAACCTACTGACCCTCCCACTCGGCATGTCACTCTCAGGGACAGGAATTTCAAGGGCCTGTTTCTGGGAGGTTTTGTCTGTGTTCTGTGAAGAAAGGTCAACCGTCCTTCTGGGGGGATTTTCGTCTGCTCTGCTAGGAAGCCAGTCCTCAGAGGTCTTCAGGTCAGATTCCACGTCAGACAAATCCAACTGCACCTTCCGGTTCCTGATCTTGGTTTCTATCTGGGCCAGCCTTGTGAGCGCAGCGTTGGCCCTGATCTTCGAGGCAGTGGTCGAAGCTCTACCTGAAGAGAGCCAGGGCCCACTCCCCAGGAAAGCATTCTCTTTTGGGAATAAGTGTTTTCCATCCATAGTCTGGTTTCTTTTTAGAAATCTGCTCGGACCGGGTGCTATTTTGGTAAGACTTCTACTGATTTCCAAGTTCTGGATTTCTCCCATCTTTGAATCTTCTAAGGAAATATCACTGAAGTCACCAAAGATATCACGCACGGTACGGCTGGTTTTTCTTATTGAAGCCATTCTAGGGAGTGAAGAAAGAAAACTTACAGTAAGAATACCTGATGTTCAGACTGCACATTCAAATCCCTCAATGCTTCCCACCACCTGGGAGAGGCCACATCCCCCTTTGCCATCTGGCCAGAGCCTCCCCTTCAAGCCCAATGATGACAACGAAAATAGTAAGACACCTGGTAGGTTATCATTGAACTATACCGTTCAAGGCCAGGTCTTAAGTGAGACACGTTACATATTAAAGACGAGAGCCAGTGCTTCTCAGGCCCAGCAGTATGCCTGGCACTCTGCTCAGAGCTACAGTATCTCATTTAATCCTCACTCGACACTGAGAGTTGGTCGTTGTCATGCCTCTTTCATAGAGAAGAGGAAAGAAATGAAGGCCTCCACAGGTTAGGTCACCTGGCCAGCGAGTAACAGAGCCAAATTCAAAGCTCAGGCCAATTCCAAAGGTCCCACTCGCCCCTACAGTGCTTCACTGCCTCTCCAGTTACCCCACCTCTACTCCGAGTGAGTCCTATCACCCAGTTGCACCCCAAGTCTGGTTTTCTCCTTTATCCAAGTGTCCTCAGTTCTCTCAAAAAGAGCTGTTGAAACACAATCTGTATATTTAATGAGCTCCCCAGAAATCTTATTTTACTTACAGTGTGAGAACTACTGCCCTGGGAGCAGGGATGGGGGCTATGGACAGACATAGACGCCCCCACCAAAGGTCGGCCATGTGTTGTATGTGTGTGCTGGTGTAGTTTTCTGGGGAAAAAGGGCCAGTGTTTTCATCATATTCTCAGAGTTCCCATGTGCCCCTGAAGGAATATGAACAATTCACTCCAAGATTTACCAAGGTTTCAAAAGATTTTAAAGACTTAAAAAAATGGAAAAATATGGCATAGGTGTGTGTTTGCTGCAGGCCCTTTAGTGAAGAACCTGGCAACAGCAATGAAAATGTGAAATGCACAGACCCTGTGACACCACAATTCCACGTCTGGGAATTTCCCTACAATGCCCATAGAGATGTATGTTCAAGGGATGTCTTGGCAGCATTGTTTGTACTCATAAGAATCCTGATCCCATCCATACAGGCCCAATGAAGTCCAGATGACCACAGGCAGACAATGGAATACTATGCAGCTGTTAAAAGGAATGGGGGAGATCTGTGTGCATAATAATGTCTCCAGCATAATGATCTGTGAGGCAGAAAAGGTGCAGAACCATGCCTCAGCTCTATACTGTTTGAATGTTTTAGCAAGGCCATTTGTTACTTTTATTTAAAAAAATTTACTGTGAGACCCCAAAAAGCCTTTTTTTTCCCCCACTCTGTCCACTTGGAAAACAGCCTTATTGGGATTGCCAGACTAAATACAGGACACCCAGTTATTTGAATTTCAGATAAATAGCAAATAATTTTAAAAATATAAGTATGACCCAAATATTTTTATCCTAAAAGGTAATGTTCCAAATTTTTTTAAATTTATTTATTTTATTTATTTATTTTTGGCTGCTTTGGTTCTTCGTTGCTGTGTGCAGCTTTCTCTAATTGCGGTGAGTGGGGGCTACTCTTTGTTCCGGTGCATGGGCTTCTCATTGCAGTGGCTTCTCTTGTTGCAGAGGACAGGCTCTAGGCACGCGGGCTTCAGTAGTTGCAGTATGCGGGCTCAGTAGTTGTGGCTTGCGGGCTCCAGAGCGCAGGCTCAGTAGTTGTGGCACACGGGCTTAGTTGCTCCATGGCATGTGGGATCTTCCCGGACCAGTGCTCGAACCCGAGTCCCCTGCATTGGCAGGCAGATTCTTAACCACTGCACCACCAGGGGAGCCCTAAATATTTTTATACTAAAAAATTATTTGTTGTTTATCTGAAACTGAAATTCAATTGGGTGTCCAGTATTTTGATTTGTTAAACCTGGCTACCCTACATCTTATATACCTTTCAAAGCTGAGTTCAAATATTTTGTGCAAGGCATTTAACCCGGCCCCTAAGATTCTGTACAAGAATGAATTATTTTTATTATTTTACTGTCTGTTTCTCTGACTAGTGTGCTTGCTTGCTCATCCCCACCTTAACCACCCCATGTACTAAGAGTGCCCAGCACAGGCCTGACCAGAGGAGTCAATGAATCAAAAATCACACCCAACAGAAACAGTGCAGAATTCCTAGTGTGAGTGATCCTGGTCAAGTTACTTAACCACTCTGTGCCTCAGCTTGCTCATCTGTAAAAAGGGAATAATAACTATTAGCCTCACAGGATTCCTATGTTCAGTGTGGGGCATGGAATAAGCATACAATAAAATTTAGATAGCAGTAATGACAGTATTTGGACTACCTGCATAACGGACTAACTTTTAGCTGGAAGGACATGGTGAAGGGGAAGTAGAAAGCACTGGAACAACATCAACAGCTATCTTTGTGAGTATTTTTGTAGGCAAGGCCCAGGGCACTCTGTGGGTCAAAGGAAAAGCCTGACCACCAGGCCAGGTTTTCTGGCATCGAGTTCTTCTGCAAGTTTCCCTAGGTTTAAAAAAATTTTTTTAATAAAACAATTAAATAAAATAAATAATTTTTTAAAAAAGAATTTTAAGAAGAAGGGATTTCTCTGGTGGCCTAGTGGTTAGGATTCCAGGCTTTCACTGCCATGACCCGGGTTCAATCCCTGCTCCAGAAACTGAGATCCCACAAGCTGCACGGTGCAGCCAAAATAAATAAGTAAAATAAAATAAGATAATTTTTAAAATAAATCAATAATGTTTAAAAGGGTAAATTTCATGTTATGTACATTTTACCACAACTAAAATATACTTTTTTTAATTAAAAAACTTTTATTGAAGTACAGTTGATTTACAATATTGTGTTAGTTTCAGAAATAGATGTATTTTAAAAACACATAACTAAAAATAAACCAATAGGTAAAAGATGTGAACCGATATTTCACCAAAAAAAAAAAAAAAAAAAAACTACAAATGGCCAATAAGCACCTGAAAAGATGTTCAACATCAGCCATGAGGGAAATTCAAATCAAAACCACTATAAGATCCACTTCATACCCACGAGGGTGGCTGTAATCAAAACTACAGAAAATAACAAATGGTTGGCGGAGGGCGTGAAGAAATTGGAACCTTCATACCCCTTTGGAGGAGACTATAAAATGACGCAGCTGACAAACTGGAAAACGGTCTGGTAGTTCCTCAAAAAGTTAAACATCGTTACCATATGATCCAGCAATTCCACTCCCATGAAGCCCAAGATAACTGAAATGTATGCAAATGTTCATAATAGTTCTTATTCATAATAGACAAAGTGGAAACAACCCAAATATCCATTAACTAGTGAATGGATGAGAACTGAAGTCCATCCATAAATGAAATACTATTCAGTAATAAAAAGGAACAAATAATGACACACACAACACGCATATACGTCAAACACACCATATTAAGGGAAAATACCAGATGATGCAAAAAAAACACACACTGTATAATTCCAGTTATAAGGATCGTCCAGAAAAGGTAAATCTATATACTCAGAAAGTCCATCAGTGGTTGCCTGGGACTGGGAGTGGTAGCGGAGATAGACTGCAAAGGGGCAGGAGAGATACACTTGGGGTGACTGACAAGTTCTAAAGCTGGATGGTAGTGATGTTTGCACCATTTGGTAAATTTACTAAAAATAACGGGAACTGTACGCTTAGAAGGGGTGAACTGTATGCTATGTAGATGAATTATCAATAAAGTTGTTAAAAATAAATAAACCAAAATTTGAAAACACAGTCGCCCCTCAGACCATCGAGCTTTTCCCCCAGGCCTGGAGCGACCCACATCGTATCACGCTCGCTAGAGGGCCCCAGACGGGGAAAATGAGGCGCTAGGCCGCTCTCCCGCCGCCCGACCTGCCCAGCCCCGGAGCGCGTCCCGTTCCCCTGCAACTCCTCTCCCGAGCCCGGGCATTAAGCCCGGCCACCGCCCAGCCAACCCCGCCAACCTCCTCCCACGAAGTCCTTCCGCGGAGGCCGCCACCGCTCTCGGCCGGACTCTTGGGCCAGAAGGGACCGTTGACCCCGGCAATGGCGCCAGGGCGAAAGAGACTACACCTCCCGGTGCACCCCGCGCCCCAACGACCAATAGCGCTCCAGGTGACTATCGCGAGGCGTCATGGGAATGGTAGTTTGAAGAGGGACCCGGCGTGCACCGCGCATCAAAGCCCAATGGTGTCTCGGGTCACAATCGCGAGGTGTGTGACGGGAGTAGTTCCGAGAAGGGGCCGACGCGCCGCGGAGACCCCTGAGCGCAAAGGGACGGTTACGAGAGGAGGTGGCCGCGCCTTCTCCATGGCCGCCGCTCGTGTCTCGCTCTGGGCAGTCTGTGTGCTGCGGGTGGCGCTGGCCACAGTCTACTTCCAGGAGGAATTTCTAGATGGAGGTGAAGGGGCTCCGCCCGTGGCGGAGGCTTAAGCTCCCTCATACCCCAGTGCCCAACGGATGGCCCGAGTTGCCATCGGCCCCGCCTGTCGCCGAGGGATCGGTGGTGGCAAAACCTCGAAGCTTCGAAGCCTCGAGGGCCCCCAACACTCTCCCCACGACCCAAATTAACAGTTTTCAGCCCTAACCGGTGTTATTTCCCCCCAACAGAGCGCTGGAGGAACCGATGGGTGCAGTCCACCAATGACTCCCAATTTGGGTATTTTGGACTCTCGTCCGGGAAATTTTATGGTCATAAAGAGAAAGACAAAGGTTAGTGTAGGAATCGTGAGAAAATCAAGATGAATGTTTAACCCCCCATAGCAACCTTTCAGGGTAGGTATGGCACAGCCCCAACACCCATTTCACAGGTCGGGAAACAGGCATGGGTAGGGTTTTTTTGTCTTCTCTCTCTTTTCTTGACCAAGATACCCACTCTTTACAAGCACTAGTCAAATGGGTTTGGAGAGCCGAGGGTCTTGCCCTACAGAAGGAAAAAGTTTAGAAGGTACTTCTCATTTTTATTTTCGCGTTAAAAAGAAAAACAGGGTAAAAGTTATATGCTGTCAAGCACACGGATCTTTGGGGGTCCAATAGGATGAATGTTTACAACTGCACACCGAGGTCAAGATAGGAACGTTTTCAGGCCCCACCTCCACCCCCAGAGTCTTCCCTTCTGGCCTACCCACACCCCCCCCCCCGACCACCGCCCAAGTCAGTAGTCTCCAAGTACCAAGGATAACCTCTATTCTGGCTTCTCATTCCTCATGATCAAAGGTAGGCAAATTACAGCTCCTCTACTGCCTGTTTTTTGTACAAACAGTTAGCTGAGAGTGGTCTCTACGTTTTTTAATTGTTGGAGAAAAATAGAAAGGGGAATAGTATTTTGTGATGCATAAAAATTACACAAAATTCAATGAAATGCCCGAAATTTCAGGGTCCATAAATAAAGTGTTAGTGGAATACAGCCATGCTTCTTCATTTGCATACAGTCTATGGCTGCTTTCAGGCTGCAAAGGCAGAAATGAGTAATTAGGATGGAGAAGGAATGGCTCCCAAAGTGTAAAGCATTTATTCCCTGGCCTTAACAGAAAAACGTTTACCAACCCCTGATTTAGATGAAAAATTTCCCTCTTTACCACCTTCCACTCAACTTCCATCTTGGCCCTGTTATTCCAGTGTTGCCCTCATTGTTTTGTGGATACACATTGTTCCAAATTGTCAGGCTGTAATGGCAAAAATGGAGTGAAATAATAAGGTGGTCTGTGAAGCTTGTCCAGGGAGCGGGGTTGTCATTTGGTTTTTTCCCACAATGTTTTTCCTTCCTCCAACCTGGAATCCTGAGACTCTGTGCATTTCATTCATTCCAGCACTTGTCTACTGAGAGCAGACACAGGCAAGGCACTGAGGATACCAGTTAATTTGACCCCTTTCATTGTGGTCTCCCAGGACCATAACATAGAAGCCATGGATGGAAAGATCAATAGAATTTAACCAGACAGAGATGAGTGAGAGGTGATGGTGGTGGCTGAGGAGTGTGGTGAGACACAGAGGGAGGTGGTGAGTCAGATGGCCTTAGGAATTGCCTGGATGGTAGGGGAAGGGGCTACAGATCACCTGAGAAAGTGACGAGTGGGGGAAGAATGTAGGAGAGAGAGAGAGAGAGAGGTTTGGGAGTGGGGAGTCAACCGTGAGTTCAGTCTTAGACATACTGACACAAAATGCCAGGTTCATTAATGATGGCTCTCAGCATAGGCAGTTATGGAGGCTGGAGTATGTTTGCAAGGAAGGGTAGGTTATAAGAAGACTGGCTCTGGGCTTCCCTGGTGGCGCAGTGGTTGAGAGTCCGCCTGCCGATGCAGGAGACACGGGTTCGTGCCCCGATCTGGGAAGATCCCACATGCCGCGGAGCGGCTGGGCCCGTGAGCCATGGCCGCTGAGCCTGCGCATCCGGAGCCTGTGCTCCGCAACGGGAGAGGCCACAACAGTGAGAGGCCCACATACTGCAAAAATCTCTTATAGGTTTATTACAAAATATTGAGTAGAGTTCCCTGTGCTATACAGTAGGTCCTTGTTGTCAGGTTTGTCTTATACTCCAGTATAAGATAAGGAATTGGTACAGAGCCTTTTGGCTACTGAAAAGGGGTTTTTGGTCTTGAAGTGAATGGCTAAACTTACAAACTACAAGATTCAGATGACAAAAGAATGGTATCTTCATAAAAAGAGCCACCACACAGATGACACCCAAGGACCAGCTCATCCAGGGCAGTGAAGCACTTTTTTTTTCCCCCAGATCAGCAATCTGTCCTCCATCAGCCATTGTGTCTCTTAAATAGCTGTTTTAAGATGAGAATTAAGGGAAAGAAGTAGAATGTTCCATTGTTTAATCCAGTTGTTACAAAGCTTCCTTGTACATTCCCACCCCTTGGAAAATGAAGGGAAGCAAAATTAATCTTTTATCTATAATTAGATTGCATATTTGTCAGTTAGAGCTGAAGTGTTTTTATAACTTAAGACCTAACAGTGGTATATTAAGTACAAAAACATGTACATGCGTATGTGAAATAGAAGTTCTCTGGCAGCAGAGAGCCTGTTAGTGATATGCCCATTGTATATCATTGTACAAATGTGCTATAGGTGCAGGATCAACATAAATGGTTGGAAGGTTTATTATCAGGGGTGGGGGAGGACAACCATTTAATTCCCTGCATTGCTGAGCAGTGTCATTCCTAATCCTTCATGAGTACTTCTTATTTAAAGGTCTGCAGACCACTCAAAATAGCCGATTCTACGCCATCTCTGCACGGTTCAAACCATTTAGCAATAAAGGGAAGACTCTGATCATTCAGTACACCGTGAAACATGAGCAGAAGATGGACTGTGGAGGGGGCTACATTAAGCTCTTCCCTGCAGACGTGGATCAGAAGAACCTGAATGGAAAATCCCAGTACTATATTATGTTTGGTGAGTTTAGATAGTATGGACAACAATTTGTGATTTTGAAAACCCTTCCACCTGTAGAATCCTTAGACTGACTTTGCTATAGTTGTGTTGAGTTTATCTAACTAAAGGTTTCTAGTACTGTTAAACCTAATTAGTATTTAAAAAGGCGACTGTACCATTCTGTTGTTCTTGGGAGAAAGTTATTTATTCAACATTAATGTAGCCCCAAGTATTTTGAATGCCTCAGGACTCAGTAAACCTTGGCCATGGGCCAAATCGGCCCACAGCCTGTGTTTGTTATGGCCCATGAACTGAGAATGGGTTTTTTAATTTTTTGGCTGCACTGCATGGCTTGCAGGATCTCAGTTCCCTGACCAGGGATTGAATCCAGGCCACAGGAGTGAAAGCCCAGAATCCTAACCACTAGGCAACCAGGGAACTTCCTGCTTTTTAACATTTTTGGATGATTAAAAAAATCAAAAGAAGGACAATACTTTTGACCCATGAAAATAATATGAAACTCAAATTTCAGTGTCCACAAATGAAGTCTTATTGGAATGCAGCCTCACTCAGTTCATTTACATCTTGTCTATGGCTGCTTTCAAGCAGCAGTGGCAGAGTTGAGTGGTCATGACAGAGAGTATATAGCTCACAAAACCAAAAATATTTACTGTCTGGCTCCTTACAGAAAAAGGAGATTGTTGACCCCTGGAATACATTGAATGTCTCCTGACACTAGGAGTAATTGATTAACATCTGTGCTGGAATTGGGAAGGCCACATTGGGCTGCAGGAACTAGACATAACTGAAATGTGTGGATTCAAAAACGTTTAAGAATGAAGAGGATTCTGGGAAGATGGGGGAATAGGAAGCACCAGGAATCTGTCTCACCACCTAGACAAGGAAACATTCTTGCACTGGCAGAATCTGTCTGATGTAACAGGGAACTATGCAGTCTGTGGAAGTATTGCAACTTCCAGGAGAAAACTGGGGAGGTCAATTTGGGTGAATTTCAGTTCTTAGCACAGAAGTACCTACCCATTCCCACCTCCAGCCACATGGCAGACAGACAGCTGTGCACCAGGTTCCTGGAGCAGCTTTTACGGGAGCCAGGGTAGGCAAAAAGGACCCTGTCCTCCAAATATCAAGGATCTGAACTCTGATGGCTGATTGCCCCTTCTTATTGCAGAGGCGCAGAAAAAGAGATGGGCAGCCATTGTTGTTAAACATACCCCCATTGTTGTAAGCCTCTCCCCCTCCAGCTGAAATGATTTCCAGGAGACTTAAAGGGCCAGACCCCTTCCCTCCCACCTTTCATTTTTCACCTTTTCCCCTTTAGGAAGCTAGACATTAAAGACTAGGACATTAAAAAACAACTAGAGAGCTTCCCTGGTGGCGCAGTGGTTGAGAGTCCGCCTGCCGATGCAGGGGACATGGGTTCATGCCCCGGTCTGGGAAGATCCCACATGCCATGGAGCGGCTGGGCCCGTGAGCCATGGCCACTGAGCCTGCGCGTCCAGAGCCTGTGCTCCGCAACAGGAGAGACCACAACAGTGAGAGGCCCATGTACTGCAAAAAAAAAGAGAAAACGAAAACAAAAACAAAGAAAACAACTACATATGCAGGGAAAATTAGAAAGTGACCACACATACACAGGAAAACACTCAGAAAAGACCTGAGAAAACCTTAGTTTACATCCCAGGCTGACCCTTGGTACAGAGCCAGCCTTCAACAATCAGTCGAAAAACCAACAACAACACAGCAAACCTTGCAGAAGGAGGAGAATCCAATTTCCAGACTTAACATTCATTATTAGACTCATATGTCCAGTGTTTAACAAATAATCACAAGGTATACAAAGAAACAGGAAAGTGTGGCCCATTCAAATGAAAAGAATAAATCAACAGAAACTGTCCCTGAAAAAAAGACCTAATGGCAGATCTATTAGACCTAAATAACTGTCTGAATGATGCTAAAAGAACTAAATGAAGATGTAGTGAAAGTCAAGAAAAATGAGAGTAAAATGGAAATATCAGTAAGGAGATAGAATACTTAACAAGAAACCAAAATCAAATTCTGGAGCTGAAAAGTAAACTGACGTGAAGAGTTCACTAGAAGAGTCAAAGGCAGATTTGAGCAAGCAGAAGAAAGAAACAGATCTTGAAGATAGGATAGTTGAAATTATCAAGGCTGAGGAGCAGAAAGAAACAAGATTGAAGGAGAGCAAACAGAGGCTAAGGGACCTGTGGGACACCATCAAACAGACCAATGTACACATTGTGGGAGTCACAGAAGGAGAAGAGAGAGAAAAACCAGAGGGAGAGAATATTTGAAAAAACAAAGGCTGAAAACTTCCACATTTGATGAAATACATGAATATAAATATCCAAGAAGCTCTATGAACTCCAGGTAAGATGAACCCAAAGAGGTCCACACCAAGACACAGTGCAATCAAACTTGCAAAAAGCAAAGACAAAAAATGCTGAAAGCAGCAAGAGGGAAGCAAATCATCACATACAAGGCATTTGCAATAAGCTTATCAGATTTCTCATCAGAAACTTCGGAGGCCACAAGACAGTGGATTCAAAGTGAAAAGAAAAAAAAACAACTCTCAATAAAAACTCACATTTGGCAGAACTGTCCTTCAAATATGTGGAAAAATTAAGACAGAAAAGCTGAGGGAGTTTGTAACCACTAGAACTGCTTTACAAGAAATGCTCAAGGGAGTCCTGTAAGGTGAAATGAAAGGACACTCACTAGACAGTAACTTGAACTTATATGGAGAAATAAAAATCTCAATAAAAGTAAATATAATTATAAAAGTATTATTTAACAATGGTTTATAACTACACTTTTTGTTTTCATGATTTAAGAGACTAATACATTTAAGGAAAAACAATTATTTGTGTAAAAGTTAATATTACTGTAACTTTGGTTTGTAACTACAAATCTAGTTTTCTACATAATTTAAGAGACAAATGCATTTTAAAGAATTATTAGTTTATGTTTTAGGGGACACAGCCTATAAAGATGTAACTTTGTGACATCAATAACTAGCTAGATGGACTAAGGGAAGAAGAGAGAAGACTCAGATTACTAAAATCAGAAATGAAAGTGAGGATGTTACTACCTTGTCTACAGAAATAAAAGGGATTATAAGAGAGTACTATGAATATTTGTACACCAAAAAGTTGGATAACCTAGATGAAAGGGACAAATTCCTAGAAACACAAAACCTACCAAGACTCAATCACAAAGAAAGAGGAAATCTGAATAGACCTATAAGTCGTAAGGAAATTGAAGCAGTAAACAAAATTATCCCAACAAAGAAAAGCCTTGTCTCAACAAAGTGAGTATATAGGGAATATACCTCAACATAATAAAGGCCATATATGACAAACCTACAGCCAACATTATATTCAGTGGTGAAAAGCTGAAAGCATTTCCTCTAAGATCAGGAATGAGATAAGGATGCCCACTCTTGCCACTTTTATTCAACATAGTATTGGAAGTCCTGGCTACAGCAATCAGAGAAGAAAAATAAATAAAAGGAATCCAAATTAGAAAGGAAGAGGTACAACTGTCACTGTGTGCAGATGACATGGTACTATACATAGACAATACTAAAGACACTGCCAAAATACTACTAGAACTAATAAATTCAGTAAAACTGCAGGATATAAAATTAATATACAGAAATCTGTTTTCTTTCCATACACCAACAACAAACTATCAGAAAAATTAGGAAAACAAACCCATTTACAGTTGCATCAAAAAGAATAAAATACCTAGGAATAAATCTAACTAAGGAGGTAAAAGTCCTGTGCTCAGAAAACTATAAGGCACTGAAGAAAGAAATTGAAGATGACACAAACAAATTGAAAGGTATACCTCATGGATTGGAAGAATTAATATTGTTAAAATATCCATCTTCCCCAAGGCAATATACAGATTCAATGCAATCCCTATCAAAATACCAATGGCATTTTTCACAAACAAGAACAAATAATTCTAAAATCTGTATGGAAACACAATGACCCCAAATAGGCAGAACAATTTTGAGAAAGAGTAACGAAGCTGGAGATACCACACTCCCTGATTTCAAACTATACTACAAAGCTTATAGTAATCAAAACAGTATGGTACTGGCATAGAAACAAACACACAGATCAGTGAAACAGAATAAAGATTTCAGAAATGAACCCATGCTTATATATGTCAATCCACAACAAAAAAGGCAAAAGCTTACAATGGGAAAAAGACAGCCTCTTCAATAAATAGTTTTGGGAAAACTGGGCTACTCTCTCACTATATACAAAAATAAACTCAAAATGGATTAAAGACTTAAATTACAACCTGAAACCATAAAACTCCTAGAAGAAAACAGGCAGTATGCTCTTTGACTTCAGCTTAAGCAATATTTTTTTTGCATCTGTCTCCTCAGGCAAGGGGAACAAAAGCAAAAATAAATAAGTGGGACTACATCAAACTCAAAAGCCTTTGCACAGTGAAGGAAACCACGAACAAAATGAAAAGGCAGCCTACTGAATGGGAGAGGAGATTTGCAAATGATAGATTCAATAAAGAGTTAATATCCAAAATAAAGAACTCATAGAACTCAACATCAAAAAAAAAGCCCAATCAAAAAATGGGCAGAGGACCTGAATTGACATTTTTCCAAAGAAGGCATACAGATGGCCAAAAGACAAATGAAAGACGTTCAACATCACTAATCATCAGAGAAATGCAAATCAAAGCCACAATGAGCTATCACCTCACACCTGTCAGAATGGCTAGATATATGCTCCCCTATGTTCGTTGCAGCATTATTTCCATTAGCCAAGATATGGAAGGAATATAAGTGCCCATCAATAAATGAGTGTATAAAGAAGATGTCTATATACAGTGGAATATTACTCAGTCATAAAAAGGAATGAAATCTTTCTATTTGTGACAACACAGATGGACTTAGAGAGTTTTATGCTAAGTGAAATAAGTCAGACAGAGAAAGACAAATACTATATGATTTCACTTATATGTGGAATCCAAAAAACAAAGCAAATGAACAAATATAACAAAGTAGAGAGTCATAAATGTAGAGAACAGGTGGTTGCCAGAAGGGAGGAGGGTGAAAAGATGAGTAAAGTAGGTGGTAGAGATTCAGAGGTACAAATTTCCGGTTGCAAAATAAGTGAGCCACAGGGATGAAATGTACAGCATGGGGAATATAATCATATAGTCATATATTATATAGTCATATATAATAATGTAGTTTCTTTGTATGGTAACAAAGTAATTAAACTTATCATGGTGACCATTTTGTAATGTATAAAAATATTGAATCACTATTTTCTGCACCAGGAGCTAACATAATGTTGTAGGACAATTATACTTCACAAGCAAACTCATAGAGAAGGAGATCAGATTTGTGGTTACCAGAGGTGGGCGCGGAGGAGGGGGAATGGGATGAAGGTGGTCAAAAGGTACAAACTTCCAGTTATAAGACAAATAAATACTAGGGTTGTAATGTACAATATGATTAATATTCTTAACACTGCTGTATGTTATATATGAAAGCTGTTGATAGAGTAAATCCTAAGAGTTCTCACCACAAGGAAAAAATACTTTTTTTAAAATTCTGTACCTATATGAGATGATGGATGTTCACTAAATTTATTGTGGTCATCATTTCATGGTATATGTAAGTCAAATCATTATGTTGTGTATATTAAGCTTATATAGTTCTGTATGGCAATAATATTTCAATAAAACTGGAAGAGGAAGGAAGGAAGGAAAGAAGGAAAGAAGGAAGGAAGGCTGGCTCTGAATCTGATGGTTTCACTGGTGAATTCTACCAAACATTGAAAGAATACCAATCCTTCTCAAACTTTTCCAAAAAATTGAAAAGGAGGGAACACTTCCTAACTCATTCTATGATGCCAACATTACCCTAATACCAAAACCAAAGACTCTACAAGAAAACACTGATGCAAATCGTCAACAATATACTACTAAACAGAATTCAGCAGCATACTAAAAGAATTATACAACATGACCAAGTGGCATTTATTCCTGGGATGCAAGTATGGTTTGACATATGAAAATCAATGTAATATGCAACATCAACAGAATGAAGGGGGAAAAATGATCATCACATTTGATGCAGAAAAAGCATTTGACAAAATTCAACACCTTTTCATAATAAAAACACACAACAAACTAGGAATAAAAGGAAACAAATTCAACGTAATAAAGAGCATATATGAAAACCCCACAGTGAGCATACTCAGAAAAACTCAAAGTGTTTCCTCTGAGATCTGAACAAGGCAAGGATGCCTGTCTTCCCACTTCTATTCAACATAGTACTGGAAGTTTTAGCCAGAGCAATTAGGCAAGAAAAAGAAAAGAAATTGGAAAAGAAGAAGTAAAATTATCTGTTTGCAGATGATATGATATGTAGAAAACCCTAAAGCTTGCACAGAAAAACCCTATTAGAACTAATGAATGAATTCAGCAAAGTAACAGTATACAAAGTCAACATGTTAAAAAACAAACCCCAAAACAGTTGCATTCCTATACACAATGAATAATCTGAAAAGGAAATTACAAAAACAATGTCATTTACAATGACATCCAAAGGAGTAAAATACTTAGTAATCATCTTAACCAAGAAAGTGAGAGACTTGTCTAATGCAAACTACACATTATTGCTGGAAGAAATTAAGACATCAATAAATGGGAACATATCCCATGTTTGTGGATTGGAAGACTTAATATTGTTAAAATGTCAATACTACCCAAAGCAATCTACAAGTTCCAAAGAAATTCAGTCCAATCCCTATCAAAATTCCAATAACTGGGACTTCCCTGGTGGCACAGTGGTTGGGAAGGGAATCTGCCTGCCAATGCAGGGGACACGGGTTTGATCCCTGGTCCGGGAAGATCCTACATGCCGTTGAACAACTAAGCCCATGTACCACAACTACTGAGCCTGTGCTCTAGAGCCTGTGAGCCACAATTACTGAGCCCATGTGCCACAACTACTGAAGCCTGCACACCTAGAGCCTGTGTTCTGCAACAAGAGAAGCCACCGCAATGAGAAGCCCGTGCAACACAACGAAGAGTAGCCCCTACTCGCCACAACTAGAGAAAGCCAGGGCACCGCAATGAAGACCCAACACAGCCAAAAATAAATAGATAAATAAAAATAAATAAATAAAATGGTTGGTTTTTAGATAATCAACAAGGATGTACTGTATAGCACAGGGAACACTACTCAACACTCTGTAATAACCTATATGGGAAAAGAATCTGAAAAAGAGTAGATATATGTATATGTATAACGGAACCACTTTGCTGTACACCTGAAACTAACACAACATTGTAAATCAAATATACTCCAATATAAAATAAAAATTAAACTATATATATATATATATTTTTTTTAAGAGGTAATTCCCTGGTGGTCCAGTGGTTAGGACTCTGCGCTTTCACTACCAAGGGTCCAGGTTCCATCCCTGGTCGAGGAACTAAGATCCCACAAGCTGTGTGGTGTAACCAAAAAAAGAGAGAAAAAGAAAGAAAGAAAGAAAATAAATAAATAAAATGGTTGATTTTATGTGATGCGAATTTTGCCTCAATAAATTAAAAGGGTTTGGGAATTGCATGACAAAGGAACTCCATGGCTGATGATTTTTTTTTTTTTTTTTTAGTTTCTGCTTTATAACATGGCTGATGATTTTTTTTTTTTTTTTTTAGTTTCTGCTTTATAACATGGCTGATGATTTTTTTTTTTTTTTTTTTAGTTTCTGCTTTATAACATGGCTGATGATTTTTTTTTTTTTTTTTTTAGTTTCTGCTTTATAACATGGCTGATGATTTTTTTTTTTTTTTTTTAGTTTCTGCTTTATAACATGGCTGATGATTTTTAATGCTGTCACAGCCTAAAAGCCCATCTCACCTCTTTCTTTGCCAGAACCATGTTCAGGCAGCAGCCAACTCCCCAGGACAGCCTTGATGTCGGCAGGTCATTCGGTGAGCTGCGCTGGGGCACAATTTTGGTGGCACTGTCCTGCCCTCCCATTTCAGTGTCCCCATGTCTTACACATCCTGTTCACACTAAAGCTGAAGTGAGACAGGATATCCAGGGACTTGAAAGTAGGGTTTGCTGAGAGGTGACTCAGGAAGATGGATTCTCTAAGTGCCTGCCCCTCCGAGCCTGTGATTTCCCCTTTGGTGGAAGGTACTTAGAGTAGTGAAAATCATAGAGGTAGAAAGTAGAATGGTGGTTGCCAGGGGCTGGGGAGAAGGGAAGATGGAGAGTTATTGCTTAATGGGTATAGAGTTTCAGTTTTACAAAATGAAAAGTGTTATGGGGATTGTTGGTGGTGATGGTTGGCTAACAATGTGAATGTGTTTAATACCACTGAACTGTACACTAAAAATGGCTAAGATGGTAAAGTTTGTGTTGTACGTATTTTGCCACAATAAAAAAAAAAAGGTGGAAAAGAAAAAGCTTTAAGGATGAAAATGTATTTTAAAATATCCATCCATAATCCAGATTTGGGGACTTATTCTTTAAAATTATTTTCTCTCATGTGACATTTTCCCATGCTTATTTTAAATTTTTTCATGATCAGGATCAGGCTTCAGACACCTAGTTATGCTGTCCTTGTATTTATATATACAGCTGGTCTTGATGTTATTGTAGAAGTAAAAAGAGTATTATTTTATTAGATATTAGATTACTTATTAGATTTAGATCTAATTCTGCTCTGTCATTTTGGAGAGTGAGGCAACTTCTCCAAGGACACAGCATTAGATTGATCCAAAGTTTCCACAGATTGTGCAGTCCCCGACTCCCTGCCCAGAGTTCTCTCTACCTGCCACGCCTCACATTTACTCTTTTTAAAAATATTTATTTGTTTGTTTATTTATTTATTTATGGCTATATTGGGTCTTCATTGCTGTGTGCGGGCTTTCTCTAGTTGCAGCGAGCAGGGCTACTCTTCGTTGCAGTGCGCAGGCTTCTCATTGCGGTGGCTTTTCTTGTTGTGGAGCACAGGCTCTAGGCCCGTGGACTTCAGTAGTTGCCGCATGTGGGCTCAGTAGTTGTGGCTTGGGCTCTAGAGGACAGGCTCAGTAGTTGTGGTGCACAGCTTAGTTGCTCCGTGGCATGTGGGATCCTCCCAGACCAGGGCTCAAACCTGTGTCCCCTGCACTGGCAGGCGGATTGCTAACCACTGCGCCACCAGGGAAGTCCCTCACATTTACTCTTGAATTTAAAATCTGGAATGGAAAAGGTCTTTATTTAGATTAAAAAATAAATTTAAATGTCTCCGTTTTGGTTATTGTTATTATTCTCTTAAAACAGGATGGCAGAGATATCTGGCAAAAGAATAATATCTATTGAATTAGAGATGAGTTCACAAATATTTGATTTAGTTAGATTTAGTAAACAAAATAACCACAAATATCCACCAAAATACTACTTTTAAATATACACAGCATGTCTGCTACATTTAAATTGCAAAGCAGCATATGTTGGAGTAAAATATATATATATATATATATATATATATATATATATATATAAATTTTCCGCATTATTTTGCTTTTAACTCAACATCAGTTACATTTTACCCAAACCCATTGTGTCACTATTAGAACACTTCCTGTGATTTCTCAGCTCTAGCCTTTGGTTTGAGAGCAGCTTGCTAGTGTTGAAGAGGAAGAGAGAAATATATTTTATTGGGCCCTTGCCAGGGGCCTTACCCATGCAATCTTAGATTATGTGTAAAACCCTAGGAAATGGGTAACACAGCCCCCATTTTGCTGAGGCTCAGAAAGATTAAAATACTTGCCCAAAGTCAGGTCAGCCCAATTTCAGAGCCCATCTGCCTACCCCATTCTTCACAAAAATCCATTACTGCATAACTATTTTATGATTGCTGTTAATGGAAAATGTCCAGATTTTTCTGGTCAGATCTGGGCACATTCTGAAGCTGAATTTAATAGTAAAAGTATGTAGGTGCTTAGGAATAGAGAGGAAAATTCTGACCAATTTCGAAGGAAAAGTAAATTTCATGTTTCAATCCTGAGATAATAGACTTTCATACAAATAATTTACATAGCTTTTGTTTTAAAAAATTGAACTGGAATGTTTTCCAGCAATGACAAAAAAGGAAATTACATAAACCACCCGTCCTCCGGGAACTCAACCAGGAGATAGATGTGGTGTTCTTTGTCAGTTCCGTGGATGGTATTTCCAAGTAAAATGTCGCATCTACTCTGGCAAATTGATAATGCTCTTTAAGTAAGTATGTGCAGCCTAGATCTCTCTTATTTAATCTGGAGGTTCATCACTGCAAGTTCAAGAAGAAGTCACAGTCATCTGCTTGTGTTTACACAGGGTTTGTTCATGCAGGCCTGGGTCAGTGAATGTGGTGGAATTCCGTCTGAGACAGAAAGACATGCAGATACTTTAGTACATTCCTATGGCTTAAAGTCAATGAAGCCGCAGCAGGGTAATTCCAAACAGTCTCGGAAGGTTTGACAGATTTTCCAGATCCCTCCTGTAAACCTTGCTTAGAATATTCAGAACTTCTTTGTCTCTGAGCCGGGAATAGTGTCCTACAGCATTCCATTTCCTTAGTGACTAAAACTTACGTGCCAATTTAAAAATCATTAACTTTTTTTTTAACATCTTTGTTGGGGTATAATTGCTTTACAATGGTGTGTTACTTACTGCTTTATTACAAAGTGAATCAACTATACATATACATATATCCCCATATCTCCTCCCTCTTGCATCTCCCTCCCACCCTCCCTATCCCACCCCTCTAGGAGGTCACAAAGCACTGAGCTGATCTCCCTGTGCTATGCAGCTGCTTCCCACTAGCTATCTATTTTACATTTGGTAGTATATTTAAGTCCATGCCACTCTCTCACTTCTTCTCAGCTTACCCTTCCTCCTCCCTGTGTTCTCAAGTCCATTTTATACGTCTGCGACTTTATTCCTGTCCTGCCCCTAGGGTTTTCAGAACCTTTTTTTTTTTTTTTAGATTCCATATATGTGTGTTAGCATACGGTATTTGTTTTTCTCTTTCTGACTTATTTCACTCTGTATGACAGACTCTAGGTCCATCCACCTCACTACAAGTAACTCAATTTTGTTTCTTTTTATGGCTGAGTAATATTCCATTGTATATACGTGCCATATCTCCTTTATCCATTCATCTGTTGATGGACACTTAGGTTGCTTTCATATCCTGGCTATTGTAAATAGAGCTGCAATGAACATTGTGGTACGTGACTTTTTTTGAATTACAGTTTTCTCAGGGTATATGCCCAGTAGTGGGATTGCTGGGTCATATGGTAGTTCTATTTGTAGTTTTTTAAGGAACCTCTGTACTGTTCTCCATAGTGCCTGTATCAATTTACATTCCCACCAACAGTGCAAAAGGGTTCCCTTTTCTCCACACCCTCTCCAGCATTTATTGTTTGTAGATTTTTTGATGATGGCCATTCTGACTGGTGCGAGGTAGTAACTCATTGTAGTTTTGATTTGCATTTCTCTAATGATTAGTGATGTTGAGCATCCTTTCATGTGTTTGTTGGCAATCTGTATATCTTCTCTGGAGAAATGTCTACTTAGGTCTTCTGCCCACTTTTGAATTGGATTGTTTGTTTTTCTGATATTGAGCTGCATGAGCTGTTTGTAAAATTTGGCGATTAATCCGTTGTCAGTTGCTTCATTTGCAAATATTTTCTCCCATTCTGAGGGTTGTTTTTTCATCTTGTTTATGGTTTCCTTTGCTGTACAAAAGCTTTTAAGTTTTATTAGGTCCTGTTTGTTTATTTTTGTTTTTATTTCCATTTCTCTAGGAGGTAGGTCAAAAAGGATCTTGCTGTGATTTATGTCATAGAGTGTTCTGCCTATGTTTTCCTCTAAGAGTTTTATAGTGTCTGGCCTTACATTTAGGTCTTTAATCCACTGTGAGTTTATTTTTGTGTATGGTGTTAGGAAGTGTTCTAATTTCATTCTTTTACATGTAGCTGTCCAGTTTTCCCAGCACCACTTATTGAAAAGGCTGTCTTTTCTCCATTGTATATTCTTGCCTCCTTTATCAAAAATAAGGTGACCATATGTGGGTGAGTTTATCTCTGGGCTGGGCTTTCTATCCTGTTCCATTGATCTATATTTCTGTTTTTGTGCCAGTACCATACTGTCTTCATGACTGTAGCTTTGTGGTATTGTCTGAAGTCCAGGAGCCTGATGCCTCCAGCTCCATTTTTCTTTCTCAGTATTGCTTTCGCTATTCGGGATCTTTTGTGCTTCCATACAAATTGTGAAATTTTTTGTTCTAGTTCTGTGAAAAATGCCATTGGTAGTTTGATAGGGATTGCACTGAATCTGTAGATTGCTTTGGGTAGTAGAGTCATTTTCACAATGTTGATTCTTCCAATCCAAGAACATGGTATATCTCTCCATCTGTTTGTATTATCTTTAACTTCTTTCATCAGTGTCTTATAGTTTTCTGCATACAGGTCTTTTGTCTCCTCAGGTAGGTTTATTCCTAGGTATTTTATTCTTTTTCTTACAATGTTTCCTTAATTTCTCTTTCAAATTTTCATCATTAGTGTGTAAGAGTGAAAGAGATTTCTGTGCATTAATTTTGTATCCTGCTACTTTACCAAATTCATTGATTTAGCTCTAGTAGTTTTCTGGTAGCCTCTTTAGGATTCTCTATGTAAAGTATCATGTCATCTGCAAACAGTGACAGCTTTACTTCTTCTTTTCTGATTTGGATTCCTTTTATTTCTTTTTCTTCTCTGATTGCTGTGGCTAAAACTTCCAAAACAATGTTGAATAATAGTGGTGAGAGTGGACAACCTTGTCATGTTCCTAATCTTAGAGGAAATGGTTTCAGTGTTTCACAATTGAGAACGATGTTGGCTGTGGGTTTGTCATATATGGTCTTTATTATGTTGAGCGAAGTTCCCTCTATGCCTACTTTCTGTAAGGCTTTTATCATAAATGGGTGTTAAATTTTGCCAAAAGCAAAAACCATTAACTTTGAATAGAACTCTTTATAGATTTCACAGTTCATTGGAACCTACGTACTGATTGTAACCTCTTTTTTGCTTAAGATGTGGTGTTATCTTTAAGAATATATATGTGTGTGTGTGTGTGTGTGTGTGTGTGTGTGTGTTGTCTTGGAGCATAACAGTAATAACAACAAATATTGAGCATTGCCATACTAAAAGCTTTACATACATTAGCCCCTTGAATTGGCAAAATAGCTTTGTGAAGTCAAGATTAACACCCCTATTTTACAGACCAGGACACTGAGGCATGGGAGGTGAATATGTTAGTTGCAAATATATCTCAACAGTGAAGGAGAACTGGGATCGGAGCCAGTCAGTCCAGCTCTGAAGCCCTCCTATGGGTACAGGAGCCTTGGTCAGAACTTCAGAGTGAGGGCCTGAGACTCAGACAGCACATGGGGGGGACTCTTACTAGACTGTTGTTAGACCTTCCTTCTCTTCCTCACATTCTGGCTTACACTCCAATCCAAAGTGGCTGCAGTGACCGTGACCTGAACTGAGTGTCACCATCCATTTAAATATCTCCACAAGAACATCTGATTATTCCCAGACATGTAAGCTTCCTGTGCCTTGTATATTATTTCAGGAGAATGGTTGGGGATATCCTGTGGTGATGCATGACAGAAGGAAATTGAGAGCAGTTAAAAATTTTCTTTTGTAGGACCCGATATTTGTGGATTTGATGTCATGAAAGTTCATGTTATTTTACATTTCAAGAATCAGTATCACTCAAACAAGAAATCAATCAGGTGTAAGGTAAATTCTTTCATATTCAAATCAGTGATCATGTTAACTCTTGCCAGATAATAACGTAAGTTTATAGAAAATAGTTTTGACCTTAAAATATTTAAGTGAACTATGTATGGGCCTTGTCTGTCCTGTCCCTGCTTTCCAGTTTAGCAGGCCTGTTAGAGACACTTGTCCACCACTTTGATTGGTTTGGTTTCCAAAGTTTTTACCCACCAGGAGGGTACGCTTCTCACTGTGAGCCATGACATTGATATATAAAATGCCCCATAAGGGTTACAACAGGATGGTCACATTTCAGCTATACCCATCATCATTACTGAAATACTCAGGGTGAAAAAAAATTCTGGTGAAATTAATCTTCAAAATACGAAAACAATTTAAAATGGGAATATTTCTAAAACAAATGCATACATGCTTTACATTTTTACCCAGGGGATCCTGTGAAAATGTCATTTTAGGTCTTAGGGCCTGTTTATAACTCATTGGCCCTACCCAGGGCTTCTCCAAAGAGGCAGCTTGCATTAAGTCCCTGGTGTGTGGGCCTGTGAACGGGACGTACACTCCCTAAAGCTCATCCCCCCACACTTTGAAGGTAAGCACCAGGAAGCAGGGACCTGTCCCCTGAGGCATCCCCAGCACCCATAGCCTCTGTGAATCTGGGCAGGAGGCCAGTGTATTTCAAAATCATTGACAGCAAGGAGCGGAAGCATCCATAACCGTCCTTTATTCAGTCTCGACCTGAGCAGGGGGTACTCGGCACCCTCACAAAGCCCCAGTCTCTATTGGCAACATGGTTTCTCGCCGGGTCCTGCCTGCTGACTTGATTGTTCTAAAGGATCAGCAGGTCCTCCATATACTCAGAGACCTGACACCCCTCCCTTGAGGGTGGAGGGGAGCTCAAAATCCAAGTCTTCCTCCTCCACCTTAGTGTTGGACCAGAGGACCAGTCTTCATGATATGATTCCCGAGCATTTGTTCAGTTGCAGCTCAGGCATGCAGGAGAGAAAGGGGATGACACTACCAGATGGAGGCTGTGAGGTCTGGCCTGGACTGTGCCTGGGAGGCCAGAGCTTGGTCACCTGGGGGCAGCAAGCCTACCGGGCCCTGAGTGGCACTGGCAGGCTGACAACTCCCTCAAACAGGTATTGGTATTTCTGCAGCCTGTTAGAAAAATAAGAGACAAGTCTGCTGAAGGAGCCTTGGAGCCTTGGATCATAGCAGCTAGTCAGCATTACGGACTCCTCGGTGAGGAGCAAGGTTATCTTCATGGGGCTCCGATTCACTCTGCAATGCTGTAAAAGAAATGCAGTGGTCAGCCCTCAAGGATTTTCAAGGAGGAGGTCTGGCCTGCATTGTTTAAAAAAATACCTCAGGAGATTGGTTCAAGATAGCGGAGTAGAAGGATGTGCACTCACTCCGTCTTGTGAGAACACTGGCATCACAACTAACTGCTGAACGATCATCAACAGGAAGACACTGGAACTCACCAAAAAAGATATCCCACATCCAACGACAGAAGGAGAAGCCACAATGAGATGGTAGGAGGGGTGCAATCACAATAAAATCAAATCCCCTAACTGCTGGGTGGGCAACTCACAAACTGGAGGACAATTATACCACAGAAGTTCACCACTGGAGTGAAGGTTCTGAGCCCCATGTTAGGCTTCCTAACCTGGGGGTCTGGCAACAGGAGGAGGAATCCCCAGAGAATTGGACTTTGAAAGCTAGCGGGATTTGATTGCAGGACTTCAACAAGACTGGGGGAAACAGAGACTCCACTCTTAGAGGGCACACACAAAGTCTTGTGTGCACCAGGACCCGGGAGAAGGAACAGTGACCCCACAGGAGACTGAACCAGACCTACCTGCTAATGTTGATGGGTCTTATGCAGAGGAGCGGGTGGGCGGCTGTGGCTCACCGGGGGGACAAGGACACTGGCAGCAGAAGTTATGGGAAGTACTCATTGGCGTGAGCCCTCCCGGGGTCCTCCATTAGCCCCACCAAAGAGCCTACTCAGGCCAAACAAACAACAGCGAGGGAACACAGCCCCACCCATCAGCAGACAAGCAGATTAAAGTTTTACTGAGCTCTGCCCACCAGAGCAACACCCAGCTCTACTCATCACCAGTCCCTCCCATGAGGAAAATTGCACGAGCCTCTTAGATAGCCTCAACCACCAGAGGGCAGACAGCAGACACAAGAAGAACTACAATCCTGCAGCCTGCAGAAGGAAAAGCACAATCACAGAAAGATAGACGAAATGAAAAGGCAGAGGATTATGTCCCAGATGAAGGAACAAGATAAAACCCCAGAAAAACAACTAAATTCCAGAAAAAGAATTCAGAATAATGATAGTGAAGATTATCCAGGACCTTCGAAAAAGCATGGAGGCAAGGATTGAGAAGATGCAAGAAATGTTTAACAAAGAACTAGAAGAATTAAAGAACAAAGAAAGATGAACAATACAATAACTGAACTGAAAAATACACCAGAAGGAACCGATAGCAGAATAACTGAGGGAGAAGAACGGGTAAGTGACCTGGAAGACAGAAGGGTGGAAATCACTGCTGCAGAACAGAATAAAGAAAACAGAATGAAAAGAAGACAGCCTAAGAGACTTCTGGAACAACATTAAATGCACCAACATTCACATTATAGGGGTCCCAGGAGGAGGAGGAGAGAGAGAAAGGACCTGAGAATATATTTGAAGAGATTATAGTTGAAAACTTCCCTAACCTGGGAAAGGAAATAGCCACCCAAGTCCAGGAAGTGCGAAGTGTCCCAGGCAGGATAAACCCAAGGAGAAACACACTGAGACACATAATAATCAAATTGACAAAAATTAAAGACAGAGAAAAACTATTAAAAGCAACAAGAGAAAAATGACAAATAGCATACCAGGGAACTCCCATAAGGTTAACAGCTGACTTCTCAGCAGAAACTCTGCAGGCCAGAAGGGAGTGGCACGATATATTTAAAGTGATGAAAGGGAAGAACCTACACCCAGGAATACTCTACCCAGCAAGGCTGTCATTCAGATATGATGGAGAAATCAAAAGCTTACAGACAAGCAAAAGCTAAGAGAATTCAGCACCACCAGCCCAGCTTTTCAACAAATGCTAAAGGAACTCCTCTAGGCAGGAAAGAGACTAGAAACTTAAAACAACCTTGTACATGTATAGTCTGCTATACAAAACCTCATGGGGACAGCAAACCCCAAACTACAATAGATATACACACACAAAAGAAAAAGCAACCCAAGCACAACACTAAAGATGGTCATCAAACCACAAGAGACGAGAACAAAAGAGGAAGGGAAGAAAAAAGACCTACCAGAAAAAAATAAATAAATAAAAGGGACTTCCCTGGTGGTCCAGTGGTAAAGAATCCACCTTCCAATCCAGGGAACACGGGTTCAATCCCTGGTCAGGGAACTAAGATCCCACATGCTGCGGGGCAATTAAGCCCGCATGCCACAACTACTGAGCTCACGAGACTCAACTAGAGAGCCTGCGTGCTGCAAACTACAGAGCCCATGCACTCTAGAACCCGTGCACTCTAGAACCCGTGCACCACAACTACAGAGCCCACTCACCCTGGAGCCTGAGCGCCACAACTAGTGAAGTGAAAACCAGCATGCCACAACTAGAAAGAAGCCCGCCTGTGGCAAGGAAGAGCCCACACTCTGCAACTAAGACCCGACGCAGCCAAAAAAAAAAAAAAAAAGACCTCGGATGTTCTGGGGAGGAAGGGGTGGCGATCAACAGGCAGGGAGATGGGTGAAATTGTTAGGTCAAGGCTTCAGCGGGATGCAGAACACGGGAGCGTTTTGACAGATGATTCAGGTGTAGGGTCCAAAGGACTTGATGATGTTTGGAATCTGGGTGCTGAGGGCATGGATGATGACCCTCAGGGGCGCTGCTGTTAAATAGGAGGGGAAACAAAGGCCAAGAAAGGGGTCAGGGCAGACTCAGGGGTCAAGTTTAGAACAGTTGGTTGTGAAATCCAGGCAGACATCGAGGTAGAGGTGTCGAATAAATTGTTGGAAATTTTGGGTCTGAAACTCGGCTGATGGCTGGAATTAAAGATGTTGGCTTGGAGCTGTTTGCATATGTGTGGGTGTAGATGTTACCCCTCAGGAGGCTCTGGGCCGGTGGACAAATCCCAGAGGGTGCCAGCCATGGGGCCAGCAAGCCCAAAGTCTAAATTAAGAAAGACAAGTGGAGACAAAGGCAGGCAGAGAGCAGGGGGAAAGCGTTTGGAGAATTGTGCACTCAGCTGTCACAGCGGGCTACAAGGGTTGAGGGGACACAGAGTAGACTGTAATACTGGTCCCAGGACAGAGTCATTGGCTACGGTGTGGCAGAGCAGAGGGGTACTGAAAAGATGTTTTGATTTGGCTTTTAGCAGGGAGAGACTCCTCCTGACAGAGCCTTTATGCTGGGGCAGTGGTTCCCAAACTTGAGCAGCGTCAGAGACCCTGGAGGGCCTGTGAAAGTGGCCAGAGGGTCCACGAGGCTCTGATGCAGCAGTTCGGGGCTGACCTGGGAATGGGCATTGCCCATGTTCCCCCAGTGCTGCTGCTGCTATTGGGGTATGGTGCAGGGGTCCCCTCTGCTGCTGACAGTCAGATACATCCTGGTCACCCCCAGCCTCCTCAGATACCCTCCCATCCACCTTCCAGCCCTCCTTTATTTTTTATTTTATTTATTTATTTATTTTTGGCCACACTGTGTGGCATGCAGGATCTTAGTTCCCCAACCCGGGATCCAAACCGTGCCCCCTGCAGTGGAAGCGTGGAGTCTTAACCACTGGACCACCAGGGAAGTCCCCAGCCCTCCTTTACTGAATGTTAAATGCTTTCCTTGTGTCCAGCCTGAGGCTTTAACCATGACCAAAAAGCGCACCAGGCCTGCCCTCCACAAGCTTAAATTGTTGGACAACTCAGAGAGTTAAAAATTCTCCCTTGTGTTGAGAAATAGAGTGGGCTTCATTTGGTGTCTTTCAGAATGCAGAGCCAGAAGTTGTTTTGCATATAACTTTTCTTAAGTCCAACAACGCACTGGCCCCTCGGTTTACACCAATCACCCCATCATAACTGCCTGGGGGATTATAGGTGAAAGCCATTGTCTTTGCACAAAAGGGAATCAACCACTCAAGAGAAGGCTGCCAGTAGTGAGGAAGTATTCTACAAGGGGTGAGTCTTCTGTAGGACACCCTTTCATTGTCAAGTCAACCCCTATTTCTAGAACGTCTCTGCCTTCTGTTTACAAGAAGGCTTTGACCCATGACGACTTACACTGCATATCTAGACCTGCCTTGAAACGTTAAGGGTCTCATTCTTTTCCTTTTCTCCCCCAAAACATTCAGGTTGATAGCTTCACACACCTCTACACTCTGATTTTAAGACCAGACCTCACCTACGAAGTGAAAATTGATGGTCAGTCGATTGAATCTGGCAGCATAGAGTATGACTGGCAGCTCACATCACTGAAGAAAATGGAGAAGACTTCAGCAGAGTCTAAGGACTGGGACCAGGCTACAGAGGGCAAATCCCAGGTGTGGATTTTTCCCGCACAGCTGCTAGAAAGTGTACAAGTGTAGTTCGTAAGTACCCAAGTACCGTACAATTGCTACATGGCTGGGAATCATGATGACAGCATTACAACAGTCAAAGTGCCCTCCTCAAAGCACATATGCTGAGACCAGCCACACAGCTGCACACTTAAAGGTATTATGAAAGAGTTAAAATATCTGAGATGAAAGCAAGTAGGGTTTGTTTTTGTAACCAATGTTTTTTTTTTAAAAAGGAAAATGTATCAGCAACCTTTATAAAAATGATTTTCTTGTCATTCTGCATTTAAGCATAAGTGTTTTTTTTGTTTTTTTTTTGTTTTTTGTTTTTTTGCGGTACATGGGCCTCTCACTGCTGTGGCCTCTCCCGTTGCGGAGCACAGGCTCCGGAGGCACAGGCTCAGCGGCCATGGCTCATGGGCCCAGCCGCTCCGCGGCATGTGGGATCTTCCCGGACTGGGGCACGAACCCATGTCCCCTGCATCAGCAGGCGGACTCTCAACCACTGCACCACCAGGGAAGCCCTGAGCATGAGTATTTTTGAGCATCATACTTGTGACTGCCAACCAAGAATCAATTATTGTAACAGGTATATATTAGTTTCCTAGGGCTGCCATAAAAAGGACCACAAACTGGGGGCTTGAAACAACAGAGTTATATTCTTTCAGTTCTTCTTAAAGCCAGAAGTCAGAAATCAGCAGGGCTGCACACTCCGTCTGAAGGGTCTAGGGGAGAATCCTTCTTCGCTTCTTCCAGCTTTTGGTGACTCCCAGCATTCCTTGGCTGGTAGACACATCACTCTGATCTCTGCCTCCTTTTCCACATAGCCTTCTCTTCTTTTTGTGTCTCTTCTATCTCTTATAAGGACATTTGTCATTGGATTTAGGGCCTACCTGGATAATCCAGAATTATAGAATGACCTGTCTAGAGATCCTTACCTTAATTACATCTGCAAAGACCCTTTTTTCCTAATAAGGTCACATTCCCAGATTCTGAGACTTAGGACGTTGAGAAATCTTTTGGGGAACTCAACCTGCTATTAAGCTACTTTTTTTTTTTTCCATTTACGTTAGTCATTGTTGTAACATTTTTTTTTGTACATCAAACATTATGCCAAAATGTAAGCTATTTATCTTAAGACAATTGTCTTTGCCATAACTGAGAGTACTGTAACTGACGTTTACAATTAATTTCTGGCAACTTAAAATACTAGTGGCATTGCTGTCTAATAGTCAAATACTTCATCATAGATGGAATGTAATTATGAAATTAAAATGGCATCTTGTTTAGACTTGAATTATTTAGCAATCCTTTTCTTTCGTAGATGATCAAAAGTAAACTTCCATGAATTTGGAATCCATGTGTCCAATCAATGAGAATGTCTTCAGATTAGAGTAAAATCCCAATCATATAAGGCTTCCCCATCATTTCTCAAGAAAAAGAAAAAAGGCGGGAAGTATTACTCTCCCTTTCTTACCTTCAAACCAAAGTAAAAAAAGTAGGTTTTCACCTGGAAAGAGCACTTACTTTAAACAAGGTACAGAATGGCAAAGAAACTGACACTGAGGCTCCCAGGCTCAGGAGATACGGGTCTTAGGACTGAAATCCTGGCTGCCTCTGGGCTACAAGGATGCCATCCTAGCAGTGCAGGTGTGCCTTGGTGCCGGGTGTACATGAGGCAGGTCCCCAGAGGAGCCAAATCATTCTTTCAGAAAGCTCGTTCCCAAACTGGCCGTGTTCTGTCCATATGTTCAGTTCTGTGTGATCTCCTAAACAATGTGGTTCTTTATGGTGTTACTATTTGATAACCGTCATTATAAAGAGTCGGCTACTGACTGAGTTGTAATCATTTCCTGGATCCCAACACAAGACTGGCTCACCTGTTGCCAGTTGGGGTCGGGGCAAAGAGCAGTAGGAGAGATGATTAACTCCCATGTGCCATCGTTGAGAAGTTCTAGAGTAATGTGGAAAAGCCACAGTCTCAGTGCAACACTTTTACTATTTCTCAGTTATTCTGAAAGAGAAAACATCATTGTACACCATTTTTATGCTTTGATGTGTTTATCTGAATTATTGTTAATCCAGAGCAAATTTTTCTCATCCATTCATTTATTCAACAAATATTTATTTGGGAATTCCCTAGCGGTCCAATGGTTAGGACTCCACTGCTTCTATTGCAGGGGGCATGGGTTGGATCCCTGGTTGGGGAACTAAAATCCCGCAAGCTGCAAGCCATGTGGTGGGGCCATAAAGAAAGAAAGAAAGAAGGAAAGAGAGAGAGAGAGAGAGAGAGAGAGAAGAAAGAAAGCTCCATTAAAAAAAAACAGGAAAAAAAATGTATTCAACACCTATTGTCACCTTCACATAGATATGTGTATATATGCATGTGTAGAAATATGTATATATGTGTATGTGTGTATATATGTATGTGTATTTGTATACCTGTGTTTTATTTCTTAAGATTTATTATTTATTTATTTATTTTATTTATTATTATTTTTTTGCTGCATCGGGTCTTAGTTGTGGCGTGTGGGCTCTTCATTGTGGTGTGCAGGCTTCTCTCTAGCTGTGGGGCACAGGTTCCAGAGCACTTGGGCTCTGTAGGTTGCAGCATATGGGCTCCAGTTGAGGCACGTGAGCTCAGTAGTCGTGGTGCATGGACTTAGTTGCCCCATGGCATGTGGGACCTTAGTTCCCTGACCAAGGATCGAACCCACATCCCCTGCATTGTAAGGCGGATTCTTTACCACTGGACCACCAGGGAAGTCCCCTGTGTTTTATATATATGTGTATAGTGTGAGTATATATATAAGGGCTGAATAATACAACTGCTTTTCTCCTGCTACCCAGCAGTCCTCAGGTAAATCCTGGGACATTCCTTAGTTGTCCAGCCTCTCTCTGAAACAGTCCATATATGACCATGATGTAGAAGGACAGGCTTAAACTAATCAGCAGTAAATATGGCCCGTCTTCCCAACATCACTTTTTGCCCCATCATTTTAACTTTGGCCACTATTTCGAGTTTTCTACAGCACCGTTCCTCTCAACAGCATGGAAAGAGCGCTGTCATCGTAAGTGCGGTTAGGGAGAAAAAGCAGGCAGTGCGTGGTCCTGAAGCCCCCGGTGAGGGAGGGAACCCCAGCACTTAGCACTTCGACCATCAAATGGAGGAGGACACGGGGATAAGTGCAACCAGGGTCACAGGTCTGCCCCTGCCTCTTGGGAGTTAAGAATTTCCTTTCTCAAATCTGAGAATCTAAGTTTTTTCCCCCTACACATATTTTAAGGACTGGGAGAAGCACTTTCTGGATGCCAGTGCCAGCAAGCCAAGTGACTGGAACAGCGAACTGGATGGGGACTGGCAGACGCTGATGCTGCAGAAGCCTCCATACCAAGTGCGTGGCATTTTCTTCCCTCCAGCCCCCTCCCCCCCCATGTCCCCAGGGTCGACCACATACGGTTTGTTGTTGCAGGATGGCCTGAAACCAGAGGACATAGACAAAGATGTTTGGCTCCATCAGAAGATGAAAAACACCAACTATTTGATGGAATATGACCTCTCAGAATTTGAGAACATTGGTGCCATCGGACTGGAGCTTTGGCAGGTCACTTGGTTTTAAATTTGCTTTAGTTTAATAACTCTGGACTTCAGCCTAAACTCCTTAATTCACATAGCTAGTATTTGAGCTCCTATTGTGTGCCGGGCACCCCAACCTGGACACAAGACATACAGTCGTAGACAAAATGGACATCCTTCCTGCCCTGGGTACTTCTTGTCTGCCTTCCTGCTCCCTGGGAATTTGCCTGGAGCTGACCTTGTGGTGCCTGTCAGCTTTAGGATAAGACTGAAGATTCAGATGTAGCATGTCCAGGGTGGAGCCTGAGATTCTGCATCCCCAGCAAACTCCCTGGCGGTGCTGATGTTGCCCATCCACGGCTCCCACTTTGCACAGGAAGGTTCTCGAGCATCGGTTCTCAAACATCGCTGAATGCTCGAGTCACTGGGGAGTTCTTGAAAGTCTCAATGCCCCGGTGGTACCCCAGACCAGCTAAATCAGCATCCCTGGGGGTGAGACCAGGCATCAGGGGTTTTGTAAATGTTCTTGGTGGTCCCCATGTGCAGCCAAGTTTGAGAACCAGTGCCCTGGAGGAAACAGATATTCTAGAAAAGGGTATCTGCATGTCCTACTATTGACAGCTAATCACTGTTAAAGTACTGAGCAAATTACAACTGTTTATTTTGTGGAAGGTTTCATTTTTCACATCAGTAATGAAGGCCTTATTTTCATCCACAGGTGAGATCTGGAACCATCTTCGATAACTTCCTGATCACAGATGATGAAGAGTACGCTGAGAATTTTGGCAAGGCCACCTGGGGTGAAACCAAGGTACAATGAACACAATGAACTTTTCTTTCGTAATTCAGTTATTTCTGTACTTAAGTCTCACATATAGGAAAAGGCTTGATGAATTTTTACTAATGAACACCCCACCCAGATCAAGATATAGAAGGTCACAAGAGCTCCAGGAACCTCCTCACGATCCCTCCCAGCCAGCACCCACCCCCAAAGGAATAGTGGTTCCACTATTCCATCACTGTAGATGGATTTGACTCCTTTTGAAATTTATGTAAATGTAGCTACCCATTATTTATTCATTCAGGTAGTGTTGTGAAATTCATTCATATTTTTGCATACAGCAGTAGCTTGTTCTTCCTTTGTGAATATTCCAGAAGGTATGTATCCATTCTCTGTGGATGCAGCTTTGGGATGCTTCCAGTTTGTGGCCTCGTGGATAAAGCTGTTCCCATCATTCCTGTACATGTCTTTCAATGGACACATGCCCAGGGGTGGACAGGCTGGGTCACCAGTTCTTACACAAACAGTTTTCAGTGTGTCATCCTGTTTACATTCCCTTCCGCATGGTCAAGAATTTCAATTGTGTCGCATCTTTGGCCATGCTAGGTGTTACTGTCAGTTGTTGTTGATGAGTCGGTTTTATTGAAGTATAATTTACATACTGTGAAATGTACAGTTCTATGAATTCTGACAAACACATATAGTTATGAAACCACCACTAAAAATCAAGATGTAGAACAGTTTCACCACCCCAAAAAGTCTCCCTGTAACCAAGCCCTCCCCTACTCCAGCAATCACTGATCTGATATCCATCCTTACAGTATTTTTGAAGTATAGTTGATTTACAATGTTGTGTTAGTTTCAGGTGTACAGCAAAGTGATTTATTTATAAATATATATTCTTTTTCAGATTCAGAATATATGTATACTTTTTCAGATTCTTTTCCATTATAGGTTATTGCAAGATATTGAATATAGTTCCCTGTGCTATACAGTAGGTCCTTGTTTATGTCCCTATAGTTTTGCCTTTTCCAGAATGTCATATAAATGGAATCATATAGTATGGAGTCTTTTTGAGCCTGCTTCTCACACCAAGCATAGTGTCTCCAAGATTCCTCCGTGTTGCTGAGGTTCACTCAGTAGTTTGTATCTTCTTATTACTGAGTAGTTTATCTGCTCACCAGCTGATGGACATTTGGGTTGTTTCCAATTTTTTTTCTTTTTTTTTTTTTTTTTTTGACCGCACCACGGAGCATGCGGAATCTTAGTTCCCCGACCAGGGATCCAAGCCGCGCCCCCTGCAGTGGCAGCAGTGGAGTCCTAACCACTGCACCACAAGGAAAGTCCCAGGGGTGTTTCCAATTTTTAACAGTATGACCAAAGCTGCTATCAATTTTGCGTATAGTTTTTTTGTGTGGACGTGTGCTTTTATTTTTCTTGGGTAAATACCCAGGAGGGGGTTGCTGAGTTGTATGGTGTATCTTTAACTCTATGAGAAATTGCCAACCTGTTTCCAGAGGGGCTGCACTGTTTTGCAGTCTCTTCAGTCTCACCAGCACTGGGGACTGTGGGTTTCTATAGGTGTGTAGTGGTATCTCTCTCTGATTTTGTTTGCATTTCCTTGATGACGAATGAAGGTGGGTACTGTTTCATGGCTTTTGTGGCCATTTGGAGATCCTTTTTTGTGAAATACCTGTGTTTTAAGATGTAAGTTTTGTTATTCAGGTATGGTGAGGCCAGCGGATCAGGAGATGACTTCCATCAAAAAGATAGTTTATTTTACTCACAGATCCCCAGAGGAGGGGCCACGCCATGCCATTCAGGGCCACATGGGGAAGCACCAGGTTTGGTCAGGAGGCAGGGGGAGAGTGTGGAAGATGTGGGCAAAAAACTTTGTTTTGGTTTTTTGCAGGAAGAAACAGATGAAGCTGGATAAGCAGGCTTAGGATTGGCTAGTTTTAAGAATTTCAGTGGGCTCTGGGGTACTAGTTGTCTAGTACCTGGCTGTGGGATAATTAAGGCAAGGAGAAATCAGCCCTGAATATGAACCCAGTAGTGGAGGTCATTAGGGATGTGAGCTCTGAATGTAGTTTGCATATGAAGAGAGTGCTTTTTGGCATTTACTATCTCTAAGAATGGGCCCCCTTGGAGGGGCCATCCCTCCTGGGTCAGCAAGGCCCCAGATATCAAAGCAAGAGAAACATATGGTTGATACAGCCTGTTTATGTCGCTTGCCCACTTTCGCATTGGGTTATTTGACCTTTTCTTATTTAGTTGTAGGTGTTCTTTATATATTCTGTCAAGTTCTTTGTCAGATAAGGGCATTGTAAATGTCCTTGCCCACTCTGTGCTTTGCCTTTCTATTCCCTCAAATGTGGAAGCACTCCTGTATTTTTTTTTTAAGTCTGTATTTTGAGGCCCCTATCCTGAGAAACCAACTTAAAAACTTAGCTCTGCCTTCACATAAAGAAGATAAAATATCTTCCATCAGTACAAATTCATCTATAACTCTTTGGAGCCAGAGTATTGACACTAAAATGTATGCTTTTAATGGGCATAAACATTTTGTTTCTCGTGTTGTTAAGCGCCAATAACTAAATGGTGGCGCCGCTCACCCATAAGGAGAGAGTGGTCAGTGTCTTCTGGGAGTGCCATGACTTAGAGAGAAAGGTCTTGGAGGACCCTCCACACTGTTTTAGCCAGAAACTTTGGGTTGTTAAATTGCATGCCGGTGAGTTTAAATTAAGGGTGATACACAAAACATCTTCCTGCTTTTAATCGAAATCTCCTCATTCCCTTATTTTCACTGATAAGGCATCTTCCATGTCATGTCCGTCACACTGGGACCAACCGCAAAGCGGGTGTTTAAAATTTGAACATTCCAGGCATTTCAGGGGGAAATTTTCCCTCCACTGATGAAAGGTGGTTATCACTAAGTGATTTTCTCATGAGCCCTTTCTTCTGTTTCCCTTTTTTTTTTTTTCTTTTTTTTTTTTTTTTGCGGTACGTGGGCCTCTCACTGTTGTGGCCTCTCCCGTTGCGGAGCACAGGCTCCGGATGCGCAGGCTCAGCGGCCATGGCTCACGGGCCCAGCCGCTCCACGGCATGTGGGATCTTCCCAGACTGGGTCACGAACCCACGTCTCCTGCATCGGCAGGCGGACTCTCAACCACTGCGCCACCAGGGAAGCCCCTGTTTCCCTTTTTTAAAAAATATTTATTTATTTATTTTGGCTGCACCGTGTCTTAGTTGTGGCAGGCGGGCTTCTTAGTTGCTGCATGCATGCGAGATCTAATTCCCCGACCAAGGATTGAACCCCGGGCCCCCTGAACTGGAAGCGCAGAGTCTTACCCACTGGACCACCAGGGATGTCCCGAGCCATTTCTTCTTGAATCTGATTTCTGCAGCAAAGCCTTCCTAAACTCTTTTTTCAGGAATGACTATGGGAAATTTCTTGACGTGTCTTCACTCATCTAACCCTACTTTTAATCACATATGTCTGGAATTGCTCATTCAGGCTCTGAGGCCTCTTCTCATGACTCATTCACTGGTCAGCTGGTTGAAGGACTGGCCCAGGTGCTCTGGGAATAGAAGAAGGAGGGTGTATTCATTTCCTGGGGCTGCCATAACAAATCACCACAAACTTGCTGGCTTAAAACATCACAAATGTATTCTCTCCAATTCTGGAGGCCAGAATTCCAAAATCAGTATCAATAGGCTGAAATCAAGGCATCAGCAGGGCCTTGCTCTCTCCAAAGGCTCTAGGGGAGAACCCTTACTTCGCCTCTTGCAGCTTCTGATGGGTCCTCGTGCTCCTTGGTTTGTGGCCGCACCCTTCTAATCTTTGCTCCCATCTTCACGTGTCCTTCTCCTCTTCTGTCTCTGTTTGGGTCAAATCTCCCTCTGCCCCTCTCTTATGAGAACATTATGATAGAATTTAGTGTCCACCTGATAATCCAGTAGAATTTCCTCATCTCAACATGCTTAATTTAATCACATCTGCAAAGACCCTTTCCCCATATGTATGAGGTTACATTTACAGGTTCCAGGAATTGGGACCTGATTACTGGGGGGTTCTTTTTCAGCCGACCCCCAGCTGGTGTGGAGGCTTCCAGAAGGCAGGGGCAAGCTGCATGCTGACACCCAATCAGCCCACAGGAAGTATAATCCCCAGCCGCCGGGGTCTTTGTTTCTTTCTCCAGGGCCCAGAAAGGGAGATGGATGCCATACAGGCCAAGGAAGAAGTGAAGAAGGCCCGAGAGGAAGATGAGGACGAGCAGATGATGGGCAGGTTTGGTGGGAGAGAAAATATCTTCAAAGGATTCCACAGGAGGAACGAACTTTAATCATTCCCACCCCGAATAAAGATGACTGGTAAAACCTTGTTTCTACTTTTTTTTTTTTTGCGGTACGTGGGCCTCTCACTGTTGTGGCCTCTCCCGTTGCAGAGCATAGGCTCCGGACGCGCAAGCCCCAGCGGCCATGGCTCACGGGCCTAGCCGCTCCGCGCGTGGCATGTGGGATCTTCCCGGACCCGGGCACGAACCTGTGTCCCCTGCATCGGCAGGAGGACTCTCAACCACTGCGCCACCAGGGAAGCTCTTGTTTCTACTTTAATCAACATTTAAAAGCTCAAATGTCTACATACATGGTCATTTGTCTAATTTTCTTTGAAAAATGTTCCCACGCTTCTCGGTGGGATCGGTCTGGTTTTCCCCCAGCACTTTCCGCCCCCTCCTCCCCGACCCCAGGTACCCAGGGACGTTTCCTTTGGACAAACCGCAGTGCTGGAGGAAGCCTGAGGCCAGTGAGAGTCTGGCCAAAAACACAATGCTCTTTTCTTAATCCCCAAAATGTTTTATAAATAAAAGGTGGTAAAACTTACCTTGAAAAAGGAGAAATGATACTTTATTTCTTTAGGTTGTAAATTACTAATAGCTTATGTGAAACTTTTCCAGTATGGAATCTTTATGCAGCATCGTTGACGCGGAAAGGTTTTGCGTGCCTCATTTGCACGCTGGTTATTATGGAGAACCCAGGCCTTGTGCACAGATGTTTAACATTCCATAAAGGAGCTTCTTCCCCCACTCTGTGACCCACTTCTATGGCCGTTAGTGCTCTGTAAGACAGAGGAATGAAATTCATTCTCTCAAGTGAAAATAGTGATTACTTCGCAGCTAAATATTTTTCCTTAAATCAAATGACTTGCTTAAAAAAAAAAAAGCCACACATAGCAGCCTTCTGTTTTGAAGAGCTCTGTTTTCACGCAGAAATTTGTGTTGAAATAATCAAATTTAGGACACATGTTACGAATAAGCCAAATAAAATCGGAAATTATATAGAACGTATTGATAGATGATCAGTGTGAAAAGTCTGGCCAGGAAGTGAAGGTCTGGCAAATTTTGTTCTGGCTTTCGTTGAAGTTGGCAGACCTTCGACCTTGAACTTTTTCAAGGTCCTTCAACTTTTTCAGCTGACAGTCACATTGGTCTTCCCAGTTTATCAGGGGTTATCAGTCTCAGAAGCTAAAGACTCACTCCCTGGAAGTGCAGGGGTGGGATTCAAACACTGTCCACCTTTTAAATCTCTGAACGAGGGGAGAAGTTAATGAGGGAAGAAGCAGTGCTAGACCTCAAGAGAAAATGCTGGAAACAATTGTACAAAACGGGTCAGACCAGCTCAGACCCTGCAGAACTCATCTTCCGCAGCAGCGCTGTCCTGGAGAACTTTCCTCATTTGAGCTGGCAATAAAGTATCCACTGGCCACATGTGAGGCCTTGAAATGTGGCTGGTGGGACTGAGGAATGAATTTTATTTTTAATTAATAAACATTTTCTAGAGCAGTTTTAGATTCCCAGTAAAGCTGAGCAGAAAGTAGAGAGAGTTCCCATATACTGTCTGTCCTCACACCCTCACACCCTCCCTTACCAATGACATCCCACACCATGGTGGTATGTTTGTCACAACTGATTGATGTGTCACACGGACACATCATTATCACCCAGAGTCTGTACTGTGCATTAGGGTTCACTCTTGGTGTTGTGCCTTCTATGGAGGAACGAATTTTTAGTCTTATTTTATTGTAACATTTATTATTTTTTCTTCCAGTTTTATTGATATATAATTGACGTACAGCACTATATAAGTTTAAGGTGTACAGCATAATGATTTGACTTACATACATCATGAACTGATGACCACAATAAGTTTAGTGAACATCCATCATCTCATATAGATACAAAATTAAAGACATAGAAAGAATATATGTTTTCCTTGTACTGAGAACTCTTAGGATTTACTCCCAACAATTTTCATTATAACATACAGCAGTCTTAATTATATTTATCATGTTGTACATTATATCCCTAGTACTTATTTATCTTATAACTGGAAATTTATACCTTTTGACTGCCTTCATCCAGTTCCCCCCCACTCCTACCTCCTGCCTCTGGTAATGACAAATCTGATCTCTTTTTCTATGAGTTTGTTTCTTTTTGAAGTATAATTGATCTACAACACTATGTTAGTTCCTGTTCCACAACGTAGTGATGTGATATTTCTCTACATTTCAAAATGAGAAATAAAGTCTTTACAGACGTAATCAAGTGATAATGAGATCATTAAGGTGGGTCCTAATCCAATATGACTGGTATCCTTATAAGTGGGAAATTTGGACACAGAGACAGACATGTACAGAGGGAAGACCATGTAAAGATCCAGGGTGACACCATCTTCAAGGCAAGAAACACTGGAGGCTACCAGAAGCTTGGAAAGGGGCATGGAACAGATCCTCCCTTACAGAATTGTAATTGATTTAAATTTAAACTTACATTGCCATATGTGGTGAGAGGCCACTGTGTTGGACGGTGCAGCTTTAGACTCGTGAGAGAGGCCCCAGGACGGCTGATTACTGCTCAGGGTGGCGGGCACAGTAGTAGAGGGAGTTCCAGGCCACTCTGCTACTGGCCAGGTGAGACTCTCACCATTGAGCCTGGTTCCAGTCAACACACGATAGTCTCTGTGGTTTTTGTTGCCCCTGTAGACTCTCGACAGCGAGGCTGGAAGCCTGCACAATTTTCCCAGACAACCTTGCCCGTTAGTGCCCCACCACGTTCTGTGAGAAGGACATCAGAAGACGGGTGAAGAGGAGAAGCCATTTTTTCCAGGTTCCTGCCGGCACCTTAGGCAGTGGGGACAATAGTGGTGACTTTAGCAACAATGGCAGAAACAGTGGTGGCCAGTGAGGACCAGTATCTGGGTTCCTGCTCAGGGCCCAGTGGTTGTGGGTTTGGGGTAACACCCTTTCCCTTTTGACTTTTAGTCCTAAAGAGGCTAGCAGCTTCCTACTGTTACTAATCTTAGGTAACCTTGCATTTCTCCTCTGTTTTTCCAATGCTTTTGCACTCAGTCTCCTGTTACAAATTGTCCTCTGTTTGAAATATCTAGGATGACTTCTCTTTTCCTTATGGAACATGGACCAATAAAGCACCCAAGGCAGCTAAAAGCCTCCATCACCCCCACCAGGACCACCACTGCATCTTTCCAGCTGTCCCACTTGCTTCCACCCATCCCCTCTCCATCCACTTTGCCTACCTTATCCAGAGCTGCTGTTCTAGAGCAGCTGTTCATGTTCAAAACCTTCTGGTGAGGGACTTCCCTGGTGGACCCGTGGTTAAGACTCTGCTCTCCCTATGCAGGGGCTCTGTGTTCAGTCCCTGGTTGGGGGACTAAGAGCCTGCATGCCGCACAGTGTGGCAAAAAATAAATAAATAAATAAATAATCTTAAAAAAAAACACCCTCTGGTGGCCTCTCATTTCTCTTTGCACAGGGAACTGAGGAGCGAAGAAGCACCATAAGGCTGAAAGCTTGGAGCTCGGAGAGCAAGGTGGTCTCAAGATGAGGCTGGATCACATGTGGTCTTATTTTATTGCTCTTCACACAGGGCTCTCCAATCAGACCATATGTAATCCAGCCTCATTTCAAGACCCTCTGTCTTGCTGTCTGAGTTCCAGAGCCTCAGTCTCAAAGTGCCTCTTCGCTACTCAGCTTCCTCTGCTTGTGATGGTTTCGAGGCCCCACCGTCGCTGCAGTCAGGCTCAACCTTCAAGTGTCACACCATTGGACTTCTCTGTAGCACTTATCACTGGTTATCTATTCCCTCATGTGATTTTTAAAAATCAATTATCTTTTTGGCTGCGTTGGGTCTTCGTTGCTGCGTGTAGGCTTTCTCTAGTTGTGGTGAGTGGGGGCTACTCTTTGTTGCGGTGCGCTAGCTTCTCACTGCAGTGCCTTCTCTTGTTGCGGAGCATGGGCTCTAGGCACATGGGCTTCAGTAGTTGTGGCACGCAGGCTCAGTAGTTGTGGCACATGGCTTAGTTGCTCCACGGCGTGTGGGATCTTTCCCAGACCAGGACTTGAACTCATGTCCCCTGCATTGGCAAGAGGATTCTTAACTACTGCGCCACCAGGGAAGTCCCTCCTCATGTGATTTTTTCATGTCTGCTTCCTTCCTCTAGACCTGTGGTTCTCACAGTGGGGGGCCTGGGGATCAGCAACCTCAGCACCTCCTGGGGATTTGTTAGAAATGCAAAAATCTCTGGCCCCACCCAGATCTGTAAACCAGAATCTGGAAACCTAGTCTACTTAACAAGTCTGGGTAGCTCCAGGGTGAGACCTTTTTGTGTAGAGTGTGTGTCTGCCTGGCCCACAAATGGAGCACCTGTACTCAATGAGCATTTGATGGTGAATGGTTGTTGAATGAATTACAAAGCACACTGTGCTCATTTGAAGGGCACGAGGTATGTCAAGTTGCTGAAGACACTGGAGCAAGCAGTTGTGAGACTCCAGAGGGGAGGAGGTGGACAGGAAGCTGTGCCCTCACTACCCCAAGATCGCACAGCCTTCCAGCTTGTCTGCCTGAGAAGTGCCACTATCACAGGAGACCAAGTAAGGGGAAGGTGACCCGTGCTGAAGAAACCTTGTGCCGCTGTGGTCAGCTACTCAGCAGGATCTTCCTTCCTCATCCTTTTAGTGGAAACCGGCCACAGATGAGTGGGTGTCTATAGTAAAAAGAAGGCAAAACATGTCTAAACAAATAAATGCGCCTCCATAATGGTCCTCCAGCAAACACCAGGTGCCTGCTCTGTACAGGGCACAGAGTGAGGCATAGAGGTGGAACAATAATAGCAAACACATATTACCATTCCCTCTTTTCAGAAGAGGGGATTGGGGGCGCAGAGAGGCTACTTAAATGACTTGCCAAGATCACACAGCAAGAAAGTGGCCACACACACACACAGCTATCCTAGGAACAGGGCGTCTTGTTGGGCAGGGTGAGGGTCCCGACCCTCTGCCAGGTGGGCGACGGCCTCTTCATAGTGCTTTTGCCAGGCGCACGGCAATGGGAACAGCATCCCTAGAAGAGGGCCCATCATCGGCTAGGACCCGGAGGGGTAAGGAACCTTGGCAGACGAGCCGAGGAATTGGGAAGGAGGTGGTGAAGGAGCGCCTGAGGCACTCTGCAAAGGTCCCGGTTCCCGCCCCCTCCGGCTGGGGCTAGGCGCGCGCGGCCCCGCCCTCAACCCCCTCCCCTTCAGGCTCCGCTGAGCTTGCGCGGCCCTGTTTCGGCCCCTCCCTCTCCCGGGCCGGGCTGCGCGCGCACCGCCCCTCGCACCAGTGCGCACGCGCGGCCCCGCCCTGTTCCCCCCGGCGCTCGGAGCCCGAGTCCGCGGGAAGATGGCGGCCCCGCTCATTCCCCTCTCCCAGCAGGTACGGGCTGGCCAGGCGGGCGGGGGGGAGGGTGGGGGCTGCGCCGCCACCCGTGCGGGCGCAAGGCGGACGCTGCGGGGAGGCCTAAGCGCGAGGAGGCCCAGCTGGGCGGCGGCGGCTCACGCTGAGGGGCCCCGGCGGAGGGCGGGCGTGTGGTCCTGAAGGTGACAGGCCGGTCCGGCCCTCGGCCTCCCGCACCAGAGCGCCGCAGGCGGAGCCGCAGCGCGTGTCTGCTCCACCCGGGGCCCGGCGTTCTCCGCAGCTTCCAGGACGGGTGATGCACGGTAGCATTGGGTTGCCTCCCGGGGAGGTGGGCCAGGGGAGCAAGCAGTTCTGCGGGTGCGGCAGCCTCGCGGGTCTTTGTCTCCTGCCGGGTCCCAACGCCGGGGCGGCAGTGTCCCCGCCGCGGCGGAGGGCAGAGCCCCGCCGCGGCGGAGGGCAGAGCCCCGCCGGAGCCAGGACCTGCCAGCAGTGCGATCCCGGACTCTTCTCTTCTTCCACTGGGAGCTGCTTCCGCCACCCCTGCGCCGTGAAAGGGAGGGGGGTCGCAAGTCTCCGGGCGCCTTGCGGTGCCCTCAGATCAGCCAGATGCTCTTACTAAGTGGCAGTATCAGTGGCGCGACACAGACGTGCAAAAAAGAGCCATGCGCAGGCAACCCTGCCTTCTGAGAAGGACGTTCATTCATTTATCCATCCGTCAAGTGTGCGTCGGGCCAGGTGCTAGGAGCGCAGCAGTCACCCAGACCAACAGAGTCGCTGCTCTCCTGGAGGTGACACTCTCGTGGGAACTAGAAACTACCTGTGTCCTGCTCGTAACAGCTGCTTTTATTTGCTGAATATCTGTGTTGTACCAAGCACCGTATTATACGCACTTTGCCAGAATTATCTAGCACAGCATTGGGATTGAGAGTGAGGACACAGGGTCACATCATCTTGTGTTCAGATCTTGGCTCCAAGGCTTACTTCTCTGACTGTCCTTGGACGAAGCTCTTAGCCTGTCTATGCCTCAGCCACCTCATTTGGAAAACGGGAATATAAAAAAAGTATTGGGCTTAGGTGAAGATTAAGCACGTAAAGCACTTAGAACAGTGCTTGGCACATCGGACTCACTCACTGATCCTGTAATTATAACCATTATTTAATTCTCTGGCAGATTTGGACATTTGGAAATAGAGATTACAGCTGTGAGAATGCCAAACCCCAGGAGAGCTGTTAGGCAGGTTGACATGACTGGTTAGCTGATCCAAGGAGAGAGACAGTGCATACTTGCTAAATATTGCCAGAACTAGCCAATTTGTAACACTGTCACTAAATTAAAAGCATTAGAGACCAGTGGTTATTAATTAACAGATATGAAAGTGCTCTGTAAACTATTAAGTGCCCTACAGATGTTGGGTATTATTATTGATAGCCAGTTGCTACCTTTTAGGGTATGGTGGGGTGTGTGTGTGTGTGTGAAACAGGCTTAGGCTCATTTAGTGAGGAAGCGCCCCTGGTTTTTAAAACTTCCTATCCAGTTTCGGCACCTGCCTTAATATGAACTTTTTTTTAAAATGTTTTATTTATTTTATTTTTTGTGGCTGCGTTTGGTCTTCGTTGCTGCGCGTGGGCTTTCTCTAGTTGTCGCGAGCGGGGGCTACTCTTCGTTGCGGTGCGCGGGCTTCTCATTGTGGTGGCTTCTCGTTGTGGAGTACAGGCTCTAGGCGCGCGGGCTTCAGTAGCTGTGACACGCGAGCTCTAGAGCTCAGGCTCAGTAGTTGTGGCGCAAGGGCTTAGTTGCTCCGCGGCATGTGGGATATTACCGGACCAGGGCTCGAACCCGTGTCTCCTGCATTGGCAGGCGGATTCTTAACCACTGCGCCACCAGGGAAGCCCTTAATTTGAACTTTGATGACAATAGCTAAGGTTAATTGAGTGCTTTAGAGTTTATTAAGTGCTTATCCACACAACGAAGAGAGGGGATTCTTACTTCTTACGTTACTGATGAAGGACTAGCTTTAGAGGAAGGCAGCGGTTTGCTGCTGTGAAGTAAGGTGTGAAAACCTGAATCAGGTCATGTGATTCATCTGCTTAGCACCTTTTAGAATAAAATCCCAATCCCTCCCCAGGAATCCCTGCCAGTCAGGTGCTTGCCAGCCTCCCCTGCTTCTTTCTCACCCTGGCACCCACACTGTAGCCATATTTGTGGCTTTTCTGTTCTGCTCGTAGTTTAAGCTCTGTCTGTCCTTATGATGTCCCACAGGCTGTTCCTCCTTCCTGAAGCGCTCATCCCTATTTCTTACCTTGGTGGTGCCAGTGCCTGGCTCCTTTCAGGTAGCAGCTCAAATGTCATTCTCTCCAGAGGCCTTTGCTGGTTACCTGTTGTAAGTCCGCCTCCCCTAGCACTGTGCCTCCGCCACACCACCCGTCAGCACCAGTCATGGTCCACAGATGTCTGTGGGTCTCTTTGCTGTCTGTGTCCCCATTAGACCAGACATAGATCTCTTGCTCAGTGCTCCTGACTCTGTGCTCAGCACCCAGGGGGTGTCAGGTAAACCCATGAAGCAGGGACCAGTGAGTTGCACCACCCAGCACCCTTCACAGGTGGCTTTTCTTCCCTCCATGTGGCCTGGGGTCTGGGCCCTTGTGGGTGGGAGCATATTCGAACGAGGAGCTCGACAGCCTGAATCCCCTGGTCTCTGACAAGTTCAGGTCATTGACTGGTGTGCTTTTACCTTTTCCTTTGTTGAATGATGGCATGACCAGGCTTTCTTCCTTGGGTAATTATGTCAACATTTACACCTGTTAAGTGAAGCATTGCGCCACATGTTCCTGTCAACCCAGGTGTGAGGCGCAGACCTATCAGGTGCTTCCAGTCTAGCTGAGGCTAACACAAGTTCAGTTCAGTCTAACACGAGTTCACAGTTATTACAGGGGAAGCATGCTATAATTCAGGATAATTTCTGGTTGGGGTCACTAGGGGAGCCCCCTGGAGCAGGAGGCCGTGGTCTGGTTGGATTGAGGTGTAGGGCACACTTGGAACGTGGATGGCCAGCTGAGGGTGAGTGAAGCGGGTAGCCAGTGGGATTATGGAGGGTGGGGTGTTTTTCCTCTGCCTCCAGACCTGTCTGCGTTTTTCCCATCAGCATCTTTCCTGGTCTGCTCCCTACTCTGCCATATCTGTGATGTCCTCTCCCCATGTAGTCTCCTCTGACCCTGAATATAAATCTTGTCAATTTGAAGAGTAGGTAGTTCTCCCTCTAGAAGTGATTTTTTCCTCCATCAATGTCTCATTGATTTATGTTTCTCCCAGCTCCCCACTTCACCTCTCCTCTTTAATTGCGGCCCACCCTGGAAATGCACCTGTTTCCCTTACCCCCTTTGTACCCCCTTGTGCTCCTGTAGGTTACTGGCAACCTTGCCCCAGTAACCTACAAGAGCACACGGTGGTCCTTAACCCCAGTGGCCTGTCCTTGGGACTGGTCCTCCTCGAGCCCTGCGGCACTTGTCCGTCGCTGTAGCCTGCCCTCAGCCTTTACTGTCTCTCTCCTTCCAAATTTCAGCCTCTCCTGCTTGCATCCTGTCTTTCTGTTTGTTCCTGCCTCTGGGGCAGAGCACTCTAACACCGCCTCCCAGCCCTCCCCACCTCCCAGTGGCTAGAACCTCATGCTGGGACCTCCTGCTGCATCCTGCCTGCCCCAGAGGCCTCTTTGGTGGTGTCTTCCTTCAGCCCCATCTGAACGGGAGTTCTCCCTCCTGTACCTTCTGTGGGTCCCTTGCGTGGCCACCAGACCCAGGGAACAATGGTAATGGGAGGAGAGCGTCAGGCTCCGTGGCGATGAGAGTCTGCCTGGTGCCCAAGGAGTTCCTTCCTCCTTCCTCCCCACTTAGTCATATGCTTCTTTTTAACAGGTACCAGTGTTTTAAGAGTGTTTTATTCCCATTTTTCAAATGGGAAACTGAGACCCAGAGAAATTAAGTAACTTGCTGAAGTCCCATAGCTGGTGGGTGCAGAGCTGAGGTTGAACCCACATCTGTCTGCCTGCAGAGCCCTGCTCTTTCCGCTCTTCTAGGCAGCCTGCTGGCCCACAGCAGCACCAGGCAAATGTGTCTGGAATGAAGACTCAGTGCTTGGGACACTTGTTTGTCCTTTTGTCCCTTGTTTTTTCCTCCAAAATAATTGCTAGTTTCTGTGTCTTACTAGAATGTTAATGCAGTATAAATTGGAGGGTGGGTAGAGAGCCAGATTTTTTTTTAATTAATTTTTATTGGAGTATAGTTGCTTTACAATGTTGTGAGGGCCAGGTTTTAGAGTAAATTTGGCTCACCCTGTAAGATCCAGAGTTCCTGTCTTACTGACCTGCCTCAACCTGGTTTTTGTTGACTACGTGGCTCCCGGTAAAGCACAAACATGTAAGTTTTGCCTCTTCTGCCCCAACTTTGAGCTTTAAAACAACTTTCCCCTGCCTGGTTCTTAATCCTGATCAGTTGATCGGGGAAGCAAGTGACTGTCTTTGATCAGATGTATCGGATAGAGTGTCCACTCTCTGATGCCTCAGGCTGTGCCGACAGCCCCGGCCACCAGTGGTGAGAGGCACCTCATCAGCCCCACTCCAGGAGTGCTGTCCACTTTGACCTGAACTGAGCAGCCAGCACTCACTCGGAAAAGTACTCGATATTCTTCCTCGGGACGGTGCTCTCGGAGCCCCATTATCATTTGAGTCCCCTTCAGGGTGCCTGTTTTTCAGTGTTAGGGTTCCCAGATAATCTTTCAGTGACCTCAGTTATGCAGTACTTTCTGCACCTCAGTTTCCCCATCTGCAAATTGGGAATAATACTCTATACCTGTTTTATCTGTCTCACAACAGTGGAGTGTCAGAATCCCTCAGGGTGATAGACATGTGCGCAAAGTGCCTTCATTTGTGTAGCACGCTGTTTGTTCAAGCATTTACTGGGCATCTTCTCTTGGCTGGTGCTTTCTGGGCAGCAGGATGTACCAGCAAACCTGAAGACCATCCTGCCCCAGGAAGCTGAGGTTCTAAGGAGAGGGCGCAGACGTACAGAAATGAACAAACACGTACACAGTATAGTGATGCCATCTGTGCTGTGAGAAGTGTAAAACCGAGGAGGGCACAGTCAGATACGGAGGTCTGAGAAGGCCTGGAGTCCACACAGGCTCCAAGGACTGAGTAGGAAAGGCATTTGAATGGCACAGATTATCCTCCCAGTCACCCTGGTCAGTCATCCTCGCTTTATATAAAGGGGTAAACTGAGGCCCAGAGACCTTATGTCACTTGCCAAAGGTGGCACCCAGCAAGCTGACGCTGACACGGCTCTTCTGACCCCCATCCTGGGCTCTGCGTTGCACTGCAGTTTCCTGTCTTGGAATTTTTTTTTTTTTTTTTTTAAGTTGCCAAACGTTATGGTAGTGTGAGGTCTCATTTGTTTTTAAACAGTGGTCCTGCTACTTCATCATTAGGTTCTATGGAGTCTGGTGGAGAGAAGATCACTTGTTTACATTTTTGTTTTATTGTTTTTGAAGGTGGAGGGGGAGATGGAAGGACCTGCTCGTTGTCTTTATGAGGGATCAGCAGGCTTCCCTGCTGCAGTGGGTACTCAGTGCTTCCAGAGGCTGATGGAGGAAGGAGTGGGCCATGCCCGGCCCCCAGGGAGAGGCACTCTGCTCAGGCTGGGGAGGCTCAGGTCCGAGCTGGAGGAGGGCCGGGTGACTTGCTTGCACTTGGGTGTTTGGAGACAGCTGCCCGGAGGAGAAGGGGCATTTGGACTGGGCCATGGAGATCCTGGGAGGGGAGGGAGGCATGGCATTTCTGACAGAGGCAGAGCAGAATGAGCGAAAGCCAAGAAACTGGAACTCCAGCTCAAAGGGCCGAATGTGAGGCCGGGGATGGGACTTTGGGGTACATGTCCCTCTTTTAACTAGGGTGACTTAGGGTTGAAGGGAAGAAGGTGGCATGGTAAAATGGGGCACAGGAGTCTGTGCCTGGCCTACAAATTGGCCTGAGACAAAAGGGCCTGACAGGGTGTCTGCTTGTCCAGAGAGTGGCTGACACAGACATGGGGGAGGAAAGGAGATCTGCCGGCTCTGTAGCCCAAAGGCTGCTCCTGCGTGGAGTGCTTTGCCTGCCACAGCAGTCTTACTGCCACAGGCTGATGGAGGGGGAAGTAGAGGTTACAGATGACCGCAAACAGCCGTCTCCTCAGATTGCAGCCCGGCTCTGCCTGCTGAGTGGGATTGTTGCAGTTCTTGATAGCAGAACCGATTTACTGACTGTGTTCTGGACTGCCTGATAGAGAGTCGGTTCTCCTCCTTTTGTACATACTGGCTGAAAAGCAGGGGAAGGTGGTGCGTGGCCGTCACTGTCTATGGACTGGATCAGGCCTCTGCCCCACCCAGCACACGGCGCCCCTGTATCCTGCACCTCCCAGACCTGTTGCTCTGCCCTGCAGCCCCTAGGCCCTTCTTTCAGTTGCTTGCATATTCTCTCTTGCCTCAGGGTCTTTGCACATGGTATTCATGGCCTCTCTGGATTGTTCTTTCCCCCACTTCATCTCCGGTTAATCCCTACTCCTCTTCATATCTCAGCTGGCACATCACTTCCCTGACAGCCTGGCCCAGCTTTTCTGTTACTGCCTTTGGGGGTACCCTGTACTTTTCCACATACCAGTTTGTAATTTTCTATTGGTGGGAGTATTTGATTGATGGTCTTTCTCCCCCACTGCCTAGACCGTGTCAACAAAGGCAGGGGCTGTGTAGGTTTTAATTTGACCTTGTACCCTAGGTGCTAGGAGTCATCTGTTGAACTAAAGGCTGACGGGTAGGGCAGGTCCACTTTATGAGAGGCGGGTAGGGCAGGTCCACTTTATGAGAGGCGGGTAGGAGCTCTGGCAGTTCTTGAGGAGTGAAGTGACACGTTTAGATTGTCTGACTGCTTATACAGGGAATGCCTAGAGCTGCGTACTAGCTCAGAGACGTTTGCTGTGCTACAGTCCTGAAGTGGTACAGAGCTGGCCTGAGGTTTCTGGAAGAGCAGAACGGCTGACGATCAAAGGAATATGTGGATTGGCTACCTGGACAGGGATCCTCTGAGTGGGGGCAGGAAGCAGGAGGAAGAAGCAGGTGTGGTGTGGGCAGCCAGCAGGACAAGACAAGCCTTTGTGGGAGCCAGGTGGGTGGCACCAGGTGGTGGCTGTGTTAGTTGAGACCAGACCTTCATCACCTTTGCTGCAGGCCCTCCAGGCTGGGCCAGACCCCACACTGAGGCACAGCCCATCTCCTGGGGACCCCCCCAATGTTACATTTACTGAGCACCTACTTTGTGCTGGCTCAGACCCAAGATAAATAAAACTGAACACCTGCCCTTCAGATGGCTGAACTGGAGCCGGGCTCCCAGGCACGGATAATCCGAACACCGTGTGGCGGACATCCTGTGGCAGACATCTTCGTGGAGGTCCGGTGGCAGCCCGCAGAAGTGGAATGAATTGCCTCCACTGGGCTGGACATAGGAGAGGAGGAAGAGGAGACCCGCATCTCCCTTTTTCTTTTCCCTCCTCTGTTCCAGTAGGACCGGAGGAAGCAGAGCTGTGCAGCCTTTCAGTCTGGCTGCTCGCCCCTCCACTCCCGTCTTTATAGTTTGCCCCTCCTACCCGCTCTGCCCAATCAAAGCCCCCGTTCCCAGACTCTGGTCACCCGGGGTGTCCCAGAGTGGTGTTGCGGAGAGATTTGGGGCACAGGTCTTGCATGGAAGTAACGGAGTGTGGTTGGATACCCACTTTGTGCCCATTCACCACTGACTCCCTGTCAGGGAGGTGTCATTGTCATCATTCTTGTGCTTATTTCTGAACAAGGAAACTGAAAAGGGAGAGAGGTAAAATGCCTTGTGTCAGACCTCCTGGGGAGGTGGGGTGTCTGGGTTGGCCCACAGATCTAAAACTCCCGTGGATGCCACGTTGTGGGCTCCTGGGAGGGCAGGAGCAGCTCTATCCCTGCTGTGCCCCAGCATCTGAAGCAGGCAGGTGATCGTCACCTGTTGACTGATTGCTGCATGCTCTGAATAGCAGCCAGGAGCGCAGTCTCTCTCTAGCTGCTCTTGTTGGTAGTCGATTGGTTGGAACATTTTGTATTTTATTTCTTGGGTGAAGAAACAGGCATGTACGTACTCTACTGGTGACGAAAGTCAGGGCACCCCCCTCACCCCTGGGCCAGCATCCTGATGGCCAGGCCCCCACCCCTCCCCAGGGTTCCCGATGCCTCTTCACTTCTGCTGTGAGAGGGTGTGGGAAGGGGTTCTCTGATTTACTCGTGACAGTAACAAGCATCCCTGTTGATCCATAGAAGATTGGCTTTTCTTAATCCACATAGGATGGGCTTTTCAACTTTACATTTCCAGTGGAGAAAGAAAACTATCTTCTTTCAGGCTGTTTTTAAAGAGGAAAGATTAAACAAGAAAAAAACTTGACAGTGGGGCCCTCTTTAGGAGACTGCTTAACAAGGACTCTGAAGTTTGGGGGATGGATTAGCCCTCTAAATTCCCCCACACCTGAGAAACAGCACTATTGGAGGTCCCAGAACCCTATAGACTTTGGTATGTGTGATCACAGATGTTTCTCCCTTTGGCTGTTTTCTTTGATGAAGATTAGGGGCGGCTTCTGTGCCCTCAGTGCACCCCTACATCCATTTTGAACATTTTGAACACTACCTCTATGGAGAAGAGGGTTCCCAAAGGGATGAGCTGATCCCCATGATGCCTAGTGGGTCGGGCAATCCTGTGGGTCACTGTGGTGCTCACACATCAGGCCATGGAATCAGCATTTTCTTTCAGGCCAAGTTTTTAGTTATTGGCATTTGACTTTTTAAAATTTTTTTGTTGCCTTTTTGCTGCTGGAAAATATTCTTTAATTCACCACCCTGTAAGTGGGTTTTTATAGGTATGTACTTAACCTACTATGTGTGAAACTATATGTTTAAAAAAAGCAACCACTGAGACTAAGAGAACTGGTAAAGACTGTTCTGTCCTGGTTTTGGGAGCAGCTCAGCCAACTAGTTGAGTGAGAAAACAAGTACGATATGTACTATAGAGTGTCCAACATTTGGTGAAATATTTTATTGTTTGGTAAAAAGATCATTTGTCACGACCAGCTGTAAGGATGACAATTCTTTGTAGATAAAACCTGTTCTTCTGTCTCAGTAACAATAATAACAACCACCATAAAAATAGTTATAACAACTGCTTCCCTTTGTAGCGTGTGCTTTACCTACATATTCTTTTTTTTTTTGAGTGTATGTTTTTTTTTATACTGGAGTATAATTGCTTCACAATGGAGTATAATTGCTTCACAATGTTGTATTAGTTTCTGCCAGTACAACAAAGTGAATAAGCCGTATGCACACACATATCCCCATATCCCCTCCCTCTTGAGCCTCCCTCCCACCCTCTAGGTGGTCACAAAGCACCGAGCTGATCTCCCCGTGCTATGCAGCAGCTTCCCACCGGCCATCCATTTTACATTTGGTAGTGTATGTATGTCAATGCTACCCTCTCAGTGCGTCCCAGCCTCCCCTTCCTCCCTGTGTCCTCAAGTCTGTTCTCAGCGTCTGCATCTTTATTCCTGCCCTGCCACTAGGTTCATCAGTACCATTTTTCTAGATTCCGTATATATGTGTTAGCATACAATATTTGTTTTTCTCTTTCTGACTTACTTCACTCTGCATGACAGACTTTACGTCCATCCACCTCACTACAAATAACTCAAATTTCATTCCTTTTTATGGCTGAGTAATATTACATTGTATATATGTGCTACATCTTCTTTGTTCATTTATCTGTCGATGGACATTTAATTACCTACATATTCTCATTTGATACTTACAGGGATGGTCAGGGCAGTCACTGTACTATCTCCATTTTACAGATGAGGAAACTGAGGCCCTGAGAGGCTTTGTAGCTTTTCACTCTGCCTCTGAGGGGTGGAGTTTTTTTTTTTTTTAATAAATTTATTTATTTATTTATTTTTAATTTTTGGCTGCGTTGGGTCTTTATTGCTGTGCGTGGGCTTTCTCTAGTTGCAGCGAGCGGGGGGCTACTCTTCATTGCGGTGCGCAGGCTTCTCATTGCAGTGGCTTCTCTTGTTGCAGAGCATGGGCTCTAGGAGCACAGGCTTCAGTAGTTGTGGCTTGTGGGCTCTAGAGCGCAGGCTCAGTAGCTGTGGCTAGTGGGCTCTAGAGCGCAGGCTCAGTAGCTGTGGCTAGTGGGCTCTAGAGCGCAGGCTCAGTAGTTGTGGTGCACAGGCTTAATTGCTCCGCGGCATGTGAGATCTTCCTGGACCAGGGCTGGGACTCGTGTCCCCTGCGTTGGCAGGCAGATTCTTAACCACTGTGCCACCAGGGACGTCCGAGGGGTGGAGCTTTGTCTGCCTGAGAACTGACCACTCTCCACCCATCTTACCCACTCCCTCCCGAGGTTTCATTTAAATCTCACCTGTCCCACGAACAAACTTTTCCTGAAGGTATGGGACCAGCGTTGTGGGTGGGGTTGAATAAATGTGAAACCTCCACCCCCCAAGTAGTGAAAAGTAGGGAGGGGGCCCAGTCATAACAGTAGCCTTAACAAAAATTAGGAGTGTGGGAAAGAGGGACTCATTTTAGTTGGGAATTTGGGCAACGTCTTACAGCAGGGGGTTTGGTGCTGGGGCTGGAAGGTAACTGGCTTTCAGCAGGCAGATCCCCCCTCCCCCCAGGATAATTTGTGCCCAGACAAGGGTGAAAGGTGCACAGTGTGTTCAGTAGAGCATCTGCCAGACCAGGAAGGAAGGCTGGGCTTGACGGCTGTGTGTGTGTCTGTGAGCAAGTGAGTGTGTGTGTGTGTGTAGGGGTGAGTTTGGGGGAAGTTAACCTGGCAGGGCCAGGAGGTGGCTTTGGGGTGCATCTAAAGCATGGCCAGGTGGAGCTTCACACTCCCTCAGCAACCACAGAGGTCTTTTCGAGCAGGGGCGTGACCTCGTGCCAAATGGGATGGAGGGGGAAGCTGGTGAAGGTGAGGTTCCAGCTGAGAGGCTGGGGCCTGGGCAGAGGTGTGTGCAGTGAGGAGGGGGTTGGAAGGCCACCCTCGCTGCTCTGTCTACCTAATCTCTCCCTGCCTGCCCGGCAGGACAAAGCTCCATTCCTGTGCTGCCCTTGCCAGTGCCTTCGTGTGTTTGTTCCCTGACCAGACCGTGATGTGATGCTCTGCTCTGCGGTGGCGGGGACTGCCTTTCTGCTCACAGTGGAATCCGGGAGCTTGGCTTGATGCCTGGTGCCTAGAGGGCTCCTAGGCTCTGAGGAAGAGCAGTGGGCAGTGGGAGGCTGATCCTGCCACTTACAGAGGGGAGCAGGGAGGAGGCACAGAGAGCTGCTGACTCGATCTGTCCTGGGGATCCCTGGGTCCTCGTGTAATGTTGGGCCAAGGCTCAGAAGATGGCAGGGATGTTGGAACCCTGGGGTGGCCGATGTAGAAAAGGAATTTTGGGAAGGTTCGGGGCACACTTGGGGAAAGTTAGGAGCACTGTGAGAAACGGGTGCTTTCAAGGAGGGCTGTAGGTGCCCTGCTGTGTAGGGGGCACTTACTGCTAAGATGTTGCCCCTATGAGTCTCCCCAGGGCCTCTTCAGGGCCTGGTCCATCGAATGGAGGAAGGGAAGATAGAATGGAAATGATGGGGCGGGGGGTGTTCTCTGCGATGCCTGGAGGAGTGGTGTCCAGGGAGGGCCGTGGGGAGGCCAGGGCTACGTTGATCTTTTTATTTATATATTTTTTAATTAAAAAAAATTTTGGGGGGGGGCACTCCACGAGGCATGTGAGATCTTAGTTCCCCGACCAGGGATCAAACCCATGCCCCATGCAGTGGAAGCGCAGTCTTAACCACTGGACCATCAGGGAAGTCCCCAGGGCCACGTTGATCTTAAGCTGCATTGTTTGGCTGGAATCTGCTCCCTGCCCCACCCACGCTGCCTGGGCAAGGTCCCTTTCCAGTGCCATCCACCTGCTCCTCTGCGTGGCCGTACTCAACCCTGTACCCCTCTCTCTGTGCCTGTCCTCTGGTCCCCACAGGACCCCACTCCCTGGTGTTTTCTTGCCAACGGCACCTCCTTCTGTCTCCGTTGTGGGCCTGTCTCCCCCCAGCACATCCGTGTGGGTGCTCCTCAGCCTGTTGGTTGTCTCGTGTCCCCTCGGGCAGGCTCAGCAGTGTAGCCGCCGTCTCCCTGCCCTCGCAGGTGTGTGTCTGTGGGCTACAGTCGCCCTCTATCCTGTCTTTTCCTCATAACACTTACACCCCGCTGCGTGTGTTGTCATGTCTAATGACATTCTCCTCCAGACCAGGAGTTCCGAGAGGCTGGGGTGGGGGCATGGTCCCCTTATTTGCTGTTGCACCCCCATGGAGGCCAGTGCCTGGGACCAGGCAGGCACTCCATAGATACTGCTGAAATGGAAAAGGGATTTCCACCGATGTCCCATAGGGACATCTCAGAGAGATATGTTCAAGGGGGAACAGCCCCCTCTTCTCTGAGTGTTTCCGCATCGTGCATGGCTGTGTTCTTTGGGCCTCATTCTCCTGGAGGAGGATGGCAGTCTCTCCCTAGCTTCCTCCTCTCCCTCCTGTCACCCGATCCGAGTAGCTGAGTGCATACTCAGTTCACCTTCTCACAAGCGCATCTGCTCAGGTCGCCTTCAGGAGGACAGGATGACTTCTGACCTCTCAGCAAGGGGTGTGCAGACCTGTCATCTCATTGTGTCTGCCATTCCTGCCTGGTCCTGCATCCTGTGCAGGGCAGTGTGTTGGAGCAGGAAGGCTACCTCCAGTGACTTTTGTTCCTTCCTCACTTCTGTTTCCCGTAGATGGGATTGAGAGTGCTGGACTCCCGGAGCATGGAAGCTTTCACACCTTGATTCTGTGTTCTTCCAGATGGCATCTCACCCTAAACTCCCCCTGCCTGGCTTGTTCACATTGATGCCTCATTGTGTGTCTAAACTTTCAGATGTGGTTCTCTTGCTCCTTGGTTCTCCTTGTAGGAGAACTCCCCCGTGTCATGTCCCCCCTGCAGGCCCTGAGTTCTGCGTGGGTCGGAGGGAGGCCCCGCATTCTGTGCCAAATGGCAGGCACACGTCTTCAGCTGGCCTTCGTCATGGCGGTCACTTGGGTCCCTGGGGAGAATTGTGTATCATCCTTCCGATCCCTCTTCTCGTTTCGCGTCTCCTTTTCCCTTTTCTGTCCTATTTACAAAAAGCAATGTGTGCTCACGTGGATCACTGGAGAACTCAGAAAGCCGGGAGAGGCAACCAGTTCACAGGTCGGAATCACTGTCACATGTGGTGTCCGTCCTGCCAGGTTTAGATCCAAGTGGATGTGATCACTGTGTGCTTACCAGCCAGGTCATAACTGCGTGCTGATTTGGGCCCCTCCCTTTTCACTTGAGCAAACATTCTGCCTGTGCCATTTTTACCGCTCTGTGGTATTCTGTCCCAAGGAGACACAGCAGTTCATTGTTGGCTTAACTAGTTCTTGACTATTTCCAGTCCTTTACTGTCACCTGCAGTCCCGCCCTGAAGAGGGGCAAACTGATCTAACCCACTTGCCCTTCTGCCTTCCTGCATATCCGATCATTACAGAATCCCAGGAGGAGACCCTGGAGTATCGGGAAGGCCTAAAGAAAGTCTGGTTTTTATTACTTGACAAAAGCAAATTCTGGTTTTGTCAAATAATAAAAAGAAAGAAGTTATTTGTTAAAGAAATTAACAATTAAAGAAATTCTGGTTTTTATTATTTGACAAAAGCATGATCCTGCCAGTGATAAAGCTACTTTTCATTTATCACACTTAAACCTGAAGCAGCTTGTACCATTAAAATCCTTGCCAGGGCAGAAACACATCAAATGTTGGTCTTTAATTATGTAAAATTTTAAGCACACTAAAAGTAGAGGGAAGAGTTTAATGAACTCCCATGTACTCACCACCCGTTCACAACAGATGCCAACGTTTTGCAAATGTCTTTACCCAAGTGTTTTTCATATGCACTTCTAGTAGCTGAGACTGTTTTCTTTTACATTACCACAGTGCCATACCACAACTTAATTAATAATAATCTGATACCCAGTCCATATTCAAATTACCCTGATTATCTAAAAATATCACCTTGCGTTTGGTTGTGAGATCTCCTGAGTCTCTCTTTTTTTTTTTAATTTTTAAAATTTTGAGGTAATTGTAGATTCACATGCAATTGTTAAAAAACAATGATGGGGCTTCCCTGGTGGCGCAGTGGTTGAGAATCTGCCGATGCAGGGGACACAGGTTCGTGCCCCGGTCCGGGAAGATCCCACATTCTGTGGAGCGGTTGGGCCCGTGAGCCATGGCCGCTGAGCCTGCGCGTCCGGAGCCTGTGCTCCGCAACGGGAGAGGCCACAACAGTGAAAGGCCTGTGTACCGCAAAAAAAAAAAAAAACAGATTTAGAGAGATCCTGTGTATTCTTTATCTGGTTTTCTCCAGTGGTAATATTTTGTAAATCTGTAGGACACCATCCTAACCAAAACATTGACATTGCTACAGTCAGATGCAGAACAGCTCCATCCCCACAGGGATCTCTCTAGTTGCCCTTTTACAGCCACACCCACTTCCCTCCCACCTCATTCCTTTCTGAATCCTTGGCAACCACTAATTTGTTCATTTCTATAATTTCAGCATTTTAATAATGTACAGTGGAATCATACAGTAGGTAACCTTTGGAGATTGGCCTTTTTCACTCAGTATAATCCTCTGGAGATTCTCCTGGGTTGTTGTGTATATCCGTAGTTGATTCCTTTTCATAGCCCAGTAGTATTCCATGGTGCTGTGGGACCACTGTTCATTGAAGCAGTTACCCATTGAAGGAGATCTGGCGTGCTTCAGTTTTGGGCGATTATGAATAAAGCTGCACTAAACATTTGAGTACAGGATGTTCTGTGAACTTAAGTCTTCATTTCTTTGGATGAATGCCCAGGACAGTTGCTGGGTCCTGTGATAGTTGCATGTTTAGTTTAGTTTTTTTTTTTAATAGCTGCCAAGCTGTTTTCCAGAGTAGTTGTACCTTTTTACGTTCCCACAAGCTCCGTATGAGTGATCCAGTTTCTCTGCATGCTTACCAGTGTCACCAATTCTTTTTTTTTTAAATAAATTTATTTGTTCTTATTTTTGGCTGCGTTGGGTCTTTGTTGCTGTGCACAGGCTTTCTCCAATTGCTGCGAGGGGGAGCTACTCTTCGTTGCGGTGCTTCTCATTGTGGTGGCTTCTCTTGCTGTGGAGCCCGGGCTCTAGGCATGCAGGCTTCAGGAGTTGTGACACGTGGGCTCAGTAGTTGTGGCTCATGGGCTCTAGAGCGCAGGCTCAGTAGTTGTGGTGCACGGGCTTAGTTGCTCCGCGACATGTGGAATCTTCCTGGACCACGGCTTGAACCCGTGTCTCCTGCATTAGCAAGCGGATTCTTAACCACTGTGCCACAAGGGAAGTCCCGGTGTCACTATTTCTCGTTTTAGCCATTCCAGTAGGTGTGTGGTGGCCTCTCACTGTGGTTTTTCAAGACAATTTTTTTTTAATTGAAGTATAGTTGATTTATAATGTGCTAGTTTCAGGTGTACAGCAAAATGATTCAGTTATATGTGTAACTTTTCAGGTTCTTTTCCATTATCGGTTATTACAGTATATTGAATATAGTTCCCTGTCACAGTGGTTTTTAATTTACATTTCCTAGCTAACGATATGCTGGCCATCTTTTCATGTGCTTATTTGCCATCTGTATATCCTCTTTGGTGAATTGTTCCTTCATGTCTTATGCTCATATTCTCATTGGATTGTTTCCTTTTTTGTTGTTGAGTTTTGAGAGTTCTTTATGTATTGCAGATACTAGTCCTTTGTTGGATATGTGATTGGCAAATACAGTTGACATTTGAACAACACAGGTTTGAACTGCGCAGGTCCACTTATATGTGAATTTTTGTGTGTGTGTGTGTGAGTGTGTTACGCGGGCCTCTCACTGCCGTGGCCTCTCCCGTTGCGGAGCACAGGCTCCGGACGCACAGGCTCAGTGGCCATGGCTCACGGGCCCAGCCGCTCCGCGGCATGTGGGATCCTCCGGGACTGGGGCATGAACCTGTGTCCCCTGCATCAGCAGGTGGACTCTCAACCACTGCGCCACCAGGGAAGCCCCTGAATTTTTTCTTTTCTTTTTTCTTTATTAAAAATATTTTATTTTATTTTATTTTTTTCAGTAAATGTGTACTACAGTACTACTTGATCTGAGGTTGGTTGACTCCATAGATGTGGAACTGCAGGTACAGAGGAACTGTATATGGAGGGCTGACTGTAAGTTACACTCGGATTTTTGACTGTGTGGAGGGCAGGCACCCCTAACTCCCACGTTGTTCAAGGGTCAGCTGTATTTCCTTCTAATCTGTAGCTTGTCTCTGCATCCTCTTATCAGGGTCTTTCGTAGATCAAACATTTAAAATTTTGATGAGGTCCAGTTTATCAATTTTTTTTTCTTATGAATCAGGCTTTTGGTGGCAAGTCTGAACTCTTTGCCCAGCCCCTGATCCTGAATATTTTCTCCTCTGTTTTTTCCTAAAAGTTTTATAGTTTTACATTTACGTCCATGATCCACTTGGAGTTAATTTTGTAAAAAGTGTGAGACTTAGGTCTCCAGGCTCATTCTCTTTCTCTGGATGGCTAGTTGCTCCAGCACCATTTGTGAAACAGGCCTCTTTCCTCCTGAGTGGCTTTTGCCCCTTTGTCAGAAGTCAACTGGGCACATCTGTGTGGGTTTGTTCCTGGGCTCACTGTTCTGTTCCATGGTTCTACGTGTCTTTCCCTCCATCAGTGCCACACTGTCGTAATTACTGTAGTTTTATAGCAAGCCTTGGAATTGAGTAGACTGATTCCTTCCACTTTATTCTTTTTCAACATTGTTTTAGCTCCTTTGCCTTTCTGTATGCATTTTAGAGTAATCTTATCTGTATCAACAAAGAATCACGTTAAGCCTGCATATCAGGGGCATACACATTTATCACACGTTGTTGCATTGGCCTCCAGAAGGCCATTCCACTCAGTTTATTTTCCCACTGGCAGGGCCCAAGATGTGTTTCCACCTTTGCCGACCCTGCACGGCACCTCTCTTTGACTTTGCCAACCTGATAGCAAACAGCTGGCATTTCACTCTATTTTGCAGTACCTAAATTGAACATCTCCCCTAACTTTGCTGCATCTCTTCTTTCAGAATCACCTTTTTCTTATCTTTGCTCATTTTTAAATTGGGATGTCTCTTCAGGATTTATGAAAGCTCTTTCTCATGTCTCAGTTCTCTCGGCAGCGTTCACCTTAGCTCTGGCTTAGAAACTTCTCATCTGGCAGTTGGAGTGAGCTGTCAGTTTCAAGGAGGTTTAGGATGCTCCAGTGTTTGCTGATGCTCTTTGAGTGCTACTGAGTTAGGTCCCGGTTTCCTCACCTGCAGAATGTGGTCCGGCCTGCCTGGAGGGCCGTGCACACCACCAAGGTAATGGTTGTGCAAATAGTGAGGGGAACTATCTCTAAGTGGAAGGCGAAATGCAAGGATTATCAAGTGAGCACTTCTCTAGCCTTGTTTTTGCGTCAGCATCTTGCTCTCCAAGGAGGAACTCAGACAGGGATGTCTTTTGGTGTTATGTGCCTAACTTCCTGCAAAACTTGGCAACAGCTTTGAAAAACACAGCCATTATGGGGTCTCAGTTTTCCTGAGGAAATGGCAGGCTGCGCTGGTTTTCAAGTCAGTTCATATGCTTAAGTCAAGTCTTGCACTTTGACCATGTCTGTTGAATAAAATGTACCATGACGTAATCACGTGTTTTGCCTTTTCTTAGGTGAGCATGCACGGGAGGCTGTGCAGTGGCCCTGTGTCTGGCTCTGTCATGCCTGGGCTGTTTTTGCAGGGTGCAGAGTAGGTTAGTGCCACATGGCCTGGGTCTCCTCTGGCTCCGTCACTCCTTGCCTGTGTGACCCTGAGCAAGGTAACCTCAGTCTCCTCACCCATAAATTGGGACAAACAGTAGTACCTGCCCATAGCATTGTTTGGGACAATTAAGTGAGGTACAGGATAGAAAATAGTGAGGCTCAGTAAATGTGATCCACTATTTGTCAGAACAAGGAATTATACTTTTCTAAAAGTTTAAAAATGAAAATTAATTTGCTTTACAAATGTCATTTTGAAACAAGCAAGGCCAGCGATCATTGCTTTGTTTTGCATAAGAGCTCCTGCCCATGGATGAAAGCAGGAATCAGAGAGCTGGATGGACTCAATCCTGAGAGTGTTAGGTGTGGCCAGAACCCCAGTCCTCAGGGTTTTCCCTCTGAAGTAGTACTGCTGTGTTCCTCATCTCATGCTGGTTTTCTCCAGCATTATAATTGTGCACAGGGCTTCCCTGGTGGCGCAGTGGTTGAGAGTCCGCCTGCCGATGCAGGGGACACGGGTTCGTGCCCCGGTCCGGGAAGGTCCCACATGCCACGGAGCGGCTGGGCCCGTGAGCCATGGCCACTGAGCCTGCGCGTCCGGAGCCTGTGCTCCGCAACGGGAGAGGCCACAACAGCGCGAGGCCCACCTACCGCAAAAAAAAAAAAAAAAAAAAAAAATTGCGCACACCTGCATGAACTGTGGAGTTTAAAGGCCTCCCAGCAGAAGGATGTGAACTTGTTCCCTGATGTGCTGGCCTCCCCGTCTCCCCATTTGTAGGTTGCCTCTGGGGTGGAGGTTAGAGTGAAGAGGCCACAGGAACTTTTCTTAGTATTTTAGGAGACCAACTGAAAGATCAAATTGAAAGTTATATTGAACTTCAATGAATAATTCAGAGTCAAAGATGGCATCTTAGCACAGCGGGCTGGTGGAGGAGAACACCCTGCTGGGCCAGCTCCGTCCGTTCTTGAAGCCATCTCAGAGCTGTCTGCAGCCTCTTAATCTGATGACCTTGTGCCCTGGCCTGTCCCCTTTCTCCCTTTGCCCCTGGGCTCACTTTGGGGTTAGGCAGAGGTGGGCAGCTCTGGTGCCCACTCTCAGCTCCCAGGGGGCTCTGTCCCAGCAGAGCGGCTGCCTGTACCAACGAGCTGTTTGTGTCCGAGGTCTCTGCCTGTCACCTGGGGACTCGAGGCCTTAGCAGCATTCATCGTCAGCTCTGTTACAACGGTGTATTGGGCAGCTTGCAGGTGTGACTCCGCTGTCGCTGGGAGGAAGTAGTGTGGTAAGAGGAAGTGCCATTAGATCTGGTGGTGTTCTCCCTTTACTCTCCCTTCTGCTTATGTAGTGCCTGAGGTATGTGTAATTAAATCAGAACCTCTCACTGCTGTCATTGTCCCAGGTTACCCAAATTGATTCCTGTACTGAGAGAGGAATGGGTGAGGCATATTCTGTGGTTTTCCGTTAGTTGTAGGTCATTTGGGATCAACACCTGGCCATAGACTGTCTATGGGATGAGCCCTTAGCATCGGTGGTCCAAGCTTTGGGCCTGGGGCTTCAGAGCCTTCTCTGGACTATTTGGGGTCTTGTTCCTCCTGATTGTGGATCTAGTTCAGAAGCGTTTGGGAAGTTTGAGACAGTTATTAACCATCTATTCTCCAAATATCGCAACTTTTTTTTTTTTTTTTTTTTTTTTTGCGGTATGTGGGCCTCTCACTGTTGTGACCTCTCCCGTTGCGGAGCACAGGCTCCGGACGCGCAGGCTCAGCGGCCATGGCTCACGGGCCCAGCCGCTCCGCGGCATGTGGGATCCTCCCGGACCGGGGCACGAACCCGCGTCCCCTGCATCGGCAGGCGGACTCTCAACCACCGCGCCACCAGGGAAGCCCACAACTTTTTTTCATTGGAATTGTAGTAGCTTGGAAACCTTTCTCTTGCTTACCATGAGATCTTAAAAAAATCCCACTGGAAATGCATTTCAGACCCGTGCCTCTCTGATTGCTGGCAGGAAGGGGACCTTTGTCAAGGTGGGGGTCCTTAGGGTCTGTGCATTCCATTTCCATGAGCCGGGGCACAGGATGTGCTATCTAGACCCAGCACGGTTACCTTTACTGATAGATGACAAACAGCCTGCCTGACTTTGCTTCCTCTGTCAGCCTTACTCCTCCGGGGAGATATGTTTTGAAAGCATGCAGAGCTTTTTTTTTTTAATTACTTAATTATTTTAAATTGAGGTTATAGTTGACATATAACATTATATTAGTTTCAGGTGTACGATGTAATGATTTGCTATTTATACACATTGTGAAATGATCACAATACTTAACATGCATCACCAGATTTTATATAGTTACAAAATCTCTTTTCTTGTATTGAGAACTTTTAAGATCTACTCTTAGCAACTTTCAGTGTACAGTACAGTATTATTGACTATATTAACCATGCTGTACATTATATCTCATGACTTACTTATTTTATAACTGGAAGTTTGCACCTTTTGACCACCTTTACCCATTTCACCTACCCTCTATTCCCATCTCTGGCAACCACCCATCTGTTCTCTGTATCTGTGAGTTTGGTTTCTTGTTTTTGTTTTTTAGATTCCACATATAAGTGAGATCATCCAGTATTTGTCTTTCCCTGTTTAACTTATTTCACTTAGCATAATGTCTTCAGGGTTCATTCACATTGTCACAAATGACAAGATTTCCTTCTTTTTAATGACTGAATAATATTCCTCTGTGTGCATGAGTGTGTGTGTGTGTACACACCACATTTTCTTTATCCGTTCATCGATGAGTAAATATTTAGGTCGCTTTCATGCTTGGCTATTGTAAATAATGCTGCAGTGAACATGGAGTTGTTGTTTGTTTGTTTTTCTTAGTGTTTTCGTTTCCTTTGGATAAATACCCAAAAGTGAAATTGCTGGATCATATGGTAGTTCTGTTTTTAATTTTTTGAGGAACCTCCATACTGTTTTTCATAGCAGCTGTACCCGTTTACATTTCCACCAACAGTGTGCAAGGGTTCCCTTTTTTTCACGCCCTCTCCAACACTTTGTTATTTCTTATCTTTTTGATGCTAGCCATTCTAACAGGTGTGAGGTGAGATATTGTAGTTTTGATTTGCATTTCCCTGACGATTAGTGATGTTGAGCATCTTTTCACATACCTGTTGGCCATCTGTATGTCTTCTTTGGAAAAACGTCTATTCAGATCCTCTGCCTATTTTTTAATTGGGTTGTTTGGTTTTTTGCTATTGAGTTGTATGAGTTCATGTGGGGTTTTTTTTTTTTTTTTTTTTTTTTTTTTTGCGGTATGTGGGCCTCTCACTGTTGTGGCCTCTCCCACTGCGGAGCACAGGCTCCGGACGCGCAGGCTCATCGGCCATGGCTCACGGGCCCAGCCGCTCCGCGGCACATGGGATCTTCCCAGACCGGGGCACGAACCCGTGTCCCCTGCATCGGCAGGCGGACTCCCAACCACTGCACCACCAGGGAAGCCCCATGTGGGGTTTTAAACCCTGGAGATCAAACAGGGTGTGATGGTGGGCATTGCCATCTAAGTCATAAGAAGCTAAAGGCGACAGCCTCCCCCAGGACGGTATACACAAGGGCCCAGGGCAGGAGGAACCCTCCCACCAGGGAGCTGCTGTAGCTGTACATTTAGCTCTTTATTTTTTGGCTGCGCCATGCGGCTTGCAGGATCTTAGTAGGGCAGTGAAAGCGCAGAGTCCTAACAACTGGACCACCAGGGAATTCCCCACTTAGCTCTCATTTTTTTCTTATTGGTGTTGTTGCCTTTTCTTTCTCAAGCCATTGGCCTTTACCCTTCTTTCTTGCTTTTTCACATTGTTCTGCCTAGCTTTTTAGCTTTTTCTGCCTTTTCAGGATTTCACTCTTTCTTTTCCCCTTTTTCTTTTTTGACTTTCCTCTGCTGCCTTTCAGATCTTTTTTCCCTTTTCCTTCTGTTTTCCTTCTCTCTTGCTGGTGTTCTTGTACTTTCGCTTCTTTCTGTGTTTGCAGGTGTTGGCATCCTCTAGAGGAGCTGACCATATTCTGGGCATTATTTTTAACCTGAAATGACTTTTTACAGCACAGCAGAATGCAAGTGTTGGGCTGGTTCAAATCAGTGATTGTAACTGAAGGGAACCCGCCTCCCCCTAGTTTTATTCATTATGAAAAGTTGCACAACAGCATTCAAAGACTTTTAAAATAAACACTGTCATCCCGCCTCTCACCTGGTACTCATTTTTCCTGGAATTCTTTTCTTTACCTGTTTACATACCAATTCTTCCATAAGATTAAGCATAATGGTGTCTTCTTCACTTTTCTTGCTCACTAAATCAACGGCAAGTTTGCCATGTCCTGCTTTTTTCCCCTTCATGCGGTAGAAGACCAACATGTGTAAGCCTTTACAGCTAACATCTTAGTGGCTGCTGAATTCCTCCCCCTGCTGGCCTACTCCTGCAGATCCCCTCCTCCCCACTGGCGGGCGGCTCGCTGAGGTTGGGAAGAGAGACTGTGGACACGGTGGGATGTGTGAGGGTTTGGCCACCAACCAGGCTGAATCCAAGCGTGGCCCCAATTTGCCGCTTGATCCTAGACTGGGTGGTTACCTTCTCTGAACAGCGACATCTTGGGGAATCTGGAATGTCTGGAACATGGAATGTCTTCGGTGCCAAGCTGAGGATTTTGAACTTCCTGCCTGTCATTGTGGGAGCAGTCACTGGCCAGCTGTCTCCTGGCGGCTGGGGCTGGTCAGTGGTTTTTGCGCAGCCCTTGGGTGGGCGGCTGGTGGAGGACGAGATGGGTGGGGATGAGACCTGGAGCGGGGAGACCAGTCTGAAGCTTCTGTGACTGGTGATTCATGATGATGTGCGGAAACTCCTGTTCTGATTCCGGAGCCAGAGAACAATCTCAAAGGATAAGGGTGTCTTTTCCCTCTGAGCTCCTGGACACACCAAAATCCCATCGGTCAGTGAATAGAAAACGACTCTGGGCTGCTGCTCCTTCCTGAACGACTGTGTTGTTTGTGTTGGAATCAGGATTATTTAAGAGCATTAACATTTCCTTTTTCTAAATTGAGTAAGTGTATTATCTCTGAAAATAAACTACAGGCCACATATAGAGGACGTTTAAAGTGCATAAATTTTGATTTTCATTATTGTGTATTTTGGTGATAACAGAATTGAGAGACACTTCTTTTTGGAAGGGTTTTGTGTCCACCTTTGACCAATATCTGTGGTTTTGTTTACAGATTCACACTGGAAATCCATTATATGAATCTTATTACAAGCAGGTAAGTTTTCACGAGTGTCTTTTTGGATTGAAATTAGAGTGAGTGACTCAGAAACCACAGCTGTGAATTGCAGCCCAGTAAGGCCTTTCGTCCCTTTCTGTTTCCAAATTATCAGCTAGCAGCCAGTGTCATGGGTAATGCTTCTACCTGCTGCTCTGTTGCTGAAGCCTTGTCTCAAGTGTTGCTCCCCAATTCCAGGTAGACCCAGCATACACAGGGCGAGTTGGGGCGAGTGAAGCTGCACTTTTTCTAAAGAAGTCTGGGCTCTCAGACATTATCCTTGGGAAGGTATGTGATGAATGATAGCGATTTCTGTGGCCGCCCTCAGGGCTCCCCCGGCAGGTGAAGGCCGGCCTGTGCAGACCCCTCTTCATGCGGTCTGTACTCCCCTTGGAAGTGAGCTGGCCATTGCGAGCCTCTCGGGGCTGTAATTGGTAGATCCAGGTGCTCTGATGGCTACTGCCACCCTTTGCTTGAATAGCAGACAAGAGGCCTGAGTGCTCTTGGGATCTTGATAGCTATGGATTTATGTTGGCCTTGGAGCCAGGTGTACCTGGGTGTTCTCCGGGCTCTGCCACTGACCGCTGTGTGCCCCTGGGGGGAGGGAGGGGTGAAGGCTATTCACCTGTTCTGAGTCTGTGGCTGCTGTGGCGTATACATAAGGCCCACATGTAGCGATGGTGGCTCCTGTTTTGTGATTAAACAGTCAATGATCAGCGGTCGCACTCACGAGCATTTTTGTGTTTCCACAGATATGGGACTTGGCCGACCCAGAAGGTAAAGGGTTCTTGGACAAACAGGTATATACACATATACACAGAGCAAGTGGAGGGGCTGAGCCAGAGCCCCCAGGCCGGGTCACCTCTGCACTTCCTTCCTCGTTGTCTCCACTGACAAGTATTACTGGTCATAAGTGCGGACATCAAACTTTTAAAATGGGAAGGTTTCATTTTGAAATAAAGGTCTTCTGAACTCTTGGAGCCATCTTTCATGGTTAGCGTATCTATTAATATTTTGTGTGCTTACAAGCAGTTGAAATGTTTTCAAAACGTTTTATTTTGAAATAACTTCAGACTCTCATGGAAGTTGCAAAAAATAGTTCAGTGAGTTCCCGTGTATCATTTCCCGGCTCTCACCAAAGCACACTGCTCAGAAGCCTGACTCAGAGCTGACCAGTTTTATTGATACCTGCACTTTCTTGTGGTTTTTGTTTCTGTCGTATATAGTTCTATGTAATTTCATCACTTGCATAGATTCAGGTAACCATCACGACAGTCAGGATCAGAACATTCTCAGACCTCAGAGTCTCCCTCATGCAGCCCATTGGTAATCACACCCTGACCCCTGGCAACCACTGGTTCCTTCTCTGACATAATTTTCTCATTTTGAGAATGTTCTATAAATGGAATGTGATAGTACTTATGATTTTTAAATGGTCGTATTTTAATTTAGTTCAGTCTTTCCCCAAACTATATTCCAAGGGATGTTGTTCCTGGTGTCTCACTGTCCGTGACCCGACCCGTTGGGAAAGCACCGTTAGCTTTTCCTCCCTCGCTTGAGATTCACAGTGCACATGTGTGTGTTAAGGGTTCTGAGGATCTTTGTGTAAGAGAGCCCTGTTAACTTTGCTTAATGCAGTTCTTCTAACCTTACTAATGTCCCCATTTCTCTACATGGGCATTCTGTAGACATCAGCTTGAGAAAAGCTGCTCTAGTGCTCATCTCTTTGAAAACCATAATTGTGTTTACAGTTTTAAAAAGAGTCCATGTTCTTAGGCCCGTTGATCAATTTTTAAAAACTAGGTGATGCCACACGAGTCCACTAAGACTGTGGCATGGCCAGTTCTGGGTTAGGAGGAGGGCGAGGAGGAGCCAAGGCCCCTGCTGGCCTGGTTCAGGTCCTTTGTCCTTATGTGGGAAGTGAAGTCCACGTCAGGCCATTGGGGAGCAGGGTGGGTGAGTGGGAGATGCTCTGTTCAGTGAGGCCAGGGGCATCCCAGTGAATCGTGAGTGTCAATTCCCAAAGAACTGTGTCTATTTCAAACCATTTTTAAAAAGTCAACGCATATTTGAACCATCCTTTAGACTCTTAAACTGCAGTCTGCTACTTTTATAATCTAGCATTTCCTAAATGTTGAGAGCTCATTATTTTTGAAAATACATTTATTTGAAATTTTAGTGTTCAGAAAGCAATGGGCTAAGTCCGTTTTAGCATATTCGTTTAAACAGTGCTCCCAGGGTGAGACCAGTTCTGCTCAACACTGTAAGTGACTTGCTCACATGTGGTCTTCCTTGTTGAAGTAAACTGAAATCCCTCTTTCCCCAAAGCCCACTGCTGCAGACAGCTCTGCCACTGCCGCTGCCAGCTGGGTGGGGTTTACGCCTCCCCCTTTTTTGGATTTGCAGGGTTTCTATGTTGCACTGAGACTAGTGGCCTGTGCACAGAGCGGCCACGACGTTACCTTGAGCAATCTGAATTTGAACATGCCGCCGCCTAAGTTTGTAAGTGTCAAAATCCTTCAAGTTCACGTTATTCTAATATCATCTGTTTATCTATCTCTCCATGTTTTCTCTCTTCCTCTTTCTAATTTTTTTTTAATTGCAGGGAAATTTACATAATTAAAATTAACTGTTTAAAAATGAACAGTTGGGTGACATTTAGTGCATTCACAATATTGTGTAACCATCACCTCTATCTGGTCCAGAATATTTTCGTCACCCCAAAAGAAAACTCTACACCCATTAAATAATCATTCCCTATTTCCCCCTCCCCCAACCCTTGGCAGCCACTAATCTGCTTTCTGTCTCTATGCATTTGCCTGTTCTGGACATTTTATAGAGTCATACATCTGGCTTCTTTCACTCAGCATAATGTTTTCAAGGTTCATCCACATTGTAGCATGTGTCAGTACTTCATTCCTTTTCGTTGCTGAATAAGATTGCATTGTGCGGTCTACCCCATTTTGTTTATCCATTCGTCTGTTGGTGGACATAATAATTCATGTACAAGGAATTGTTTGCACACCTGTTTTCAGTTCTTTTGGGTCTATACCTAGGAGTAGAATTGCTGAGTTATATGGTAATCCTGTGTTTAACTTTTTGAGGTTTTTCTCCTTTTTGAAAGCACTTTGAAATGTGTATCCTTATAGTAAACACATCCTCCAGTAGTAAAATTCTGTGCCAGCTACAGTGCAATGTACCTCTTTCTCCTCAGCACGACACCAGCAGCCCTTTGATGGTCACACCGCCTTCTGCAGAGGCCCATTGGGCTGTGAGGGTAAGTGACCGGGGAAGGCGCCCCTCGGCTGTCTTTCACATGCAGTCGTTTAGCCATTTATGACGTTCAGAACATTTCATAGGACGATTGTATCATCCACTCTGTTTCAGAGTGAGTATGCCACAGAAGTTGGACAAAATACTTTTCCAAATTAGAGTCTTTTCAAAGGCTATCTATCCCCTTTTCCTGTAATTGCGTGTTGCCTACTAAGGCAGTTAGCTAAGTTTCAGATGTTGGACTCTGAAATGTTTACAGTTGAAATCTCGTATTTCTAGGTCATGTTCTGTGGTTTTGATGCTTGGGTTGGTTAATCAGGATAGAAGGAGAAATTGTGAGAACTGTCAAGCATGAAGACTTCCAGGATGTCTTCGTAGCTTTCTTCCTTATTTCCAGCCAGTTTATGCGTTATAATTCTTTCCTTTCTGTTGCTCCTATTGCTTTTTGAAAAGCTGCTCTCAACACTTAATGTGTTCTTTTTAAGACATGATGTTGTGTCTGTAGAGCTGTGTTACTGCTTCTAGAAAGAAAAACGAGTGGTGTCTCCTAATGAGTGCAGAATTTACTCCAGAAGGCAATTTGTGTATGACTTGGAGACAGTCTCCCAGTAATAAGACATCCTCCCCACTCACTGTGAGCGGGTTGTCACATTTCCTCACTTTTATGTGGCTTAAATACTGACATTAATAGCAGTCCTGCTATGAAATAGACACCCCTCACCCACCCCCCAGCCCCAAGTGCTTTTTTGTCCCTTTTTATGGGGTTGGTGTGATCCCCCCTTGAAAGGGTTTAGATGGGAGAGGTCCGTGCAGGGACAGGGCAGGAAGAGGCCTCAGGTGACTGAGGGGTCAGGAAGTTGCCTTTGTGAGCAATCAAGCATGTTGCTGCAGTGCCGAAGGATTTCTTTCTCTGTAGTCCAATTGCGCGGCGCCTACTTTGAAAAGCAGCTGCTTTGTTGTGAAAAATGGTGCCAAAGGGATCTTATTATTCCTTGAACCATTTCGGCCCCTTTCTGGCAGGGACTGTGTTGAGGCCTTAAGAGAAGAGCTGGCGGCTGAGGAGCCTGTGAGGCCTTGAAGAGGGGAGTTGGGGCAGGAATGGCACCGTGGTGGGGCAGAGAGCTTTACAGTCCATTCAGAGAAAAGGTGACAAGTGTTAATGTTCTTTTCTGTGGTGGAAGTTCCTGGGCTTCCTGAAGCCTGAGCCAGCGAGTCTGACAGATCCAGGGAGAATTCCACACTCCAGGCAGATGCAGGGAGTTGGGATTCCCAGTGCTTAATGGTGACTCGAGTACACAGTGTCTGCTTGTGCTCTGATTTCAGTTTTTTCTCTTTTTTTTTAAACTGTGGTAAAATACACATAATATAAAGTTCACTATCTTTTTTTAAATTTTTATTTATTTATTTTTATTTTTGGCTGTGTTGGGTCTTCGTTGCTGCACATGGGCTTTCTCTAGGTGAGGCAAGCAGGGGCTACTCTTCCTTGTGGTGTGCGGGCTTCTCATTGTCGTGGCTTCACTTGTTGCAGAACATGGACTCCAGAGTGTAGCCTCAGTAGTTGTGGCACATGGGCTTAGTTGCTCCGCGGCATGTGGGATCTTGGCCAGGTATCGAACCCGTGTCTCCTGCATTGGCAGGCGGATTCTTAACCACTGTGCCACCAGGGAAGCCCTGTATGTCTTCCTTGGAAACATGTCTGTTCAGATCCTCTGCCCATTTTTTAATCAGGTTGTTTTTTGATATTGAGTTGAATGAGTTCTTTGTATATTTTTAGATATTAACCCCTTACCAGATAAATCATTTGTAAATCTCTTCTCCCATTCGGTAGGCTGCCTTTTCATTTTGTTGGTGGTTTTCTTTGCCGTGCAAAAGGTTTTCAGTTTAATTAGGTCCCATTTCTTTATTTTTGCTTTTGTTTCCTTTGCTTTAGGAGACAGATCCAAAAAAAAATATTGTCAAAGAGTGTTCTGCCTATGTTTTCTTCTAGGAGTTTTCTGGTTTCTGGTCTTACATTTAGGTCTTTAATCCATTTTGAGCTTATTTTTGTATATGGTGTAAGAAAATGTTCTAATTTCATTCTTTCACATGTTGCTGTCCAGTTTTCCCAGTACCACTTATTGAAGACATTGTCATTTCTCCATTGTCTATTTTTGTCTCCTTTGTCTTAGATTAACTGACCATAAGTGCATAGGTATATTTCTGGGCTCTCTGTTCTGTTCCATTGATCTTTGTGTCTGTTTTTGTGCCAGTACTATACTGTTTTGATTACTGTAGTTTTGTAACATCAGTTAGGGAGCTTGATACCTCCAGCTCTGTTCTTTCTCAAGATTGTTTTGTCTATTTGGAGTCCTTTGTATTTAATACAAATTTTAAAATTATTTGTTCTCCTTCTTTGAAAAATGTCATTGGTATTTTGATAGGGATTGCATTGAATCTGTAGATTGCCTTGGATAGTATGGTCATTTTAGCAATATTAATTCTTCCAATCCATGAGCACGATATATCTTTCCATCAGTTTGTGTTGTCTTCAGTTTCTTTCATCAGTGTCTTGCAGTTTTCTGAGTATAGATCTTTTACCTCCTTAGTTAGATTTATTCTTAGATATTTTATAGTTTTTGATGCAACTGTAAATGGGATTGTTTCTTTAATTTCTCTTTCTGATAGTTCGTTGTTAGTGTACAGAAATGCAACAGAATTCTATATATGTTGCATCCTGCAACAAATTCATTGATGAGCTCTAGTATTTTTTTGGTGGTGTCTTGAGGATTTTCTGTGTATAGTATCATGTCACTTGCAAGCAGGGACAGTTTTACTTCTTCCTTTACAGTTTGGATTCCTTTTATTTCTTGTATGATTGCTGCGTCTAGGACTTCCAGTACTATATTGAAGAAAAGTAGCAAGAGTGGGCATCCTTGTCTTGTTCCTGATCTTAGAGGAAATGCTTTCAGCCTTTCACCATTGAGTATAATGTTTGCTGTGGGCTTATCATATATGGACATTATTATGTTGAATTATGTTCCCTCTCTACCCACTTTGTGGAGAGTTTTTATCTCAAATCGATGTTGAATTTTGCCAAAAGCTTTTACTGCATCTATTGAGATGATCATACGATTCTTATTCTTCAATTTGTTAATGTTGTGATATTGATATTGAACCATCCTTGCATCCCTGGAATAAATTCCACTTGATCATGGTGTATGATCCTTTTAATGTATTGTTGAATTTGGTTTGCTAATATTTTGTTGAGGATTTTTGCATCTATATTCATCAGTGATATCGGCCTGTAATTTTGTCTGGTTTTGGTATCAGGGTAATGCTGACCTTGTAGAATGAGTTTGGAAGCTTTCCTGCCTTTTAAATTTTTTGCAATAGTTTGAGAAGGATAGGTGTTAACTCTTCTTTAAATGTTTCGTAGAATTTGTCTGGTTCCCGGACTTTGTTGAGAGTTTTTAAAATTACCAATTCAGTTTCATTACTGGTAATCGGTCTGTTCACATTTTCTATTTCTTCCTAATTCAGTCTTGGGAGAGTATACATTTCTAGCAATTTATCCATGTCTTCTAAGTTTTCAAATTTGTTGGCATATAATTGTTCATAGTAATCCTCTATTATCCTTTGTATTTCTGTGGTGTCAATTATAATTTCTCCTGTCTTATTTCCGATTTTATTTATTTAGGCCCCCTTTTTTTTTCCTTGATGAGTCTGGCTAAAGGCTTATCAATTTTGTTTATCTTTTCAAAGAACCAGCTCTTACTTTCATTGATATTTTATATTGTCTTTTTGGTCTCTTCTTCATTTATTACTGCTTTGATCTTTATTATTTCCTTCTTTCTACTAACTTTGGGTTTTGTTTGTTTTTCTTTTTCTAGTATCTTTTGGTGTAAGGTTAGATTGTTTGAGATTTTTCTTGTTTCCTTAGGTAGGCTTGTAGCACTATAAACTCCCTCTTAGAACTGCTTTTGCTGTATACCATAGTCTTTTTTTTAATATTTAAATTTTACTGGAATATAGTTGATGTACAATTGTATACCACAGAATTTGGATCACTTTGTTTCCATTTTCATTTGTCTCCAGGTATTTTTTTATTTTCTCTTTGATTTCTTCAGTGACCCATTGGTTATTTAGTAACATATTGTTTAGAATGCATGTGTTTGTGTTTTTTGCAGTTTTTTTTTCCTGTAGTTGATTTCTTGTCTCATACTGTTGTGGTCAGAAAGACTGATGTGATTCCAGTGTTAAATTTATTGAGACTTGCTTTGTGCTGTAGCATGTGATCTGTCCTGGAGAATGTCCGATGTACACTTGAATGTGTATTTTGCTGTTTTGGGATGGAATGTTCTATATATATCTATTAATTTCATCTGATCTAATGTATCACTTAAGGCCATTCTTTCCTTATTGATTTTCTGTTTAGATGATCTATTGATGTAAGTGGGGTGTTAAAATTCCCAATTATTATTGTATTACTGTCAATTTTTCCTTTTATGTTAATATTTGCTTTCGGTATTTTGGTGCTTCTATGTTGGGTGCATATCTGTGTTTACAATTGTTATATCTTCTTGTTGGATTGACCCCTTTATCATTATGTAATGCCCTTCTTTGTCTTTTGTTACAGTCTATGTTTTACAGTTATTTTGTCTGATGTAAATATTGCTACCCCAGCTTGCTTTTCATTTCCATTTGTGTGGAATATCTTTTTCCAGCCCCTCACTTTCAGTCTGTGTGTGTCTTTAGATCTGAAGTCTCTTAAAGGCAGCATATAGATGGGTCTTGTTTTTTATCCATTCAGCCACTCCATGTTTTTTGATTGGAGCATTTAGTCCATTTACATTTAAAGTAGTCATTGATAGGTATGTACTTATTGCCATTTTGTTCATTGTTTTCAGTTCATTTTGGTAGTTTTATTGTTGTTGTTCCTTTTTTTCTTTTTTTTTAAATGCATGCTTTTCTAATCTTTGGGGATGTTATTCCCTTTCTTTTAAAATTAAATTTATTTATTTATTTATTTTTGGCTGCGTTGGGTCTTCCTTGCTGCATGTGGGCTTTCTCTAGTTGTGGCGAGCGGGGGCTACTCTTCGTTGTGGTGCGCGGGCTTCTCATTGTGGTGGCTTCTCTTGTTGTGGAGCACGGGCTTTAGGCACGTGGGCTTCAGTAGTTGTGGCACGCGGGCTCAGTAGCTGTGGCTCATGGGCTCTAGAGCGCAGGCTCAGTAGTTGTGGCGCACGGGCTTAGTTGCTCCGTGGCGTGTGGGATCTTTCCCGGACCAGGGCTCAAACCCATGTCCCCTGCATTGGCAGGCGGATTCTTAACCACTGCGCCACCGGGGAAGTCCGAGTTCCTTTTTTCTTCTGCTTTTTTCCCTTCTGATTTGGTGACTTTCTTTAGTGTTATGTTTGGATGCTTTTCTCTTTTGTGTCTATGTAGATCCATTATAGATTTTTGGTTTGTGGTTACCATGAGGTTCATGTATAACAACCTACGCATAGGTGAGTATTTTAAGTTGATGCTTTCTTAGGTTTGAATGCAGTCTAACAATTGTACATTTTTACTTCCCCTCGCCACATTTTGTTTTTGACATCGTATTTTGCATCTTCTTATTTTGTGTTTTTCTTAACTACTTATTATAGAAATAGATGATTTTACTACTGGTCTTTTAACCTTCCTACTAGCTTTATAAGTGGTTGATCCCTACCTTTACTGTATGTTTGTCTTTACCAATGAGATTTTTTCCTCTCATAATTTTCTTGTTTCTAGTTGTGGCCTTTTCTTTTCCACTTAGAGAAATCTCTAGCATTTCTCATAAGGCTTGTTTAGTGGTGCTGAACTCTTGCTTTTGCTTGTCTGTAAAACTCTTTATTTATCCTTCAAATCTGAATGATAGTCTTGCTGGGTAGAGAGTATTCTCGGTTGTAAGTGTTTTCTTTCAGCACTTTGAATATATTGTGCCTGTTCCTTCTGGCCTGTAAAATTTCTGCTGAAAAGTCAGCAGAGTTTTATGGGACTTTGCTTGTATGTAACTAGTTGCTTTTATGTTGTTGCTTTTAAGATTCTCTCTTTATCTTTAATTTTTGCCATTTTAATTATGATGCCTTGGTGTGGACCTCTTTGGATTCATCTTATTTGGAACTTTCTGTGCTTCCTGGACCTGGATATCTGTTTTCTTCCCCAGGTTACGGAAATTTTCAGCTATTTCTTGAAATAAGCTCACTGTCCCTTTCCCTCTCTCTTCTCCTTCTGGGACCCTTATGATGTGAATATTAGTATGCTTGAAGTTGTCCTAGAGGTCCATCTTAACCATTTTTTTTTTTTTTTTTTTTTTTTTTTTTTTGCGGTACGTGGGCCTCTCACTGCTGTGGCCTCTCCCGTTGCGGAGCACAGGCTCCGGACGCGCAGGCTCAGCGGCCATGGCTCACGGGCCCAGCCGCTCCGCGGCATATGGGATCCTCCCGGACCGGGGCACGAACCCGTATCCCCTGCATCGGCAGGCGGACTCTCAACCACTGCGCCACCAGGGAGGCCCCATCTTAACCATTTTTAAGTGTATAGTTCAGTAGTGTTAGACACATTCACATCATAACCATCACCAGTTTCCATCTCTAGAACATTTTCATCTTGCAGAATAAAACTCTGTCCCCATTAAACACTAACTTTCCATTCCCCCTCCCCCAACCCTTGGCACCCACCATGCTACTTTCTGTCTATTAATCTGAGTACTTTAGGGACCTCATGTAAGTGGAGTCATAGAGCATTTATCTCTTTGTAACTGACTTATTTCATTCTGCGTAATGTTTTTAAGGTTCATCCATATTGTAGTGTGCATCGGTGTTTTATTCCTTTTAATGGCTGAATAATGTTCCATTGTATAGATGGAGCATTTTGTTTATTATCCTTTGTTCCATTGATGGACACTTGTCGAGAGTATTTTCCTAGGGCTCCCAGTGGCTCCAGCTTGTGGTCAGAGTGGTGAGAGGTTTACCATATCCTCACTTCCCCTTGCCACAGGCTTTATTTCCATCAGAGGGCAGACTGGAGGTCCCTGCCCAGACCGTCCTCACTGACAACTCCCTTTACATGCTGCCCACATTTTGTATTTCAGAATGGTAGAGGCTGCTATTCTGCATTGCAAACCCTGCCCAGCCCTTCACTCTGTTCCTGAGGAGCTTTATTATTTGTTTATTTTTTATTGTCAGACACAGAGGACTTCTTATGCTTGAAGTTGATAATTAGTTGCTTACATCTTTGGTTTATTTTTATATTTGGTTCTTTAATTGTTTAAGTTCTATGGATTGATATCCAGATTTTGTTCTTCATTCTTTCACCTTTCTCATCCTAGTGAACTAGGAGGTAGGTAGGAATGACCTTGGTCTCCCAGGCATCCCCTGTGGCAGAGAGTGAAGCCCAGCTCCTCTCTCCCCTGTTGACCTTGGCCACCAGATCCATAGTCACCAGAGGGCTGTATTCTTCTGGCTAGAGTTCACTCTGGAAGTGCAGTAGGACAATCCTGTACTCTTAGGTGAGCCCAGCACTGTGTCCTTGCCCATTTTCAATCAGCTTCAGTCCAGGGCTCATTTTGGACTCTCACACTTTTTCACTCACTCAGGCTGTTTCTTTCCAACTAGGTAGAAGAAAAGGCAAAATTTGATGGAATTTTTGAAAGCCTCTTACCCATCAGTGGTTTGCTTTCTGGAGACAAAGTCAAACCAGTCCTCATGAACTCAAAGCTGCCTCTTGATGTCCTGGGCAGGGTAAGTGGTTCTCTCACACCAGGCACTGCTGCTGAATCCAGTCAGCCCCATGCTCACCCCCCACGGACACTTTGAGGCCTTGCTGCACGGCCATGTAATGTTGGGTTTCATAAGAGCCGACATGGGTGGAGCAATTGCTGCAGTTGGGGTGGCTTGGGACCTCACAGGGTGCAGCTCACAGAGGCTCCCCAGCACACGTGGGGAGCAGCCTGAGAAGTGCACTCACTACCCAGGGCTCGGGGCAGGCAGAGCTGGGACTCAAACTCAGACTGTGATTTCCCCCTCTGCATTGTGCTTCTAGGGAAGGAGTATGGGCATATACGTCTGTATTTCTTTATTTCTTTTCTATTTTTAATTTTTTTTCCTGCCTATGAATCTAAGGTAAAGATACTTTCAATTCTGCTGCAAGTTTAGATAAAATGTTATGCATTCCCCGCCTTTTTATTAAAAAAAAAAAGCCTCAGTTTTGTTCCTATTAAATACAAGTTTTTTAGATACAGGTTTCTAAACCAGACTGTTTTCCTTCTAATGAGGTTTGCGTTATGGCCCCTCATGTTTGCTCTGTGCACAAAGCCCAGTTCTGCATGGCTATCTCTGTGCTGAGTTTCCCTCTCTGTGTCGAGAGGGGATGGATGTTGTCATCTCTCTGGATGGAATTGCTGATGTGGCAGGTGCAGACCTATAGCAGGAGGGTGGAGCATGGTCCCTGCTGCCCCAGGCCACGCCTGTGGGTCTGGCTCATGACATTTGGTAGAACCATGGGGAAAGGTGCAAATTCCTACCCACTTGGATTCACCTAATAATTTTCCTGTTTGAATATCACTTTTGCAGATACTGGCCCATTTGATAAGACCCAGATAGGACTTTGTTTTGAAATGAGGCCACTAAGAAAGGCGATCTCACAGATCCCTTTGTCTTCTTTTTGGCTGTGGTGTGGTGTAGACGGAGGCCTATGATGGGGACCCACGCTGATCACCAGTGGTCTTTATGAGGCAGGATGGGGTGATCCGCTCCTGCACAGTGTGACAGTTCTTCAAAATACCTGACAGTTGGGTGTAATATTGTTGTAGAGCCAAATCCTGAACAAGACAAAGAGATCAACAGAGGTGGAGTGTGCTTTATTAGAAAGGGAGCTACGGCTAGGAAGGGTGGGTTCTGCAGATCTTCTGCCTTGGCTCCAGGTCTTGTCCACAGGGGTCACTTCTCATCTACTCCTCTCTCGTTCTCTCCCTCCCTCCAAGCATCAACCCACACGTGTGCCCCTCCATGCATGCATGCATGCATCCGTATGCATGCATCCATGTCCATGCATCCATGCATGCATGCATGCATCCACATTCACGCACCCATCCATCTGTGCATGTATGCATCAGTGCACTCAGGCATCCATCCTTGCATCTGCACACACTCATTCACCTGTGCATCCCTGCACCCACGCATTATGCATCCATTTAGTCATTCAGAAGCATTTTTCGGAGTCTGCTCTGGGCCAGCTTTGTCCTGAGCACTGGGAAGATGGGGATGAAATTAAATACAGTCCAGGAGATCAAATAAGTAAGTAATAGTTAAGATCTTAGTATTTATTGAGGGCTTAGTATGTGCTAGATCCTGTTCTAGTGCTTTGCAGGAATGAAGTCACCAAATACTTGCAACTACTTTGTTATGGATGGTGTCACTTCCGTTTTCCGTGTGAGGAAATGGGGGTCCTTCAGAGTGGCTGGTTAGTCGCTCAGGGTTGCATGGAGAAGGGAATGAGGTCCTGGTGGTCCCCAGAGCCTGCACTCTTCCCTGGTGCTCCCCGCCCCCAACCATTGCCTCCCTGATTATCACGGTTCTGCTTGCTGGGGACAGTGGTAGAGGGGGAGGTTCCTGACCCGCCAGAGCAGAGGGGTACAGGGCAGGCAGGGAAGGCTGCCTAGAGTAGGTGCCCCTGGGTTATAGCCTTTAGAGGGAAGGAACAGGTGGCAGATGACGGGTTGAGAAGGCCAGGCACAAGACAGCATGAGCAGAGGCAGCCTGGCACGCTGAGTACGGCTGATATTCTCACCAGGCGGTTCTACCCCTGGGGGATGTTGAGCGATATCTGGAGACGTTTATGGTTGTCCCACCTGGGTTGGGTGTTACTGATATCATGTAGGTTGAGGCCATGGTTGCTTCTCAGTATCCTGTAATGCACAGGATGTCCCACCACAGAGATGATCTGGCCCCGAATATCAGTGGTGCTGTGGCAGGGGAGGACTGTGGAGTCAGGAAGGCCTGTGTGTGCCATATTTCTGGGAACATTACTCTTCTGAGCTTCTGCTTCTTAAATTGAGACCAAAGATATAAAACACTCAGCCCAGTGCCAGACACCTTTAAGAGGGCCTCCATATGCTTGAGGGGACTGCAAACAATTTGAAGTCCTAGAGATCAAGGTGGAGTCCCAGGAGACTGGGCTGGGGTTGAGGGACCAGCTAAGGGCACAGTGGTCTCCATGTGCACAGGGACTGGATGCCGTCAGCAGGGTGAGGTGGGGTGAGAGTGAATTCTAGAGCAGGTCTTGTGGTTACCCTGCATATAGGACTAGAGGCAGGGAGGCCAGCTGGAAGCTCTGGCCTCTGTGGAGTGTTGGAGAGGCACAAGCCAAGGACACAGCAGCAGGGGGTGAAGAGGAGGGTCCACATGTGAGAAACATCCCTGGGCTGAAGATCCTAGTGATTGATTGGGGGTGGGTACCAGCATATGAAGCATCACGGATGGACCCTGGGCTTCTGCCTGGCTCTGGGCACTGGTGCCATGTGCAGCACTGTCCAAGTCAAACAGGCCGCGCTGGTCCTGGAGGGCTGACTTGGGTCAGGAAGGTAGTGCCTTGGTTGTACTTTAGAAAACCCAGCACACAGCCTTTGATCCATGCCCGCCTTGTCTTTCAGGATGCTAGGTTGGCCTGGCATATTTTGTGGCATCTTTCTCACCATCCACTGATAGGGGAGAGGAGACAGGATCCCACAGACCTACTCAAATGCACTCCCGTGGCCCTGCCGTGAATGGGGGCAGGGGCTGGATGTGTGTGTGTCTGTGTGTGTGTGTGTCAGTCAGTGGGGGCAGGAAGGCGGGCTTGTGTCCAGAGCAACACCTGCACCAAAACCAAAGAATCTAAAAATCAGGATGGACGCGATTATAGTCCTGATCATCTGTTAGAGAAAATGCGTGTGAATGTGGTGGAAAGGATCTTGGAACTGACAGTACTTCGTTGGATGATGGTGTTTCAGGGACCTACAGACTGGTTCATAAATGCATTTTCATCGCCTTGTCTTAACTCTGGTGTGCAGTCAAAATCTGAGTTCTGGTGGGCATGCGTGCTGCCACACAGGCCCTTCCTCCCAGCAGTAACCCTTGGTACCGCCCGCCGCTAAGCCTTGCTGCTCTCTTCCCTTGCAGGTCTGGGACCTCAGTGACATCGACAAGGACGGGCACCTGGACAGAGATGAGTTTGCTGTGGTAGGCCCCTGCTGTGACTCTCTTTTCCCACTCTGCCGAGGAAGCAAATGTGCAGCTCATGTGGGGGTTTCTTGTTTAATTTTTTAAACGTTTATTCTGACATAATTTGGGTGTAATTTGACAGAGAATTCTTTCGAATCTTCGCTCAGATTCCCCAGTGTTGCTGTTTTACTACACTGTTTTATCCTTCTCCCTCTCTCCCTCTCTTTCTCTCCCCTTCCCTCTCTCCTTCTCTCTCATTTGCATATGAATGTATACATGGATATGTATACACAGTTAATTTTCCCTTTGAACCATTTTGAAGTAAGTTTCAGACATGGGCCTTTTCATCCTGAAATACTTCAGTGTCTATATCCCCAAACCAGAGAATTCTCTTACATAACTGCTGTCCAATTCAAAATCAGGAAATGGACATTGTCTAATTTATTACAGTATCTATTATGATAGGTTATATCATATATGTTATATATTACTATATCTATTATTGTATTAATCTATTATCTAATCTAAGGATATTATTCACATTTTGCCAATTGTTCCCAAAATGTCACTATAAAGTGAAAGAGACTACAGCCTCGTGTTCTTATAATCTAGCTCAGCTCCTGCATCTGTCTTTGTGTCTCATGGCCATGTGGGCATTTTTAAGGCCAGTGGTTTGTAGTGTCTCCCTCGGCGCGGGGTTGTCTGCTGTTTCCTAATGGTGATCCAGGCGATGCACTTTTGTGTGGCAGGTCCCCACCGAGGTGATGCTTGTTCTCCCCAGGGCACATGACATTGATAGGACATGTAATGTCTTATTACATGTCTTACTACCTTGATGTCAACCTTGACCCGACCTTGATCAAGGTCGGGGTGGAGGCTTCAGGATTCTCTCTTTTCCTTTGTGCTCAGTCTTTCATGAGAGACACGTGGAGACTAAATACCCTGTTACCCCTACAACTCTCACCCGCTAGTTCTTGCATCCTCCCAGGAGTCTCAGCTGAATCAGTCAGGTTTCTGGTAGTTGCCAGATGATGGTTTTCTAATTCTCTCATTTCTTGCACATTTTCTAGCTGGCCTTCTACTGTAAGGAACTTGTTCATATCAGACTGGACTTATGGATGTGTCCTCTGTTCTCTGTTCCATGTTTTATAATCCTTTACTGGCATGATTTATTTTGCCCAGTGGGAGTTCCTCCCAGCTGACTCCTTTGTCATTTGGTCACATCATATCATTCTTGAGCACTTGCTTACTTTCGGCATGATAGGATTTTCCTGGCTCTTCCTGTACATCCCCTCTCTCAGCTCCATCATCAGCCATTTTTCCAGGGACCCCCAGTTCCTTATAGTGGAGAATGGTATTAGAAACCAGGATCTGGGCACTGGGGTGGTCAGTGCCCCTGGGATACCACTGCTTCCAGGCCTTCTCAGCAGACAGAGCTGGGAAGTAAGTGTATGTATAGACATGCCCACCAGGTGCCCTAGCAGCCTGCCATCTACTTCCACGTCTGCTTCTGTTCATGCCAGAGCCCTGACACTCCCACCCTCTTCTCGTTTTAGCAGCAGTGCTAGATCTATGTGAGGATTGGGGCTTTTGTGTCCTATGGGCTGCCTTCCCATTCAGCTGCCCTCCTTCCACACCCCTGTAGCTCCCCATTCACCTCTCCCAACTGCCTGCTGCGCTGACTTTGCCTGGCTCTCGCCTCCCCACCCTGGGCCCATGTCATTCTGTCCCTCTTTTTCTTTCTCCCTTCCCCTCTCCTTACTCACGTCTTTGATCTTTCTCTCCCGTTCATGAGATTTATTCACTCATCTCATTCCGTTAAATCTCAAAGTAGAATAAAGTAGCCCCTTGTAGTTAAGGACAATGCTCTAATAAACAGTAATTAAGTTCAAGCAAAAAAAAAAAAAAAAAGCTGGGAATTCCTAAGTCATAGAAAACGAGGAACTATATCAGTATCCCTAAGATATATCTTCTGTTTTAGAAATTTTAAATGTCTTTAAAATGTGATTTTACAACATACAAATGAATGAAAGCTTATTATTATCTTACTCTACTATGGTGTAAAGCCTTTGAGATTTTAAACTTCTAGGTTAAATTTAAACCATTTGCCAAGGAAATTATAAATTTCTCTTACAATTCCACTCATAATCCCTTGCACCCCATAGTACTCAGTTGTGTTTTTTTCCCCCACACATCGACTCTGTTTTGCCTTTTTTACTTTGAGCATTTTCCATGTTTCTCCATCATCCTGTTCTTTTCACTAGCTGTCCATTATTATTTTTTTATTGTGGTAAAATACGCATAACAAAATTTATCATCATAACCATTTTTATTTAGTTTTAAAAATATTTATTTATTTATTTGGCTGTGCCGGGTCTTAGTTGCAGCACGTGGGATCTTCATTGCTGCGTGTGGGATCTTCGTTGTGTCATGTGGGATCCTTTTAGTTGCGGCATGTGGGATCTAATTCCCTGACCAGGGATTGAACCCCGGCCCCCTGCATTGGGAGCATGGAGTCTTAATCACTGGACCACCAGGGAAGTCCCATCATAACCATTTATTTTTTTGCGGTACGCGGGCCTCTCACTGTTGTGGCCTCTCCCGTTGTGGAGCACAGGCTCCGGACACGCAGGCTCAGCGTCCATGGCTCACGGGCCCAGCCGCTCCGCGGCATGTGGGATCTTCCCGGACTGGGGCACGAACCCACGTCCCCTGCATCGGCAGGCAGACTCTCAACCACTGCGCCACCAGGGAAGCCCCCCATCATAACCATTTTTAAGTGTATGGTTCAGTGGTATTAATACATGCACATGGTTGTGCAACCATCACCACCATCCATCACCAGAACTCTTTTTACCTTGCAAAACTAAACCTCCGTCCCCATGAAACATTAACTCCCCATCCCCCCTCCCCCAAGCCCCTCATTATTTGTTTTTATATTTCTTTTGACAGCACTTGACTTCAGGTGTTAGTTAGTATCATTGAACTGGCTTTGGGGTGGTCTCCAGGAACCGGGTGATTGGCCTGGAGTGAACCCAGGAACACACCTCTCTCCTCACAGCCTCATGAGCCCTGAATTTCTACTTTTGTTTTGTTTTTATCATTTCTCATCATTTCAGCCAAGATTTATGTTCTTTTATAAGTGGGTCTTAGAGTTGTGTCATTTTGTGTTTCTTTTCATCACTAGCTGAGTTTGGCATTTAGTACAGTTTTTAAGTGACTGTAAATTTTTGCCTGTGTTAATGATCTGTTGGTAGCAACTTAAAGACTAGTTTGAAGTGGGGGGGCGGTTGTCATTTTGGTTTTGTTTTGTTACTTTTTAAAACAGACTTTTCAATCCTTGTTTTAGACAAAGTTTATTTTCCCCTGCCTACCTCGAGCAGGAGAGCCACCTGTCCATCCTCAGCACACACACCCTTTTGGATAGTTTTCTGTCTCCTGAATATCTTGAAGTACATGCTGCTCTCATGGTGTGTCTTTTTTTCCCCTTCCAGTTTTCTTGAGATGTAATTGACAGCACTATATAGGTTTAAGATGTACTATCATGGTGAGTCTGTAGACTTCCACGTTCCATTACTTTGAAAGTCGTCAGACCTGAAGACAGTGGCCTTGCTGTGTGGCGAAGGGATGTGTGTGGAGTCTGGCATGATTGTATTCCTTTTGTACTCATTTCAGTCTCGGATGGTTAAACATATGTCTTAGAAAATTATGCATTGGCGGTGTAGCTCATCAGAAAGGTTTATTTTTACTGTGTTCCATTTGGAAGCAACCTCAAAAAGAGCAGTCTTCATCACATCACTGCAGGCCCTGAAAGCACTGCCCTCTGCCCACCCTGGCCCTGGGCCTCGCCATCTGAACGCCTTTCTCTTTTGTGCTCATAGGCCATGCACTTGGTGTATCGAGCCCTCGAGAAGGAGCCTGTGCCCTCCGCCCTGCCCCCATCCCTCATCCCACCGTCCAAGAGGAAGAAGACGGTGTTCCCGGGAGCTGTGCCTGTCCTGCCTGCCAGCCCCCCACCGAAAGACAGCCTCCGCTCCACACCTTCCCACGGCAGTGTCAGCAGCCTGAACAGCACTGGAAGCCTGTCTCCCAAGCACAGTATCAAGCAAACACAGGTACGGTGCCCTCTGCATGCATGGTCACGTCTCCGAGCAGCTGTTTGCACTGCTGTGTAGAGTCCCAGCAGGATGTTTTTCAGCAGCAAGTAGTTCGTGACCCAAGAAGGGTAAAGTCTGTGATTAAATTAAATCTTTACAATAGGTGTCTTAGTCCTCTCTGGCTGCTGTAACAGTGCTGTAGACTGGGTGTCTTCTAAACAACTGATCTTTATTTCTCACAGTTCTGGAAGCTGGAAGTCCAAGATCGAGGTGCCAACAGATTCAGTGTTTGGTGGGGCAATTCCTGGTTCACAGGTGGCCGTCCTCTTGCTGGGTCCTCACATGGCAGAAGGGCCATGGAAGCTCTCTGGGGTCCCTTTTATAAGGGCACTAATCGCATTCGTGAGGGCTCTGTCCTCACGACCTAATCACCTCCCAAAGGCCCCACTTCCTAATACCATCACAGTGGGGCTTAGGACTTCCAGCGTATGAATTGAGCGGGGGGGGGGGGGGACACACAAACATTCAGACCATAGCAACAGGGATTCAGAATTAAGTTTCTCATTCACCTACACATAAATACCGCCTTTCCGCGAGCACACCCAGCCCTACTCACCCTTCTGCCCCTCCTGCCTCAGGCAGACCCTCTGCTGGTAGGGCGCGTCCCCAGGTTGCATACTGAGGCACCTGGCGTCATGAGGCCTCTGCTCACGGGGCACCTCATCTGGGGAGCCTGGTGTGACCACACCCGGGACCAGCCACCCTCTACCTGCTCTCCTAGATTTCCCACAGCTGGCCTGTTATGCGGTTAATTATGTATCATCTGTCCAGTTCCCCCCCAACGCCCTGCCATTAGCTTCATGAGAGCAGAGTTCGTTCTTGGTTATAATCTCAGCATCTAGAAGAATCTCTGGTACTCTGATGCTCATTAAAAATATGTTGAGTAATCAGGTAATTAAGGGAGGTATCCATCTCGTGTTAGGAAGACAGGAGGGGGCTCCAGCTCTCCATGTGGCAGTATCTTATATGTCAAAAAAGACGTTTCTTGTTCTGGCAAAGGCAACATCATAATGGGCTCTTTATAAAAGGGCACCTTGGAGATTGTCTAAAACGTGCAAGGATGTGAGTTACATGTGGAATCATGCTTTGCTTTCTGCCTCATTTGTGGTTTCAAAGGCAAAGCAATGAGTTGTGACAAGAAGGCCAGCCAGCACCCCATGCAAGTTTGGCATATGATAAAAATGAAAACGAGAAAGGCATAATGAGACAGTGATTTCTCTTGATAGTGACATAATTTTAAAGTTAAATATTCGACTTGCAAGGCTCATTTTCAAGGAGCTTTATCATATCCTAGAGTAAAAAAAAGAGATCAGAGAGGGTCGATGAGACTTGGTCATAGGGGCTAACACAACTCCCCTCACCACTCCGGCCAGTTGGAGAGGTGTGGCCTCCGGTTGGTGAGTTGTATGTGGCTCTCTGTGAAGGAGCCCAGCCTCAGATGGCCCAGCCTGGGCACCTTTACCAGCTCACCAGCCGTGCCCGGCACTTTTCGGGGGTGCTGCAGTGACTGTGCGATGGGCCCCTGCCCTCTGTGGGGAGACAAGACGATAAGCAAATTGGTAAACTAAGGAAGGTCCACCAGTCATGAGAAAACAGAGCAGGGCCTGGCCTGGAAGTGTCGGGGTGAGGAGGGGGGCGTGATCCCGCAGGTGGAGCCAGCTGGCAGGCTATCGCTGCTGCGGTGACATCTGAGCTAACACCTGAACGATAAGCCATCTGAGGACTAGTACATGGCAAGGCTCTGAAGTGGAAACGCTCCGTGTGTCCTTGAAACCGGAAAAAGGCTGAGGCAGGGTGAGCCAGGGGATGGTGAGATGGAGTCGGAGAAGCGGGACTGAGGCCAGCTACTTAGACCTACATGAGCTGCTGGTTTTCAAGACCCAACACCTTGAGTCTGCAGAATTCTTGCCGAAAGCTCTTAAGTACCGTAGGTTAGGCTAGATGGGGTATGTTTTACTGACAAGGAGGCAGGCAGGGCTGAAGTTGTTGTTGGGTGCAGGCCAGCCAGCCTCATAATACCACCCCTTGGTGATCTGGCAGCTCTCCCCGGATCCCAGGAGCATGCTGCTGACCCCCCTGACTAGACCAGTTGTACTAGTGGCCGCTATTGGGGGTCACAGGTGGGGGTGTCTTTGTCCCCTTGGAAGAGGGGCAGCTGGTGGAATCGCAGACATGAGAACGGGCATTTCTGTGGACCCACAAGTTCCATGCTTTCCCCTCCCCCACTTTCCTCATCCCCAGGGCAGCAACACCCTACCTGGGGCCCCCAGAGGGCTGCCCAGTCCAGCTGTCATGGCCATATGTGAGGGGAGGCCCCTTCCAGCCACCGGGGTCTGTTCCCATTGACTGGAGGCCTGCAGCTGCTAAGCTGACCTTAAACCCAGCCCTTTCCAGGAGACCCAGCTCCAAGGGGGAGGTTGTCCAGTGTTGGATTTTTAGCCAAGTAGGCATCGGATTCTTGCTGCTGACATACCGAGAGCCCCAGAAATGAGTCAGCAAGTTCATTGTGTTTGCGCAACGAATGTCTGGACCCTCATCATCCCAGAGGCATGATCTGTTGGGGCCCATGGGACCCAGAAACCAATCCTGCCTCAGCTCAGCTTGTCTGACCATTGCTCCTTCTTCTGTGGGCATCTCAGTGTCAGCGTATGAGCTCGTTGCAGGCTCTTGACTTAAAGACAGCAAGCCTCTTCATTAAAGCTCCTTTATGTGCATCTTTACATCTCCTCTGAACTGTTCAACGACAGACCTGAGGTGGCTTACGAAATTCCTGTAATGCAGCAGGTAAAACACTATCTCAGTTCTCGCTGCCTGAGCCTTTGCAATTTGAATCTGGTCCGTAATTTCTGATGAGTTTTTTTTTTGATAAATCCTTGCTGTCCTAAAGCATTCTACTCCCTAACCCAAACCCTGGGTAATGTGTTATCCCTTTCTTCCCAAAATTGCTTTCTGGATTCCTGGTGCTCACATCAGGATCCCACTGATTTAGATGATAAGAGAGACCTGGTCAGAAAAGCAGATGAAAGGAAACATCTCTACACGAAGGGGCAGAGACGCTGTGAAACGTGCTGTGATGGGAGCCCCAAAAGTCAGAGGTGACACACCTAGAATAAGCAGTTGAAGAGGCCTGCCACCAAGTGCCCGAGGGGCCTGGATGCCTCTGAGTTGGAGGTGCTCTGGCCCTGGCGGACCCTGGCATTTGCTTTTCTTAAGTAGAACTGGAGCAGGTGGTGTAAGAGGTCACAGGTGCATGAGGTGGCCCAGCCCCAATGCACTGAAATCACAGCAGCTCGCTGGGCTCTCAGCTTCGTCTGCTGCAGCAGGGTCCTCGTGAATGTGGGACGCTCACAGGTGGTGGGCGTGCTCCTCAGAGGCCCGGGCTCCCCGACCAGCACCGCAGGGCCCTGTGTGCCCACCTGTCATGCAGGTGCAGTCTTCACATCAGCCTCACTCACTGCCTGTCAGTGCCTTGTGTGTACTGACACCTCACGGGGGTCTGCTGTGTCACAGGGAGTGGGGTCAGGGTCAAAGAAGGATGGAGTACAGAATCCTGGCACTGTGGGCATTGAGAATGCCCCTGCCACTGCAAAGAAGGTCTGCAGGTGGAGGACAGAAGGCCAGGAAGGCTGGCATCGGTGCTGGGCCGGTTCTCGGGAGACAGTCCTTCCAAAATGAGTGGTCAGGAGGGTCCTCTCTAGTACACTTGAAGCCCCCTCCTGGAAGGGGATCACTTTCTGTCGTGGAAGGCTTTCCTTTGTGTCCCAGGCAGTGGGGATGGAAGGGCTGTTGGTAGATGGACCTGCTGGGTCTTTACATCCCTCTCAGTACAAAGATTTCAAGGCACTGTGATGGGGTGGAAAGAGGCGCAGACTGGCCACTGGGTGAGACTGATCGAGTCAGCATTAACCTCTCTGAGCCTCAGTTTCCCCTCTTACAGAACAGGGATCCTGTCTGCCCTCTTGGCTCGTGGAGGGTTTTCTGCTAAAATGAACATGAAAACACTTCAATAGTGTGTATTTGCAGGTGATAAAAAGCTTGAGGATTAACTTCTGAAAAACCCTTTCAGCCAACAGTAAACTGGGTGGTGCCAGTGGCAGACAAGATGCGATTTGATGAGATATTCCTGAAGACCGACCTGGACCTGGACGGCTATGTGAGCGGCCAGGAGGTGAAGGAGATCTTCATGCACTCGGGCCTCACCCAGAACCTTCTAGCACACATATGGTAAGAGCAGATAGATGGACATCTCTTCCTAAGTACAGGGGGTCTTGCTGTGTGAAAGTAACGGCTGTGGGTGGCTCACACGTTGAGTGAGACTTGTGCTGTGTGAAGGGCCGGAGCGGGTGAGCAGGACAGGAGGGAGCGGTAGTCAGGGCTGAGTGTAGAGACCTGTACCCTGTATTCCGTGCATGTCAGTTCACTCTCCTCCAGCAGGAAGGTCTCCTGTTTCGTCCCTCCAGAGAGCTCTGGGGCAAGTTCTTGCTAGTGGTTATGCAGCCTTCAGCCCAGCCAGTGAGGGTGCAGGTGCTCGGCCCCACCCCCCTCTGGTGGGAGGGTGCAGTAAGGGCCCCAGAGGCTCTGGCAGGGCCACCCTGGGCATCAGGGCTGTGGCCATCTCTCCTAGAGGCCCTGCCCTGTGAAGGTCAGTGACACGGCTGGTGGGAGAGGGTGAGATTGGTCTGCACCTCAGGGCTGGTCGAGGAGCCTTCTTCACCCCCACTTTCCTCCAGGGCTGGCGGAGCAATCTTCATGGCACCGGGATGGCTCCTTTTGTAACTAGCCAGTGGTGAAAGTCGCTTCCTAGCTTTCTCTGGAGAGAAAGCCCTCCCACTTTAGAGGGCTTCACTTGGGAGTTGTAAGAAGAGAATTTCCATGTAATTCTGGAGGGATGAACCCCTCCAAATAGAGCTGTGAAATTCACTGTGACTTGGGGAAATAACCATCCTTAACAGTAATTCAGAGATAGCCACGTTACAAGGTGAGGCCCTGCTGGAGAAAACGGGCTGTCCCTTCTCAAGAAGCACACGACACCTAGTCAGTTAGCAAAAGACTGTGGGAAGCCTGGCCCCTTGTGACGAGTCAGGGGCAGTCTCTATCAGGTCCTTCAGATCCAATGCCCCCTTTATCATGCTGAAATGCATGTGCACGGAATTCAAATTATACCCCGATCATAACATAGAGTAATTTATAACATGTATCTCAGCCTGTAAGTGACATGACAATAGGTAAATGACACAACGAAATCACAAATACGCTTGGATTAAAAAGAAAACACACAGAAGGCGTTGCATACAGGGAAAAAAAGGCAAGGACAGAAAGAGTGAGCTCTAGAATAACCACTGGGACAGTGAAAGGACAGTCTGGGTTTGTTTGCAGGTGGCCGGGTGTGGGAGCATATCCAAAGTGGAGATAACAAGCCAAGAAGGATTGAAGGGACAAAACAAGGACGTAGGCCTGTCCCCCGCAGTGCCCGGCACTGTGCCGCTCAGCGTGGTGTCCGAATAAGCACAGTAATGCTGCCCTGGGTGGACGCGGACAGAGTACCCCTGCACGTGGGCCTGGGGGCCCCTGCTTCTTCAGAGACCAGGGAGCAGGGACGGGCCAGAGAGATGGGACTGCAGCCTGAGAGCTGTCGTGGGCTGGGTGTGCAGCAGGACTGGCCCTCTCCAGCAGCATCAGGAGAAATAGTTGCAGCTCGACATTATCACACCCCGCCCTTGAACTGTGACAAGAACAAAGACATTTTGAAAACAGCCTTGAATAGAGACATTTACAGGGATCTTCCACCAGCCCTGTTCGCTCACAGTGTTTGGGCCTGAGTCTGTTACACGTTCCTGGCTCTTCGCTCTGCATCAGGACATGGTTTCCCTAATCTCTCAGTAACTACGTGCAGTGGGAAGGAGACTGGGTGTTGAGTGGACAGAGTGAAGGGATGACATTTTTCACAGATGTGGAGGCCTTGTCCTTGCTGCATGAGGTTTCCCTTCCCGTACGGCCAGCTCTCGGTGACCACGGGTGTGGCAGAGCTTCCACACTGCCTTGCCCATGTGCCACGACACCAGAAGGCCACGAGGGCGGGGTCACCTTAGCAGCGAGGGACTGTCCCCTGTGTAGCCATGCCTGGCTTTCCAGGCCCCGTCCCCTCATGATGACAACCCCAAGTGCTGCTTGTCATCCCCATTGAAGACCAGCGGCCCAGGCTATTCAGATAACCCAAGGCTGCAGGAACCAGCTGACGGTCTGAGTGTGTGCACTCGGCTCCAGCTTCCATTTACACAGGAATGTGAATCGCATCCACTGCCTGCACACCATCAGAAGCCAGCTGCGTGTCTCCTGGCTGCTAACAGGGCTTCCCAAGGGACCGGCTCCTCATCCCGTGGGTGGGGCTTGGCGGTTCTCCAATTGGGAGAAGAGCCCCCTCCTGCCCCGACGCTCTGGTGGGGGGCTGGGACTGCTCCCCAGGAGGGGGATGTTCAGTAGAAAAGGAGCTGCAGCTGTGGCCCGTTGTTTTTATCGTTTTTGTTGTCCATTTTTTAGAAGTGTGGGTTCCGTGTACTTGGAACCGATTCTGGTGTTTGTGATGTGTAATTAGCATCCCCACATTTCTCCCAGGGCCCTGGCCGATACGAGGCAAACGGGGAAGTTAAGCAAAGACCAATTCGCGTTAGCTATGTATTTCATTCAGCAGAAGGTCAGTAAAGGCATCGATCCCCCTCAAGTCCTCTCGCCGGACATGGTCCCACCTTCAGAGAGAGGCACTCCCATCCCGGTGAGTAGCCGCTGGCCCATCCCTATCGTGTTTGCGTCGCTTCCCTCAGCCCGCCACCAGGTGGCGCTGGCAGCCTGCCCAGCCTTCACTAGGGCCACTCGGGGTGTGTCTGGGCTGCCCAGATGGTTCCCAGGTTGGGGGCTGGAGACATGATTTTATCCCTTATTCTAAGACCTAGTAGCCCATGCTGTGCTGTGAGGTCAGCTAGCCAATTTGTAATTCTTTGTCTGAATTTGGTTGCAGGACAGTTCAAGTTCTCTTGGATCGGGGGAGTTTACTGGTGTGAAGGAACTTGATGATATCAGTCAGGAGATCGCCCAGTTACAAAGGTATGTTAAAGCGTCTCCTTCCCTTCAGATTCCAACCAAATCTACGTCCCAGGTTGTTATCGGAAGTAGCAGAGGTTTGTGAACCATGTGGCGAGTTGACCATTGTGAGTTTGTTCAGCAGAAATGAAGGGACACAGATTCTCCTGAGTTCCTGAATTGACTTAATGAGCTCAAGTACTGACATCCTCAGTGGGAGCTGGTGTGGGCTGTGGGGTCTCAGGCACATTGTTGCTAGGCGGCCCGCAGGGACACCCCCCCACCCCCACCCCCGGGCTCAGGAAGGCCTTGTAATTTCTGAACACATAAAATGACTGAGTCTCAGGTAGTGACACTGCTGCTTAGGAGCAACAGGTCAACTCTGAGTCTCAGGCCTTGTGTCCCGGTTTCTGTCTTCACTTCCAGCGCCCACTGCTTTGGCTTCCCCACCTGTAAACAAGGGCTTTGGATGGGGTGTCTGTACTCTCAGAGTCTGGCGTAAAAGAATACATCTACTTCCTGTGTGCCCCTGTGATCTTCTGCAGAACACCATCCTCTTACCAGTTAATTCTGGGGGAGGGCTGGGGGCTGGGGTGCAACGAGCAGAAGGGCCAAAGGCACCCAGCCCTCCACAGGAGAGGGACTGTTTCTTGACCGAAAATGAAAACCACATTACTTTGCCAGAGCGAGCTGGATCCCACTCACAGCTGGATGCCCCTTGGGTGGTGTAGTTTGTGTCCTTGGTGGAGCAGAGCCCTGAGAAGCAGAGGCAGGTCAGGTGTCATGTGAGACTGGTTAGGTGGGTGGCTGGCTGGCCACAAAGCCTCAGCCTTGGCCGCCTGCTGAAGCCAGACCCTCTGCTTCATGCTCAGCCCAGAGGATGGCTCCCATTCTGTCATCGGCTCCCTGGGGCTGTATTTCCACACCAGAGATCAGCACGTGCAGCCTGGCAAGGCTGAGAGGGTCTGTGAGGACGGAGGGCCAGTATCTTAGAGCCTGGGTGGGCCTGTTAATCAGGACTGCAGGTAGAGGAGGGAGGGGACCCTGTAATGCAAGGGTTGGGGTCTTGGAAGGGACAGTGGTGTCCCAGTCAGGCCAGGGCTGCCTCTTCACAGCTGTGCAGCCTCTGGCAGCCTGGAGCGTTTCCCTGTGAAGGCGAGAGGCAAGCGTGTGCAGAGCAAGAGTGTGCAAGAAGCCAGGCCTGGGTGGCTTTGAGAGTGACCTTCAGGCCTGTTGCTTGGCGGTGTGGCGAAACATGCCTCTCCCCTTGACGTGACTCAGTCGTAATGGGTTGGATGTAAAGAGCACATTGTATCATTAGGTAGTTTTTAGACTTGTGGAAACGAACATGCAGACGCTCGCGATTCCATGTCTGGCCCAATGTCCCAGAGGGGGCCTTACTGTCGAGCAAGGGCTGGGTTCCCAGCAGGGGAGGCAGAGTATGTTGGCCACGTGAGGTTTCTGATGCCGAGGCAGCCCCTTCAGGCAGCTGTAACAAACTCTCACAGACTGGGGGCTTGAACAACAGGCCCATACTTACCCCCATCGTGGAGGCTGGAAGTCGAGGTAGAGGTGCAGACAGATCCAGTGTCTGATGGGGGCCATCTCCTGGTTCATAGACAGCGTCTTCTCGCCATGTTCTCAGGGTGGAGGGGCAAGGAGGTCTCTGGGGTCTCTCGTAAGGGCATTAATCCCATTCCTGCAGGCTCCACCGTCATGACCTAAGCATCTCCCAAAGGCCCCACCTCCAAAAACCATCACATTGGGGGGTTAGGGTTTCAACGTATGAATTTGTGGGGGGCACAAACAGTCAGTCTCTAAGGAGGAGAGCAAGGCTGGTTGCTGCCCCGGGGGAGCTGTTTGCAGCTGAGGAGTCAGGCAGGGCCCCACCAAGCCCTGGTGTGCACAGCGGCCAGCCACAGCCTCCTGTGAGGGAGTAGCTGGGGTCAGCTGCCGGGCCCAGAGACCCTCACTGCCGCATCTTGCTGCCAGCCCTCTGGACTCCTCACCTGACTTTGCATCACTCCAAACTCCTCACCGTGGCTCCCCCAGCCGAGCTATGCCTTCCTGTTCCCATCGCCTAGAATGTTTTCCCATCATATATTCTATTCATAGGCCATGTCCTCAGAGTCCTTCCCTGGTCGTCCTATGCAGGACACTGCACACCCCCTTTCCTTATCCCACTGGATTTCCCTTCGTGGTACTTAGGTTGTGTGCCTTTGTGTGTTGATTTGTCACCTGTCTCTCTCACTGGCCTGTGAGCTCCGTGAAGGCAGGGCCTCTCTCCGTGTGTCCTCGTGTCTTCAGTGCTCAGTCTTCTGAGCAGTTGTTGCTCACCATTCATGAGCGAGTGTGCATAGGATTTAGAGAATGTATACATTTTCTCTTGCTGTGTATGGAATGGCTTAAAACAGCACAGATTTATTAGTGCACAGCTCTGTAGACCAGGAGTCTTGATAAGCTTAACTGGGCTTCTTGCTCAGGGCCTCACAAGGTCGAATTCAGGGTGTTGTCCAAGTAGGTGGGGATCTGAATCGAGTTCCTCAAAGTTGGGGGTCTGGGGTCTGCTTTCCGTGCTGTGTGGCCAGGGGCTCATTCTGCTCTGAGAGGCTGCCCGGTGCCTCCTCTCTCGTGACCCCTCCATCTTCAAAGTCAGCAGGGGCACATCCAGCCCTTCTCACCCTGGGCATTGCTTTGACATTCTCTGCTTGCACGGCCATGTTGGGGGCAAAGCCTCATGGCATCCACAGGTTCGACCCACACTTGTAGGGGAGGAGGTCAGGTAGGGCAGATGGTCACTGGGGGCATTCCTATACTTCAGCCCCCACTGAGTGGGGTCAGCCCGGGTGGGTTTCTGTGGGATGGATGGGATTGGGTCTTGAGAAGTTGGGATACTGGGGGAATGGTCAACTCATTCACTCTATCTGTGCTTTCATGAACTATTTTTAAACACACAGAGAGAAATACTCACTGGAACAAGACATTAGAGAAAAGGAAGAGGCAATCAGACAGAAAACCAATGAAGTACAGGTAAGCACATGGCTGGTTTTGGAGGGATCAACCTGGTGTCACACGCAGTGCAGGGAGTTCCCAGCAGTGACGGTGGAGCAGGGCAAAGGGGGGGCACTGATGCACTCACTGGAAACTTGAGCTTTTGGGGGCTTCCAAGTGATTTTTTTTTTAGTTTCCTATACCATAAGTAGTGGATTTTTTAAAAATTGAGATGTACAATTCACATAACGTAAAATCTACTGTTCTAAGGTGTACAGTTCAGTGGTGTTTAGCATGTTCAGTGTGTTGCTTAGCCACCACCTCTGTCTAGTTCCAGAACATCTCCATCACCCCAAAAGGAGACCCCGTCCTCATTAGCCGTCTCTCCCCATTCCCCCTCCCAGCCCCTGACAACCACGAATCCACTCTCTGTCCCTATGGGTTTGTCTGTTCTGGACATTTCATATAAAGGGAATCATACAACATTCGGCTTTTTGTGTCTGGTTTCTTTCACTCAGCCTGAAGTTTTGAGGTTCAGACAGTGACCTCTAACCTGTTCTCAGGACAGTCCTGCTTGGAGAGTCTCCTTGTGGGTAGTGGTGACAGCGACACTGGGGGTCTGACTGCTGGGGCTCAAACCTGGCTCGCCTTAGCAGCTGTGTGACCTTGGGCAAGTTACTTAACATCTCTAGGCCTTGCGTGACGTTGGTAGTGAGTGGTCTGCTCTCCTGGGCGCTGGGCTGGAGCGTGGGGTCTGGCATGTGCTCAGCACTCACTCGTCGTCTGGGCAGAGGGAGGCTGTGCCAGAAGCGAAATGGTCAGTGCGTGGGAGCTGCACCCTTGAAGAGACATCGGTTCCGAGATGTCTCAGGTTTGAATGAATAGAGACGGCTCTGCCGTCGTGAGGAGACTCGAGTTGTCTGTGGGGCTCTGAGAGCGTGGCTGAGCTGTGCCGCTGGGCCTGACAGTCTCTGCGTGGGGCTTCGAGTGCTCCGAGCTCAGAGCCGGGGAAGGAGGAGCAAGGCTGAGCAGTCAGCGCTGCAGCCCCCACGGCTTGGCCAGGGGACTGTGGATGGGTGGCTCAGCCTCCTGGCCTCCGTCTTCCTACCTGGCAGTGAGGATCAAGCACCAAGAGCAGCATCTGGCCGCCGTGCGCACCGCCTAAGTGGCTGGTTCTTTCTGGGCCACCTCCTAGGGCAGTGACCTGAGCCAGGCCAGGGGAAGCAGCACCTGACTCAGTCAGGCTCATGGGGTGCTGGGCGGCCCTCTTTCCCCCTCCCCTGAGCCTGTCCGCAAAGGGGCTGTAGGATTCCATGAGATACCCAGTGGACAGATGGCACGCAGTGCCTGCCCGCCGGCTGCGGGAAATGTCCTCTGTCGTAGCTGCCATCTGCAGGTGGGGTAGGGTGGATGCTTTGGGACTCTCATTGGTTCACACTGTGCAGTGTCCAGGCTCTTCTTTCCTGGCTTCTCACTCTGTACACGTTGGCATCGGGGGTTGGGCCTTAGATGGTCCCCTGGAACGTTTTGGATCAGAAGGCAGGGAACAGCCTGCCTCTATCATCGTGTTTTGTTTTGTTTTTGTTTTTTTTTTTCTCAAATGAGTTGCATCATTTATATGACCACAGGTGAAGTGACTCTATTTTTCTGGGTGTTTGTATGTTCATCCTATCATTTTATTCTCACCTCAGCCCTCTGATTTCCACCCATGTCCTAGAACTGACCCCTCAGACACAGTTCCCTGTCACCCGTATCACCTCACCCCCATCCTTTCAGCTGTTTGGTGTGGTGGCGCTGGCCTCATCTTCCCTTTCACCTTGGCCCTGGCCCGGCTGGCCATGTGGGTCCCTGGGCAGTTCTCCCTCCTGTTGTGTCTGGGTCACTCTGCACGAGCTGTGGTTTGCATTCCCAAAGCTGGGAATCTGGGTGCTGTGATGTCCTTTGGCTCCAGGGAAACCAGTCACCGGGTCTCTGGCACCTGCTCCTGTGTGATTCTAAGAAAGCCGTTGGGTCACTGTGATGTCTGGGGGTGCTTTCTCCTCTGGTCTGCGGCAGGCTCAGCAAGGCCACCCGAAACCCTCGCTACTGGGCTCTGTCAGTGCACTCCTGCAGCCTTTGAGATGCTGGCGTCCATGTGGGCCCCGATGGCCCCTCAGAGCTGGAGGGGGCCCAGCTCCAGCCAGGCCAGCCCCTGTCCCATGGGAGCATCACGTGTACTCCAACCAGGACAGGCCTCTGCTGTCGTGTGATGGCAGCTCCTTGGTCAGGGACAGAACACTATATACATTTTAAAGTTCCCGTGTGAAAACCAGGTTTGATTTTGGTTCCTGCTGTCTTTTCCCAGATGGGTTTGGCCAGGAGATCATGTGCCATGCCTGCCAGCACAGGCTGCAGGTCAGGGCCCAGCATCGAGTAGCAGGCCTTGGTCCTCAGGTTAGTTTATGTTTGGTTTTAAGCAGTGGGAGCTTCAGCTTCAGCCCCCTCAGGCCTCCCCTTCCCCCTCCTGCCCTGGGGATCTCTCCATTTCCATGACGACTGTCTTAGTGAGAACCTGCAGCATCTTTGCCTGGTTTACTGTTTCATTTTGTTTTTGTAACAACAGCTTCACTGAGACGTAATTCACATACTATACAGTTCATCCATTTAAAGTGTATAATTCAGTGGTTTTTAGCATATGCACAGAGTTGTACAGCCATCGCCACAGTCAGTTGCAGAACACTTTCATCACTCCAAAAAGAAACCCCCTACCCATTAGCGATCCCCAGTCCTTCCCCAGCCCTTGGCAACCACTAATCTACATTCTTTTCTCTGGATTTTCCTGTTCTGGACATTTCATATCAATGGGATCACATACTATGTGGCGTTTTGAGTCTGGCCTCTTTTCACTCAGTGTAGTTTTCAAGGTTCATTCATGTTGTTGCATGTGTCAGTGCTTCATTCCTTTTTATGACTGAATAATGCTTCAGTGTATGGCTGTTTTTTATTCATTGCTTCATTAGTTGATGGTTGTTTGTGTTTTTCTACTTTTTAGCTATAGCAAGTAATGCCACTGCGAATATTAATGTGCAAGTTTTTGTGTGGATATATGATTTCACTTCTCTTAGGTGTGTGTGTATATATATACATTTAAGAGTGAAATTGCAGGTCACATGGTAACTGTATGTTTAACCCTTTGAGGAGTTGCCGGACTGTTTTCCAAAGTGGCTGTACCATTTTTCATTCTCACTTTCTCCACATCCTCGCCAGCACTTGATATTTTCCACTTTTTATTACAGCCTTCCTAGTGGGTGTGGAGTGGTAGCTCATTGATGCTGTCCCTGACGTTGATGAGCATCTTTTCACGTACTTATTGGCCATTTGTGTATTTTCTCTGGAGAAAAGCTAATTCAGATCCTTTGCCCATTTTTAAATTGGGTTATTTGTCTTTTTATAGCTGAGTTGTAAGAGTTCTTTATATTTTCTAGATAAGTTCCCTTATCAGATAAATGATTTGCAAATATTATGTCCCCATCTTTGGGTTGTCTTTTCACTTCCTTGATGGTTGTACCCGGGCCTTCAGCAATGAAAGTGAGGAGTCCTAACCACTGGACTGCCAGGGAATTCCCTGAAGCACAGAAGTTTAAAATTTTCCAGTTATTTATTCCGTTTTTTTGCTTTTGCTTTTGGTATCATATCCAAGAATCCATTGCCAAATCCAAGGTCACAAAGATTTACCACACATTTTCTTCTAAGAGTTTTATAGTTTTAGCTGTTACATTTAGGTCTTTGATCCATTTTGAGTGAATTTTTACATAATATGTGAAGTAGGGGTCCAACTTCATTGTTTTGCATGTGGAGGGCCAGTTGTCCCAGAACCATTTCTTGAAGAGACTAATCTTTCCCCCACTGAATGGTCTTGGCACCATTTTCAAAAATCAGTTGGTCATAGACATGTGGATTTATTTCTGAACTCTCAGTTCTATCCCATTGATTTCTGTCTTTCCTTATGCCACTATCACACTGTCTTGATTACTGTTGCTTTGTAGTAAGTTTTGACATTGGAAAGTGTGAGTCCTCCAACCTGGTATTTTTCAAGATTGTTTTGGCTATTCTGATGAGATCGGGCCCATTCAGTGTGGTATGGCCGTAGACTGTTTTGGCTATTCTGGATCCCTTTCATTTCCTTATAAATTTTGGAATCTGCTTGTCAGAAGCTGGCTGGCGTTCCAGTGGGGATTGCTCTGAGTCTGTAGGTTGTCTGGGTTTTTTCTGTCTTCTCTTTGCTCAGACACCTCCCCCACTTTGACCCCAGCACTCTTCCTAACCAGAAGCTGGCAGGTCGTCTTCCCGTGGGATTTTCCATGGCTACGGTGGGCCTGACCCTCCTTCCTCCTTCGTCTCCCCCTCCCCCATCACTTGTCCTTCCCTCAGATGTGGCAAGCCCACATTCCCTACTCTGCCATTAGCTTCCTATCAAACATTCATTGTTAGCTCTCCCAAACTTGTCCGGCTTGAGATCTGTTCTTAAAGGTCAGGGGCAAGGAGACTGGGGAGCAGAGAACCTAGCCCCCCAGAATAGCTCAGAGGTGTGTTTTGGCTGTTGAGAGAGGAGAGAGAGAGCCGTGATTTTTTTGTCCTCAAAGCAGGGAGAGGGAGACCCTGCACCTCCTTCGAGTTTTCTTCTGAAATGATGTCAGCCACCAGCAGCCCCGGCCAGCCCTGGGGATTGGCCTCACCACTCCTGTCCTCCCTGACCGCCCAACAGTCCCCTCAAGTCCGCCCCTTCCTTTGATACCCATGGCCACAACCTCACCCAGGCTGCCATCACCTCTCCCTCGGCCCCAGCTTGAGTCCCCTCCCCACTGTCAGCCCCATAGGCCATGCTCTCCCCGCCCATCCCATCCCTGCTTTAGTTATCTATCTTACAGGTAGGTAAGACATCCCATAAGACATTCGCCTGGTTGAAAATGGACCCCTCCTGCTCCCCCCTGTACCCCCAGAGGTGTAGTCCATCAGCTCCCATGAGGCCTTCCAGAAAGGTCGTGTGTGTGTGTGTGTGTAAGGAGAGACGTCTGTGCATATTCCCCCCTTCCTAATTGCACAAATGCCACTGTGCCTCACACGTGTGCTCTGCTGCATGCCTCGTTCATTTCACATTATAACTCGGTTACAAGGTGGAGGATCCCTCAGGGTGGGCTGTGCTATAAGTCCAGCCAACTCCGCCTGTGGAAATTTGCATTGTTGACAGATTTTGCCATCACAAACATTGCACGTTTTCACTTGCGCCATCCCCCTCTAGGATCCTTTCCCTAGAGGTCTAACAGTCGAGTCTGAAGACACCTGCACTGGTCATCTCGTTAGATACAGCCCACGTGGAGGAGCTTTAGCAGCTGAGAATCATCATGTCCTGCTCCCATTTTGGATGTCCGCAGGGGCTTCCCGCTGCAGAAGCCAGTGCCCTCTTTGGCATGGCCTGTGGGGCGCGGCCTCTGGTGCTCTCGGCCCGCTTTCCTTTGATCCAGCTGGAGCACGGCACCCCCTTCTCTTCGGGGTCCTCTGCGGCCCCATCCACTCTTCACATTCCTGGCTCTTTGCCTGGCTACCACCTGCTCGTCCTTTGGGTCCATCGAAGTGGTGCTTCCTTGAGCTCTTGCCCACCTGTGCAGCATCAGTATGGTCTCCCCATGCCCCCGTGACTCTGACCGGCAGTCTGACCCATGCTGTCCCATGTTCGTCTCAGTTCATTTGTGTCTGGGTGATGCCCTTCCCGCCCCAGTGATGACCACATGTCACTGGAGAGCTCTTCTTGCCAGGAACCCAGCCCCTCTCCTGGTGCCTGGCCTCTCTTAGGCCATCAGTAAATATTTGCTGAGGGACTTAGTGAGAGGTTCAGCGGAGGCCGCCACACTGAGATGTGTGTGGTATTCCCTGTGGAGTGTGCGGTTTTGTAGGACATCTTGGGGGCTCCAGCTCAGGCTGTGACAGTGTTAACTTGGACGTGCCCCACGTGAACAAGTCTCGAGTAAATTCATGCCACCCTCCCCTAGGAATTGCAAAATGATTTAGACCGGGAAACAAGCAGTTTGCAAGAGCTGGAAGCTCAGAAACAGGACGCCCAAGACCGCCTCGACGAAATGGATCAGCAAAAGGCCAAGCTCCGAGACATGCTGAGCGACGTCAGGCAGAAGTGCCAGGATGAGACCCAGATGGTAAGTCATCATCCCCTGTTTCCCCGCTGAGCCCAGCAGGGGAAGGAGGCTTCTTACGGACTTCCCTGAGCTCACCATGACCCTCTCAGCTCAAGGCTGAGACGTCTACTGGTTTAATAGAGTAGTTGAACCTATCATGTGGAAAAGTGTCCAAGCATTTGTGGCCTGACCTCAGTCTCATCCGCCACGTCACATGTATAAGCGTGAACCCGTGTGTGCACACCACTCTGACCCATGCCCCACAGCACGGTGTGGGCACGTGTCTCCCCTCCCCTGGTGTCTTAGCTGCTTGTTACAAACAAGGGAGGCTGCAGCTTCAGCAGACTGTAAAACCCTTACATCCTGGTCTGAGGCCTCTTGTGGGGACATTGAGCCCCAGGGGACAGACAGATTGCCTATGCTTGTCCCAGGTGTGGAGAGGGGTCCCTGTAAAGGAAGCCAGGCGTCTGGCTTTCAGGCTGGTGTCCTCTTCCCTGGGTCAGCTTGTTTCAAGAACATGAGCCAGAATTCTTCCTTGAGGTCGTGTTTCATCTCATTTCAGATTTCCTCACTGAAGACGCAGATCCAGTCTCAGGAATCCGACCTCAAGTCCCAGGAAGACGACCTGAACCGGGCCAAATCTGAGCTGAACCGCCTGCAGCAGGAGGAGACGCAGCTGGAGCAGAGCATTCAGGCTGGGAAAGTTCAACTGGAAACCATCATCAAGTCCCTGAAATCCACGCAGGACGAGATCAACCAGGTACCTCCGAGGGGGTGGGGCGGGGCCTGCCGCCACTGGCTGTGGCTGGGGGTTTCTGGGGTTCCTGCCAAGTGGGGTGGCTGCCACGAGCAGAGCAGTCACAGAGGGGTGTGCGACCGGCGGTCCCAGGTGTCTGCGCCGCAGTAGTTGTTTTCTTTGCTCTCACCCACCTCCCTTTCTTCTTGGAAGCCTTCATTCAGCCTGAAGGCGAAGTGCTGAGAACACCCCCAGCGTGTGTTCCACCATCGTGTTGACTTTGGCCTGGTGGTGTCTGCTTTGCCTCACCGGCCTTCCAGTTCCCCACCTGAGTGCACATCATTTTCGTGGAGCGGGCGGGGTCTGGGTGAGGACATCAAGTTAACTCATTTGGAGAGAGCCTTGGGTTCAGGACATGCTCTCCCCAGCCTTGGTCCTCGTACAAGCAAGAGGGACAGAGTCCAAGACACCTTCCAGCACCCCTCTGTCCCCATGTATTGATAGTTCAAAGACCAGCACATCCTCTCAGGAGCATCGCCCCACATGGGCCCCTGTCCAGGCACCCCTCCCTGTCCTGCTCTGGGGTGAAGGCCTTGAGGCCTGTGGCCGCTGCCCACCAGCAGAGGGAGAGCTCTTTTCCTGCTCCCCTGTATGTAACGGCCAAAGGCCTCCTTGCTGGCCCTCGAGTGTCACACCTACAGAGTGAGGGTGATGTTTGTTTGACCTTGGCAATATCTAAATGCGTGTTTGTGCTTCCTTTCTTTTGACTGACTCGATCTCTTTGCTCTTTTTGCCAGTTTACTGGCAAAAGTTGATCACAAACTCAAATCTCGGGGATTTAATACCATATATTGTGCTTTTTTGTTAATTAATACCTGTAGGGTTATCTTATGTCTTTTCCCTCCCAGCCTTTGGAATTTATAAAACAGATAGGAGCTGAGACATAAATGTATGTTAGTGATAATGATAATGATATTAAAAATGATAGCTACTGCTTATTAAGGCCCACCCTGCTGGACACCGCAAGAGGGGTTTTACCCGTCATTTCCAGTGCTCCATCTTGGAGAAGAGGAAACAGAGAGGTTAGATCACCAGTGCGTACGAGACAGTTAAGATAAAGCTGGGATCTGTCTGATGTCACAGATTGCCTTCCTTCCCCTGGCCTCATGTGCCTCCTCCAGGAGCAAGGAGGCTCAAATGGGGTGATAAAATCCCACAAAGGAAAGTGACCGCTGAATATCACTTTGAATAGATTGTGAATCTGGATTTTGTCCCATTTCAGTTCCTTCTGAGTCAACAAATGTCTGACCACTTGCCTTTCTCAGGGACTGCCTGGGGCAGCAGAAGGGTCTCGAGTCTCGTAAACATGGCAACAGGGATTGTCTGCTCTGTAGATGGGTAATTCAGTTACCAGTGTGAATCGTCCGGGGTTGGATGTTAGGAGAAAAAAATGTGTTGCCTAATACTTTTTTCCTAGACCCTACTTGATGCCGACGATGTCTTTATTGTACAGGCAAGAAGCAAGCTTTCCCAGCTGCACGAAAGCCACCAGGAAGCCCAGAGGAGTCTGGAGCAGTATGACGAGGTGCTCGACGGGGCCCACGGTGCCAGCTTGACCAACTTAGCAGAGCTGAGCGAGGGCGTCTCCCTGACAGAGAGGGGCGGTTTTGGAGCCATGGTAAAGGTTGAATAAATGTAAATGTAAAGGTCCCGGAATCAGGCCCCACATTGGGATCAGAGAAGGCCCTGTCCGCTTGATCCAGCACTTGCCAGCCTTGATTCTGTTCAAGTGCAGGGTGTTTCTTGTTTTCGCTGCTGCTTTGCGTGTCCCCACCAGCCCTGCAGCCTGGCATCCGGGCCCACACTCCATCCTGGTGTCTGGGACAAAGCCAAGGATAGGCCTGAATCCTTTCTAAGACCAGTTTGTAAAGACCTCCATCTCCGTGAGCTGATCACCCAAATTTGGAGGGCTTCCCAAACTTAACCAAAATTGGATCAACTCTCACACATTGTGAAACCCCACATCCTACTAATTGGGAGGTTGGAGGAATGTGTGTGTGTGTGTTTCTGTGTTTCTACAAGGAGCACCTTGAAAGTCACACGTATAGGTAAAGATCAAGAACAATGACAGCCCTCCTGGGGTGTTGCTGTGTCACCTACGGATTGGCCTCTCTCCTGAAATCTTGAGACTTTGGCGCTTGGGTTCAAACCTCATGACCCTGGGGGTGCTGGTGAGGGGCCGTTGGCCTTACTTAGGTTTCTGCAGGCCCTCAGGCTGCTGACATCCAGCAGTGTTACTTTGTCCTTTGTTCCTGCTAGAGTCCGACGACCATAGCAGCCCTGGGCCCTGGCGTGTGCCGTTTGCAGTTTATTCTGGCTGACGAGAGTGTCTTTGTGCATCTCTGTGCCGTTGTGGGAGCCAGTGGGACGCTGTTGGTCTCGGTGGTTTTGTTGTGCTCTGCTCCCAGAGCCTTTCACCGCGCGCCCTGCACTGCCATCTCTCTGTCCCAGGCTCTTGCTCCTGGCGCTGTTTGCCTCATGGATTCCTTCCCCTCCTTGTAATAATTCAGCCTCTCTGTCTCTCTTCCTGTGAGACTCGGCTCTTTCTGTGCATTTCTTGACACATTTCTTTTCTCAGTAGCCAAGTACTCAGTCCCAAGGATTTATGGGGAAGCTTACGCCTCCTCCCCTGGATTGCAGAAGACGCTGTTGGTGTTCTCATCTGTCTCCTGTCTCTGGCCGGCACTGCCTCCCTCTGCCATTCACACATTCCTTTCCTCAGGGAATTGTAAACGAGTGAATTCCGTATCCGCTCCTGGGCCCATTGTCAGCTTTGTCAGCTTTACCGTCTAAATAGAGACTGTGAACGTTCCTTCTTCGTGAACCGCGTGAGGCAGAATTTCCTGCTTGGCTGTCTGTCTCAGAGTGTGCGTTTCAGCTTCATAGCCCTGCCCTTATTCTTCCGTCTGTCACTGGTACCCTCACACGGCTCTTGGCTTGCCCTGTTCCACCTTAGTTCATGGAACAGCTCACTTTTAAACCCTCTCGCAGGCTTTGATAAGATTGGTTTCCTTGGATAAAAAGTCGACAATGAAGTGTCAGTTTGAAAGCAGCGTGGGACTTCCCTCCCCCCTCCCGCCCCCCACAGATTTTTTTACCTTTATTTTTATTCATCTCATTAGCGGGCAAAGTTTACATGATAGTCAATTCATCTTGAAACGTCTACGTCACATATGTTACGTAGAAACTCAAAACCAGTGTTTGAGAGAAAAACTATTTTTAACTTGTGCAAATACAGTTTTTGAAGCACTTTTTGGTTTGTTTCCATTTCTTAATAAACACTTTGAAGAGGGCTTTTTGTTTACTCCTGGACATTTCAGGACTGCTCCGGAGGAGAGGGACCTCTCTTAGTTCTCTTTGAGGGGGATGAAAGTGAGAAGTTCAGTTTCTTGAGAACAAGTGTAACCAAAGAGGTGCATCTAGAACTTTCTAAGTCTGGACGGTTTTACTAAAGTTACTAACTTTAGTGTTAGGCTCACATGATTTTACTTTGTCCAAGACAGCAGGATTCTTAAAGCCATATTTATTTCTTATCTGTCATCCACTGATGAGAAGACTGGCCTCTTGTCCTTGGAGTCAGCACTCAGCCAACCGGTCTACTAGAGAGAAGGTAATAAGTCATCCCAGACTTTAGTCTCGCCGAGAACTCATCATGAAAGATGGGCTTGTCTGTCACATCCAGCTCCTGGAGTGCTGGAGCCAGTTTTATTGACTCTCCAGAGCCGATTATTAAATAGGAATTTTGTAAGCTGTTATTCAACCTTTGGTAACTGGACGTCAACCATGGTGGGAGTAGCTACACCATGGGAATTGGCAGAGGCTAACAATCAGGGCTTTTTTTTTTTTTTTCCCCAGAGCGCTGGTTCACCAGCACACCACTGCCTAGCCCCCATCTAAAGGGAAGGAATGTCACCTAGATGCCCTTTCAGAGTTGTCATGTCTGTTTCCCAAGAAGTGCAGTAATTAAGACCAGAACTCATTGTTCGAGGTGTTCTCCCTCTGCTCCCTCTGCCACAGGTGGGATCATTCACCCCGTGCTTGGCTGCTGCACTTGCATCTCCCAAGTGGGCAGATTGCTCCGTGCTCATTGGCAGGAGGTCAGTGGATGGTGGAGTTTACGGCCTCTCTGCACCAGGGGAAATCTAGTTTTCTGCTCTGGATCTGTGAAATGGAATCCAAACCACCTGTGGTTACCCTAACCACACGAATCCTGAATCCTGCCGGGGTCTTCTTAGGCTTCTCCTTTGAAGGGGAGGGAGCGGTTGCTGCCTCAGGCAAACAGTTGCTCCTGAGAGAGAGATTTCAGACTTGACTTTCCGCTCAGGGATTGCGGGGGCCAGACCCCCCAGGATCAGTCTCTTCTCTGCCATTGTCCACTGTTATTTGTCAGTCTTCCGAGTGGCAATTGAAAACATTATAAAAACAAAAACAAAAGACAACCAGTTTGTACATCAGTGCTAATTAAAAACTAAATAGAAGTTTCCCCTCCGAGGCCAAGTTGTCATTCTTAACTCACTACTTTATCCACCTCATACATCATCTCTCTCTGTTCTTCTGGAACAGATACGTTCCTTCCCCCGTGCTGCAGTGTGAGAGGTTTATTTTCCACACCGGCCTCCTGGCTTCCTTAGATTAGGACTTCTCCGTCTCGTTGATCTGTGTCTCAGAACCCCACTGGGTGCTTGCTGGCGCGGGCATGTCACAGTAGTTAGCAGTACGACGTCCTTACAGAGTCCTTGCCCTGCTGCCAGACACGGTGCTTGCAGACATCGGTACTTACTTTCCTAAGAACCGGCTTATTTTCCCCACCTTGGGAAACCCTGTGGTTGGAGGCTCCAGATAATCTTTCTCAGGTAAGGAAAATCGTTCCGTATTCATCAGAGGGCAGGGGTGTTGGTCAGTCCTTCTGAAGCCTTGGGCTTCCTGTTAGCCTGGTGCCTCTGAGATCCGTCCTGCCCCCTGAAGTCAACTGGCCCAGGGTGGTAGGAGCCTTGTCAGGAATCTTCCTTTGGCACCTTTGACGTCATTGCCCTGTATTTTCACGGAAGCCCAGCTCTTTAATCATTTGGTTTTGGTCAGTTGGAATAATGGCTGAGTTTGCCAGCCCCGAGGATGCTGACACATTTGCCAGATTCAGTGAGGATGTTGTGCTTTTTAATATCATAGTGAAACCTTCATGTTTTCACTGAGGGTGTGTCTTCATTAACCAAAATATCTCAGTATTTCTAAACCAAGTACACCGTCCCTATGTATACTGTGAAACCTCTCCCCAGCCCTTTCAGGTCATTTTCCACTATAAAAACTTGCTCTTCAAAAGCAAGTTTTTTTCCCTTCTGATTTAAATTTTCTTGTTTGTTTCTAGAAATAAGCACTTTTAAAAAAAAATGCAAAGTGTTGCATATGCTCTAGTAGTTCTAACTGCATAAGCACTCATTTCCTCTCAGGATGTAAATAGCCAGCATGTTTCTTGGTGTGGAAAGGGCATTTTTTAAAATGCCCACATAGGTAACACACTCTGAGAAGGTGTTTGAGGGAGGCACACCTTTGAACAAGGCCTCTAGCTGCAGTTGTTGGTGGCTCGTTACATTTTCTTTCTGACATTTCCAAAAACATGACTTTTTTTCTGACTCGATTTTTTTTTTAATTTAATTGTGGTAAAAGGCACATAACGTAGAATTTACCATCTTAACCATTTTTCATTGTACAGTTCAGTAGTGTTAAGTATATTCACATTGTACTACTAAGCTCCAGAACTTTTTCATACCCATTAAACACCAACTCCCCATCCCCCCTCCCCCAGTCCCTGGCACCCACTATTCTGCTTTCTCTCTCTATGAATTTGATGTCTCTAGGGACTTCATATAAGTAGAATTACACAATATTTGTCTTCTTGTGACTGGCTTCTTTCACTTAGCATAATGTGTTCAGGGTTCATTTGTGTTGCATGTGTCAGAATTTCCTTTTTAGGGCTGAATAGTATTCCACTGTATGTAGATACCACATTTTGCTTATTCATTCATCCATCGGTGGGCGCTTGGGTTGCTTCCACTCAATGATTTTTAAATAAACTTTTAAATTTTAGAAGACTTAGAGGAAAGTTGCAGAGATGGTACAGAGAGTTCCCATGTACCCCACACCCAGCTTCTCCTAGTATTAACATCTTGTACGGTACATTTATCATAACTAATGAACCATTGTCGACATGTTATCATTAACTAAAGTCCATCTTCTATGTTTTTTAAAAAAAATTACTCTCTTTAGGGTCACATCACTTAGAGGGAAAATATACCAGTTAGGTATAGAATTCTATACTTGGGGCTTCCCTGGTGGCGCAGTGGTTGAGAGTCCGCCTGCCGATGCAGGGGACACGGGTTCGTGCCCCTATCCCGGAAGATCCCACATGCCGCGGAGCGGCTGGGCCCGCGAGCCATGGCCGCGGAGCCTGTGTGTCCGGAGCCTGTGCTCTGCAACGGGAGAGGCCACAGCAGTGAGAGGCCCGCGTACAGCAAAAAAAAAAAAAAAAAAAAAAAAAAAAAAGAATTCTATACTTGGCTTTAAATCTGAAATAATTAAATCCCTGTCCTGTCTCTTCACAAAATTATAGGACGATCCTTTCAAAAATAAAGCCTTGTTATTTAGCAACAACGCCCAAGAATTGCATCTGGATCCTTTTCAGGCAGAAGACCCCTTCAAATCTGACCCATTTAAAGGAGCTGATCCCTTCAAAGGTATCTCATTTGGCACCCACTTTATCATTGAAAGGCTGTTTTGTGCCCCCTAGGGTTGTCCAGTGACTAGAACAGTTAGGAGGAAAGAAATTCTTTGAGCCTAATGGGCCTCTTGAGTTTTTCACCCCACCTGGTTATCTAAAGAGCTGTGGTGTTGAGGGGAGGGGGTGGGAAGAGCTTCAGGCTCACCAAGAGACATCCACGTTCAAGGGCGGCCTGCTTGGCCCTGAGACTCTGCATGCTTCAGTTCCCATCCACCTCTCGGGATTGATAATCAGATGTAGTAGTGATTATGGAACCACCTAGTAAACAGCAGATCCCCACGTAAACATCTAAGGCCTTAACGTGGTGAGTTCATCCAGATCCACACACGAGTCAAGAATAACTAAGAAGAATTCTAGAAACAAGATTTCCTAAGTTTCTTCAGTTTTTGCAGAGCAAAACAGTATTTCCAAGAAGGCTATCTGTACTTTTCTGAGAAAAATGCCAGGGCAGGGAGAGGGCAGAGGGAGTGCCTTTCCAGTTTCAGATTTGGAGTGGAAGCACCTTAGTTCTGAGAGATGAGTCAGGCAGCTCCCGAAGCTCAGATGTACCATGCGGCTGAGGATGGGGCAGCTCCAGGGTCCCAGGTTCCTGGAGCCCTGGGAAGGGATGGGGAGGGGCGGGGGTGAGGCAGGAGAGTAAAGCACTGTGTAGAAAGAGAGAGTGAATTCAGGCTTGCCCTACATTTTCCTTGACTTAGGCCCGTATTGAGCAGCCAACAATACTTTTCATTTTATCTTAGTTGTCCTCGCCATGACAAACTAACTGCCTTAGTCAGTGGCCGCCCCTGCTTCCCCACTTTGCTCTACCAAGGTCATTTCTACCATAGACCTGAACGGTCCTCTCTTCTCTAAATCCAGGTGACCCGTTCCAGAGCGACCCCTTTGCCGAACAACAGACGGCTTCAACAGGTAAAAAAAAAAAAGCCTTTGTTAAAAGAAACATTTTGTGGACTGGCTCTCAGAATATTCCCATTCCTAGTTCAGGTTGAGGGAAATGGGGAAACACCTTGCAGCCTCCTTTGCCAGGTCAGTTTCTGAAGGAACCTCCATTGTCCCTCCCTTTCACAGTCTGGTGCCCCTTCTTGCCAGTCGCACAGCATAATGAGAACTAGAACTAGAAAAGAAGCCCCTGATAGCTAGGCCACTGTTTGGACACTTGTGCCCGCTTGTGTCACCTGTGGTGGCATCAGGGTGTCCCGTTGGTACCCACATGTGGTGGCACTTCTGCCCACACATGCCAGGGAGTGGACTGGGAAGGACAGCGTCGCATTGCATAAAAACCTAGCATCTTGTTCCCTGCCGGTGATGGTGGCTTGCCCCTCCTCTAGTCACCAGGCCCACACCCCACATTCGAGGAGAATGAACGCACCCTGGGCGTGGTGTTGGGATCATGCTGCCTATTTATCTAATTTTTTCCCTTGTATTTGTTTTTTCTATTGAGGTGAAATTCACATAACACAAAATTAACAAATTCACATAACACAGATTAACCACATTTCATTGGCGTTTAGTTCATTCACTGTGTTATGCAGCCACTCCCTCTGTGTAGCTCCAGAACATTTCCATCACCCCAAAAGGAGACCCTGTCCCCATGAGCAGTCTCCCTAGTCCCACTCTCCAGCCCCTGCTTTCTGTCCTTATGGATTTACTCATATTATCTGTTTGTTCATATTATTTTTAAATCAGGTGTTATTGAGAGGTATAATAAACACACAACAGAACTCACCCATTTTAAGTGCAGAACTGGACAAGTTTTGACAAATGTGTATAGTTGTGTGAGAGAGAGAACATTTCCATTATCCCAGAAGGTTCCCTGGTCTCCCCCACCCCCTACCCCCCCCCCCCAGGTCTCTGGCAACCACTGACCTGCTTTCTGCCACTGCGGTTTTTACCTTTTCTAGACTTTCATGTAAATAGTGCCAGTCAGTTGTGTGTTCTTTTATATTTGGGTTCTTTCACTAGGCATAATGTTTATTCATGGGGCGTTTTTTTTCTTCTTTCCAAAACACCTAGATCCATTCGGAGGGGATCCTTTCAAAGAAAACGACCCATTCCATGGCTCTGCCCCCGACGACTTCTTTAAGAAACAGACAAAGAACGACCCATTTACCTCAGACCCATTCACGAAAAACCCTTCCTTACCTTCAAAGGTGAGTGACCCCGGAAAGGCTGCCTTCTGGTGCTGCCCACGTGCATACTCTGCGTGTGTGAAGGCAGCCCTTTCCATTCCCCACCCTCCGTGGACCGAGTCAGGGCCTCCATCACTCAGACTGTGAGTGCTAAGCCTGACGAATGAGGGCTGTGCAAGGCCAGGGGATTCCCCAGGGGCTGGCTCGAAGGCCAAGCCTCGTTACTGCTTAGCAAGGTGACCGTTACTGCCTATTCCTACAGAGGCTTGTCCCACGAAGCGAGGTGTCACATCCAGCAGTCCAGTGAGCCCAAGTCAGGGCGCGCTGTGTCCTGAAGAGCTGTCATTCCTCTGTCCCTTTCTGTGCCCCTTTACTTCAGCTCAGGCCCACCTGCTGGGTTCTCTGCTCTATCGTCTGCCCCCAGTGCCACTCCACCTCCCAACAAAGACAAAATAGAGCACCACACGCTCCCACAGGTTTCCATGTGACTGCTCCTGCCATCTTCCTAGTGCAAAGCACTGATGGTGACACTGGCATCAGCCAGCCTCAGTGGGTCCCCGCCATGGCAGGAGGAAGTCCAGACCCACAGCCTGGCTGCACTTAGTATGCTCCCCCGCCCCCCAGCAAGTAGTAAACCATACGTTTTGCACGTTAGACTCAACAGACTGGTTTAAATAGGTGTAAATGAGGATTTAAAAAGCAAAAAGTAGCTTTGTGATTGAATAGAGAATTTTTCTAAGTGAGGGCAATGTATAGCCTTCCTTCACGTTCTAGGCGGCATCTCTGTCCCCACCTTACCCATTCCCTAGTTTTTCACTTCTCCATGGACCTACTAGTATGTATCACTGGCCCCAGAGCTCCTTGAAGGCAGGGATTAACCTGTAACATTTCTATCTGCAAGACCTGTCACGGGATCCACCCCCCTTTCATTGCTGGTGTTGGTGGTCTGTGTTATCTACGTTTATCAATTTTGTCGATCTCTTCCGAGAGCCAACTTTTGGCTGTGTTGATTTTCTCTCCTGTTTGTTTCCTATTTCACTGATTTCTTCTCTTCATTATTTCCTTCCTCCCACTTTGCTCTTCTGTTTCTAACTTCTTAAGATACAACCTTAGGTCATCGATCTTGGATCTTCTTTTCTAATATGAGTGTTTAAAGCTATGCATTTCTTTTTTCTTTTTTTTTTTTTTTTTTTTTTTTTTTTGCTGTACGTGGGCCTCTCACTGTTGTGGCCTCTCCCGTTGCGGAGCACAGGCTCCGGACGCGCAGGCTCAGCAGCCATGGCTCACGGGCCCAGCCGCTCCGCGGCATGTGGGATCCCCCCAGACCAGGGCACGAACTCGTGTCCCCTGCATCGGCAGGCGGACTCTCAACCACTGCGCCACCAGGGAAGCCCTGCATTTCTTTTGAGGTGCTGCTTTAGCTGCATTCCATACATTTTGATATGTTGTATCTTCATTGTCATTCATTTTGAGATATTTTCCAGTTTTCCTTGTGAATGCTCTGTTGAACCTGGATTATTTAAAGTATATTGTTTCATTTCGAGATACTTTTTTCCCCCCTAGGTATTTTATAATACTGATTTCTAATTAAATCTACTGTTATTGGAGGACATATTTTGTATGTTTTCGGTCCTTTTAGATTTATTGAGACTCGTTTTATGGTCTGTGTTGGTGAACATGCTTTGTACACTTGAGAAGAATGTCTGTTTGCCATTGTTGGGTGTAACGTTCTGTGAATGCCAGTTAGGTCAAGGTGGTTGTTCTGATTGTCTATTTTTTCTTCCCTTTGGCCACGCCATGTGGCTTGCGGGATCTTAGTGCCCCGATCAGGGATTGAAGCCAGGCCACGGCAGTGAAAGTGCCCAGTCCTAACCACTAGACTGCCAGGGAGTTCCCCTTTTTTCCTTTTTTTAAATGTAAGGTATAGTTGATTTACAATATTGTGTTAGTTTCTCATGTACAGTAGAGTGATTCAGTATACATATTATATATATATATATATATATATATATATACTTTTTCCATTATGGTTTGTTACAGGACTGGTCATCTATTTTTATGGTTTTTGTTTGTAAGCTCTACCAGTTGCTGAGAGAGGGGTGTTAAAATCTTCTCCTATGATTGCAGAATTGTCCATATCCTCCTTAATTCTGTCAAGTTTAACTTCATGTGTCTTGAAGCTCTTTCAGGTGCCTACACATTCATGATTGTTGTGTCATCCTGATTCAGTGACCTTTTTTTCATTATAAAGGGTTCCTTTTTTCCTCTGGTGCTTTGTCTTAATCTATTTTTATCACATATTAAAATAACCACCTCATTCTCCTTATGCGTAGTCTTTGCATGATATATCTTTTTTTATCCATTTACTTTCAACCTGTCTGGGAGTTGAAGGATGTCTTTTGTGTCGAGCATGTAGTTGGGCCTTGCTTTTCTACCCAGTCTGGAAATCTCTGCCTTCAAAATGGAGTGTCTAGTCTGTTAACATTTAATGCAATTATTGATATGGTTGGATTTAAGTCTACTATTTTATTATTTACTTTCTTTTATCCTCTGTATTTTATTCCTCTGTTCCCCTTCTTCTGTCTTCTTTTGGATTATTTGAATGTTTTCTAGAATTCCATTTTCTGGTATCTGTTGGCCTTTTTTAACCATACCTTTTTTCATTATTTCTTAGAGGTTGCTTTAAGGATTACCATATACACTGTTAACTTATCATGGGCTACTTGGAATTAATATTATGTCACTTAATGTAAAATGTAGAAAACTTGTAATCATATAGGTCCATTTATCCACCCTCCCCCAAACAGTAGCATCTCTGTTATAGTTGTCCTATGAATGTAATACATCTAAATGTATTAAACTCCATAAGACAGTGTTTTAATTTTTACTTTAATCCACTGTATGAATTCTAAAGAGGAAAAAATAGTTATGTTCTTTTCTCTGGCTGCCTTAAAGAGCCTCTCTTTACGTTTGCTTTTTAGTAGTTTGTGTAGGGTCTGGATATGTTTTCCTCTGTATTTATGCTGCTGGGCGTTTGCTGAAGTTCTTACATCCATAAATTATGTCTTTCACCAAATTTGGTAAGTTTTCTGCCATTATTTCTTTGAAAAAAAATTTTTTTCTATTCTATTCTCTGTCTCTTCTCTTTGTGGGATTCGAGTTACATAGATGTTAGACCTTTTGCTATTGTCTTTACAGGTCCCTGAGACTGTTTCTTTTCATTCTTTTTTTCCTCCTTTTTCTTCAGATTGGGTAATTTCTACTGATTTATCTTCAACTTCACTTACATTTTTCTGTCATTTGCTGGTTAGCTAACCTAGTGAAGTTTTTATTCTAGATATTGTACTTTACATTGTTTGAGAATGTCCATGTTTCTTCTGTATAGTTTCCATTTCTCTACTAAGATCTCCTGTCTTTTTATTCATCTTAAGTGTTTTTTCCTTTATCTCATTAAACACAGTTATTGCTGCTTTAAAGTCATCCTCATCTGAGAATTCCAAAATCTGGGTCACCTTGAGATGGACTCCATTGATTGTCTTTTCCCTTGAGAACCGCATTTTTCAGGTTCTCTCTGTATGTTGAATAACTTAAAAATATATTCTGTGCATTGTGAGTGCTCTGTTGTGGAGACTGGATTCTGTTGCATTCCTCCAAAGAGTGTGGATGGTTTTATTTCAGCAGGCAACTAACTTGGTGAGACTCGTATTGCAAACTCTCCCTCTCTCACCTGTGGTTTCATTCCTGTGGCCTTAGCTGTAGGCTGCTCTGAGTCTGCCCACCCACACACAGTGTAGGGGTGAGCCTGAGACGTGGACAGAGCTTGTCATGGAATTTGGGGCTCCCATTCTCTGCCTCTCCTTTCTAGATCCCGCATCCCTTTCTCATGGCTGTGGTTGTCCTGGGGCTCCCTCCTCTGAGCTTCAGTCCAGAAAGACAGTGAGTTTTCTATTGGAGTCATAGCTCCCCCATACTCTCAGACTGTAGCTGTCAAAAGGGAAAGCTCAGGAGTTTCCTGGTCTAGTGGTTAGGACTTGGTGTTTTCACTGCCGTGGCCCGGGTTCAATCCCCAGTCGGGGAACTGAGATCCCGCAAGCTGAGCAGCGCGGCCAAGATAAAAACAACCACAGGGGGAAAAAAAAAAAAAACGGAAAACTCAATCTTGTACTGCTTTTTCTGCCAAGTTTCAGTTCTTTTCCAAAGTCTTCCTGCTTTGGTTCACTTCCTGGGTCTTCAGGTGATGACTTTTTTTTTTTTTTTTTTTCCAGTTCAGAGTGTTTATAGGTGTTATCTGCAGGAGGGGTTGGTCTGTTGGGACTTAACTCTGCCGGGATTTAGTTAAACATTATATCCTCCCCAAGGCTGGGCAGCAGATGTGGTGCATATAGATGTCGAGAAAGTTTGTGGTTGAATGAATGGATGATGAACAAAGGAACTGCTTTTCACTCTCTCCTCTCTCCTTTCACTCAGCTCGACCCCTTTGAATCCAGTGATCCTTTTTCATCCTCCAGTGTCTCCTCAAAAGGATCAGGTGAGACTGATGGCTTATTTTCCTTCTCACTCCTCCTCAGGCAGTGGAACGGCCCACCCATTTCCAAATATGGTGTGTCCTCAGTGTTTCTATCATTAGTAAGTGGACTCAGATCCTCGCCTGAGGCAGTGCAGCCAAAGCCATTCCCCTCTGGCTGCTCATCTTTCTGAGCAAGAACTGGCATCTTACTGGATGGAAAGGAAGCTTGGCGGTAGGGATTAATTTAGTAATAACACCAATGTATTAGTTACTCTTTGCTCAGTGCTCCTTATGAATCTTTGGTTCTAACCTTTGGATTTTTTTTCCTAAAGGAATCCAAAGTTTTACTGAGGCTTGTGCTATGGGCACTGGATTTGAGGGAACCTCCCCTCATAGCATAAAACTCTTAGGTGTGCCTTTAAGGGAGGGGAGCGTTTGCAGACTCCCCCCTTGCTTTTGGAAACAGGTTCCACTTGGTACTGCCGCCTTGCCTAACATCTTGCACTTGTTAGTTACAGAGTTTGATTTCGTAGGTGAGCTCGTGGGTTATTCTGGACAAATCGCACCACCCACCAAAGGAGAAAGCTCAGCAAAAATCTCTACCTGCAGATGACCTCCCCACATAAATCATGTGGGTGGCTGGTCGCCTCCCTCTCACTCTCCCTCCTGATCCAGCAGGACAGACAGCAGGCTCTCCTTCCACAGGGTGCTTGTCACTCCTTTGGTGACGGTGAACGATGCTGGCTTGCAGCACAGCCACAGGGCAGAGTCCCTCTGGCTCTCCCTGCACCGGCTCTCGTGGCCGCAAACCATCTGGCTGAGCTGCACCAACCATGAGCCAGAGTGGGTGGGGGCAGGGGGCCTTGTTGAGGACTTGCACCCGATTCACCACCCCATCAAACAAACGTGACCTCCATGGATCTCCTGCTTTGGGAGCCACTGAGAACCAAGAGGTGACACTTTCCCCTGCTCCCAGGAGGCGTGTCCTGTGAATGCCCTGTAACTCCTCCTCTGCTGGTGCTGCTTGCAGGTCCCTTTGGAACCTTAGACCCCTTCGGAAGTGGGTCCTTCAATAGTGCTGAGGGCTTTGCCGACTTCAGCCAGATGTCCAAGGTAAAGCCCTTCCCACGGAGCCCCTGTGCCTCTGCCAGTGTCCTTGTGCCTCTTGTCGTGGTCTTGTCGTGGGCTGCCAGGTGTAACTGTTTAATGCCACATATATATTTCTTTGGCACCTGTCAAACTCTGAAATGTATCCTCATGTGCGGTCGTGAGTCAGCAGACGGGGTCTAGAAAGTGCCCATGGCTGTGGCTGGACCCACTTCCCTTTCTCCAAGCGAAACTGCCAGAGCCCTGAGTCCATCCCCGAGGCGTAAGTGCTGCGGGCTCCCCGCTACTGCCACTGGTGTCTGATGGCAGTCAGACCTCAGGTGATAAAGTCGACTCTGTGGCTGAACAAAGTTGAGAAGGTCTTGGGCCCTGAGGGCCAGGCCTGGCGTGCAGCCCGCTGAGGCTGGAACCATGGGCCGTGGGCCAGAAGGCGGGAGGTGTGTCTGGAGCTGCCCATGGACAGAACCCGAGAAGGATGTGGATATCGAGGGCTAGGCTCGGTGAATAAATATGCAGGTGAAAAGTGAGCCATTCAGGAAGGACGATAGTCACTCCTGGTTGGACTGGATGGTGTCTACGCGGCCATAGTTACATAAACTGACTGTGGATGTAGTCCCGCAGATGGTGTTAGAGCTCTTTCGAGAGGGGCTTGGAGGGTGGTGCTTAACGTAGCAGGAAGTCAGTAGATATGTCCAAAGTGGACAGATCAAGAAATAAGAGTAGAAGCCCACGACTGAGAGGTAAATTCCAGAAGAAACTGCTAAGAAGTCGAAAATGTTGGCCTAGGTGAGTAGGTCTGCTGTTCTTTGTTCTAACCTTTAGTGTCCCTTGGTTTTGACCGTGAGCCTGTGTTTCTTTGCCAAGAATTAAGGGAAGCAGCGTTAGGTGTGCGCATCTTGGCCTCGGTGGGTGAGGGTGGGATCCCTCACAGATAAAGAGCTGCGTGTGGCACAGCCTGTGGCCGCGGAGCCATAAAGCCCTGCATTCTTTGTTTAGTCCACCTGTCTTTCCCAGCCGCCTGCTCTAGCCCAGGTACTGTGAGCACTGGGGGGCGACCACATTCAGATACGGTTCCTGGCTCCTCGCTGGTGGGGGTGGGGTGGGGAGGGAGCCCCCCGGAGTGTGGGGAATGGGCACCCACGGTGGGGAGTCCTGGGCCCCCGGCACCACTCCCCCCTCATGCCAGCTCCTCAGGGCATCCTGCGTGCTTCCTCCACGTTCACTCAGCCCGCGGGGCTCACGACTGTCTGGGCGCTGATTACTCGTGGTTAGCAACATGTGATTGTGGTGCGTGGCTTCCGAGAAACATTTGGGATTTTGTTTATGTTTTCAAAGAAACGCGCGAGTATAAACTGTTGAGGTAGCAAATGTAGCTTCTGGCCAGAGGCAGAGCATCTGTTTGCCCATTGGCCGCCGCAGAAGGGAGCCCAGAGGTGCTGGAGTTTCGGCCTCTCTCCTTCCAGTGCCTGGAGGGAATGAGCCTCCATCGCTCGTATGGGAACTGTGACGCTGACGGTCGGGGTGCCATCTGGGATCAGCCAGAAGGGACCAGGGCCTGAGACTTGCCCTCATGTTTGCCTGTCACTGCGTGGCTGTTACACACACTCCTTGAGTGGAGCTGTGTGTCCTTGTCTTCTGTCCGTGCTTAGCGAGTGGAAAACCATCCCCTGAAATGAGAAAACTTCTGCCACACGGGGGCGGCAGTCTCCAGGGAAGGGGTTCGCACTGTATTCTCAAGCTGGCACAAGTGGGCCCTCTCCCTGCTCAAGGCCGAGGAGGGAGTGAGAGCTAGCAGTGCCCCCGAGCTGGGACAAGGACAAGGGCATGAACAGGGTCCTCTGTTTCAAGAAGCACCTGAGTTGAGGCTGTGTGTGGGGTGGCCAGCCTGGCGGGGCCCCGGATGGCAGGAACGGCCGCGTCTCCCTCCTCCAGGCAGTGCCTGCGTTTCCCATAGCTGCAGAAACACCCCAGAGCCGGGCAGTTCAGAACCTGGCCCTTCCCTCCTTCTGCCCGTTCTAACCTAAAGTTGCATTTTCCCTTTTCTAATTCCGCTTTCCCTCTCCTTGTCCTCGTGTCCCAGATCAGGCTGCACACACGTGCACTTGTGACTTCAGGGCCAGTGCCCCTTCCTGTTCGTGGCGCTGGGCGGGACGGAGCTGGATGGGGCCATGGAAAGTTTGTCTCCAGTACTCCATTGTTTTGTTTCCATGATTCCATCAGCTCCTGATCTCATGCCACTTGCCCAACTGAATACAGGGCCCTAACCTCATAGGTCTCTGTTTTTCCCTTTTGGTTCCCTTTCTGTTTTTCAAGAACAACATTGTGTATATAAATAAAATGCTGAAGGAAATGAAAGTAAAGTGGCAAGAAGGTGTTTTTTTTTTTTTTTTTACTTCTTGGTTTGTGTGTGTGTGTGTGTGTGTGTGTGTGTGTTTTAACATCGCTATCTTTTCTCCACCTGAGTGGGGTGGGGAGGCAATGCACGCTGGCGATGCATGCTGGCTCCCTTTCTTAACTTCACCCTAAATTAGAGTGTCCTCCCTCTGCCTGGCAGCGCTAGAGGAGAGTGCCAGCCAGCAGTCTGACTCCAGTAGATTCCTTTGGGAAGTTCTCTGGGCTTGCACCCTTCGTTGAGGTCCCTCAACACCTGAGAAGATTTTTCTAGACAGTATTACCTTGCTTTAAGAACACATTCCCCAAAATAGATTTCAGAGAGCATCTGAGAATAAAAACAAGACTCTAACTTAATTATTTCACTCCTCCTGCCCCCCCAAAAAAACCACCTATGAAATACTTGACTGCCCATTGTCAGCCCATTTTCAGTTGTTTTTCAAGCGTGCATCCCTATTTAGGTCTTTTTTTTTTTTTTTTTTTTAAGTTGAGAGTCGTTTGCTTTAAATCAATTCTTTAAACCGTGAATCTCTTAGAGCTGCTTCTCATATAGTAGCTTTTCTGTCTGTCCTTTTTTCTTTTTCTTTTTTTTTTTTTTTTGGAGCACACTTCACTCTAGCCCAGCCAGAGAGCCCCTACCGGCTTTACTGAAACCCCTCTAAAAATAGCAACTTTCCCTGAAGCCGCAGCCTGAGTAGGAACCAGTCAGGTCCCAAAGGAAGCTTCTTGGGAAATTTCAAGTCATGAAAATTAGGATTCGGAAATGACGCAGGCTTTTTGGTGTCAGAAGTGATATAATTCCCTGCTGTGGGCGAACCAGGCGCTTACAGTTGGAACCCTTTCACCTTGGAGCGGGCCCACTGGCTCCGTGGGTTTAGACAGACGAGGGGGCGGAGAGTCGGCTTGGCCCGTGGAGTCTCCAGCCAGCCGGGAGGCTCACTGCAGCTCGTGCTCCAGGCTGGGGGTTGCACGGGCTGAGTGGACAAGGGCCCCGTGCACCCCACAACTCTGGGGGGCGTCACGTGCAGAGAGCCCTGGGTGTCCCTCTACACCCTTCCCCAGAGCTGGCACCTTCGCAGCACCCAAGACAAGAACTGGGGCCCACTCAGGGGCCTCGGGGGCTGGTCGCGCCTCCACTCTGCCAGGAGATTGGTTTTGATTCCCTCCTGCCTGTCTCAGGTTGTGGCGAGGGTAGCAAGAGTCCTAGACCCAGGCTGTGTCCTGGGAACGGCAGAAGCAGAGGCACCAGCATTCCCTCGCTCTCCATCTCCTTAGCCCCCACTGCGTCTTCTTTCCCAACCAGCAGACCCTAACCCACTCACTTTAGAGCTAAGCTGCTGGTCGACACGGCACCTTAGCTCTACTGCTCTCTTCGTCTGGGAAAGGCTCTGTAAATGATGGGAAGCAGCAGAAATGAAGCATCGGTGGCCGATGGAGCGTTTGCAGATTCTTGCGGGCATCCAAGAGAGTTCTAGTCACATCCACATCCTTGGCGTGATAATAATCGTGCTATCTTTGTGCTGATGCGGTCGAGGCGCCACCGGAGCAATTTATGCATTACCTTTCGTTTTCCTGCCACAGCCCTGCAAGCTGGGGCCTGTCATTATTGTTGTTTCATAGACGAGGAAACGGAGGCACGGAGCCGGTAGCAGGGCCTCCAGATCCCACCCCAACCACTGTGCTCCGCAGCAGACATTCTGGAAACTCGAGCAGCAGGTTTTGCAGAGACTCCCAGACTTTTGTACCGAAAAGGACAAGCGTCACAGAGCCTGGGAAAGGGGGGGAGCAGCAGTGGAGGGAGGGACCTCCTCGCCCCGCTGCAGCCCTTCTGGCTCAGAGCTTCCCGGCGGGCCCAGGTGGTCTTGGCAGGGAAATGAGTCTTTCCCATTAGACCCCATCCTCCCCAGGGCCTTCTGCCCTGCTCTGCCTCTTGCCTGCATCTGCGCATGTCTCCCTCATGGGCATGAGGACAGTCCCCAGACCTCCTGTGGGGGGCGGGGGGCGGGCTGCCAGCAGCCAAGGGCAGGGCCTGAGAGCCCTGGCCCAGGAGGTGGATGGCGTGGGTTCCCGCCCTGACTCCCCCACTGAGGTGCTGTGTGACTAGCAGGTTAAGGCATCTCCTCCCCGTGCCTCAGTTTCCCTGCGTATAAGATAGAAGTGGTGACAGTAGGACTTGTCCCAAGGCCGTTGGGAAGATGTGAGAAGATCAGCGAGCGTCTCCTACCCTGGCGAGTGAGCGTCTCCTACCCTGGCGGCCCCAGAGGCTTGTGGGGAGGAACCAGGGCGCCCAGTGGGCTTGGCTGAGTGTGCAGCAGCCACTCCGGGCCCCCTCCTCCTCCCTGTGGGCTGGCCGCCTCTCTCCCACCTGAGACTAGTATCTAGGTACCAGGGGCAGGGGCGGCCGCATCCCCGTCCCCGTGACCGGATCCGGAAGAGGGGGAGCCGCGTCCCTGTGACTGGCATCAGCCTTTCTCCCCACTTCTCCAGTGGTGGGTCGGAACCAGATTACCTAAGAAGGTCCCACAAGTGCACTCTTGTGTTCCTGCTTTGTTTTGTGTCCCTTGACCTGCCCCACTGGGGAGGGCATTGCAAGTGCCCCTCCTCACGCAACCCCCCCTCCACTGCTGCTGCGTGTGGCCCACCCTGTCCCACTGCGCGTCTCCTTTCCTTTGCTTTTTGAGGACCTTATCAGCACTTTCACCCCCGTGTCCACCAATTCCTTTAGTGTCTAGCAGCTATGAATCTCCTTGCTCTACTTTTTCCTAAATGTGGTCTCCCACCTCTGTAGAAAGCAGTCTCCTCCCTTTGGGGTGCAGCTCTGGCTGTCTGTGCTTATCCGTCTGTCGGTGGAGGTTTGTTGTGCCCGGTACTGTGCTGGTGCTCCAGGTGAGGGTGCACAGGTAGACAAGTCCCTGCCTGCTGCAGGCAGTTGGCAGGTGTGCGCCCTGTCACTGGTACTTGCCCTTCAGGCAGCTTGCCCCAGTTAGGCGAGAGGGGCCTGAGTACCCATCACTGTGGCGTGATAGTGTGTGTCCCGTCAGCTCCCACCAGGATGTCCGAGCAGGCAGTTAGTGGGAAAGGGTGTCAGGGAGAGCTCTGGGGGCGACAGTGAGGTCTAGCCAGTCTCTGAGGAAGAAGAGGGGCTTGAGGTGGACGGGGTGGGCTGAGCCCCCAGTTGGGGACCCTGTATGTATGGAGGCCTCGAGATGGGGCACAAGGGGGTTCCAGGCACCAGGGAACTGGCCAGGAGAGGGTTGGGGCAACTGCAGGGATGAAGCTAAAGCCCTGGACAGTGGCAGGTGGGTAGGGTGGTGAGGGGCTGTGAGGGAGGCCCTGCGTGACTTGAGGAGTGCTTGGAAGTTACCTTCAAGCTTCAGGGCTGTTCAGTGCTACTACCCAACCCCCATCTACCTATCTCCCTACCTGCCTGGCAGCTGTACCTACCCATCTACCCACCTGCCCACCCATCTATCCAGGCATCTCTCTGTTGCTGGTTGACATGGTCCCTCCTGGGTCTGAGGTGGTAGATGTGGAGATGGGTGGAAGCAGGAGGAGGCTGGGGGAGGGTCCGGGCCAGAGGTGACAAGAGCCCACTGGAGGCAGCGATGACTGTGCCCACGGGGCTGTGGTGGGCTCTGACCTGAGCCACTGGGTCAGGCAGCCCACGGGCGCAGAGAGGGTCTGGTGCCGCTCTGACCCAGCGCCTGACACTGACTGAAGGGGGAGATGCTGGGCGCATCTCTGAAGTATGAGCAGGAAGCCCAGGGGACCCTGGGGTCAGGAGAGACCTGATATCCCCCTGTGGGTGGCAGGGAGCACCCCACCCCCACCCCATGTCAGAAGCCCGTCGAGGCACCAGGCTACTCTCACCTGCTCTGTGTGTTTGCTGGCTGCTCCTCACAGGCCAGAGGACCCCGGCTGTTGAGGGTGGAGGAAAGTTGGGGGGGCTTGTGAGAGACCCTGGGCCCGAGTGGCGGCCGTGCTGTGCACCCCGGAGGGCTCGGTGGACGTCCGCTGCCTCCGTGTTAACGATTATTTCTGCCTCTCTTTCGTGTCCTCTCTTACAGCCCCCAACTTCTGGCCCTTTCACCTCCTCCTTTGGAGGGGCAGGATGCTCAGATGACCCCTTTAAAAGTAAACAGGACACTCCCGCTCTGCCTCCGAAGAAACCTGCTCCTCCGCGGCCTAAACCGCCCAGCGGTCAGTACGCTTTCTTCTCTCACAGCCACCCGCCCACCGTCGCCAGGTGGCGGGGGCACTGAGGGCCCCTCCTTTTACCAGCCCAGAGTAGAGCAGACGCTGCAGGGCCTGCACTCAGAGCAGGAGGGTCTCCCCTCCGCCCTGTCGCCTGGGTCTGCACACACTGTGTGCCTGGGACATGCTTCCTGCCCCACCTGCCCTCGCCTCGTCGTCTGAGCCCCTTGGCTCCGGGCTCTATGTGGGGCTCCAGGGTGGTCTCCGGAAGGCCAAGAGCTCAGAGCCCTCCTTGCGGTCGGGAGAGCTGCCGCATGGCCCCCGGTTCAGCATGCAGTCGGGGCCCCTCCGGCCTCCCCACCCGACCCGAGCTCTTTCCCAGGTTGGCTCAGGGAGGGCCCAGGGGTGGGGATGGCAGCAGCAGTGGCTGAGGCCCCCCCTCAATCCAGTGCCTCCAGACTGGTTAAGGACTTGGGGAGGGGTTGGGGGGGGTCTTCCTTGGCCGTGTTTGATGTGAGAGGAGGCAGGATGACTCGGGGCTCCCTTCTCCTCCGCTCCAGCCCCAGCATCTAGGTGGATGGCTCCGAGCAAGGGGTTTCCTGTAGACTGTACCTCTCCTGGCTGCGGTGGTGTGGCTGCTTTCTCTCAGGAGTGAGCCTGGCATGTCCGCCTGAGGATGCTGAGGACTGTTAGCTCAGGCAGGGGACCTCTCTTACATGAGGGCGATAGGCCAACAGGCCAGGTTACCAGACTCAAAAGCAGAAAGCTATTGCTCCAAGCGGCAGAGGGATTCACTGCAATGTCCCAGTCCATTTATCTGTCCGCTCTTCATCATTCGTGCTCATCTCCCAGCAAAGTCACCTATGTTGTCCTTAGACTTCTGGGTGGCCACAGGAGAACCACACGCTCCCTCGGTCGTGCCTTCTGTTCCACAGCCTTCCTCTCCCCGGTCCTTTCTGTCAGAGGGCGGTGCTCTCCTTCCCGCCCGAGCTCACCCTTCCCCATCAGTCTGCCCCGGGGACTCGCCTTGGCACCTTGTGGTCATCAGTGCAGGCCCCCAAGCTCTCTAGTTTCAAGGGGTCATCAGTCCAAGGCTGGCCAGTCTTCCTACACCTGCCACTGGAGCCAAACAGAGGGGAAGCTATTTAAAAACGCTCCCTCTCCCCTTCTGTCACCTGGGCTGCCCAGGGCTTTCTCTCAGGAGGACAGGAACTCCGCCTGCATTGCCCAGTTTGGCCTCCTTGTGGATGGGTCATGAGAGAAAGCACGACCAACAGGCGGGGTGAATTTATAACAGGTTTTCTGTGAACTGTGAGCAGAAACACACACATAAAGAGATCACTTCTGTAAGCCACGCATCAAAGGCATTTCTCATAAAACGGGGGAGAAAAGCAAAAGCAACAAAGGAATTCCCTTGTGTCTGTGAGAGGCCGCGTATATATACCTTAGAGGCAGTGGCCCTTAGGGAACCCCTGACAGTCTCCTGATGGAATGACATTGGGCCTTCTCACTCCGCCTGAAAGATGGGAGCCACAGCACACCTGCACACACGTGCACACGCAGTCACACACTGCACTCGTGCACACGCGCTCACAGTGCTTGCATACACCTGCATGCACACTGCACACGTGAAAGTACACACACACGAGTGCACACACGCCCAGCAGCTCAGCATCTGTCGGGCCTTGTGGAGGAGCTGCTCCCCTCACTGGCTGTGGCAGGCGCAGAGCTTCACTCTCGGGGTTTCTTGGAAACACTCATCTCAGCCTCCTCCCCTTCCCTGAACCAATGCTGGGCGCTTTTGAACTTGCCCTCCACTGTCACCTCCCCTTGTGTCTCCCTCTGCGAGCCTCTCCACCCCGCCTGGGCTTCTGCTTTCAGTGGGTCGTGGACTTAGAAAGCAGAGCCCGCCAGAGGCACGGCTCACCTCCTTGGAGCTGACTTCAGGGCTCGGGCTTTTTAGAGCGCTGTCCACGTTTGGGGAGGTTTGGCCCTGTATGCCGGGGGTCTCAGGCTGCCTTTGCTCGTGGCTTTGGGCTGCCGCAACCTTGCTGTGCCACAGCCTGCTAGGTGCCAGGTGCCCCGAATATCCTCTTCACATCACAGCCCTCAAGGTGCACGTGCATGACTGTTTGCTTGCCAGATTCCAGCAAGACCCGCAAAGACGGGGCAGGCACCATGATGCCCTCTTACCGGAACTGGAAAGGGAAGTGAGAGAGGTCACGTGTGACCCAAGGTCACGCAGCAAGGTGGTAGCAGGACCAGCCCTGGACCCAGGGACCACCTCCACCCCCCCGCCGGCCTCCCACCCCCATAGACAACTGTAATGAGAATCAAGCTGTGAGGTTCGGGTGCTCCGGACAATAGTCAGCTTGTGTGCAGTGCTTAATCTGTGAGCGGCCACGATGTGTCTGCGTAGAGGCCTAAATGTCTCTCGTCTGGTTCTCTTACCTAGAAGCAGTGGCTGAACAGGAAATCCCTGCGTTGTACACACTGCTGGGTGGTAGGTACACACTGTGTGGCGGGTGCCGCTGGAGCACTTCCAGTGATGTTTCTGCTGTGATTTCATACTAACCTCTAACAACCTGGAAATTGCTGGCTGTGCCGATGCCGATGTACCCACGAGGGACACCTGACCCAGCAGGTGGATGTAGGTGGGTGGGGGGCATTTGGCTCTTTGAGGGATGCGCAGGAAGGTGTCCACCCCACGCTGCTTCCCTGATTGAGGGAACTGGAGCCCAGCTGTGCACACTGCTCTCCCCTCCCCCATCCAGGCCGCAAGGAGCAAGGCCACTTAAACAGGAGCCGCCTGGCAGTTATCCGGTTCTTAGCAAGACAGGTCAGCAGAGGAGAGTTGGAGGAAGTCCCACTCAGAACGGTTGTTATGAAAGCATCAGGCCTGGCTCTTGTTTTCTTGGCTGCTAAAGATGAGAAGCAACCAAGAAGATGGCCAAGTGTTGTTGTCATTGTTTTTGTAAGAAAACAAAGTCCAGCAGTTTGCAAGGGAGGGAATGGAATGTGCTTTTCTGCTCATCTTGCTGACCCAGCCTTTTCCCACTTCGAGGGGCCGCGTGGCCAGCATGTGGCAGTGGCCACCTTCACCTGAGAACGCCAGGCGGTCACGCTCAAGGGCCATCCTGACACGTGGGGGAGCGTTGGTCCCAGGTGGCTGAGCTGGGAGGAGATGAGGCAGGTACCCTGCTCCCGGGGACGTGTGGCCCTGGCGGTCGAGCTGTGATCCCGCGAAGGTAGGCGAGTGGAGAGTCCAGCCTGCTGGGTGATAATGATTTTTCTGACAGCCCACACACACAGCTTCGTACCTGCACTCCAAAAACCAAGAGGAAGGAGTGGGCTCTTCTGTAACCCTCGCCGCCCCACGTGTGAAATGGGTCTGACTGGCCACATTCCCACTTGAGGCTTGTCTGCAGGGGACCCAGAGGTTTCTAGAACCCTGCCAGGTCTTTGCGCCTGGAGTCGGCTCCGATGTGTGAGGCCAGGACAGGCGAATCTGATGCCGTATCCCTCCAGCATCTGGGCCACCTGTCCCACTAGAATCCCGAGAGGCTGTGTGATCAGGATGGTTTCACGTTCCAGCCTCTTCCATCTCCCTGAGGGGCTCTGGGCAAGTGTCTTAACCTCGCCGAACCTCAGTTTCCCTGCCTGAACATGGGACCAACTCTGGCCTAGCATGTGGCCTCTCTGGTAAGTGCCTTGCACAGTGATTACCATGATGGGCATGGTGTGCATCCCCCAACCCATCCCCAGGGTACAGAGACCAGGACTCGGGGTCCTCCTTCCCTAGCTCCTTTCCCGGGAAAGACAGAGGCTGGGCCTGAGGTGGACATATGCGTACAGGGATTTATCAAGGGATCCTTTTCCCCCATGAGATTGCAGTTTAGCAGAAATCTTTGCAGTTGAAAAAAAGTCAGAGCGTGGGTAGTTGAACTTCAAAGAGGTCTCCAGGGTCCTCTCTGGCGAAGCTCAGCTGTCGTCACTCGTGGGACCAAATGCACGTTTGGGTCTGAGTTACTCCTGGTTTTTGGGGTGCCATCTCTTGTGCACCAGCGGCTTCAGTTTTTACATTCTGTGGGAGCTGGTTTTTTGTTTGTGTTTTTAAGCTTGATTAAAGATTAATTGACATGCGACAAACACACGTATATAAGCATCAGCCTGTGCAGTCACAGTGGGGATCCCACCAACTGGGACCCTCACCAGGGTTCTCTGGGAAAGAGTTCTGGTGCCATAGGTGTGTGACCGGCACAGCCCGCGGCTGGCTGTCTGCTCTGACCCAAGCCAGAAAGTGGACCTTTGGGGGCTGTCAAGAATCGCCCTCTGTGGCATGTGCACGGAGCTTTGGCGTCAGCGCTGAGTTCTCTGTGCCTGGAGGTCTTTTCTAGAAAGGTCTATCAAGGTATGAAATGACCAGCAGGTGTCTGTTTGGGGTAGAGAGAATTGGTTTCTTCTAGGCAGATGCAAAACAGACCGTTCTGGCAGCCGCCGAAACCTGTCCGTTAGAGTTAGCGCTGGCACACCTCCCCCAGGTAAACAGCGGTGTGCTTTCTGCAACGGACCGGAGATCGAGATCAGTCAGAGCTCACCGCTGAAGAGTTTCTAGGTAAAAGTTGTTGATTTGCAAAGGGAGAAACAGATTTTTTTTTTAAGTGCAGGAAATGGCTGTGTGGGTGTCAGTGATTGGGCCTCGCGCCTGCGGCGACAGATAGCGGGATCCTGTGCCCCGGGCCCCACCCTTGCCACTTCCTGCAAGTGCAGCCCCGCGTTGCGGTTCCTGCAGCGCCCGGGTGACACCAGCTAGCGCGCCTTCACCGCTAACCAGCCAGTCACCTTTAACCTTTCCCCAATTTAATTATTATTACTGCTAATAACCTTTGCACCTTCAGGATAAAACCATGCACACACTGGTGATGTCTTTCTGAACCCTTCCCCTTCCCATAATTCTTCCAACACACACAGGACAATGGGATACCATTTAACTGGGGTCCTGTTTGGTTCAAGTGATTCTCAAAAAGTAAATAGATAAATAGTCATTTCTCCCCTAGAACATGAGTCCCCTCCCACAGCCGTGACTGACTCCACACAGGGTGACTGGCTGCGGAATCTTTCTCCTGGGCGGTTTTCTGGTTGCCACCCACTCTTGGGCCAGCCCGCTGGCTCGGTAGTCTGCTTGACCGTCCCGGGAGCTGCCACACAGGACTCGGTCAGGGAGGACACCCCGGGTTCGTCCGTGGCGCCAGCCCAGGTGTGTGCTTGGCTCTGAGATGCCAGGCTGGGGGTGAAACCAGGGTGGTCATCCTTGGCCCGTGTGGGTTCTGTCCCCTTGTTTATTGCACAAGATCCACTCTTAAAATGGCTTCTCCAGTTGAGCCGTGCGGTTAGCACCTCAGCCTTGAGCTTAACTACTTTAATTCCGTTCCCACGATGATTTCAGAGAGATAATTTGGTGGGTACCTGTGAAGTTCTAGAACGGGACAAAAGCAGTTCACTGCCAGCTCGAGGAGCCTGGAAAATTGTGGCAGTTGCCAGCCAGCCAGGGTTGGGGTGCTCCAGGGGAGCCTCAGGCGCCCAGCCTGGCAGAGTCCTCCTTTCCCACAGGCCACCCCCTGCCCGCCGGGAGCTTCTGTGCCAGGGCTGGGCGGGACCCCTGACAGCATGTGCTCGAGAGCCGGCTCCCAGCAGAGGGAGAAAAGTCATTGTCCTCTCAGCCTCTTAACCTGTGAAACGCCTGGAGATGAATTGCTCTTTGGGGTGAATTTCTGTTCTGCAAAGTTGGCAGAGTTCGAAAATAGAAGCATTTGCCTACCTTAGCACACGCCCACCCTCCTGCACCCGGAATCGAGCGGTGGATTGAGTGGGAGTTGAGTGACGCTTTTGTTGCCTGTTGCTCAGTGGGGTGCGAGTGCCCAGGCTTGGCGTTCTGGAGCAGAGGAGTCAGGGCTCAGCCCGCTGGGCTCTGGCGGCGGGGTGTAGCGGGGCCTCGGGTTGGCGTGCAGGCTCGCAGAGCGTGGACTCTCCTCTCTGCCGTCTGTGCATCCGTGTGAGCAGACAGCAGCGGCCACCTGGACCCCGGCCCCCTCCCCGGCCACCGGGGGAGTGCCTCGTGTACCTGCCCCCAGGCCTCCCGCAGCCCCTTGGCTCCACCTACAGCAAGGTGAGGGGGCCCAGGAAGATGTTCCCTGTGCAGCCCTTGCTGTTCTGATGGGATGAATGTGGTCCCTCATCCCTCCATCTCTCACATTCAGAGCACTGAGTCAACCCCCCGCCGCCACCATTGTCAGTTGCAAAACAGCACATGTGTGTATCTGAGTGGGTGGTGGGAACTGGCCGTAAAGGGAGTGAGAGTGGGCGGGTCCCCCATCTACTGCAGGCTCTCTCGGCTCCTTTCGTGCGGCCCCTACAACGGAAGGGGGCTCCGGGTGGGCTCTGCACCCCCCCCTCCAGTGCACAAATGCCTTCAAACTGGCTTCCAGACCCGCTGTGTGGCACCCTGGGGATTTTGTTAAATGTGGGCACAGCGCTTCTCTGCCCGTGCAGTGGGGCGTTCTGGCAGCATTGGCACTGCTCTATAGGGAGGAACAAAGCCTGGGCCACCATGGCCCCAGGGCTCTCCCCACCAGGCTGTAGCTAACATCTCCCTTGTCCCCCCCGCAAGGCACCCTAGGCCCCTCAGAGGGACGAGGCAGGCCAGCACACAGGGCTGATTCAGCAGAGTGTGTTGCAGGCGCAAATCAAAGAACAAATATGATTTTTCCAAAAGCAGAACTGTGAGACCTGCCAGTCTGCATTATTTTAGTTGCGAAGACTGATTTGTGATTTATAAATTCGTTTATATGTCATGTACCCCCTCCCCGTTTTTCCTGCAGAACTAAAGTAGCCCCTGTCAGGTTTCTTATGAATGTCTTAGGAGCTTTTCATGGAAACCTTGAAAATTGTATTTTTCAGTCCAAAGGATATTTGTCTTTTGAGGACCCCGAAAGTGTGGCTACTTTCCCCCCTTCTCTCCTTTTCCTTCTGACAGTGCGAAGACCCCACATCCAGTGCGCTCCTCAGCCTTGACTACCCCGGGCACCTCACAGAGAATGAAAAACGCATCAGTTCAGGGGGCGCCTGGTGGATAATAGTAAATATTTGTTCAGCTTTTCTCAACAATTCAGAACCAAACCTCATCCTGTTCCCTTCAATGCATTAAGCAGATTTTTCTTAAAATTCAGTAAATATTTTTAGTGGAAAATCTCAAGACTGTGATGGTGGGGACCTCAGATTTTATCTGCCGGTGCTGTGCTGCTTGGCACGGCTTTGATCTGCCGGGTTTGCCTTCTCCTCGCGTGTGCATCAGCCACAGCGAGCGGGGCTGGTGTCTGCAGGACTCCTCGCTGGCAAGCCACTTGGGTGGCCCTGTGGGTCACGTCCTGAGAAATTAGCTCTCCTCGCTCTCCCGCCCCATCCCGCCACGGGGGGACGTGTGTTTTTCACGTGTGTTGGTGAAAAGCGATCTTCTTCAGTAAAAAGTTCCCAAGTGATTATGGATGTGAAAGGTTGTGCTCCGGACAGCCTGCTTTCTCTCTCCCTGCAGTTAAGCTTTTTTGGTGGGTTTAAGGGGGCAGGAAGGGAGGCACCAAGGTGACAAGGAGTGCCTCCTCCCAGCCACAGCTCTCCTGTGTAGTATGACTCTCGGAAGCCTGGAGGTTGTGTAGGCGTCCCCTATAGTATAGGACAAGTGACAGTTGTGTAGGTGTCCTCTGTAGTGTAGGACGAGTGACTGTTGTGTAGGTGTCCCCCGTAGTGTAGGACGAGTGACAGTTGTGTGGACGTCCCGTGTTGCAACGAATGGCAGTTTGGGAACGTCCTGTGTTGTGTACGGTAGTAGCTCAGGTGGGGCAGCTGTCCTGACCACAAACCTTTGTTTTTTATTTTTGTGTTTTGTTGTTTTTGTATTTAAGTCTCATCTACAGAACTGCATTTTCCAACTGCAGCCCTCAATCTTATAAATAGAACGCAGCAAGTATCTGGTTGGGATGAAAACATACACTCAGACTCATGTCTATTTTTGATATTTTCATTCATCTGATTTATTGAGACCCCCCCCCCAAAATCACCCAACCCTCTTACTTTTCTTCTAAGTAAAGAATTTCAAGCAAGAGAACCTGGCCTCTCTCAGTGTTCATGTTTGTACGTTGAGGGGGATTTGTGTTCCATCATTCTCTCCACTCGCCGCCGCTGCAGGGACCCTCCCGGCAGAGAGCTTCCCGAGAGGCGAGGAGGGAGGGTCGGCTCGGGCTTCACCACTGCTTGGTTGCCGGGGGCCTGTGTGGCCTCGGAAAGTTCAGATGTAGGAGAATAAAAGACCTTGCTACCAGGGTGGGGCCGGCCACCGAGGTTTTTTTTAACAGCACACACCGTGGTAAACCATCGGGTTCATATTGTTTTTGCTCAAGGCCGTCCTGTGTGTGGTTTCGGTGCACCGCTGGGGTAGCTGCTGAAACTGCTGCGGTTTGAAATAAGTCCTATTCTGTCCTATCCTCAACCTTGCGTTCCTCCCCCTGGTCATGAAGACTTCTCTGAGTGACGGAGAGTCTCTCTGGGGGGCGCAGCAGCAGCTTCCAGCCCTCAGGGCTGGAAGTCGCAGCCTCCAGCCTCTGCAGTCACAGCCTCCCCCTACGCTCAGGGCTCTCCCTTCCCTGGGCAGGTGTCTAGGAATGACAGGCCAGGTATCATCCTGGTTAGCTTTATACCAAAATTAAAAAAAAAAAAAGTGATCTGTGCTCTCTTCACTGAAACACGCCCCAGTCAAGCTCTTTCCTTACTCACAGTACCCGGAGCCATGGAAAGGCATAAAGCCGGGCAGCCGACTTTGCTCAGGGGGCACAGAGGCAGATCGAGTTACTTTGTCCCGTTTGAGATGAGCAACACCTCAGAAAATAGGGAAAAAAAAAAACAATTAAGGAGTTAGCAGATAGTAGTTACGTAAAAGCAGGAACTAGCCCCAGAATGTTTTAAAAGTGCAGCTGCTAAAAATAAACGGGAGCGCAGAGTGGGAAGTTTGGACCGAGGGCAATCAGGGCAAGGGTTTCTTTGTAAAAAGCCTCTGCTCATGAGCATCATGTCAGGCCGATCCGGGGATGCCACCAATTTCGCACGTGCCCGGTCCGATTGCCTCTGTGCTGAATTGCCTCTGTGCCCGAGCACAAAAACAGATAACCGAGAAAAAACCGTTTGTTTTTCTACCCCCCACACCCCCGAAAACAGGAGCAGTTGATGTGCCCTGGTTTCATATTAACACAGTCATGATTTCTAAATAACAACGGTTTCGGCAGCAGAGCAAAACCAGGCCCGGGCTGTGCTTGACATGATTGCCAGTTCTCACCTCCCCGATCATCTCTTTGCTTGTCGGAAACCTCAACTTGACATTCTAGCTGGCTGGATTCTTAACTGCCCCCCATACCCCCGCCAAAAACTGATTTAAAAAAAAAAAATCCCCCAAAGCAGGGGAGGAAGGTCTTCTTAATTGAAAAAGGAAAAAAAAGAAAAGCGCAGAAGTGGGCGATGATGTATTTATTTGAACATTTGGACTGTTGTGGTCGCTCTCAGGGCCTGGCTGGGGTCGACTGACCCACTTATCCCAGCTCAGATGTCTGCCCTTTGTGAGCAACTCCTGCAAGAAATGCTCCAGGAAATCAATTGCAAAGGAGGGAAGCCAGATGCCTATATCCCTTCCTGGCTCATCAGTGGGGTTCCCCCAAAGGCCTCAGGCCCCTCAGGATGGCCCCGTGGAGCCTGGGTGGTGGCACCCCGCCCATGAGGACCCCCACCAGGAAGAGGGGGCTGGTATTACTGGCACCTGCAGTGTGCTGAGCCCCGCCTACGTGGAGCTGACCCTCAGGTGTGCTGGAGGCTAGACCAAGACAGGTTGGTGCACGGGAAGTAGGGCAGTGGGGAAGCCTGCGGGGGTGGAGTGAGCCCTGGAGAAGGCTCTTCCAGGGGAAGGGAAAGGCTGTGTCAGGGCGTGGGGAGACTGGCCGGGCTGGACAGTGCAGGGCGGTCAGCATGGTGGAAGTCGCTAGTTGCTATGGGAAGGAGGCCGCGGTGGCCAGGCTGCAGGGACTGTGACCGCTGAGGTCAGTGTCCCTTCCCTCAGTGTCCCCACCCCTCAGGACCGCGTCTCCCAGGGTGCCCCTGCCAGGGGCACACATTATACCGGCTCAGTTCGCAGGTGAGGACCCGTCACCCTGGGCCCAGAGAAGGCTGCAGGTGTTTCAGGGGCCCCCCCGAGCATAATTCACTCGGGAACATGTCTGTCCGTCCACGATCAAGCCCCAGTGATGCCACAGCTTGGGGTTTGGAGAGCGAAGCGGGGTCTGCGTCTTGGCGCACCCTGCAGGGAGACTCTTCTGTGGTGGGTGTGGAGCACACCTGGGGCGTGGTGCTGCTCCACCCTGCAGAAGGAGGTTGCACAGAAGGACTGAGGAAGCAGGATGGTGGCGGCCAGTGCAGACAACTCAGCAGTTCAAGGGGAGGACACTGTTGCCCAGGGGCTGCATGTGCCCACCACGCTGTGCACGGGACATAACAAGTGGCTCTGTTAGAGCAGAGAGCTGCAGTCAGGGGTCCTCGGTTTCCTAGTGGGGCCCATAGAGGCAAGCTGTCCTGACCTCTAGGGATTGGAGCTGCGCCAGCCTGGCCTGGCATTGGCAGACCAGTAACGCTTGATTTACGAAAGCAGGCAGCCCATCCCAGGCCGAGCCCGGCTCCGGCAGCCGTGCATAGCCAGTGCTCTGTTACCCTGTGTGAGTGTGCTAGGGCCGCCGTAACAAACACCACAGACTGGGTGGCTTAGACAGCCGAAACTGATCGTCTCACAGATCTGGAGGCTGCAAGTCCGAGATCAAGGTGTAGGCAGGGTGGGTTTCTCTTGAGGCCTCTCTGCTTGGCTTGTAGACAGCGTCCTCCCCCCATGTCTTTCCGTGGTCTCCCCTCTGTGCATGTCTGTGTCCGACTCTCCTCTGCTTCCAAGATCACCAGTCCTATTGGATTAGGGCCCACTCATAGGACCTCATTCTAATTTAATTACTTCTGCAAAGATCCCGTGTCCAAAGACAGTCACATTCCGAGGTACTGGGGTAGAGGACCTGAACATAGTGAATTGGGGGGTGCTGTGGGGGGAACCAATTCAGCCCATCACAACCCCATTTCATGGATAAGGAAACTGAGGCTGAGAGAGCAAGGCTGAGTGGGGTGGTGGCCGTGCTCTGCACCATCTTCCAGGGGCCCAGACCCCACTCCCTGCCCAGGGCCAAGCTGGGAGGGCTGAACACAGGCATGGGGAGACAGTGGGTCACAGGCGTTTGAGGTGTAGGTGCCATCTGGGCAGAGGGACTGTCTGAAAAGTAGCCCTGGGTTGGGGGGCCCTGGCGGGGGGAGGGAGGTGCCGCTCAGGCCCTGGAGGGCTGTCGGGGGATGAGGTTGGGAAGGGTTTCGTGTGGGCTGTAGGGCCTTCTGGATTCGCCACAGCGGATGCGGGGCCACAAGGCAGGGCCAGGCATGGTGGAGCTTGCATGTTAGAAAGCTCCGTTCAACAGAGGGGTCTAAGCAGCAGGCCCTGCCCTAGGCAGCGGGGACACAGCTGAGGAGGACAGCAGGGCCCTCACCCTCGTGGAGCTCACGTTCTGTTGGGAAAGAGAGAAAATACACAGCAGGTGACATAATAATGACGGAGCATGACGAGGGCTGCAGAGGCGTCTGAGCCAGAAGTGGGGAGGGCGGCCTCTGTGTGTGCGGGACCCACACGAGGAAGAGCGTTCCAGCCTGGGCAGCAGCAAGCGCAGAGGACTGTGCTGGGCAGGGGCAGGATGGCCGAGGCTGGGGTGTGTATTCCCAGAACAGCGGGGAGAGCTTGGCAGTGTCGGGTCAGCTCGGCATTAAAAGGCCACCTTGCTGGGTGCGGATGGCCCATGGGGCGAGAAGCTGAGGGTGAGCAGCCAGTGGCTATCGCAGGGGTGATTCCCAGGGACCCGGGAGAGGTGAGGACCACTTGCCTGGGGTGGTGGTGCAGCCATGTGGACCAGAGCACCCTGTCTCATGCCCACCCTCCCTCCTGCTCAGGGTGCCCCTGGGCTCCGCCTGGCTGCCCACTGCTCGCAGCTGCGCAGCCTGGCGTTGACAAGCTGCCAGGCAGGTGTTGCCCGACCGCTCCCGCCAGAGCTGCACGCTCGCCTCTGAAGAGAGGGGAAGCGGTCCACAGCAACACGGCAGCGCTCTCCGGTCGCTGTGGTGCCGGGCCTGGGAGGCCTTGGCTCACCCATCGGCTCGACCCTTGGACCAGGGAGTAGGCTGGTTGTGTAAGGTGGCCTTGGGGGAGGCGTTTCTTCAAGGCCGGCACCCAGATCTCCCTGCTCTCTGAAGCCCAGGGGCTGAGGTCCAGGAGGGAGAGGAGGAGGCGGGATAGCCGACAGCAGGGAGAATGAACGTCTCAGGGAGGGGCATTTGGTGCTGGCGGGGTTGGGGGGCAGCCTGAAGTCTGTGGCTCTGTCAGAAATAGGAGAGAAGGGACCAGAGGTAGAGAACTCAGCCTGCACAGAAGATGGGCCGTGGGGATCAGCCCCAGGACTTCACCCTGAGAAGCAGTTACCCTGGGGGAGAGAGGCCCTAATTCCTGCTGTGCCGCGGGGTGGACTTGGCACCGCCCTTCTGGGGAAGGGCCCACCAGGGGCTTTGTCGGAGGCTCACCTGGCTTATTGGGCCTCAGGGCTGACTGAACTGATTCGTGGCCACAGGGAGAGGTTGACCGATGTCCCAGTCTACAGCCTCCTCCCCACCCTCCCTTCTTGGTCGGGGTGCATCTTGTCAGAGCCTGGGACAGGCAGTGTGACAGGGAAGGTCAGGCTTCAGTGGGCACACCTTCTGACCCACAGCTCCACCTCCAGAAACGTCTCCTATAAATAAACACACGTGTGTGGTGGTGCTGCTCATGACAGTGAGAGCCTGCAAAGGCCAGGGGTCAGCAAAGGGGCCCCATTAGGCCACAGGCAAGGGCATAGAGGTGCTCCGCTCTGACCGCAGGAAGCAACAGAGGGCTGGGTGCAGGGCTGCCTGTGTCTCAGAGTCCTGGGCAAGCCTCGGGAAGTTAAGAATCTCGGTTTCCTTGAACACGCAAAAAGAAACCAGCAGCAGCTCTGACGGGAGGGGGCGACTTGGGGCCTCTGTGTTCCAGCTGTCGGTGGGGGCATCCATGCACTGGCATCACCCGCCCACCCAGAAGTCCCGATTCAGGTGGGATGGGGTGTGGGGATTTTAACCAGTGCTTCTGGTGGGCTCGGCGCCCATCTCTTCTCCGTGGGCTCTCCCAGGCGGGACCGCGTCACTGATAACTCGAATTTCTCATGCATGGGTGAAGCTGACAGAGACGGGGTGGCATTTGTACCTTATGGCCACCCAGCTGCTGCGTCGAGTGACAAGTAAATAAACTTGCGTGTCCAGGGGGGCCTCAGGCCAGGCTCTCACAGGCCCCACACACACTGAGCCCTGCTTGCACAGGCACTGCGGTGCCAGATGCTGAGTGGCCTGGAGTGGGGCACAGCCCCATGCAGCCCCAAGGAGCATGCCGTGCACCAGTCACCCAGTCTGACCCCTACCTCTTCGTTCCCACTTCCCAGACAGGAAACTGAGGCCAGCTGGGGCTGAGGGGCTTGTCCTTATCTGGGTCTCAGAACTAAGGGTGACAGAGGCAGGAGTCGTTAGGGACACCTTGGGGCCATCAGAAATGTGACCTGGGAAGCAGTGTCAGAGAGGGTGGTTTTGGAGCTGGGCATGGAGATGGACGTGTGGGCAGGTGGGTAGCAGAGGCGAGCAGGGTGAAGAAGGCAGGTGTCCTGGGCTCAGGTGCTATAGGGGTCAGCTGTAGCTCAGGGCCACGGGCATTCTCTGGACGTGCAGCTGGATGTCCAAGGTCTTCTGAGGAATGTGACCCTCGGCTTTTGGGTTCTTTTTGCACATTACTTTGAAATTGCAAGAGTAAACATAGGCAGCTCAGTTAACAAATCAGAATCATGTTAAGTATCCTTGAGCCTCTAGCCCGGGCTTGGACACAGAGCTGCCAAATTGAACGTCTCACCCCCTGGGTTACCCCGGTACCCTGGGCAGCTGTTGGGCAAATGAATGGCATCAGACAGGAACCTGGCCTGCAAAACCGGCAGATCCCTGAGGCTCATCACTTGGGCCCCCCGCCCCCTCTTGCCAAGCAGGCCTGGAGAAGGTTCTGGTTCCTAGCGGATTGTTCTGACATATTGGCAGGATTTGTTGGGAGAAGCCACCTGTCCTCAGGCCACAACCCCCAAGCATGGCCTCACAGCCTCATTTCCCTCCAATTCTAAACACCTCTCTCCCACGTCCCCGTGGAGATCTGCCTTGCCGGGACCGGGGCATCCCAGAGCCACCCTCTTGGCAAGAGCCCAGAAAGGCCCAAAGCCTGCCCCTTGGAGCCAAAGGGACAGAAGCGGGAGCTGGAAACGAATTTAAACCCAGGACGGCAGAGTGGGTTTGTCTGGTGAGCTGCCTCCAGACCCTCACGACTAACACGGCTAACTCTACACACACCACGTTGTGAAACTAATCGCCCTGTTTAGTTGCAAGTAATCCCCCCCGCCTTTTTTAATTGTTGGAAGCTTGCAGTGTATTTTTCTGCTCAGCCATGACTTTTTAAAAACTCAGTGTGATAGTAAATGTGTTGCCATGCTAAAATGAATCACTTTGAAACACGCCTGCATGTGAGCTTTTTAAAGATGATGTAAATTTTAGCTGCGGTGGGAGGGGAGGGGAGGGGGTCATCTGAAGTGGTTTTCTTGTAACGCCCACAAACCATTAAGCCTCCGGGATAAACAGAGAGGAAAGCCAAGATGCACGCAGATTCCCCGGGGTCCATCCCACAAGCGGCATTCCAGCTCTTTCCAAAGCGGGATAGGGTTTCCCAGGGAGCTGGTGCCGGGCTCTTCAGTCAGGACTCTGTTCTGTCCGTGGTCAGTAACTTGTATTTCTTTTTTTTCTCCTTTTTTTTTTTTTTTTTTCTCCTAAACTTTCCAGGTAAAAGTACACCCGTAAGCCAGCTTGGTTCTGCAGACTTTCCCGAGCCCCCTGATCCATTCCAGCCACTCGGGGCTGACAGCAGTGACCCGTTCCAAAATAAAAAGGGGTTTGGGGACCCGTTTAGTGGAAAAGATCCATTTGCTCCCTCCTCTTCAGCTAAACCTTCTAAAGCCTCCTCCTTGGGCTTTGCAGACTTCACCTCTGTAAGTTAAGTTCTCCGCCTCCGCGCCATTCCCTCCCCTCCCTACGTTTGCAGCTTCTTTGGGGTTATTTCTTTTTTGTCTCTTTCAAATGGCAAACCTCCTCCTGGCTCAAGTCTCCCGGTACCTCACACCATCACCCGTGTTATTTATTCTGTACTGCTGCTTTCTGTAAGAAAAACGGTTTCTCAATAAAAAAAAAAGAGCTCTGGTTTGGATACTCTGTGATAAGGGCACGTTTTCTTCCAGCAGGGTGGCCCAGTATGCCTGTTTTTCTGTCCTTCACGGTAGACTCTTTGTATTAGTTCTGTTGCCCAGAGCCTGTTGTGTTCATTGATTTTTTTGGAAGCCAGGACATCAAAAGCTTCTGAAGTACGAAAACAAGACTGCTAAAGTTACATTCGGGTCTTGCTGTCCTCAAAAAAGTCTTTGTGGGGGAGTTCTGATGGTCCCACCCAGTGCAGTTTGGGCAGCAAGTGCGAATTGAAGGACCCAGCTGAATCACATGAAGGGAAAGCAAATTTGATTTTTTAAAACTTTTATTTCAGTTACCAGCTACAATGAAAACTGAAATGCAACCTAGAACAGCCACTCTGAATCCCCTTCCTTTTGCAGGGAAAAAACCCAAAAAAGCAAAACAAAAATTCAGAAAGCCATTAGCAGAGTTAAGTGCCTTTTTCGAAGCTAATCCAGGGATTTTGAAAGTCTGGCTTTGTGTCTTGGTGTGAAAAAAGATTCCAGATTGTAAAACGCTGTCACATTAGAGTGTTTTCAGTACCCTCATCAGTACCCAGAGATCTTGTTCTCAGAGAGCTTCAGACGTTGTCTTCCCAGAATCAGTTTCACTGTCTGTTGCACACCTGTGTTTTTTAAAAGGTTTTCTTCCCTCGATTTTGCAGAGTACCCTGCTTCCTCGTTCGTTGTGAGATGTATTGTTTATAGCTGCTTCCACTCCTAGAATATCCATTTTAAAGCACGCTCTGCCATATCAGTGCCCAGCGAACACCCAGTTCCTTTCAGATCCACCCTGCGGACAGCTGTCGTGGCTTATTGAAATCGCCCAAGATGCCGACACATTCCTGGCTCTTGGCGACCTGTAAATATTTTATGACTGCAGTTAGCCAGGTTTTGTTGACAGCCAGGGCACACTGTGGATATATATACAAGTGGCAACATTGTTAATAAAAGCCAGAAACAAAACCCGCTTTATCTACATTTTCTTAGATAGCACTACCTTTATTTTTCAGTGGAAAAACTGTGAAACACTGATGAAAAAAATAGAGCTATTCACGCATGACTCAGGTACTCTAGGGTAGGGCGGAAGGGTAAGTGGATTTGAATGGCAATTGGAAGAAATGACTGTTCTCTCTCTGAAATGCACAGTTCTATTTCCTGTGCCCACCCCCCCCACCCCCCACTCCAGCTGGTTTTTGGAAAACTTTTTTTTTTTTAACCCCCAAGATTTCAAGTTATCATTTGACACATCATTTCTGGTCATTCCAGCACAGTTGTTAACATTGATTTTAAAACACCCCTAGGATTTAATCACCCTCAACTCCAGGCCAGGAATTGGATTCTGCCCAGTTTGCCGCCCTGCTGTTTTACGTTTAAAATCACCTTTCCCACTTCAGACGCCCCAGTCTTTCCAGGGGAAATCACCTGACTGGGAGATTCAGCCCACTCTAATGGGATGGGATGCGTGGGAGGCAGGACACCTAACCGGTTTGGTTTGTCCCCTCAGTCATACCGTGGTCCAAAACATGGTCAAAAGTGTCCCACCTCCAGGGACTCAGGATGTCCTTGCGTTTCCATGGCGTCCGGGGGCTCAGTCCATTGGCCGGTGGTTTCTGTGTTCACTGGACCTCAAAGATACATGCCAACTCAAGGTCAAAGTTGGTTCCTCTGGTTTGTGTACTTCAGCTTCCCTGAGTAAAGGCAGAGAGGTCTCTAACTGCCCAGCAGCCTGGCAGCGTGACTCTTTCAGATTGGATGTTCTAAGCGTGCCATCAGGACATCTTGTTACCCGTGCAAAAGCAGCTTGGTCCGTGTTGGAGTTCAGGGACGCCAGCGTCACAAGTGTACTCAATCCCGCCCCCCTTGGCGCCCCAGCTCTGCCACTCTGGAACCCTCTGATTTACAAGCCCCCAGTTTCCATCAGTGGGTTACTTGTGCTTGTAGCGGCTCACAGGAAATCTCTCTGGTATTTCTTTTAAAACAAGCCTTTCTGTCTTAGGCGAATGTGTTTACTAGAAAGTAGTATTTAGAGGTGAGCAAAACAGCGCTTTCTTTTCGGAAGTCTGCATTAAGAGCAGAGCAAATATCAGACGGGATCAGTCACGCTTTGCGTCGTCAAACGAGTCAGATGCATTTGCGATAGCAGGATAAGCGAGTTAATGGGAAGTGGCTAGAAGTGTCCCCACGCATGGTGATGGCAGACGGGTGCACATGTCGATCCCTGGGGAGGAAGGGTGCCGGTGCTTCACGTGCCTCTTCAGAGGCCTCTGAATCTCGGATTTCTGTGGAGAGGCCGCCGAAATCAAACCGCTTAGAGTCCGTCAGGCTCCAGCGCGGGAGGTATCTCGGAAGAGCAGAATGCTCGTGCCCAGCCGGGTCTCGGTTCCTCGACGGCACAAGAGTGAAGCAGAAATCGGAGCTTGCTGTTTACCGAGCAGCTCCTGCACCCTCAGGCGGTCCAGGTTCACGCCGGCGTGTAACGCATCCAGGTCAGAGGACAAGAGCGCGCGGCCCGGTCAAGGTATCTCCACCGGGGCCGGGGGAAGGATTTTCTGCTGCTCCGAGACACAGAGGGAGCCACAGAGAAGCCCCTTCCTCCAGTATCCCTCAGACATCACAGCCCGTTGTGCTCCTCAAGTGCAAGCAGACCACGTGCCTGCTGCGAGTCTCCATCCTGGATCCTAAGCTGGCCTCAAACCAGTCCACTCTGAAGGCATCTAGAACGTTCCTGTCAGCACGTTTACTTTGAACACATGGACTCCTTGAGCAGGAGGCACCCGGGCTGAGTGGGCACCGTGGCGTGGGCCCAGCCTGCCCGTCCCTGGCCATGTAACCTCAGCCAATCCCTTGACCCCTCCAGGCCTTGGTTTTCAGCTTTGGTGTGGACCACCCCGGTCATTACTTGTTGGCCCCTACCCGCCCCCTCCTCTGAGCCGGCAAGGGCGAGGTCCCTGTCAGCCCAGCTGTCCCCTCCCGCTGCTGTCAGCAGCACCGCAGAGTCATTCCCATCAGCATTTGTTGTTTTTTCCTTGTTTTTCTCCTGAAGAGGTGTTGAAAAATTCCCCAAAGAATACGGTGGGGCGGCGGGGGGAGGCGGTGGAGGGGGGAGGGCGATTATCTGTGACCAGTGGTGGAAACACGAGGGGCGGGGGGACTGGTTTTCAGGAGTCCAACTTGGAGACCCGTCAGCCCTCTGAGCATTTTTCTGGGCAGTTTCTCTAGAAAACGAGGACCAGCCTTTGTTCCCGGGGACAGCCCCTCTTTGTGCTGACCCTCACCTGCCCCTGTCTGACTCCCCAGGCAGGTGGAGAAAGGCCTCCCAGGCTGTCCTGCTTCCTCCTTCTCCTCCTCGGGGCCACATCCAGCTCCAAAGCAGCCTCCCCCAACCCAGCCCTTCGCTGCCCCAGTCCCCGCTGTCTGGCCCTGCCTCACCCACACACTGGCTGTCAGGTCATGAAACATTCAGAAGCTGCCAACCCCATCGCCCCGTTCGCTTGCCCAGGGAGCCTCTTCAGGAGAATCTTAGCTCCCTTCTGGGGCCTGTAAGCCCCTCAAGGTCCGGCCCCTTCCACCCTGTGCTCTGTTCTGGCAGCACCAAGTTTGAGCACTTGGCGCCCAAGAGCTGGCACCTCACTGGGGATGGTGCCCAGACCTCCAGGGCCTGTCCTGTGCCCTCAACTCTGCAGTTACAGCTGACCACTGCCATCCCCACTGCCCCCCCAAACCAGGGAGAAGGTCCAGAGTCCTGAGGGCCCAGGCTCTGCAGCCACCTGCACCTCCACCCCCACTCAGACTGTGTGTGTGTGAAGAAGTAGCCATGAATTCCTGTCTCTGTTCCTTCCACGGGGCTCCTGGTGGGTCTGCCGGGGCCTCCGCAAGAGCCTCTCTCAGGTTGGGATTGTCTGTAGGTCTGTTTGTTCCCAAGTGGCGCCAGGCCCCTCTTTACCTTTGGTGTGTCATCCAGTGCTTAGCAGAGAGCCAGCCAGAGTCAGTGCACAGAAGAGAGACGCTGATCCAGGCAGACCAGGGGTCCAAATAGGCTTCAGCTCTGCTCGGGGCCAGTGGTGCTGGAGGCACCTCATCTGGAGACAGAGTACAGCAACCGGGAGCCTCGGGGGGTCGGGGACCCCCGCCAGGGGAAGAGCGTGTGAGGTCTGGCTTTGCTTTTCTTTCCATAGAGCTAAGGTACCCCGAATGGTTTGAATTCGCCCATCTCGGGATCAAAACGGTTTCTTCCCTTGTTTTAAAAAATTATTTTTAAAAAAGTTGAACCTTTCGGAAAAGGACCCCAAGAATAAAAAACTCCTGGACCAGATGGCGGTGTAAATGCCAGGGTTCCTGTAAACGTCCAAGTACAAGGTGGCTCTGAGCATCTCCCAGAGCTCCTGGGACTGTGGCTGAGACGGAGATGCTGCATTTCAGGACCTCATCATCTCAGTTGGCCTCAAGGCTCCTTTACGCGTTTGAGACTCAGAGATCTGTTTGAACCGAACTCTCCAGCCCCAGCGCCTCTCACCTGGGCATGAAGGCCCGTCGAGGCCCAGGCTCCGCAGGGTTTGCTGTCCCAGCTCTTTGGGCCTCCGCTGACTCTGCTCCCCAGCTGCTTCCAGAGACGCCCCGGCCTCCCCCGAGAAGAGGCCCCGCGGAGCTTCTCCCTCACACCCCGTGAAGCCTCCTCGGGGTGCTGTGGGGGGGAGTCCCTGGAAGTCTCTCAGTGTCCCCGATATCATGCCTGGCTTCCGCCTGCTTCAGGTCCCTGCAGGGACGGGACGGCTGGTTTCTCTGGTGGCAGTTAAGGTCAGACTCAGCCCTGTGTCTCAGTGCATTGACCCCTTCCAGACTGGGGGTCAGGACTGGGGCGTGCGCGCCCCCTCCCCCTCCCCAACCAAGACAAGGGCTTCCAGCGTTTCCTGCTCTTCACCTGCACACCGGGCACCTCCCCGCACACACACCAGCACTGCGTTTCCCTGCACCCACCCGTCCACCCACGACAGGCCTCCGCCTCCTCGCCCAGCTGCACGCCCCCACCCCTCCCCGCCCCAGCCAGCAGGCAGCCAGCGCCGGGGCCGTGTAACCCACCCTCCGTTTTTCCTTCGCAGTTTGGCAATGAGGAGCAGCAGCTGGCGTGGGCCAAGCGGGAGAGCGAGAAGGCGGAGCAGGAGAGGCTGGCGCGGCTGCGGCGGCAGGAGCAGGAGGACCTGGAGCTGGCCATCGCACTCAGCAAGGCTGACATGCCCACTGCCTAGGCGCGGCCCCGTGTTCGCGCCCGCCGGCAGCACGGCCGCGGGGCAGGCTTGCCACAGGCGAGGCCTCGGAAGTCCCTATAGATAGACGCACACTCGGTCTCGGCGGTCCCCGCTTCACGTTGTGACATGTCACAGCCACTGTTACGTCAAGGGCTCGCTGAGGGCCTCGGGCTCTGGGTGGCTCACCCAGGGCATGGAAACACAGCTCATCCCAGTGCGGGAGGCCCGAGGAGATGCCCAAGGATCCACCTCTTCGCTGTGACATCCCCGTCTCCCAGAACCAGCAGGACGAGCAGAGGAAAGCGCCTGTCTCCTGCCTTTCATCCCCTGCTCACAGCTGGGCAAGTACCAGCGTGTGGGGCGCACCCCACCCCGTCGCCTCCCTGACCTCCCTCTGAGACAGACACCCCGGTGATGTATGCATTCATTGTATAAAAATTAAGTTTGAATGATTAATATAAAATATTTTAATACAAAACACAAGAATCCTTTTTTTTCTCTCTCTTTTCCACTTAAACGTTGTTTTCCTTGCATTAACGTCCACACGTGATGTCACATGAGGCAGACCGGGCAGAGGTGGAAGACCAGGTCGAACGTTCCCGGTTAAATCCTAAGTGTTTGAGCAGAGAAAGCCAGTCTTGGAAGTTTTCAAGGGTCACCCTGTCCCTTGGGATGCAGCGTGCTTCTGAAATGGTGGGCTGTGACCTCACTGCGTCTAAGGCAGGTGGCCCTTTGTCCCAACAGTGCAGTTTGAAACAAGATTCCTGCATACAGTTCACTGGGGCCTCGTCTAGTCTGCATGAGGGGTGAGGCCGGCAGGGTGGTCTCCACACCAGGAACCCGTATTCAGAGTCGGCACACGGGGAGAGCTTTCCACCGGGATGCAGCTGAATTCCCCTAGAACCTTCCAGAAGCTTGGACATAACTGTTGGGACGACCTCAGGAGTTGATGAGGATATTGCAGATTTGCCCCCTGCTTTGCTTCTCACGTCCCCAGGGAGACGAGACAGCCCCGGCCAACTTCTCTTGGGTAAAGATGATCAAAACTTGTGAGTCTGAGTGGCCTGAGCACCGAGAAATGCAGTGCAGAACCTCTGACCTTAAAACCATGCAGGAAGGGGGCGAGACACCATTGCCGGGACTTAATTATTTATTTTTTATTTATTTACTTTTGGTTGCATTGGGTCTTCGTTGCTGCACACGGGCTTTCTATAGTTGCGGCCAGCGGGGGCTACTCTGCGTTGCGGTGCCCAGGCCTTTCATTGCAGGGGCTTCTGTTGGGGAGCACAGGCTCTAGGCACACGGACTTCAGTAGCTGTGGCGCATGGGCTCAGTAGTTGTGACTCACAGGCTCTAGAGCACAGGCTCAGTAGTTGTGGTGCACGGGCTTAGTTGCTCCATGGCATGTGGGATCTTCCCGACCAGGGCTTGAACCCGTGTCCCCTGCACTGGCAGGCATATTCTGAAGCACTGTGCCACCAGGGAAGTCCCCAGTTGCCAGGACTTAAAGAGACCCAGAATGTTCCACATCAGAAGGAGCCTTTACTGGAAATGGCAGGGCACGCACAGGCCCTGTTTCTAGGTATCTGTGGCTCGGATACCTAGAAACCCTTCTCGAAAAGTTCCTTTTCAGTGTGTGTTCTGGGTCTCTGGGTCCCACCAGTCTTACCTTCTCCCCTTCCTTCCCCAGCTAGGGCAGGGCTGTTGACAACCCCCTACCTACCCCAAATACTTTATCCCAGCCAGGGAATCATTCTGACAGAGACACTTACTTGCTTGTTTTTGCATTTTAATAAACTTAATTTTTTTAGACCAGTTTTAGATGTGCAGGAAAATCACAAAGATAATACAAAGGGTTCCCATAAACCCCTCACGATTTCCTCTCTTTAACATCTTGCCTCAGGCTGGTACATTTGTTACTGAAGGAACCCAATATTGAGATATGATTATTAACTAAAGTCCACACCTGATTCATATCTCGTCAGTTTTTTCCCTAATAGCCTTTTTCTGTCCCAGGATCTCACATGGCATTTGGTTGTCGTGTCTCCTTAGGTGCCTCTGGACTGAGATAGCTTCTCAGACTTTCCTTGGTTTTGATGACCTTGACAGTTTTGAGGAGTGGTCAGCTGTCTTGTATGTTGTCCCCCGTTGAGATCTGTCCATGTTTTTCTCATGGTTAGCCTGGGGTGACGGGTTTGGGGAGGACCTCAGGGGTGAAATGCCCTTCTCATCACATCGTATGGAGTCCGTGTCATCAACAGGATTCATCACCACTGATGTTGACCTTCATCACCTGAGGATAGATTGCTTTCGAAAGACAGTTTTTCAGACCCAGGTATGTAGTTACACAGTCTTGCATCAGAGCGATACTCTGTGAGATTGAAAGTAAACCATAAACTGGTGTTTACGACAGATTTAGGGGAATGTAGAGATCAACCAGGACAGTCCAAGCCCTTGGTAGTCTTTCTGAGGTCCTGGAGTGGGTGGGATTCCTCGGTGCCCATGGAAGGGCCTTGCCTCTCTGCCGTGACGTGGGTCTGGGACCTGGTGCCTGGTGCCAAGGCCTGTGGGCTTCCTAGCCTCTGATGTGCCCCTAATCCTCTCTAGGAGATAGCAGCTCCCGGCACGTGGCTGGAGGTGATCCCTAAGGCTTTTTCTTCCTGCAGTGGAACCATCAGAATAAATCCGAAAGCCCCATGCTGCGTACCCCTACTATTATATCCCTTTGGGGAAGGCACTGACCACGTCACCTCTCTCCGAGGTGGTCACAGGTCCCCATTTGAGCATGTGACCCACACTCTATATCTGGTGAAAACCTCCCGGTTTTCAGAGCATTCAACATCTGTTATTTTGTTCTACCTCAGAACAACCTTGTAGGTAAGGGGGGTGTGGTGTTAGCCCATTTTCCTGATGGGAAAACTGAGGCTCACTGTCTGCAGTCATTTGCCCGGAGCCCCAAAGCCAGCCAGTGGCTGTGGCTCAGCGTTTTGCTGATCTTTAGAAGATGTATTTCTTGTTGCCTGCTGCTTCCTTACACAGCCATTGTACCTAGAAAAGGTACAGAAATTGTCTCTTTGTGTCTTAGAAATGGAAGACCATGCATTGAATTAAGAGCTCTCATCCAAGGGGATGCTTTTGGGCATCTGTGAACCCCTGAATGCACATTTGTGAATCTTTCTTTTTTTGGGGGGGGGGGCAGAGAGTGTCCATGATGTTTTTATCTGATTTTTAGAGCATCCCAGAACGCCCCCTCAAAAAAAGTTACCAGCCAGTTTTATCAATTTTGTTTATCTTCTCAAAGAACCAGCTTTTAGTTTCATTGATCTTTGCTATTGTTTTCTTCACCTATTTATTTCTGCTCTGATCTTTATGATTTCCGTCTACTAACTTTAGGTTTTGTTTGTTCTTCTTTCTCTAGTTGCTTTAGGTGTAAGGTTAGGTTGTTTATTTGAGAGTTTTCTTGTTGCTGGAGGTAAGATTGTATTGCTATAAAATTCCCTCTTAGAACTGCTTTTGCTGTGTCCTGTAAGTTTTGTATCGCCATGTTTTCATTTCCATTTGTCTCTGGGTATTTTTTTATTTCCTCTTTGATTTCTTCAGCATTCCGTTGGTTGTTTAGTAGCATATTGTTTAACCACCATGTGTTTGTGTTTTTTACCGTTTTTTTTCCTGTAATTGATTTCTAATCTCATAATGTTGTGGTTGGAAAAGATGCTTGATATGATTTCAATTTTCTTAAATTTACCGAGGCTTGATTTGTGGTCCAAGATGTGATCTATCCTGGCGAATGTTCCTTGTGCACTTGAGAAGAAAGTGTATTCGGCTGCTTTCGGATGGAATGTCCTATAGATATCAATTAAATCCATCCAGTCTAATGTGTCATTTAAGGCTTGTGTTTCCTTATTAATTTTCTGTTTGGATGATCTGTCCATTGGTGTAAGTGGTGGGTTAAAGTCCCCCCCGCAGACAGTTTTAAATCCTGTTTCCTTTTCCCCGGACACACACACACACACACACACACCTGCTGTGTAAATAACCAGCCTCAAATCCACCAATCCACTTACACTCCCATGGGTTCTCTCAGCCTCTTCCTTGGCAGAGAACATTCACACCCTTTCCTGAAAAACAGAATATCCAGTTTGAAAAAATTTACCGTGAAAAATCTCCAAGCATAATAGCAGCAAGAAGAGTACAATAAACCCACAAATACCCATCACGTGGCATCACTGTCCTCCGAATTTTGCCACCTTCACTTCACCCATCCCTTTCTTCCTTTCCTTCTCTTCGCGAACGTGCTTTAAAGCAATTCGGTGATGACATCACTTCACCCTTCCACGGTCAAATGCACATGGCCAAGATATGTGAGACCTTCTCACATACTGCCAGGCTATGATCACACCTAACAAAATTAAGAGTAACACCCTCCTTCCACCAATCTCATCTTTCAGATGAGTGGCAACTTGTGATTTTGCAGCGTCATTGATTTACTGCCCGGGTGCTTGAAAGTCTCTGTCCCCTTAGCACGGCTCCCACCTGTGGCAGCTGGTTCCCAACCCCCCTCACGGTCCAGCGACCCAGCTCTGGCTGCAGTTGGACCAGAACCCAAAGGTCCCGGATACCTGGTCTGAGCAGCATTTTGCAAAAGGATGATTGATTATCTGCAAACTTGCTCCAAGTAAATGAAATCACATCTTCAAAGCCAATTTCATTTAAAAGGACATTCTAGTTCTGGAACAGTGGTGGAGAGCTATTTTTAAAACAGGAAGCGTCTGAGCAACAAAGAACCTGCCTCTTGAAATAATGGAGTAAATATTTCTGCCCCCTTATCAGATCTGGTGCCTTTGAAACATGGTCCTTTTTTTTTCTTTCCCAAAATTTTCCCCAGTAAAGGTTACCAGAGGCTGTACAAATTGTATCATGAGCTTTTGTTGGAAAAACATAGAGGGAAATGGAAATGTGATCCTTATCACGAGCATATTCCAAAGAAATTACGTGATGTGGGCTTGCATGGTTGGAGTTGTGTTTATGTTTAGTGGGTCTTTAAATATCTTGCTTTGATTTGCTTTCTGGTGGCCATGCTGTGTGGTCTCTGCTTCGTGACCTTGGGCCCCTTACCTCAGTTTCCTCACTTGGCTGAGGAGGTTGGACTAGACGACTAATGAAGACCTTTCTAACTCTAGAATACTTAATATTATTGTTCAAATCTCTAGAAAACACATATTTTAGGATCTCAGGTAACGTAAAAGAAGGAAATGGAATAGATGTCATCCTGTCAGTTTCATCTTTATTGAAAATATTTTGTCCACATGTAGACAACCATATTGTATTATAATCATCAAACTTGCTAAGAGACTAGTAAGTTCTAATAAATTATTCCCACCACTCAAAAGAAATAATTATTATCTAATGTGATAGAGGTGCTAATTGCTACTATGGCAATCATATTAAAATACAGAAATGTATCAAATCAACGTGTTATACACCTTAAATTTACCCAATGTTAAATGTCAAATATATTTCAAATTTTTTGCTAAATAAAAATATTTTCCATGCCTAAAATGTTTAAAAATATCCCAACAAAGGTGTCATTAAAAATAAATAGGTAAGTAACTGACTGAAATAAAATATTTGCAATGCCTATATCTGACAAAGGATTTGTATTCAGAATATATAAACCACTCCTACAAACAACTCATATAAAAAAGGGCCAAAGACTTAAAAAGACATTTCACAAAGGAAGACGTGCATAGGGCAAATAAGCTTAAGTGCTTACCAATAATAGTGACTTAGGAAATGCAAACTAAAGCCACATGATATACTATATAGGTGGTTACAATTTAAAAGACTGACAGCATTAAATATTGATGAGAATGTAAAACAACCAGGAATTTCATACACCACTGGTGGGAGTGTAAAAAAATTTTGTTTTAATGTTTTGCCCACTCTTGATAACCATTTGATAGCTAAGGGAGAAATATTAATTTAAGTAGCACTAGTTTAATATGATATAGTATAATATCATATAATGTAATATATAAATATAAATCAATAGTATAATTATATCAATATCAATTATATAATAGTATGTATCTTATAAACTTTAAAAAACTAGTATAAGAAACACTAGTTTAATAAGTAACAATTCTGTGAACTTCCAGTGGCTTTTCTATGCTAACCTTCAACCAAGGGGAGAGAGAGCCCTTTCCAAGGACTAGAAGCCTAAGGACTTTTGAGATAGTGGTCTGCTACGAATATTGTTTCTTTGTACTAAAGACAAAGGGCAGAGTTTCCACTCCAAGAGCCAAAAAAAGACCCAAGACAAGATGCAGCCATTGTTTTACCGCAAACATACTTTTTAAAGGAAGTAGGGATCCCGATTCTAAGAGAACAAAGTGGTAGGCCAGAACTCCGATTCCTTTCCGGTTCTAGATCCTGGGATAAGAACCCTATGGCTTCTCTTCCCCTGAGGGAGACCACAGAAGACACAAAGTTATGAAGAGGCCATGGGTGTGTTGGAAAGGGCACAGACTTGGAGTCAGGCAGACTTGTAAACCCAGCTCCTCTCTTAGTAGTGGGGTGAGCTTGGGGTGGTGATTTCACCTCTGGAGTTATTTTTCCTCATCTGTAATGTGGAGATGATAATATCTATCTTTCAGGGCTTTTGTGAGAATCCACAGCAGAGTTCCCAGAACATTCTATAATCAGAACAGTAGTAGTTGTTTTGTTTTTTATTTTTTTAATTACTAACTGTGGTTTAAAAAAAACCATATAACATACAATTTACCATCTCAACCACTTTTAAGTGTACAGTTCATTAGTGTTAAGTACATTCACATTGTTGTGCAACAGCTCTCTAGAACTTTTTCATCTTGCAGAACTGAAACTCTGTACCTATGGAACGACAGCTCCCCATTTCTCCCTCCCCCCAGCCGATAGTAGCGGGTTTTGTTATTACTGAGTCAGATGGTTATTATTAAATCTATGGCTGCTGTGATAGTGATTGCTTTGCACTTTGAGAGCAGGGCATACATATCCTAGTTCTACTACCCAGGAGCATGCAGAGAGGTAACTCTGTCTGTACTAAATAAGCTACTACATTATTCCTTCTTATTATGGGAGTCTCGTTCTAAAGGAAATAGTGTTGGGTTGAGGAAGACATGAGGTCCAGCCCTGCCATTAACTTTCTGTATGATTCTGTGGTCTTACGAGAGAAGGGGGCTCGAGTGTACTGAGTGCCTTGTACAGACCAAGTCCATTATCAGCCACCATTCAGGAAAATGGCAGTCTTGTCTGAAACCAAGATGTTACTTTTAATCCAGAGGCTTAGCCAGGGGACTTTCCACTCAAGGGGGACCAGATGCCATGGCCCTTCTGTGGCACTATAGGACTGTATCATGAGCTTGTCACCACTTCAACAGCGGTTATTTTTATAGCTGATGATGAGACTTACTGGAAATGGCTTGGCATTCTTGTGTAGAAAGCTCCTGCACTTAAATCTGAGGAGTTGGAATGCATGAGTCCTGGCATGAGCCCTTGACCAAGACATTCCCACAGAGCAGATCACTTCCAGCCCAGGAGAAATTCCAGGGATGCTCAGCCTTCCTGAGGACCCGTTCTCTTAGGACACCTGTTTGATGCCACAGAGCCATTATCCTCTCTCGGGTATCATGGTCCTCTGACCCTCAAGGCTTACCCCAGGCTTACCTCACCTCTCGTACCTGGCCCTCCCAGGAAAGAAATGCATCTGCCCAACAGAGGAAGAGAATTCCCCCGTTTTCCATTCCCCATTCCACTTTCTTGAGTTGTACGCTCTTCCCAGGTGCCCCCCCCACCCCCAAGCATTGACTGGGCCAAGGAAGATGGTTCGTTTGATGGAGGAAGTGATGGGAACCTGATTTTCAGCTGGGGGTGTGGGGCTCCTTTCAGACATAGAATGCATCACCCATAGCAGTGCTCTCTCTGTCCCCCAGGCCTATGTGCCAGCTCGGGAGAAGACCCTGCGGGTGGCATTTTTGGATATCTTGTCTTTAGGGCCTTTGACACGTTTCCAGCAATTCTTTTTCTCTATTTTTGACAGCATCTCTCACATCCACACCAACCCTTTTGAACCCTGTTTTCGTACATGCTATCTTGCTGACACTGCACCCCAATCCCTAGGACAGTGCCACATGTATTCCCTGAACTAAAATGCTTCTTTGGAAGCATGGCTGAGCAAACAAGCAGGCATTTTCCATCAGTCATGGGCTGGGTCACCTCCCCACAAAAGAGACTAAGAGTCTCCATGGGCTTGTGCACTTTCTTATGGGCTTCAGGGACCCGGGACAGATGGGAGACTTTGCAAGCCATCTATAAGGGTTGAAGTCAGGCAGTGAGACTCAGGAAGCTACCCTCATCTGACTTTCACCGAGGGCCTGTGGTGGCTGTGAAACTGGATCTAGAAAATTCCTCCCACTTGCAGTTGGTTAAATGACAGCAGAGCCCATTCTCACCAAATCACCTCCGTCCAATTACCTGAGAGGCTCCGGTTACTCTGTTCAAGTCCCGAGGCCTGGGCACTCTTTCCTACTGTTTGTCGTTTGTAACTTTCTCCTAGGAGCCTTGGAAAACCATACAAAGTCGATTTGCTGTATTTCTTCAAGAACCTGATGCACGCAAATGCATTTGTGTTTCCAGAAACAGGAGATGCTGCCAGCAGCCAATTCTACTTTGCATCTGATTTAATTCAGCACACTTTTTACTGTCACTCATATTGTTCTAGACCAGGGGACAGCAAACTTTCTGTAAGGGGCCGGGTAATAAATATTTTGGCTTTTAAGGCCACACAGTGTCTGTTGCAATGACTCAAGCCTGCCATTATAGTACAGAGGCAGCCATAGAGTAGATGTCAATGAATGCATGTGGCTGTGTACCAATAAAGCTTTATTTACAAAAGCAGCTGGAGGGCCATATTCAGCCCTCAAGCCATAGTTTGCCACGCCAGATATAGGGCCTGAGCTGGGTACTGGAAAGGCAGTGGTGAGCCAGACAGTTTCTCTGCCCCCACGGAGCTCCAGCTGAATTAATTTCTTCATTAGGGCTGAACAGTTTCTGATTCCTGTGTAATTTGATTTTTAGCTCTCTCTGGGGTGCAGGTGGCATTACTTGGAAGAATAAAAATTAAATACTACATTGTTTGCAACATTGTTAAACCAGAAGTCCCCTCCCTGTTTTCCCATAGAACCAATATATTTAAAGGAAATTATGTGAAATTCACAGAAGGAATGTTTCCTTCTGTGAATCTAATGATAGTGTCAAGGTCATTCCATTTCTTCCATCCCTCATTCTCTATATTCGGGGCCCTCTTTCCCATCTTGGCTCAAGGCTGGCAAATGCTCAGGCTGTAAAGAATTTTTTTTAACCATAAAATGGGAAATCCATCGTTTTCCTGAAAATCACTCATGTATGCAGTTATACACAGTGCTAACACTCTATACAGTATAACGTAATGAAAATGGAAAAGAGGGTTTGAACTTTCACCCTTCCTGTGTGTCCGTTGTTAATATAATGAGTGAATGTTACTGTCAGCAAAGCAGATGCGAAATTACTGTTTGGGAGTCTAAGAGGCTGCAGGTTAGTTTTTTGTTGTTACTCTGATTTTCCTACTTATTTGCTTATTTATTAAACTATTGTAAAATACACATAACTTAAAATTCACCATCCTAGCCATTTTTAAGAATACAGTTCAGTGGCATTAAGTACATTCACATTATTGTGCAACCATCACCACCATTCATCTCCAGAACTTTTTCATCTTCCCCAACTGAAACTGTCCCCATTAAACACTAACTTCCCATCCCCCTCCCCCAGCCCCTGGCACCCCACCCTTCTACTTTCTGGAGGTGACTGCTCTAGGGACCTCACGTAAATGGCATCATGCGGTATTTGTCCTTTTGTGATGGGCTTATTTCACTTAGCATAATGTCCTCAAGTTTAATCCATATCATAGTATATGTCAGAATGTCCTTCCTTTTTAAGGCTGAATAATATTCCATCGTATAGATGTATATACACTGTGCACGTTGTATGCACCTTGTGTGTATGTATATACCCTGTTTTGTTATCCGTGCATCCCTTGATAAATTTTATTTTACTTTTACATTCACGAAAAGAATTTCGTTAAAAATAGCAAAGTTTTACAGTTGAAACCTCTATTCCCAGTTGCTTCTTTAGAAATCATTTTGCTTTTATTGAGGTGAAATTCACGTAACATAAAATTAACCATTTAAAGTATATAATTCAGTGGCATTTAATACATTCACGATGTTGTGCAACCACCACCTCTAGTTCCAGAACATTTCCATCACCCCAAAAAGAGACCCACCCCCATTAGCAGTCACTCCCCACTTCCTTCCCCCAGCCCCTGACAACCACTGATCTGCTTTCTGTCTCTATGGATTTGCCTGTTCTGGACATTTCATGTAAATGAAATCATACACCACATGGCCTTTCATGTTTGGCTTCTCTCCCTCAGTCTGATGTTTTCAAGGTTCATGGACGTTTGTAGCATGTGTCAGTGCTTCCTTCCGTTTTATGGCTGAGTAATATTCCATTGTGTGGATGGGCCACATTTCGTTAGTTTATTCATTCTTTGATGGATACTTGGGTTCCTCCTACTTTTTGGCTGTTATGAATAGTGCTGCAATGAACATCCCAATTATTTCTTAAACCAACATGCCAACAACAGCAACAACGGTAATAAAAATAATTGCCACAACTCTTCTTCCAGGCAAAAATCTTGCAGGGGCCCCTCCCACTCAAAGAGGCACCCCTGAGATGCCCGCTTACACTGCAGGAAGGTCCAGGACGAGGTCACCTGCACTGATGCTCTCCCTGTGCATTTCCATAGGGCGCCTGAGTCTCCCTGTGCAGAAGTCAGCTCAGTTGCCAGTGACATCAGGAACTGTCCCAAGACATGGCAGTCCCCCCACCTCCAGTCCCACCTCCCAGAGGCCAGCAGGAGTAAGCAGAATGAGTGGGCGTGTTCCTTTGGAGTTCCACTGTCTCTCTTTTTTTTTTTTGTCACACCACAAGGCATGCAGGATCTTAGTTCCCCGACCAGGGATCGAACTCAGGACCTCGGCAGTGAAAGCACAGAGTCCTAACCACTGGACCACCAGGGAACTCCCTGTCTCTCTCTTAATAATGGCCACCATTCCTTCATTGAGCACCTACTGTGTGCCAGGCATAGGGCAGGCCCCATCCATCAGACAGCAGCTACCAAGACAGCTGCTAAGGACCCCTTTTGACAGGGGAGGAAATGGGGGCCTGGGAGTCACAGGTTGACAGTGATGAACTCAGGAGCTCAGCTCAGACCTGTCCAGTGTCCCCAGCCCCTGCCTTGTGACCAGGGCTGCCCCTCCAAGTCATCGGGAGCCCAGATCCTGGCACGCGGGGCAAAGCCGGCCATGGGCTCCTGCAGTAAACTGCACAGAGGCAGGCGGAGAGTTGGTGGGAACAAGCCGTGCTTGATGGAACAGCCGCCAACTTCTGAGATGAGAAATCCTTCCTTCGACAAACCTCCGTTGTGACTCAAAATGAACCGATGAGCCCCCGGCAAGCTGGCCTAAGTCACCCCAGGCCTTGTTGAGGAAATGAGACATCAGGATGTGTTTGAGGTTTGGGGTTCAACAGAAACACACCAGGAATGCAGAGAATTCTGCTCCTGAGAGCTGGGATTGGCACCTCTGGGCATATTTTAAAGCCAAGTGAAAAATGGGGCTGGCTGGACTCCTGATTCCTGGTTTTTCTCCTTGCTTTGAAATATCATAGAACCCTGAGGCCACAGACAGGGGGTTTGGCCAAGGAGTGTGTCTTTCGGTCTTGGGACAGTCCCCAAAAGGCCAACTTGGGGTCAAGGTTGAAATCAGGGGTGATGGAGGCGGAGGGCAATCAGGATGTGCTGGAGAAGGCAGGATGGCAGCCTCTCGAACAGCGAACAGCATCTGGCATTCAGCGGGTGCAGAACTATTTCCTGAATGACTGTGACAATTTAGAGCCGCGTGTCTCAAAGTGTGGCTGAGCCAATCCCCGGGGCGCTGCACACATGGCAACTTCTGGGCCCTGCCCAATAGCCACCAGATAAGATTCAATCCCCCCTGGAGGATGCAGGGGAGGAAACAGCAGAGGCTGAGCTCCCACAGTATGTGTGTCGGAGGGAACTTGACTCTGATTTACTTTTCTGACCAGCCCAGGGGGAAGCTCTGGCTCCCAGAGATTGGGCAGTTGCCGGGGGCCGCAGCCAAGAGGCAAACACCAGAGCTGGGGTGACCCGGGTTGCTGGACTCCAAGTCCTGTCTACACTGCATGCTGCACACTGCCCCGCATTAGCATCAGCACCGACTCCTGGAGTTGGTCAGAAATCCTGCTACCCCAGGAAGGCCTGAATTTGGGGTTTGGTTGCATATGAGGACCCGGGAACAGAGCCACTGCGTCTGTTCGTGGTGCTGACTCCTTCTCAACCAGGCCCCCCCGGTCATGCAGCACCCCTCACTCCTGGCTGCTCAGGCCCCATCGGATGGGGGTGCCAGATACCCATGCAGGTGCCCCCGCCCCAGTGAGGTCGGGTTCACATGGTGGGGAGAAGAGGTTTTGCTGGGGGAGTCAGGGCAGTCTTCCCAGAGGAGGTGACGCTTGAGCTAAGCCTTGAAGGATGGACGGTCCCTCCATGGATACATAGGAAGGGCTTTTTGGCATAAGGAACAGCCTCTGCAAAGATGTGGGGTTGGGGAGAAGCAAGAGTGAGTCGGATCGGGGCGGGGGAGACCCAGAGATTAGGGTGAAAGGTGGAGAGTGACGTGGGAGAAGCAGAGGCTCAGAGGAGAGAGACTGCTGACCATTAAGGGCCAGAATGCAGAGTGAAGGAGTCTCCAGCATGTTCTAAGCAAGCAAGGGAGGAGGCTGTCTGGACGGCTGGGGCAGGCTCTCAGAAGCAGCCCCCCAGCGGACCCCACTGGAGCCACGAGGAGAGCTGCCCTTGGGGGCTTGGGGGTCACCCGCGCGCATCAGGGCAGGCTCGCATTCTGGAGGCTACGACCCCATGGGAACCACAAGAAATCCCCAAGGGACACCCGGAGACCTCAGGGTCCCGTCCTCCCCCCCAAGATCTGCAGATGAATCCTGGGTGCACGCAGGCCCCCAAGCAAAGCCGGATCTGTGTCCCACCTCCCCCCAGCCTTGGAGCTCCCCCACCCAGCCTCGGCCCCAGAACTAATCTCCTGCCTCCGAGATTTGCTGGTTCAATCTTGGAGCAGGTAATTCTGTACTATTGTTACTTAATTTCCACGTATTTCCGGGTTTGCCAGCTTTCTCTCTGGGGTTTCTAATTTCATTCCATTGTGGTCTAAGAACATACTTGGTATTATCTCAAGCCGCTTCAATTTGTTGAGGTTGGTTGGTGGCCCATCCTGGGGAATGTTCATGTGTATTTTGCCGCCGTTGGGTGGAGTGTTCTAGATGTGTCTGTTCAGTCTGGTTGGTTTCCAGACTCCCTCTGTTAAAAAAAAAAAGAAAAAAGAAAAAAAAAGTGGTGGAGGGGAGGGAAAAATAGAAAGGCTTGTCAATAGAATATTCTGTTCATGTTGTTCTAGGTTAAAATGGAGCAGGCCCTGGCAAGCTGGTGCCATTGGCAGGCACTCAGCCAGCGTGTCCACTCCCGTGGCTCAAGGTGGACAAGGGACCAGGAGGCCTGGCTGGCCTGTACCACGGCACGGCCTCTGCTGCTTCGGAGTGAGGGTGGATGACGTCAGCCCAGCTCAGGCCCTGGCCCAGTGGAGGGTCTCTTGATCTGGCCTCCAGGGGTCTGTGTTCCCTCCCGAGAAGGCTGTCCCGGGTAGTCCAGGCCTGGTGGGGCCGGGTGCTGGCTGCAAGAAGAGCAGCCTGTAGGCTGAGTGGGCGGGCGGGCGTGCCGGGTGTGAGTGGCACCTCGACCGCAGGCCTGTCCAGCTCCTGGGGAGCCTCTGCCTCTCTGCACAGCCCGGGCTGCTGCAAAACCCCGATTTCCGGGTGACCCCGAAGCTAGGCTGCTGGCAGCGCTCCCCTCCCCTTTTCTGTTGCCCCCATTTCACGGAGGAGGAAACCGAGGCCCAGAGAGTGGCTGGTTGGAGCTAACAGTGGCGAACTGGTGCAGAAAGGAGATCCAAACACTGAGAGGTTTGCAGATGCTCAGCCTGATCCTGTAGCTCCTGGGTGAGCTGCTCAGAAAAGAAAAACACTTCTGACTTTCTGAGAGTCAGCGAATAAAGCTTTCAAAAGAAAACAAGGGATCCAGCAATTCCACTTCTGGGTCGATCCCCAAAAGCAGGGTCTCAGAACATGTCTGCATACCATGTTCATGGCAGCTTTACCCACAACAGCCAAAAGGTGGAAGCAGCCCAAGTATCCATCAAGGGGTGAATAAATAAACAAATGTGGGCTATCCACGCAATGGAATATTATTCAGCTTTAAAAAGGAAGGAAATTCTGACACGTAACAGCGTAGATAAACCTTGAGGGCATTATGCTGAGTGAAATAAACCAGTCACAAAAGGACAAATGCTGTAAGTCTCCACTTACATGAGGTCCCTAAGGTAGTCAGATTCGTAGAGACAGAAGGTAGTGGTGGGTGCCAGGGCCTGGGGGAAGGGGCTGGGCAGTTAGTGTTTAATGGGGCCAGAGTTTCAGTCTGAGAAGATCAACAAGTTCTGGGGATGGATGGTGGTGACGGCTGCACAACAGCGTGAGTGTACTTGATGCCACAGAACTGTATGTACATTTAATACTGGGTAAAATGGTTAATTTTATGTTACGTGTATTTTACGGCAATGAAAAAAGAAAGAAAACAAGAGATGGAAGGGAAGAGAATAGGGAGATGGAGGAGACACAGCCTAGAGAAAGTACTCAGGCCTGGAGCAGGGTCTTGGCAGGGTACCTATCCCCATCCTCCTAGGGCTGTGTCCCCCCTAGAACACTGAGGTTGTCTCCCTTGGTTGGTCCCAGCCAGGGCCTGGCCTCTGCCCCCAGGGAGCCCCAAGTCAGAACCAGCCTCCAGGTTCTGGGGTGAAAAATGCTTAAGGAACCCAGAGAAGGGTAGAGAAGGGTGTGGAACCTCAGAGGAGAAAGGGGTGCCTTCTCAGGCGTGGGTCATGGTGGAAGAACCATGTTATAGGGCTTGAGAGACAGAGCACAAAGCTGATGGTCACCCCCGCCTTCGTCCTTCTGTGGCTCCCCACTGCCTCTCAGTCCCGCAGCCCTGGCTCACCCCTGTGCCCCCTGTGCTCTCCTGAAAGCCCCATATGTGGGGTCTCCCTCCACCCCACTCCCTCCCAGGTGGGCCAATCCATGAGCCCCAACATTGGAGGCAGGCTAGATGGGGGTCCCATGAGGCTGAATCAGCTGTGCTCTCCCAGGAGGCCCAGCCAAGGCCCTGGGATTTGTGGAGGAGAGGGGTGAGGCAGGTGTGGGGCACAGAGCCTTCTGAGACAGGACGGCCACAGGGTCTCAGCCTTGGGGCGTCTGGGTAAGGATTTGGGAGACAGAACTCCAGGGAACTCTGGCTTTTCCTGCTGTGTGACCTTGGGCAGTTTCCTCCCCTTTTCTGAGCCTCCCCATGCACTGCTCACCTCTCTGGCACATTGAAGAGTTCATCTGCACCCCCACACCACCCGCCCACCACTGAGTTCCACCTGCTTGGGTAACGTTTGCCAACGTGCAGTCAGGCCTGGAGGAGCCCATTCATCTGAAAGAAGTTGCTGAGCGTGGTCCAGCGGGAGGAGGACATTGTGTCCTCCATCCCAGGGAGGGGGTAAGGTCAGCTGGATGGATGGTCAGGGCCTTGAAAGACAAGGAGCAGCTGGCCAGCATTTCTGGCTGAGTGAACAGCAAGTGCAAAGGCCCTGAGGCAGGTCTGGAGGGCATGTCTTTTTATTCCCAGAGCCACAAATGGCCATAAATGTAACACTTCTCCACCCTTACGCTCTTCCAAAAAAAAAAGAAGAATTAAAACTGGTGGAGGATGGGGCTTTGAGATTTGCCTCCTCTCTCAGCCTCCCTCATGAACCAGAGTGAACCTGGCCTTCTGCGAGTGCACAGCTAAGGGAAAACCCCTACCTTCAGAGTGGGAGTCCTAGCATCAGTGTATGACTCTGGGAAACACCTCTGGGCCTCAGTTTCCTCTTCTACAAGAGGAGAGATGACGCCACTGAGGGGTTTTCCCAGGCACAGCTTGAGAAGCAAAGGTGATGGGAATTGAGATTCCAGGGACAGCTTCTTTCACCCCCTGTGGGGTGAGGGCCAGCAGGGCCCCGGCCCCTTGTCTGGTGGCCTCCTGCCTTTCACCTGAGGATCTGGTTTCTGGCTTTGAGGCTGCAGAGATTCTCCCACTGCAGCTTGGCTTGGCTGCTACTAGTGGCTATGGGAAGAATCCAGGGAACAGCATTTCAGGTCTAGGGAACAGCAGGTCCAAAGGCCCTGAGGCAGCACTGAAGGGGAGCATGTCTGGTGGACAGTAAGGAGAACAGTGTGGCTGAGTGAACACATAGGCATGAAGGAGAGGTGGGCAGGAGGAGGTGGGGCTCCCCAGACCACAATGAAATCTTTGTATTTATTCTAGAATGATAGTGACCTGCTATAGGATACCATCTGATATTGTTGGGAAGACAAAATTGTCCCCAATATATGGTCCATGTAGAGGAGCCATTGCCCTGGTTGTTTTCAGGTGGAGAAACAGAGGGCCAGAGAGACCCAGGGACTGTCTACTGCAGAGACATCCAGTTGGAGAAAAACTTTCATTTCAGAAGACTCAGGTTCAAAGCTCAGCTCCATTATGTGGACAGTGGCCTTGTCTCCCCAGGCCTCCATTTGCCTACCTGTAAAATAGGCACAAATGCCTGGAAAACACTCATCACACGGTCTGACTCATAGAAATCTCTCTCCCCACCTCATGCCTATGGAGACTCCCAAGCCTTTAAAAAAAATCATCATAAGATGTACATAACATAAAATATACCATTTTAACCATTTTTAAGTATTCAGTTCAGTGCTATTAATTTTATTCACACTGTTATGCAACCATGCTCACTAACTATTTCCAAAACTTTTTCATCACCTCAAACAGAAACCCTGTCCCCATTAAACATTAACTCCCTGGTCCTCTCCCCCAACCCCTGGCACCCACCCTTCTACTTTCTGTCTCTGTGGATTTAGCTGCTCTAGGACCTCACATATGTGGGCTCATACAGTATGTGATCTTTTGTGTCTGGCATCTTTTATTCAGGATAATGTTTTTGAGGTTCATCTACCTGGTAGCTGTGTTAGTGCTTCATTCCTGTTTATGGTTTAGTAATATTCTGTTACATGGATGTGTCACCTTTTGTTTATCCATTCATCAGTTGATGGCCATGTGTGTTGTTTCCACCTTTTGGTGGCTGGGAATCCCGCTGCTGTGAACACTGATGTACAAGCATCTGTCTGAGTCCTTGTTTTTAATTCTTTGGGGTCTACACCTAGGAGTGGGAGCTTTTGGGGGGATCTTCTTCCTTCTGGCCTCCTTTTGTTTCTTATTACAACGTCTCAGGGAACTCCATTCACCTAGCCAGGCTGCCCCCTGACACCTGTGTTTCCTGACCCCATTTCTCCCTGCCCAAGATTTTCCTGGAAAGTGAGTTTTCCAGGATATTCAGACGGAAGCCTCGAAGGAACTCACTGGGGCTTCCAGGAACCCCCAGACTGTGTGCGTGGAAGAAAACCAGGCGAGCTTGATGCAGTTTAGCATGTAGATGTTTCCAGGCATGGGTAGGAGCTGTGACGTCAAGATTGGACCAGCCTGAGTTGGAGCCCTCACTCCCCCACCTACACCCACACCAGGCAAGGGGCTAGCCTTCCTCTCTCCGCACCAGCTTTCTGCATTTGGAAAATGGGGGTGGCTATTCCACTCCCCCAAACCCCCCAGCTTGGTGGGAAGATTGAAAGAGAGAATTTGTATTAAATACCCAGGATGAAAGCACCTGCCCCAGCCTGAAGCTCAGCTCAAGTTCACACTGGGTTAGTCATTCAACAAACTTTTGTTGACAGTGGCTGTGGGTGAAGAGGCAAGGCTGAGTCACTTCTGAGTCACTCCTGCTTCCCCAGGACTCAGATCAGGGCTGAGGAATTGGGAGCATTTGCTGAATGAATGAGTGGAGGAGAGAGAGGTTGAGAGAGAGAGAGAGAGAGAGAGAGAGAGAGATAATGAGACAGGTGGAGAGAAGGGAAGGGAGAGAGATTGAGAGAAAGATTATCTATCATCTATCTATCCATCCATCCATCCACCTTTCTTTTTTTTTTTTTTTGCGGTACGCGGGCCTCTCACTGTTGTGGCCTCTCCCGCTGCGGAGCACAGGCTCCGGACGCACAGGCTCAGCGGCCATGGCTCACGGGCCCAGCCGCTCCGCGGCATGTGGGATCTTCCCAGGCCGGGGCACGAACCCGTGTCCCCTGCATCGTTAGGCAGACTCTCAACCACTGCGCCACCAGGGAAGCCCCATCCATCCACCTTTCTATCTATCTACCTACCTATCTATCTACCTATCTATCTATCTATCTATCCATCTGTCAGTCTGTCTGTCTATCTAGAGACACAGAGAGACGGTGGGTAGCAAGACTTGAAATTCACACACACCAACCTCACAGGGGAGACTCACCCTGCAGGCCGCACCCCAGTGCTGGGCACTCATCTCCCGTCTGTCATTCCATCCCCGCAGCACCACCCTCACCTCCCAGTCAAGGAAACAGGCCCGCACGGCAGAGCTGAGGGCTTCCATGGGAAAGAATGGTTTTGCCTAAGCAGTGGTACTCACTGTGGGCGATTCTGCACCCTCCCCCTCCAGGGGACACTTGGAGACATTTTCGTTGTCACAACTGCGGGACTGCAGGGCTGGGGGTGCTACTGACATCTCCTGGGTTGAGACCAGGAATGCTGCTGAACACCCTACAATGTGCAGGACAGTCCCCCAGTGTGAAGAAGGATGCGGCCTCAAATGTCAGCAGTGTCGAGATTGAGAAACCCTGTATGAATTATTTGGAAAAAAATTTATGTAGGTTCGTAGCTCACACTGCGCACCAGAAAAAATTCCCGATGGGTCAGATGGTATAAACCAGGCTGATCCTTCAGTGTTTGTGAGTTACCTCTTCTCTCCCTCCCACTCAGTTTCTGTATTTAAATACGTGCAGCATCCTAGCACCTCAGGTCACATAGTTACAGATGCAAAGTGTCTCACGTGCCTACAGAATGCCCTAACCCAGTGGTTCTCAAACTGGGGTGAACCTGCTTCCAGGGGACACTGGCAGTGTCTGGAGATATTTTTGGTTGTCACAGCTTGGGGGCGTAGGTGCTGCTGGTATCGAGTGGGTGGAGGCCAGGGATGCTGCTCAACGTCCTACAGTTCACGGGGCAGCGTCTACCACCGAGAAGGGTCCAGCCCCGATGTTGATGATCATGGGGTTGAGAAACCCTGTGCTTGTCACACACCAGCTCAGCGTGGGTCTAGGCTATCAGAGACACCTGCTGCTGGTGCCTTTGAGAGCCATTCATCTCTGGCCTGTTGCCTTGAAACTCCCCAGGGTGTGGCTAAGCCTGGGTGCTATAGCTCAGCTTTGCTGATGGGGCAGGTGCTGAGTCAGGCATGTGCTGGGACTCACCTGACCCTCTGAAGGCTCTCCCTCCCCCCACTTCACACCGTATCATTCTAGGATGCCTGGGCTCCCTGACATACAGGAAACTTCTAGTAGAAAAACAGCTCCTGTATCTTTCCCCCATCACTGGAGTCACTCTTGGGAGAGCATTTTGGCAATGCCCAAAGTCCTCCAAAACTGTCATCCTTTCCAACCCTGGGGGACAATCTGAAATGTGGCCCAGTGTGTACATACAGATGCCCAGCGCTTGTTTGTATAAGCAAATTCTGGCACGTCCAAATGTTATATTATGCAGCCATTTAAAATAATAAAAACATATTGTGGAGGAAAATATGTGGAAAAATGGTAATAACTTTTCCTGGAAAAAAAAAAGGATACAGTGATAGTCACAGCCATGTGAAAACAATTCAACCACTGACCAGAAACCCCTTCCTCCAAAAAACTTTGACGAAAATTGGGTTGTAGAATGCAGGGCAAAACATTTTTTTTCTGGTTTGATATTTTATATTTTCTCAAGTGGACACCAGGAAGGAAAAGTGTTCTGTGTCTTGTCACAGGGATGGGGACAGGGCCCAGCAGTGAGGTTTTATTCATACTTTTCTCTGGGTGGCATCTGTCATGGAAACTTGCTTCCTGGGGTGGAGCCCCCTCCTTGCTAGTAAAAGCGATGAATGATGATGATCTTTTAGGAACTCGAGCAGGTGTTTCAGCTGCGGCACGAACGGCACCGAGACCGAATGGTTCTCTGTGGAGGGGGCTACCTTGTGCCTTCTACGATGTTTCTGCAGCATCCCTGGCTCCCGCCCGCTAGATGCTAGCAGCGTCCCCCGGTTGTGAAACCCCCAAATATCTCAAGACTGGGCTGCAACTGGCTGATACCACCCATCCAGAAGCTGTTTGGCGGAAGTCAACATTTGGGTTTCAGAAAGGGGCAGAGAAAACGATGAGGGAGTGTTTCTGCATTAATCAGTGCAAGCCAGCTCTTTGCCAGCCCGTGTCTTGCTGAAACGTACTGCTGCGTAGGAGCCTGACACTTTCTATTGTATCAGTTGGAGGCGCTCAGGAAACAGAAACTCAACAGCTTCAGTCCCCTTACAAGTGGCCTCTCATTGGATTCAGAGGCCTCTGGGAGGTGTTTTTGAGCAAGTCAGAAACATGGCTTTACCCGTAAGTTTAAAAACTCAACGAGAAAGACTGGAGGACCGTACAAAAAATTATTTAAAATCTCTTGCGAGTATTTCTTCTACTCCTACTGCCTCTGAAACCAGCTCCGAGCAAAGAGGGCCGTTTCCACGGATTGAGGGGGCCAGTGCTCTGCTCTGGAATCGTTTTTTTTGCAAAAGCTGCAGAGAGAGGGTTCAGAGGCTCACACACACGCACACTCACACACCCCATCGCCAGCGGAAGTGGGCCCAGGCTCTTGACTCGAGAAAGATGCATCAGATTGTCATCTCCCATTTCTGCTTTTTGTGGATTACCAAACGCTCTCAGCTGTTTCCAGGGCTGCCGTCAGGGGTAGGGGGTGGGGAGGAAGGATGAAGAGAGGGAGGAAGGGAGGAAATCCCAGCCTCTGTCGCAATAGGGCAAGAGGGTTTTAAAACAGGCGCTGCTTACAAGCTATTTTCACTTTCTGGAAAGAACTTGTGCAATTGTTAGTGGCCATGGTTACCCACCCAGGGCCCCCAGAAGGGGGAAGAGGAGGGGGAAACTGCCAGGCAGAGGCACCTCCTCGCCTGATTGAGGTATTCAGGGTGCTGTACAGGGGTCCTCCCTTGCTCACGAGGTACATTTCTGGAGTGGCTGCCTCCAGCCAGCAAGGCTGGGGCTCTGATGTGATTCCTTCACACAAGGGCAGCTGCAGGGGAGGGTCTTATAACCCTCCACCACCAGCAACAGGTGGGTTGTTGCAGAAATCCCTCTAGTGGGATTCAGGGACCCCTGGGAGGCAGCCAGACCAGGCTGGCACCCTGACACCACTGTTCCATAGCTACCTCTCTGGGCCTCTGTTTGCTCATCTGGAAAAGCGTACTCACCATCCATGACCCTCAAATGTGGATTTCATTTTTTTCTAACAGGATGGGGAACTCATCTTAAAAATAAAAAATTAAAAAAATCTAAAAAGCAAGGCTAGTGAAAGGCAAAACAGGTCAGAAACTCAGCATTTTGCCCCTTCTGAAGGGAAAAAAAAAAAAAAAAAAAGTCTGCACACTACAGAAGTTTGGCTAAAACCTCAGAAGCTTCCAAAAGGAGGTAAGGCTTTTTTCAGCCCAGAGGAGGCCACGTCAGTGGGACCAGCAGTTTCTCCAGCTCTGGGGAAAAAGAGGCAATTTATGGCTCAGGGAACAACCTTAAAATAACTCTCCCTCAGTCCTAAAAGGCAGTGTTTAAATTTATAGAAAAACCCACAGGTTCCTGGCAGTTGGGGGCTGCAGCTGGCAACCCCAGATGCTGGCCAGGGCAGGACCCACTTCACCCTACCTCTGCCAGGCTGCCCTCCATCAAAGCTGCCCGTTCCCCCAGCCCCTCCCCCAAGTGTCCCAAGCCCCCAGCTTCCAAGCAGCCAGACCAGTGCTGTGATTTTTTTCAAAAGATGCAAAACTTTTTTTTTTAATTAAAAAACAGCAAAATCTTATAAAAATGAACCAGGCAGTCAAAATGCCCACCTGTCTTCCTATTTACAGTAATACAATATCTGTCACAGTCATTATGTACAATATTATAAAAAATGTTGCACAGTACAAATTAAGGCTGTATTTTTCACAAGGCATCAAGCCTCGATCCTCTAGTGTAGACCCGGCAGGGAGGAAGACGACACTTAATTATTGCACCATTTTGAAAACAAAACTCGTCAAGGAGGATTGTGGTCTTCTCCCACCGGGCCTTCAGTCTCTGATGGGGGCCGGGCGTCGTCGTCGTCGTCGTGGGGGGAGCCCCCTCGGTGGCCACGCTGTGCCCGGCCCGGTCCTCTGGGCCCAATAAATACCAGTCACAGTTTGGAAGGGGGCCGTGCCCGGCGCGTGGGACCCGCCACGGCCGCGCGCGGGTGGGCGGGGGGCGTCCAGGCTACATGTGCCGCTTCATGTGCAGAGCCAGGTGGTCCGAGCGTGAGAAGGCACGGTCGCACAGGTGGCACTGGAAGGGTCGGTGGCCCGTGTGCTTGCGGTAGTGGCGCGTAAGTTCGTCGGATCGCGCAAACTTCCAGCCGCAGCCGTCCCAGTTGCAGTGATAGGGCTTTTCGCCTGCAGGGAGGGGGCGAGAGCCGGCCTTAGTTTCTCTCCCGCCTGTGGCTCTGATACTCACAGACACTCACCCTGATTAGTGGCTACTCGGGGGCGCACAACCTACCCTTAACCAGCTCTCTGAAGCGCGCCCCGCTATGTTTTGAACTTCTAGGGATCCTAGGCACGTCATCTCCCATTCCCGGGTCTCCTGATCCTCACTCCCCAGGGGTCCTAAGCGTGCACAGTCCGCTCTGCAATGTCTTTCAGCCACGCCCCCGGGGGGCTCCTAAGCCTGCACCTTGCCCCCGACAGTCTGAGACATAGCATCCCCCTAGGTTTCATAAGTGTGCATGCCTGCCCAAAGTCCCGAGCCACATTCCCAGGAGGGTCCTAAGCGCGCGCCCAGTCCCCAGGCTCCGGAGCCACGCCCCCAGCCAAGCCCCAGGGGGCTTTCTAAGACCTTGCCCCCTCCCCAAGCTCTGGGCCACGCCCTCTGGGGGGTTCCTAAGCACGCCCTTCCTCTAGCTCCCCCCGCATTGATCCCCAGCCCGTGCTCGCTGCCCACCTGTATGCGTGCGCAGGTGCGCCTTGAGGTGGGAGCTCTTGGTGTAGGTCTTGCCGCAGCCCGCGTAACTGCAGGTGTGCGTGGCGGTGCGTTTGCGCGGCCAGGACCGCCGGCCGCGCTTGGGCTTGGCCTCCAGCAGCTCCAGCGGAGACGCGGGCGGCGTGAGGAGACCTCGGGCGGCTGGCGGCGCCAAGCCCAGAGCTGCGGCGGCGGCGGCCGCGTCGTCGAAGAGGCCGAAGGCGGCGGGCGCGGGCGGCGCGTAATGCAGGCCGGGCCCGGGTGCGCCGAAGCCGGGGCCACCGAAGGGAGGCGGGAAGGGGGCGCGCGGGCCGGGCGCGGGGAGGCGCGCGGGGCCGTCGGGGCTGAGCGGTGGCGTGTCGGGCGGTGGCGGGGGGCGGCCCCCGGGGCCTCGCATGCACGCAGCTGCCGGGCCCGGGGCACCCTCGCGCTTGAGGCCCCGAGGTCCACGGGCCAGGCCCGGCGCGCAGCCGTAGCCACCGCCGCCGTCCGCCTCGGGGGGTTCGGCTTTCACCAGGCGGCCAGGCGGCGCCAGCAGGAAGCGACCGTGCAGCGCTGGCCCCGGCGGCACGTCCAGCTCGGGCCGCAGCAGCTCGGACACCAAACCGCCCGCGGGGGCGCCGTAGGGAGGCGGCGCGCCGGGCTCAGTGTAGTAGAACGCAGGCGGCGGGGGCGGCGGGGGCGGCTCCGGAGCGGACTCAGCGCCCAGGCCGTCCAGCCCCATGGACAGGATGAAGTCCAGCACGCTGTTGAGGTCGTCGTCCGTGCCGCCTGCCTCGGGCTCTGCGCGCGGCCAGCGCTGCGGGTGACAGAGCGATAGGCGCGGGCGTGAGCGCGCGGTGGGGCCGGGGATCGCTGCCCGCTGCCTGCGTTCTACTATCCTAAGCCCGCTGTCCCTGCCGCCTGCGTTCTACTACCCCGCAGCCCACGTTCTACTACCCTGAGTCAGCCGCCCCCGCCGCCCGCGGTCCCTGCCGCCCTCACCTCCTGCAGGCCGCGCTCCCGGCACGGGCTGGCGAAAGTGGAGAAGGACGGTAGGATGGGCTCGCTCAGCGCCATGGCTGGGACCCGGGGCTGACGCGGATTCGGGACACCGGTGAGTGGCTGCCCGGAGCCGGGCTGGTCGGACCGGGACGCGGGCGGGCGGGGACGGCTCTGCGGGCAGCGGCCGGGCCCGCCCAAGCCTTATAGGCGCGGCGCGCGCGGGGGCCGGGCCAAGGCGGCGGCGGCGGAAACGCGTCCCGGATGGGGACGAGCTCCGGGCGCAGCCTAAATTTAGCCGCGGTATATAAGCCGGCGGGCGGCGGCGGCAGTGGCCACTGAGGCCGCCAGGGCCCTGAGCGGCCGGCTCGGCCCATCGTGCGCAGCTAGGCGGCGCCCCCGGCCCGGGCCCGCCCCCGCCTGTCTCCCCGGCGACGGCGTCAACACACGCTCCACAACAGCAGCGTGACGCTCAGGGATCCCCGGGGCACCCCGTGGGCTCCCGCCTGCGGGAGGACAGGGAGGACCTGGAGCGGGGGCGGCATCCGGGGCCTGCAGGGATCTCTGATGGATGGGGAGATGGGCCCCCGCAGCCACAGAGGGGTCCACAGAATCCTAGGTGGATGAGGTTAACTGGGTCCCGCGAGCTCAGAGTGGCTTTCCCCGGACTCAGCTCCTCATTTTCTGCGAACCCACCACGCCTGATCCACTGTTATGCCCACCACTCTGTCAAAAACCTTGCATGATGACAGCAAGAAATGTTAAGTCTTTGAGATGCTCTCCCTCAAGGAAGCCCTTCAGGGCGGGGAAACTGAGGCTCAGGAGGTGCTGGGAGACGCTTGAGGTCCTACAGCTGCCAGCAGGCCTGGTGCCTTTACTGACTCACGTAAGTGAGGAGACTCATGACAACGAATCTAACAACACAGACCCAGCACCAGAGGGGCCACAGGGAACAGGCCTCCCCTGTGAGCATGTAAACACCCGCCCCCACCACCACCAGATGCCCCACACCAGGCATGGGGCCTGCCAGGAACGGACTGTTACTCCTGCTGTTACTGTGTGCTGGCCTTGTGTGGGCACTGGGAACACATTTGCCAACAGGCAGACAAATCCCCTTGCCCTTGGGGCTTTCACTGTAGTGGGGGATGGGGGCGGAGAAGTAAAATAAACAATTATATTGGGGAAGGCAGGAGAGGGAGATGGGTAGTGAGTGTGTGTGAGAGGGGAGAAAGAGGTTGGTGGAATTTTGAACCACACCCAGGAGGAGATGTGTGAGTCAAGACCTGGGGAAAAGGGGAGCCAAGTGGGTATCAGAGGGAGAACATCTCATGGTGTAACCTGGAACCAGTATCCAGCCCTGGTCTCTTGAGTCCAGAACCCATGTTCAGGCCTGGAGGTGTCCATGGTCAGCCACGGTCCCACGGCCAGGTGGTAACGGGTGCAGGCAGTTCCTGACCTGGAAGCCTTCCCTGGGGCCAGGAGGGTTTTGTCACTGACAGCATCTGGACCCCCACATCCCAGGGAAACTGCAGGGTGTTGCCTTGCCATCACAGAGGCACCAAGAGACCCCTCTGGGGTCCACAGTCCTGGACCCTCCCAGCTGGAAGGAGCCTCAGAGGTGTGCCATCTCATCGTGATTCATCAGACTGTGGATTAGGCAAACACTTGTTGATAAGCCCTATTTGCCAGGTGTGGGGCACCCAGAGGTGCTTCAGTCCCAGGCACAGTTGCTGGGGTGGTAGTAGTTCAGGGATCCCCTCTGCAGCTTTCCTGGGCTGCTGGAGATTTCAAGTTGAGCTCCAAGATGCTTCCTGTGGCTGCCACTGTGATGGTTGAGAGTCAGCCTCAGCCGCTGACCACTCTCTGTGTGGTCAGTGGACCTTGAGCAAGTGGCTTTGCAAGTGGCTTTGCCTCTCTGGGCTCACTTCCTAATCTTGAGAAATGCAGAATATAATAGTACCTTACCCCAAAGGGATATCATGAGGGTCATGCGGGTGCTTTCTCTTTGGTGGAAATGTTGACGATATCCTGTGAGCTCACTCAAGTGCTGGTTAGATGAGCTTTGCTCACTGCCATTTCGTTCAATTTCCCTGAGTGATAATGAGGGGAAGTTGAAGGGAATCAGATTTGTTTCCCAGGTTGTATAATTCTCAGTCAGTTGCGGACCTCTGCTCAAATGGCGCCTGGGTCCTCCCCTCAGCCTCAGCTAGCTCCTGCAGCTCTCTCCAGCCCATCCCCGTCTCTTGCCAAGCACATTCCTCCCTCCAGCCTTTTGTACTTGCTGTGCCTTCCACCAAGCGTTCAGTCCTCTCACTTTCCACTTGCTTGGCTCTGGCTTATCTCCCGCCCCCTCCCCCCCTAAACGAATGAACTTTATTTTTATAGAGCAGCATCAGGTTTACAGAAAAAAATGAGCAGGAAGTACAAAGAGTTCCCATATATCCCCCCCCAAGGCACAGTTTCCCCTATTATTAACGTCTTGCTTTAGCGTGATACCTTTGTTACATATTGATAAGTTATTATCCAACCAATATCGATACATTATTATTAACTCAAGCCCACAGTTTACTTTAGGGTTCACTCTTTGTGTTGTACATTCTGTGGGTTTCAACAAATGCATAGTGACATGTATCTGCTGTTACATCATATAGAACTATATAGAACTATCATATAGAACTGTTTTCACTGCCCTAAAAATCCATCCCTCCCTCCCTTCTAAGTCCTGGTTAGCTTCCATAGTTTTACCATTTGCAGAATGTCATATAGCTGGAACCACACCATATGTAGCTTTTTCAGAGTCTTCTTTCACTTAGCAGTATGCATTTAAGATTCCTCCATGTCTTTTGGTGGCTTGATAGCTCATTTCTTTTTATCAATGAATAATATTCCATGGTATGGATGTACCGTAGTTTGTCCATTCAACTATTGAAGGATATCTTGGTTGCTTCCAGTTTGGGGCAATCGAGTTGCTATTGAATAGGCATTGAATATGGCTGCTATAAACATTCATGTGCAGGTTTTTGCCTGGACATAAGTTTTCAAATTAATTGGATAAATACCTAGGAACACAATTGATGGAATGTAGGATAAGACTATGTTTAGCTTAGTAAGAGACCACCAAACTGTCTTCCAAAGTAGCTGTAACACCAGCGGTGAATGAATGAGAGTTCCTGTTGCTCCACATCCTCGTCAGCATTTAGTGGTGTTGGTTTTTTATATTTCAGCCATTCTAATAGGTGTTTGGTGGTATCTCATTGTTGTTTTAATTTGCAATCCCCTGATGATATCTGATGTGGAGCCCCTTTTCATATGCTTATTTGCCATCTGTATATTTTCTCTGGTGAGGGGTCTGTTCAGATCTCTGGCCCAGTTTTTAACTGGGTTTTTTATTTTCTTATTGGACTTTAAGAATCCTTTGTATATTTTGGACACGAGTCCTTTACCTGGTAGGTGTTTTGCAAAGATTTTCTTCCAGTCTGTGGCTTGTCTTTTGATTCTTTTAATGGTGCCTTTTGCAGAACAGAAGTTTTTCATTTTAATGAAGCCCAGCTTATCAGTTTTTCCTTTCACAGATTGTGCTCTTGGTCTCGTATCTAAAAAGTCAGTGCCAAACCCAAGGTCATCTCGATTTTCCCCTATGTTGTCATCTAGAAGATTTACAGTTTTGCATTTTACATTGAAGTGAATGATCCATTTTGAGTTAATTTTGTTGTAGTTGTTTGGCTGGTTTTTTGTTTTGTTTTGTTTTGTTGCACGTGGATACCCAGTGGTTCCAGCACACTTTGTTGAAAAGGCTGTGTCCTCAGCTCATCTGACTGTGTGTTTCAGTGTAAATGTGGGCCCTCCAGGCTCCACCCCCACCCACCAGCCCCACAAATAGTACCCTTCCTCAGGCCATATAGTTCCTTCCTCCACCCCCTCTTTTCTGTTGTTCTGTGGCACTTTTCACCATTGGTCATTATTTTTATCTACCCGTTTGCTTTTTTTCTGTCTCCACCACAAATAGTGTATGAATCACAGGGAGTATGGGAGCCAGGTCTATATTGGATCCATTATGTTCTTCAACCCCAGTTCAGCACACAGTAGGCGCTCAATAAACGTTCACCAAAGGGATGAACAAGCAAGTGAATAGCTACATCTCTTGCGGCTCTTCAGAGGAACTTCTGCAGGTGGCTCTCTGCTCCTGTGGGATTGTCTACACTCTCTCCTCCTCACCCAGCCTCCTGTGCACCTTCTTTGTCACCACGGGTGGTAATAAGTTGAATGTGTCCCCAAAAGATACGTCCATGGCCTCACTCCTGGTACCTGTGAATGTGACTTTAATTGCAAAGAGGGTCTTTGCAGATGTAATTAGGCGTATCAAAATGAGATCATCCTGGGTTAGGATGGGTCCTATATCCAATGATAAGTGTCCTTATAAGAGAAAGGACACAGAGATACAAATGTAGAGAAGGCCATGTGAAGATGGGGACAGAGATTGGAGCTTTGTTGCCATAAACCAAGGAATACCAAAGATTGCCTGGGGTTGCCAGAGGCCAGGAAGGAGGCCTGGGACAGATTTTCCCTCGGAGCCTCATCAGAAGGAACCAACTCTATTGACACCTTAATTTCAGACTTCTGGCCCCCAGAACTTAAAGAGGATACATTTCTGTTATCTTAAGCCACCGAGTTTGTGTCACTTTGTTGCGGCAGCCCCAGGAAGCTCATACGTCATGGTAACCAGCTGTTCTGCCTGCCTGCCTGCCTGGTTTCCTCTTCAGAAAGGGAGCCCCTCAAAGGCAGGGGCCTCCCTTGATTCATCTCTGTGTCCCCCAGGCCCAGCTGTGGACCTGTTGTTGAAACAAACGTGATGTGAGGATGCTGGCAACCCACCAAGGACCTCCTGGGGCAGCGTGAGACACTCCAGCAGAGCACCCGGGGAATGGAACCAATTACACAGAGCCACCAATGAGCGTAAAGAACGTGGGCTTTAGTTGCCACTTTAGCTGTGTGTCCTTGGGCATATCACACAACCTCTCTGAGCATCAGTTTCATTGTGAGATATGAGTATTTACTGCGTGATTATAGGCATGGATGAATGAGCCAGATAGAGGGTCTCAGGCAGAGGGAGAGGCTTGGCACAGAGGGGTTCGGAGCATGGCACCTCTCAGGCTGTGGTCCTGTCTCCCTGCTGTCCAGGCTGCGCCCACCTGTGTGGGTATGTGTCTTTGTGACGTCTCAGGTGATGATGCTGTTGGAGAAAGAGCTCTGGACTTGAAGTCAAGTCCCAGCACTACCTCTTACAAGCTGGGCGACTTACTCTTGGCAAAGCTTCCAAGCAGCCTGTCCCACTGCTAAGTGGGGGAGAATAAGGCACATGTCCAAGGATTACATGGTCAGTAAGCAAACTGGTGATGCTGAAGAACACAGTGGGTGCTAAGTAAATGAGCACCCTTCTCCCTGTCATGGCTAAGTTCCTAAAGGGTAGGGACTGACTCTGTGTTCATGCCCTGCCAGCCCCCCTCTCCCAGTCGGGAACTTTATGCCTCTTGATGGTGATGCCCTTGTTCTCATCTCTTTCCCAAGGCCTCCCATCCTCTCCTAACAGCCCAACATGAATAATCTAACCTGAGGGGGCAGATAGTTTCCCTCCAATCCATTGGTAATGTTTTGAGCACTGTGTTCGCACAGATTCTGAGATTACATCCAGGTTCAATGCTGGAAAAGAGTGCTGTGATTGATTAGTGATGTCTGTCCGTGATTGATTGGTGATGTCTGTCACTGGTGGAGCCTTGTTGGAGTAGTATGCATGCAGCTTCACATTTACCATCTCTTGCCAGCCTGTCTTTAAGGACCCAGGAAACTTGCAAATCAGAGGTTTTGAGCCTGAACAAAAAATAAATGTTGAGCTCCCTCTCCATGTTCTGCTGGACATGGAGAGGAAGGTAAAAAAGTACACAGCTCCGTTTCTGCCCACAGAGAGCTTACAATCTCCTTTAACTGGGTCCTGGCCATTTCTAGTATCCTTTACTTCTTTCCACTTTTCTTCTAGAGTCTAGACCGTCTCTCCCTTTACTAGCTGTTCCTCCCCAAATAGCTATTGTGTGCACTTGGCCCAACTCCCAAGAGCAAGCACTCAGGAATTCTACAGAAAACACGTCACTTAAAATACAGCTGAGCTTCCAAGACTAATTGTGAATGCTCTAGAGGAATTACAGTCGCATGACAGCAGCAACTGCACGATGACTCCCAGCTGGGGCAGTCGGGGTATTTCTGCTTAAGTTTGCACAAGTTCTTTGCAGCGTGTTGCCAAACTTAGCTCCCCATGTTGCAAAGATGTTTGGCAGCTCGGTGTTTCTCCAGGATGGGAAGTGATGCAGGCAGGGATGCCCCTGCAAGTGGGCTTTTTTCTGAAGGTCACCACCTTGCCACTGCCGTGCTTGTGGCCAAGGTCCAATGAGAAAGGGCACTTGCCAATTTGCCTCCCTGTCTCTGAGGTTTTCTTACTGTTTATGAACAATTAAGTAGTGAGCTTGTAGGGAAGGTGAAGAATTGCATTTGGTTGATGACTGATGGATTCCTATGGGGACCCCTCATCATCTCCTCACCAGCCAGACCATGACAATCTCAGTCTCATTGATGCAGGGACATGAGAGGTGAAGGAACATTTATGAAGCACCTACTGTACGAAGAGTAGCCCCTGCTCGCCGCAACTAGAGAAAGCCCGCGCAGCAACGAAGACACAAGGCAGCCAAAAAATAATTAATTAATTAATTAATTAAAAAAAAAAAAAAAACACCTACTGTATGCCAGGTCCTGCATTGAAGAGTTGTATGTGTTTTCTCATTTAATCCTCACAGCAGGTCTGTTTAGTGTGGTGAGCAAAGAACAGAATGGGAGTGCTCAGCCAGAACCCCAGGTCAGATCCTGGCCCTGGCACTTATATCTCAGTAACTTTGAATGAAGGGCCTTCTGTTTTTGAACGTTTGTTCCTGTTCCATCAAAGGAGTATGAGAATGCCTTGTCACCTGTTGATGAAGATAAGAGACACCCCATGTAACGAACTTTTCCTAGAAGAGGCCCTCCGATCCTGGAAGCTGTTTTTATTTGCCTAAATCAAGGGCTGGCACATCCTGACTTGTGGCTTTTTTACAAAATATATGTATGAAAACGTCAGTAGTATTGCTCTTTTTTAAAAAAATTTTATTTTATTGAAGTATAGTTGACTTACAATGTGTTAATTTCTGCTGTACAGCAAAGTGTTCTTAATATTTCATGTATACTCCAATGTTAATTATATATGTGTGCATAATTTTTATGGAGGTGAAATTCACATAGTAAAAAATTAACCATTTTAAAGTGAAAAATTCAGAGGCATTTAGGACATTCTCAGTATTGTGCAACCATCCCCTCTATATAGTTCCAGAATATTTCCATCCCCCACAAAGGAAACTCCATCCCCATCAGCACTCACTCCCCATCCCCTCCTCCCTCAGCCCCTGGTAACTGCGAATCTACTCTCTGTCTCTATGGATTTGCTTATTCTAGATATTTCTTCCAAAGGGAAGCACACACTATGTGACCAAAACAGCTTTTGTTTGGCCAATAGCTAAGCATGTTTTTTTCCTTTATGAATGCTTGGGAAAAAACCCAAAAGAATACTATTTCATACATGAACATTCTAAGAAAATCAAATTTCAATGTCCATAAATATGTTTTATTGGCATGCAGCCACTCCCATTCATGGATGTATTGAGACCATGCACAGAAAGAGACTGGATGGTCATAAGCAGAAATACTGAATCTCTGGCCCAAAGCTTAGAGAAGTTGATTCCATATGGAGAAGCCAGCAGAGCTACTTTTGGACTCCAGAGTCTGAGCTGGGCTCCCAAACAATCACTGCCTCTCAGTATGCATTTCATAGACCTTTCTGGAATTCTTATTACTGAGCAGGTGCTGGAGAGTGAACCGATATCCAGAGTAAGCTGGTCTTTGCCCTTACTTAGCTTCCAGGTGTTAAATCAATAACTAGCCAAATAGATATGGCGGTGAATCTGAAGACATCCTTTAGGTCAGTGGTTTGGATATTCACCATCAAGGGATGTCTCAACACCTGGTTGTAAAGGTACAGTTTATTAGTGATGACTGACTTGAGAGCTTTTTTTTTCTTCTTTTTTTGCTTAGGTTTTTTGTTACATGTTGGCTATAGCATCTGGGCTAGGGGCTGCTTTTTTGTTTTATTTTTATTTGAGAAATTTTAGTTTTATTTAGATTTAATTTTTTATTTTAAAATTTTAATTTTATTTAGTGTTTTTTTTTTTTTTTTTCGCGGTACGCAGGCCTCTCACTGTTGTGGCCTCTCCCGTTGCAGAGCACAGGCTCCGGACGCGCAGGCTCAGTGGCCATGGCTCACGGGCCCGGCCGCTCCGCGGCATGTGGGATCTTCCCAGACCGGGGCACGAACCCGTGTCCCCTGCATCGGCAGGCGGACTCTCAACCACTGTGCCACCAGGGAAGCCCTTTATTTAGGTTTTTAAATTTTAAATTTTATTTCTATTTATAGTGGGATCATTTGCATACTGTGAAATTTCCAAGTGGTGCAACCATCACTACAGTCCAGATTTAGAACTTTTCCATCAACCCAAGGAAATCCCTCCTGTCCCATTTTCAGTCCATCCCCACTTTCACCCCCGGGCCCAGGCAACCACTGATGTGCTGAGTCTGTAGATTTGCCTTTTCTGGATATTTCATATAAATGCAGTCACACAATGTGGTCCTTTGCATCTGGTTTCTTTCACTCTGCATAATTTGAGGCAGCGTGTACCAGTCACTGGTTCCTTTTCATTGCTGAATAGTATTCCATCTTACATATGGACCACAACTTTGTCACCCCTTCACCTATTGATGGACTGAGTAATAATGTGTTGTCCATGTCACTTCTTGGAGCCCAGGAACAATCCCACACACATAACTTAGAAAAGACAGTCATGTCCTTTCCCACCTTGAGTGCCCTGGCCTCCCCTCCCCTCATTGGCCCGGGACTCCAGCACTGTTGCCTGTAAAGTCACCCCTTTGGGAAGCTGGTCAGACCTGTAGGCCTCCCTGCCACACCCTGCCAGGAGGAGGAGGCTGGCGTTCTGCCCTCCAAGACACCTTTGTGTTCTGCACTCATGTGCCCGGCATAGCCATATGTGTGACCCGGTAGGGGGAGCAGGAAAGGCCTGGGGGCTGGGGCAACAGTGACTAAGTTTGAGCCCCACATTGTTGGCACCTGGGGGACCCGCTTCCTCACACAGTCCCCTGACCTGCCTGCCTTCTGACTTCAAGGAAGGTTTGATTCTCGCTTATATGGATAACAAGCCTGCACAGAGCCTCCCCTCCCCAGGGATCGTGGCCTGTTGTCACACAACTTGCTTTGGTTTCCTGTCATCAGCCAGAGGAGCTGGCTTTGGCATTGACCTCATTTGAATCTATCTCTGCTCCTTCTGTGGTGAATGGCCTCAGGGACATTGCTTCACCCTGCTGACCTGCAATGCTGTAATCAGGGTGGAAAATAATAACAACATGATTAAGTTATTATGTTATTATATCATTATTATATACTGTTAATAATGATAGGCACTCGACAGGTTGGCCGGTGATCTACAAGGGATGAATTGCTTAAGGACCCCATTTAACATTGTTAAAGTTTATTTGTGAATCTCCACATCTTCTGTTTGGGGACAAGGTATTTCTGGATGCCTGGAACCATTTCTCTGGAAAACAAAGGAGCATATATATTGTTCGGATCCACTTATTTTTTCACTTTCAATTTTTTTTAATCGAGGTGAAATTCAGAAAACAAAAAAGTAATCACTTAAAGTGTACCAACTCAGTGGCATTAAGTACATTCAAAATGTTGTACAAACATCCACTCTAGCTAGTTCCAGAACATTTCCATCACCCCAAAAGGAGACCTTGTACCCATTAGTGGTCACTCCCCATTACTCCCTCCCTCCCCCAGTCCCTGACAACCATCAGTCTTCTCCCTGTCTCTATAGATTTGCCTGTTCTGGACGTTTCATATAAATGGAATCATTCACTAAGTGGCCTTTGGTGTCTGGCTTCTTTCACTCAGCATAATGTTTTCAAAATTTGTCCATGTTGTAGCAGCCCTTTTTATGTCTGAATAATATTCCAAGGTGTGGACGGACCACATTTTGTTTATCCACTCATCTGTCGATAGACATTTGGGCTGTTTCCACCTTTTGGCAGTTGTGACTAGTGCTGCTGTGAACATTTGTGTACAAGTATTTGTCTGAGTCCCTGTTTTCAGCTCTTTGGGGTCTATACCTGGGAGCGGAATGGCTCGGTCTTATGATAACTTTATGTTTAACATTTGGGGGAGCCACCTAATCAGATCCACTTTGAAAAGGCTCTCCTGGGCTGGAGACAGTGATGGGTCTTCTAGCTTTGACCCCAACCCCTGCCTCCAGGATATTTATTCTTCTGATGACATTTATTTGAGCCTCTATAAGCACAATCTCATTTCCTCCTTCCAGACCCTGTGGTTTGGCTTTCTCTGTTGCACACTTTCTCTCTTCTCCTGTTCCTGTAACACAAGGCTTCTCCCACTTCCCACTGGGAGCCAGGGTGGACCTCACCTGGATGGTGTAATAAACCCCCTTTACAGATGAGGAAACTGAGGCTTACTGCCTCAGGGTTTGGGATCCCTATACCATCACACTAGCCCCCTCTCATTCCCGGTTCTTCAACATCTATGCAGTTTTGCTCCTTGACCCTGGGCAAATGCTGACACGTGCTCCCTGTACTACAAAGGCTTTTCTGGTTGAATTTTGGGGGAGGATGTTAAGAAAAAAAAACTTAAAGAGAGACAGGTCCTGATGGAAAAATATCCACAGTGTCGTGGGGTTAGTGGTGTCCCCACTAAAAGATATGTCTACACCCTAACCTCTCACATCTGTGACTGTGACTTCTTAGAAATAGGGTCTTTCCAGCTGTGATCAAGTGGAAGCTCCCGAGATGAGGTCATCCTGGATTTAGGGTGGGCTCTAAGTCCAGGGACAGTTGTCCTTACAGGGAAAGAGAAGGGGAAACAGACAGAGAATGGAAGCCTGTGTGAAGATGGAGGAAGATATGGGAGTGATGCAGCCACAAGCAAGGAACGCTGAGGGTTGCTGGCAGCCGCCAGAAGCTGGGAGAGAGATGGGGCCGATTCTGTCCCTCAGAACCTCCAGAAGGAACCAACCCTGCCCACACCTTTATCTCAGACCTCTGGCCTCCAGGACTGTGAGACAAAACATTTGTTTTATGTAAAGCCACCCAGTTTGTGGTCATTTGTTAAAGCAGCCCCAGGAAACTCATATGCATGGACAGGAGAGTGAGCTGGGGTCTCTGCATGCTGGGTCCGGGCTGAACATAGCTGAGATCCTGGGCCCAGAAGGGAGTAAAGCATGCCCACAAACAACCAGGGTGTAGCAAGATAAATGCCATGAAAGAGGTGCAGTTATTATTGTTCTCATCACCATTATTAGGATTGAGTCATTACTCATCTCCATGAAATGGGGCGCTCATTACCCCCTCGACTCCAGCCCATCCCTCCATTCTGCGACCCAGTTAATGGAACGCCCTTCTTCTGCTGAGGCTAGAGCTGCCAGATCAAACACTGGACGCCCAGTGAAATTTGAATTTCAGATAGATGAGGAAAGATGTCTTCGCATTAAGTATGTTCCTGTTTAACTGCTTTCCCCTTCCATTCTTAGCTTAAAGCTGTTGTGTTTACAAATAACCTTTTAATTTTGGAATGACAAATCTGATGGCAGAAAAGCTGCGAAGAGCATATTCAGAGTCCCCCGTGTCTCCTTGGCCCAGCTTCCCTGAAAGTTAACATCTTACGAGAGGACTGGGCATTTGTCAAAACAGAAATTAACACTGGGCGGTGCTGTTTGATGCTGCACTGCAGACTTTATTGGATGTCCCCACATCATCCACAAATGTCCTCTTTTGGTTCCGGATCCCATACTACATTTAGTCATCACCTTGCCCCAGTCTCCTCTGGCCTGTAACAGTTTTGCAGACTTTGTTTTTCTCATGACCTTGATAGTCTTGTAGAGTGTTGGCTGGCTATCTCCTAGGACCAATGAATGTCCCCCACCCCAATCTGTTTTTTTTTTCTTTAATATTTATTTATTCATTTGTTTTGGCTGCACTGGGTCTTAGTTGTGGCACATGGGATCTTTAGTTGCAGCATGCGTACTTCTTAGCTGTAGCAGGAGAACTCTTAGTTGCGGCATGTATGCGGGATCTAGTTCCCCAACCAGGACCCCCTGCATTGGGGGAGCGTGGAGTTTACCCACTGGACCACCAGGGATGCCTCCCCCCACATCTGGGTTTGTCTGATGTTTTTTCTTGTGATTAGATGGGGGGTATCTGGGGAGAGGACCACAAAGGTGACGGGTCCTCCACATCACACCATCCCAGGGGTACCTGATGTCTGCATGACTTTTCACTGTGATGTAAACGCTGCGCTTCATGCTCAGGGGCACCACGAACATTCCTTAGACATCTTCAGGAACCAGATTGAGTTTTGGTTTCTTGAAAGCAGAAGACAGCGATAGCACGTACTGGGCACCGGGCCAGGCCCTGGGATGCATCCCCTTCATGCTGCTGGAAGACGGATTTTAATGGGAGAACATGGATGCAGAAGAACTTCTCCAACCGCAGAGCCTGGAATCCTGAAATGGTCCTCTTATCTTTTCCCCAAACAATTTCCCGATATGCACACTTTACAGCCCCAGTAAGCGATAAGAGAGGCAGCCGCTTTTGAGAGGTTTGCCTGAAGCGTGTTCCTCTAACTTACAGCCTAAAGAACATCAACTGAGCCATTTTAACTCTCAGAGTTGATTTAATCTGCACAGCAGCTCCATGATGTTATCCAAATTATCCCAGGGAGAACAGAGGCTCAGAGAGGCTGAGGTACCTCCTGAAGATCACACAGCAGCTCGGTTCTGCTTACACCCACCAACTCTGCTCCCTATTGCAAGAAGCCTCAGTAGTTAAGTTGCATCTCCCCTAGAATATGTTCTTAAAAGGAGGGGGTGGGGCAGGCCAGCGTGAGAACTGGGTTAGTTACAGGGGCCTGTAAGCAGGATTTTCCAACCTCAGCACTGCTGACATTTGGGACCGGATCATTCTCTGTGGTGGGGCTGTCCTGTGCATTATAGGATGTTGAGCAGCATCCCTGGTCTCCACCCATCAGATGCCAGTGATAGCATCCCTCAGTTGTGACAACCAAAAATGTCTCCAAGTTTTCCCCAGGAGGTCAGAGGAGAGATGCTCTGTGTAAGCATAGGAGGCGAGGTTGCTCCTCAGAGCTGTGATTTGCATTTCCAGCAAACTCCAGAGCCCTGCTGGGTGGTCAGACCCCTTCCCAGCTCTGGGAATGAAACCTCCCTCCATCATCCCCGTCACTGGCTGGCTTGGAAGACGTTGGACATTTGCAATTTAATAAGCAAAGTCTAAGCTCCCCTGACTCAGGGGAGCCTTGTGCTCAGCGATCTGTACTGTTTACTCCAAACAATGACTTACGAACCGCAGAAAGCTGGTCATATGCCGGTATGTGCAGAGCAAGAAAAACCAGAGGGGCTGTCAGCCCTCCTGGCCTGACTCATGTGCTGCCATGCTGGGAGCGCAGCCAAGGCCTGACTCAGGGCAATGTCATACCTGTGCCCTCAACCCAGGGACGGCACCCCTCTGAGAAAATATTGGCTAAACCCATGGCAGTTGGGCTTGGCTGTGTCCTTGCTTGCAACACCCAGGGCGTGAAGGGGTGTGGGACCCATGATGGCCTTGCACCCTTGGGAGCCCCGGGCTGTTTGTAGGAGGAAGGTTGAGTCAGCCACGGAGGGTGGTGCCGGGCCGAGACCCCTGGAGAAAGAGGGAAAGAGCGAGCGGAATTTCAGATATGCACCTTCTGGTTTTGTGTATTCATTTTTGTTTTTAACTTTTTTAACAAATTGAGGTGAAATTCATACCACATAAAAGTAACCTGTCTTAGTCCTGCTCTAACAAACTACCATAGACTGGGTGACTTAGAAACAATAAAAATTTATTTCTCAAAGTTCTGGAGGTTGCCAAGTTCGAGATCAAGATGCTAGCTGATTTATTTCACTCAGCATGATGTTTTCAGAGTTCATCCACATTGGCACATGAATCAGCATTTCATTCCTTTTTAAAGCAGGATAATATTCCATTGTGTGGAAGGACCACATTTTGTTTATCCATTCGTCAGTTGATGGCTATGTATTTTTTGGCTATTGTGAGTAGTGCTGTTTGGACAGCAGTAGTGCTGTTTGTTTGTTTTTTTGTTTGTTGTTTTTTATAAACTTATTTTATTTATTTATTTTTGGCTGCGTTGGATCTTCATTGCTGTGCGTGGGCTTTCTCTAGTTGTGGCGAGTGGGAGCTACTCTTCCTTGTGGTGCACGGGCTTCTCATTGCCGTGTCTCCTCTTGTTGCCGGGCACGGGCTCTAAGCGTGCAGGCTTCAATAGTTGTGGAACACAGGCTCAGTAGTTGTGGCGCATGGGCTTAGTTGCTCCACGGCATGTAGGACCTTCCCAGACCAGGGCTTGAACCCATATCCCCTGCACCGGCAGGCGGATTCTTAACCACTGCACCAGCAGAGAAGTCCCAGTAGTGCTGTTTGAGTAGTGTTTGAACACCTGTTTTCAATTCTTTGGGGTCCATACTTAGGAGTGGAATTGCTGGGTCATGTGGTAATTCTGTTTAACCTTTTGAGGAACTGCCAAAGCGTTTTCCTTGGTGGCTGCAGCATTTCACATTCCCACCAGCAGTGCACAAGGGTTTTGATTTCTCCACACTAACACTTGTTATTTTCCTTTTTTTTTTTTTTTTGGCCAACCTAGTGGGTTTGATTTGCATCCATTTTAAAGCATCTGCTCTGTGCAGACTCTGTCCCAAGCATTGTGGGGTCGGGGGGTGGGACCAGTCCCCTGGCCTGGAAGAATTTGCAGGGACACGTGAAAAAGTGGGAGCATATGTCACTTCACCAGGCAGAGGGGCATCCAGGAAAACTTCCTGTAGGGGGTGGTGGATAGAAATGGGTTAGGCCAAGCGTCTCTAACTATGGCCCACGGGCTGGCTGCTTGTTTTTACAAATCAAGTTTTACTGCAACCCATCCACTCTCACTCATTTACACGTTGCCTACGGCTGCTTAGCACTACAACGGCAGAATTGAGTCATTTCAAGAAAATGTATGACTAGGAAAGGTAAAAATGTTTACGTCAGGCTCTTTATAGAAAAAGTTTGCAGACTTTTCGGTCAGGCCAAGGAGGAGCAGTGCGTGCATCGCCCAGACTCATGTGGAGATGGTGTGTTGGGGAACCGTGTTCTAGGTTTTCTGTTTGGCTGGGGTGTTCAGTGCCTGAGGGGAGCGTGAGAGATGAGGCCAGGGAGTGGGGGGACTCCAGGGGTAATTGTCTCCTATGCTGAGCTGAGGAGGTTGACAGTGGGGCCCGTGCTGGCTCTACTCTCTGTTTTCTCATCCTTCTCTGGGCCGGGAGGCTGGCCTCTAACACATTGATGGCTCCTTGTTCGGTTTGGTCAGTAGGAGGCCCCTGAGGGGCACTGAGGGCAGGAGGGAAGTGGTTTGGGGAAATGGTCCTCTGGGGTCCCTTCCTGCCAGGAGGCTCTGCGGTGACTTCATCTCCTGCTGAAGGCCACACTCCCCTCCCCAGCACACAGTGCCTGCCCTTCCCTCACCCCTGCTGCCTTGGGGCAGTAACAGCCCCCCAGTGTTGCTCATTCTGGGTGCTGGACCAGCCTTGCTGGCTTCCCAAACCCTGACTTTTTGCCCATTCTCCCCAGTCACCCAGTGTGAGCATCCAGCTGAGCTGTGTCCTAGGGGATGCAGGGACCTACTTCCCCGTAGAAGGATTCTCTCCCTTTCTTTTTATAGTGGATGAAGCAACAAAACTTATTTTTTATGGGCTGTTTGTGCCCCCCACACCGCCAAATTCATCTGTTGAAATCCTAACTGACAATGTGATGGAATTAGGAGGTGGGACCTTTGGGAGGTGATTAGGTCATAAGGGTGGAGCTGTCATGAATGGGATTAGTGCCCTTATAAAAGAGACCCCAGAGAGCTCCCTCACCCCTTCTGCCAAGTATATACAGTATATACTGTATTGATATATATATCAATATGTATCATCTGCATCTAGGAATCAGGCTTGTGCCAGAACCCAACCATGCTGGCACCTTGATCTTAGACTTCCAGCCTCCAGAACTGTGAGAGGCAAAGATCTGTTGTTTACAAGCCACCCAGTCTATGGTATTCTGTTACAGCAGCCTATGCTGATTAAGACAGTCTGTAGTATCTCCCTGTTTCTACAAGTCAGGAGCCCAGCATGGAGTAGCTGGTCCTCTGCTCGGTATCCCACAAAGCGGCAATCAAGATGTCCGCCAGGGTGGGAGTCTCACCTGAGGTTCCTCCTCCAAGCTCCCTGGGTGTTGGCAGAACCCAGTTCCTTGTGGTTGTAGGACTGAGGCCCTCAGCTCCTTGAGGCTGCCTATCCTCTCCATCAAGCTTCCTTAAGGCCCACAGCATTGCAGCTCTCTGCTGCTTCCAATTTCTGACTTCTAGATGCTCTTTTTTTTTTTTTTAAATGTTTCTTCAAGTCCAGCTACTTAGTTTAATTTTGGGTTATCCAACATTGTTTCTTTAAAAATTGTGATAAAATATACATAAGAGAAATTACCATTTTAGCCCTGCCTTTTTTGCTTCCTTTGCTTATTTTAAATTGAAGTATAATTGATTTACAGTGTTGTGTTAGTTTCAGGTGTACAGCAATGTGGTTCAATTAATATGTGTGTGTGTGTATATATATATATATATATACATGCATATATGCATACACACACATACATGTACACACACACACATATATATATATTCCTTTTCAGATACTTTCCCCTTATAAGTTATTACAAAATATTGAGTATAGCCCTTTTTAAGTGTACACTTAAGTGGCATTAAGTACATTCACATTATTGTGCAACCATCACCACCATTCATCTCCAGAACTTTCTCATTTTCCCCAGCTGAAACTCTATCCTCATTAAACACTAACTCCCCATTCTCCCCTCCCCCAACCCCTGGCAACTACCATTCTACTTTCTGTCTATGAATCTGACTACCCTAGGAACCTCATGAAAGTATTTGTCCTTTTGTGACTGGCTTATTACAATTAATAATGTCCTCAAGGTTTATCCATGTCACATGTGTCAGAATTTCATTCCTTTTGTGGCTGACAAATATTCCATTGTACAGATATACTACATTTTGTTTACCCATTTATCTGTTGATGGCACTTCGGTTGCTTCCACTGTCCAACACAGTTAAAAAATTTTTTTTGATTAAAAAAATTGTTAAAAAATGACATAACCTAGGGACTTCCCTGGTGGTGCAGTGTTTAAGAATCTGCCTGCCAATGCAGGGGACAGGGGTTTGAGCCCTGGTCCGGGAAGACCTCGCGTGCTGCGGAGCAACTAAGCCCACGTGCCACAACTACTGAAGCCTGTGTGCCTAGAGCCCGTGCTCCGCAACAAGAGAAGCCACCGCAATGAGAAGCCCGCGCACCGCGATAAAGAGTAGCCCCCGCTCGCTGCAACTAGAGAAAGCCTGCGTGCAGCAACGAAGACCCAACACAGCCAAAAATTAATGAATTAATTAACTAAAAAAAGACATAACCTAAAATTTACCGTCAGACCCTCGATTATGTCAAGACCACCCAGGATAACCTCCCTTTAGATGGACTCAAAATCAAATGATTTGGGACCTTAATTGCATCTTCAAAAATCCCTTCACTTTGGCCCTGTAATGTAACCTAATTAAGGGGGTGATATCTCAACTATTCACTGGTCCCACACATAAGTACGATACTATACCAGGCGGAGTCTTGAGAATCTGAATCCCGCTTACCATGAGCTCTACCGCTTGCCATTGCCTGTGGGTGGTTATGAAGGGATTGCTCAGGAGGCCCGTGGATGGAATTGGGGGTGGGAGTCCCTTGTCCCTCATTAGAAACACACTGCCCCGTCCTTCCAAACAAAGACAACCTGCACTGAGACAGTGAAAGCCCTTTGTCCCCTGGGCTGTGGGCCTCAATGCCCTGGATGATCAGCCTGGAGGACGAGACTCCCCAGGCAGGAATGGAGGGACCACATTCACGTGCAAGTCCTCTGTCCCCACACACAGTGGAGACGTCTGTTCACTTTTGAGACCTTGGAGGTGACTGGCCCCTGGCTTTTGTCCTTACTGGGGTCCAAGGGGATCCCTTGGAAAGGTTTTCAAGGGGCTGGCTGGCTGACTGCCAGAAACTTTTACCAAGCTTATTGATTTGTGGCGACAAAGGACCTTTTGCAGACAATCCGAGGGTTGAGTCCCCATGACTCATGTTGTCCTGGGCACCCGGAGGCTGTGTACCGAAGGTGGCAACCATCAGGCGAGGCTGCTTGCGAGCATGTGCCTCCCAGACACACCTGGTTGAGTCACCAGGGAAACCAGTGGGCAATGGGAATGCCACCAGGTTGGCTGGCCGGAGGGGTTCCGTGAGACTCATGAGCTCCTTCAGGGATCGGCATCCCACTTTTGGGTCCACTTTGGGGTCCTTGGGCAAGTCACTGAGTCTCTTTTCCACACCTGCCAAGTGGGGTTTCGGGAGGGGTGGATCGCCAGGTGAAGGCTGTAAAGCGCCCGGCGCATAGGGAGCCCTCACCCACGGTGGCCACCGTCATCGATGACAGCTCCTCCTCCTGCCCCTGTGAGCACAGGTCCTTTCAGACCTCCTCTCTCCACCACCATCCACCCTTTCACAGCCTGTAAGACCAGGACAAAGCCTCGTCTTTCCTCTGCAAAATCTCTCCACCCATCCAGAGTTAGAACCATTTGCTTTTTCTTCCCAGACAGGGCAGGGTTCCCTGGGTCATGGGGCTGGCGGAACTCTGAGCACCAGCACCGATCCTGGGTAGAAGGCTCTGCTGAAGCCTTCTGCTATACCTTCCAGCTTGTGCTGCCTCCTGCGGGGCTGCCTGGCCGGTGAACTTGTAGGAGGAGCGAGGTCTGAGCCATTGCTGCCCCTTAGTGCATGCACTAGGTGCTCAATAAATGCCTGTCTGTTCTTTTCAATGAAGGTAAAACTTGCATGCGGCTGAGTGCACTAATCTGAAATGTACGCTCAGTGGATTTCACTGAAGTGACCATCACCCAGATCAAAATGTGGGAGCATCCAGTGCCCCCAAGGCTCCCTCTGCCAGTGAGGGAAACTTTGCCTCTGACCTCTGCCCCCGGAGATGAGATTCACCAGCTGTTGATTTTACTGGTGTAACTCACTGTAGAATCACCATTATGGCCTCTTTCACATTTGGTTTCTTTCCTCAGTTTTGTGCCCACTGGGTTCCACATTCTGTATGTAGCAGGCCTTTCCCCCCTCCCATCGGTGTATAGTATCCCATTAAATGAATATACTACAGTTCATTCATTGATGACATTTGGGTTCTTTTCTCATTTCCTCCCTCCCTCTCTCCCTCCTTCCCTCCCTCCCTCTCTCCCTCCCTCCTTCCCTCTCTCTCTCTTTCTTTCTTCCTTTCTTGCCACTGTCAGTAATGCGGCTATATTTCTTTAGTGTGGACATATGGATTTATTTCTTTAGGGGTATATACCTAGCAGTGGGATTACAGGGTCATAGCTTTGGTAGGTATTGGCAAATGGTTTTCCAAAGTGGCTGGACCAATTTATTACTCTTGAAAGCAAAACAACCACCCCGAGGAGAGAGCGCAGCTCCCTAAAAAGCATGGCCCACAGAGTCAGCAAAAAGAAAATCCTGAACATGAAACTTGGACCAGATTTGAGAGCATCTTGCAGACCGGGTTGTGGAGGTGGGGCGCGGCCAGCAGGTAAGCGAATAATACTCGGGTTGGGTTTTGTGAAATGAGACATCCCTGCCACATCCAGGCTGGAGAACACTTGTCACGCCCACTTTACACATTTCTCAAGTCCAGATTCCGACCATCACCAGCCCTCACGTCCACGGGGGATGGTCTTTAAGGCAAATACTGAAAATATCGAATGTAGCTTCGGACAGATTTAGCTTTGGGTTCCAGTGCTGCCGGCTTCAGCCGTGCATGACTTTGTTGGGGCAAGTCGCCTGCCCTGTGTGTGCCTTGGGTTTCCTCTTCTGTAAAATGGGAAAGGCGTTTGAGGCATGGTGGAACTCCCAAGGGCGCTAGGAGGATTAAGGAGACACTAATAGAAAGTGACTTAAAAATCCCGGCTCACTGTGGGTGACCAACAGATGTGCCTGGGTCTCAGCTGCCGGTGGCTGGTGGAAGAAGATTCCTTTCCTTTCCTCTGAAGATTTGTGACCGTTTACAATCACTCGGCTTTGCCAGCAGAGTTCACATACGCACTGGGCCTCCCAGCCCCGTCCACATTCCCCTTCTCACTCCGGTGGGGGGGAGTCAGGGATCCCGGCCACGGCATCACTTTCCCTTCTCGTGTCTGCCTGCTGCCAGCACAGCCCTCTGCCCCGAGAGCTTGCAGCCTGGGCCACTGGATGTGCTTCCAGGGGCCAGTGGCATAGACTCTGTGTTATGTAAGTTCTGAGGTGAGTTTTGGAAAACTCCACCCTCTCCCGCCACCACCCTTTTTTTTTTTCTTTTTTTTTCCCTCGAGGTTTTCCAGTGTCACCCAAACACCCAGCTCTGGGCGTTGGGGTGGGCTGTGGGGGAGCAGTTGTTTACGTGTCTTGGTGAGAACAGTGTGTCTGAAGGCCAGGGCAAGATGTGTGTGAGTGCTTTCGACTGGGGAAAAACAAATGTGATTTGAGAAATTTAAAAAAAAAAAAGAAGAGGAAAAATGAAATGGAAAACAACTGCTCACAAAACTGGAACTTTGAGGCACGGCCCCAATTGTAGGATTTCAAACGACCTGGGGAAGAATGTTCTGGAATACTCCAGGAGGCTCTTGTGCTCCTGGCAGGCTGACGGCTCGTGCCCCTCACCCTCCACACCACATCACTCGGGCCACTCCGGACGGATGGACGTGCCGAGGAGGACAAACAGCTGCTTCTTTTCCAGGGGTTGCAAGCCTGCATCCCCAGGCACTTAAAAATAGCCATGGTTTCTTGCAGACCTGAGTCTAACAATCAGGGTTTTCTTCTGATGTAAAACTTTTCCACTGTAAGGGCAGTTTTTTGAAAATATGTGTAGTGAGAGAGAGTTTTCCTTTTTTTTTCCCTCCCAGGAGTAGATGTGAAGGCTTGAGTTTAAAATGGCCAGTCCAGTGTTGTGTTGTCGTGTGTGTGTGTGTGTGTGTGTGTGTGTGTTTGAGGCTTAGGATTGATGGAGGGGAGAAGGAAACTAATATTGAAGACCTACTATGTGCCAGGCGCTGCGTGGAGCTCCCTGGGTCCTCAGGACTAAGAGACCCATTTGTATTTCCACCACTTTATTGGTGGGGGAAGGGGAACGGAGGCACAACTGATCCTCGGCTGAGCCAGGAGTTCGACTGTTTGATTTTGAAGCCTCTGATCCTGACCCAGGCTTGTTCCCTTGTATGAGCCTCAGAGGGTCCATGAACCCCCTGAAACTGAAGGCAAGCTGCTGACATATTTATGTAAAATGAATGGTCTCCAACTTTCATCACACGGGAGCCCAAGACATCAAAAAGATACAAAACCACCCCTCCAAAAAAGGTTTTTGAGAGAACCACGGCTTAGAGCTTGGGTCAAGTTGCTTCTCTTTTCCGGGTCTCAGTTTTGATATCTGAGAAATGGGTTGTATCTCCTGGTACATGCCGGATATGTGGTCCTGAGCCCCTCCCCACATCCCACCAGATGTTGATGTGTCCACGGGTGAGGAGGCTTTTTCCCACCTCGTAACGCAAATGTATTAACGAGACCACCTTGATCTTTGCAGAAGCTCAGGGCTGACTTCTGACTTCTGGGGGCCTGAGGCACACTTGCTTTTGCCTTACGTTTCTACCTGGCTGAGAGGACCAATTGTCACAAAACGACCAGGTCGTCAGATTTAACAAATAAAACACGAGGTGCCCTGTTAAATTTGAGATTCAGATAACACATTTTTTAGCATAAATATATACCAAGTATCGCTTGGAATGGGACATACTTCCTCCATTTTAAACAAAAGCTAAAAGAATTTAATGATTTCCATAGGACTTAAAAATTTCATTTTCACCCTCTGAAGTAAGAAAAAATAAAACTTTTTTTTTCTGCCCTAAAATAATGTTTTTTCTTTTGATTTTAAAAGAAATCAAGGGCTTCCCTGGTGGCGCAGTGGTTGAGAGTCTGCCTGCCGATGCAGGGGACACGGGTTCATGCCCCGGTCCGGGAGGATCCCACATGCCACGGAGCGGCTGGGCCCGTGAGCCATGGCCGCTGAGCCTGCGCGTCCGGAGCCTGTGCTCCGCAACGGTAGAGGCCACAACAGTGAGAGGCCCGCGTTCCAAAAAAAAAAAAAAAAGAAATCAAGACATTTCTGTGGACTCCTAAAAGTACCAGACCTCCTATTCCTGATGTATCAGCTGGTCCTGGAGAAAGTGGCCTTCCCTTAAGCCCATGTCCCCTGGGTGGACAGTGACCACAGGGTTTCCCTTATGTGATACTGCCTGGCATCTCCCAAGCCTCAGGTCAGTGCAGGGCCCCGAACCAGGTTCTGGGAAAAATCGAGGGGGAGAATTGTTGCCTGTTCAGGCCGATCTTCCCCTCACAGAGATGCTTCCGGTCCAGACGGGCTCCCTTTGAATATGAGGAAGCATGAATCAGACCTCGGTGGCCCGGGAGGCAAGCCCCAGTGAGGTGTCTTTTCAAGGGGCCACCCTGAGTGCTCACCCCTTTGCTCACTGGCCTTCCGGTGGCCTGGGGTTTGGGGACAAATTTAGATCATTTGCCATCTGACCGAAATGGACCTTCAAAGATTTCCCAGGGTCTTAACAAATTCTTTGTCACCAGAACTTTCTCAAGGAACCGGTAGAGGACCGGAGACATCTCGGCGGCTCAGGCCCCAGCTGGGTTTTACTGAGACAAACCAGGTGGATCAGATATTTGGGGTCCAAAAGGCCTGGAGTTGCCTTTGATTTCTGCCTGGCTATGATTTCTGAGATTTCTGCCTGGCTGTGAAAAACAAACTGTAACAAAAGCCCATCACCAGATTGAGCAAATGAAAGGCAGGATACCCAGTTAAATTGGCATTTCAGATAAACAGCGATTTTAAAATTATAAGTATATCCCAAATTTTGCATGGAATGGGATATACTGAAAAGTTATCCACTGTTTACCTGAAATTCAAATTTAACTGGTGTCCTGTGTTTTATCCTGGGACGCTGCAGGGCAAGAGAGAAAACTCAGGGAGAGGCGGGGATCGGGGTGCACCCATCCTACCTTGAGGTCCTAGTGGGTGCCAGGTCACCGACGTCATCTCCTTACACCATCATCACAGCCAGTGCGCAGATGAGGAAGCTGAGAGTGGAGGGAAGTTAGTGCAGAATGAGGGTATTTCCTGGTGGGCAGCTGCAGGTATGCCCACAAGAGCATGAAGAATTCAGGCTTAATCCTGCCAGGGTCAAAATTGGGCAGGACTCTTCAAAAAGTTAAACGTAGCATTACCACTTGACATAGCTATTCCATTCCTGGGTATCTACCCCCCAGAATTGAAAACAGATGTTTACACGAATACTTGCACACGCATGTCCACAGTAGCACTAGTCAGCATCGCCAAAAGAAACAGAGGAATTCCCTGGTGGTCCAGTGGTTAGGGCTCTGCGCTCCCACTGCAGGGGGCATGAGTTCTATCCCTGGTCGGGGAACTAAGATCCTGCATACCTCGAGGTGCAGCCAAAAAATAAATAAATAAGATAGAGACAACCCCGATGTCCATCGATAGATGAATGGATAAACAAAATGTGATCCAACCATACAATGGAATATTACTCAGCCATACAAAGGAATGAAGCACTGATTCATGCTACAATGTGGATAAACCTCAAATAAACCTGAGTGGAAGGAAGCCCAGACACAAAAGGTTATATATGATTCCACTTATTTGAAATATCCAGAACATAAAAATCCATAGAGACAAGAAGTAGATTGGTGGTTGCCAGGGTCTGATGGAGGGGGGATGGGGAGTGACCGCAGATGGGGACGGGATCTCCTTTTGGGGGTGATAGAAATGTTTAGGAACTAGATAAAGGGGCTGATGGCCCAACACTGAAAATGTACTAAATGCTACAGAATCACACACTTGAAAACTGTTAAAATGGTAAATGTTATGTGTATTTTATCACAATTTAAAAAAATATCAGGCAGGGGCTGGCTAGGAGGAAACTTGGGCTACCGTCAGGCCCATGGCCAGAGTCCCAGAAGAGTTGCGAACAGGGACCCTCTTTGGTTGGATAACTGCTGCCAGGAGCTGTGCTGGATATGGATGTCAAGTCCCATTGAATGCTGGGGAGCAGGGACCCCTGGTGTGCCCCCTTTACAGAAGTGGCAACTGAGGCCCATGAAGTCAGGGAGCTTGCACAGGGACTCATCATGGCCAGCTGGGATTGCAGTGTGGGCCTGTGTGGCCCCGAGCCCAGGAGTTCCTTCCAGGGAAAGCCATCTGCAGGCTGAGGGTGCTGAGTCACCGCTGGGGGTGGGACCACGAGAGCCATCATGGGATGTTAGGGAGGGAGGGGGCGAATGGCTACTCCTCTGACAGCCCCAAGGCAGGCAGCCTCACCGGCTGTGATGCCCACCCCAGGCAGGCCCAGCACACAGGGGCCAACAGAGGATCAGAAAAGAGCTCGAATCCCAATAATCAGGAGGTGCTTTGGTTAAAAGCCTGATTCTTGGAGCCAGGTAGCTGACCCTGTTGGGCTGGGGGTGGGGCTTCACCCCTCTGAGGCTCAGTTTCCCCTCTGAACCTGCCCCTCTCCCCCGTGGGTCAGTGGAGGATTAGCAGAAGGTGCTGCTATATGTAGGCTGGTGCAGAGTTGAGCTCAACCCCTGGAGAGTTCACCATCCTCCAGGGCATCTCGCCAGGGATGTGAAACCCATCCCCCAGGGGCCTGGACATCTACCTATTTGTTTAATTGAGAAACTCGAGTCACAGAGAAGACATAGGCTCGATCTGAAATGTTTGAACAGGATCAAAGTCAGCCCACCCTGCTGGGAAGTGGGGACCAGGGGTAGGCACACACAGGGTGCTCTGGCTAGGTGATTTAGGACAATCGATCGATTGACGATTGATAATCCTTTCTCTGATGAAAGAAAACAAGGCAGCAGAACTGGTCATCTTGTTCTTGGAAGAGAGAGTGGTTCCCTGATCAGGCAGAACTGAGCAGAAAAGCACTGCATTCCACGAGAAGGAGAGTTAGAGACAGACAGAGAGAGTGAGAAAGAGAGGGATAAAGAGAGAGAGAGAGAGGGACCCTGAGACTGGTTGATAGAATTCAGCCTTTGGGCTTCTTTGTATTGAAGCCCTGATGGGATGCAAGTCTTCACTTGACAGATGCGGAAACTGAGGCCGGGAGGGGGTACCAGTCCCCTCCGTTCACCGTCACCCAGGCCTGTGGATGCTGCTCTTCCTGGCTGGCCTGCCATGGCCCTCAGCCTCACTGATGCCCCCGATCACTTTCCCGCATCCCCCAGCCCACAAGTCCCCTTTGGCCAGTTAAAAATAGCTGGTGGAGGACGACGGTGACTTCTGAAAGGGGCCTCAGAACCCAGGCGGCGGCGATGTACAGCCAGCGACGGTGCTAATTGCGGCAGCCATACAGGGTACAAAGGCGCCTTCAGGGGAGCTGGCGCGACTGGATCAGATTTCTGGAGACCAAACATTTCTTTCATTTCCCTGAGCCCCGGCAGGGATCTGTCCTAACGGCAGAAGAAAACATCCCCTGGAAGGGAACAGGATCTCATTTGGGGTGTGAGGGTGCGGGGGGAGCCCCAGGGCACTACTGAACGGTGGCACTTAGGGAAGCTCCCAGCACACCCCGCAGCAGCCCCCCATTTAGAGTAAGCTGGGAAGACTTCCCGCTTCTCCAGTTTTATGAAAGCGTCTGTGTAGAACTGGCATTCTTTCTTTCCTAAACCTTTGGGGAAATTTACCAGTGACGTCATCCTGACCTGTCTTTCTACCTGGGAAGGTTCTCCACCACCCCATCAATTTCTTCCATGGATACAGGGCTATCCTGGTGATCCATTTCTCCTTGAGTGAGTTGGGGGAATTTGTGTCTTTCAAAGAATTTGTCTGTGTCATCTGAGCCATTGAATTGATTGGAATCAAGTTGTTTATAATGTGCCCTTGTGATCCTTTTAATATGTGTAGGATCTGTCCCGGGGTCTCCTCTCTCCTTCCTGACATCGGTCATTTGCGCCTTATTTTCCTGATCTATGTGGCTCAGCCCAGGATGAGAAGCCTCAAACCCTGGTGTTGAGTTTGTCCCAAAATTCGGGCAGTAGTGGGCTTTGTTGTCCTAGCTGTTTTGATGACAATGACATCGCAGGCCCTTATGGAAAGGCAGCCCCGCCCAGCTCAAAGCACAGAAAGCCTTCCTATGTAAGGGTGATGACGGTCCATCTTCTGACACTGCCCTCCGAACTCCCAAAGTTTAACTTCTAAGCATACACCAGATAGAACATGAGCCCCGAAGTCCAGAAAACCCTGGCTCAACTCTGTTACTTTTCATCAGGGCTGGGATAGGATAAGGCAAGTGAGGCATCCAGGTGCAAAATTTAAGGTGTCCATCAGGAGGCTTGTGGAAGACAAGGTTGGAAAAAACTCCCTGAGACAACTTGGCCACGTGGTCTTGGGTTACCGTGACAACATATGATGCTACTCCTCCCTTGCTGCATCTGTGAAGAGGGGGAGGGGATGGTACTAGAACTGATGCATGGGTTAAATGAGATAATATGTGGACGCCACACCCAGGGAAGTAAAAGCCCTGGAAATAATGATAAGGATTCATAATAATTACTCAGCCTCCTAGAGCCTCTCTTCTAAGTGTTTAGTGCTTACAACAACGTAGGAACTATTGTTTGTTGCATTTTACAGATGGGAAGACTGAGACCCAGAGCTGGTGGCAGAGGCAGGATTCGAACCCAGGCTGTCAGGCCCCCAGCCTGTGTGCACTTTGTGTGTCATCGCTGTGCACATCCGAAATCACAGCTCCACCCGAGTTCCTCTCCCCCGATAGCGCCTGGGTTTGCATCCTTGGCTGGAGAAAAGTGATTTAAAACAGGAACACCCACGGTGGCCCTGACTCTGCCTAAGTTCTGGAAGCAGGGCAGCCTCGGGACTCTGAACTTGGCTGGTGTTTTCCCCCAGCCTCGGGGCCCAGGGACGGGGCTTTGGCCTGTCTTAGGCCCCAAACCACCTGCTCAGCCCAGCATCCAGCCAGCCTGCGTGCGAGTGAGGGAGAGAGGGGACCCTCCGCTGTCTTTATATACTGGGGTTATTTTTAACCCGGCCTTCCAGAACATTACGGAGCTTCCTCTCTCCGACTCGCAGGAAGCCCTACTTGGCCGTGTTTCCTGCTAACACGCGGCCCCGAGATTGCTGAGAACAACAGGCCCAAGACTGCTCGGCTCCGGGAAAAAAAACCTGGCTCCCTTTCAAAGCCCTGACAAAACCCTTTCAGAGCTCTGCACTCCTGCCAGCCCGAGCATGGCCCCACGGCGCTGACAAATTGGTCGAGACCATGCCCAGGGCTTGCAGGCAGGGGCCCCCGACTACATCATCCCTTCCCAAGGTGGGAAAAAAGTGTGTGCCCTCCCTCCACCCCCAACTGGATAGACAAATACCTGCATTGGTGGATTTTTTTATGCTTCTGTTTTTTATTTTCTTCCATGTATTTTTATTGAGACGAAATTCACATAACATAAAATTAGTCATTTTAAAGTGGAAAATTTGGTGGCATTGGGTACATTCACCATGTTATGCAACCACCATCTCTGATTCCAAAACATTTTCGTCACTCCAAAATAAAACCTGGTCCCCATGAGCAGTCACTCCCCATTCCCCCTGCCCCAGCCCCTGGCAACCACTAATCTGCTTTCTGTTTCTATGGATTTGCCTGCTCTGGACATTTCATATAGATGGAATCATTCACTGTGTGGCTTTTAGTGTCTGTCTTCTCTCACGTAGCATCATGTTTTCAAGGTTCATCCACACTGTAGGATGAATCAGCGCTTTATTCTTTTTTATGGCTGAGTAGTATTCCATTGTATGGATGCCCCCATGTTTTGTTTATCCACTCCATTGTTGATGGATGGATTTTGCTTTCCAACATACTTCGAAGGCTTGGGTTTGGAAGAAATTATTTTTGTCAATGTCGTGTCATTTTCCTCTTGGAAACGCCGTTTGCTACAGAGCAATTCATCTATGATATCTGCACTTTGGCAGAAGGTGTGGAGAAAACATGGTTCTGGACAGAGGCATCTTAACACTTCTGTTCTGGTTTGAGCTGTTCTTCCTGTGGTCTTCTATGTGCGGTGATGGTTTCTCACGGGGAGGCAGTGGGGTGTGGTGGGCAGCCAGGACCTGATTCAATCCAGCCTCCTTCACTTACCAGCCATGTGATGGTGGACAAAGCCCTGTGGTTCTCTTAAAGCCTAAAACCTTTGTACTCTGACATCGGCCCCCAGTATCCAGAGAAACTTTGCTCCAGCAGGGCCCTCTCTTTTACAAATGTGGAAAATGAGGCTTGGAGAGGGCATGTGACTTGCCCAGGGTCTCACAGGTACAAGAAGCGCTGGGGATGCAGCCCCAGCCCCAGCCTAAACTTGAGTGGTCTCCTCTCCTGGTTGGGCTTGGGAGTCCCTGCGAGCAGCCCCTCACCTGTCCCTCCTGGTCTCCTTTCTTTGGCCACAGCCCTCAGAGAAGCCACTGCTTCCTTCTCTGATCTCTCTTGTCATCACCTCCTGGGGTCACCCATCCTGTTGTTTGCTCCTTTGTGGCTTTGTCTCAGATGGGATCTTGTCACCACATCCAAAGACATTTGCCTGAGTCAGTGGTTCTTACCTGGGGGAAATTCTGCACTCCAGGAGGTGTCTGGCAATGTCGGGGGACATTTTTGGTTGTCACAGCTGGAGTTAGAGGGTGCTATTGGTTTTGAGTGGGTAGAGACCAGGGAAGCTGCTCAACACCTTACAGTGCACAGGACACCCCCCCAACCACAGGGGATGATAGATTCCAAATGTTGATAGTGCTGAAGGCGAGAACACTGCCTTGACATGAGAGACCATGTTTGCTGTCTGTTATTCTTTCATCTATCATCAATCTATCTATCAATTATCTATTTGTCATCAATTGATCATCAATCAATCATCTATCAATTATCTATTGACCATCCCTCTAATAATCTGGTGTCGGGCTTCTCTGGTGGTGCAGTGGTTGAGAGTCCACCTGCTGATGCAGGCGACACGGGTTCGTGCCCCGGTCCAGGAAGATCCCACATGCCACAGAGTGGCTGGGCCCGTGAGCCATGGCTGCTGAGCCTGCGTGTTCGGAGCCTGTGCTCCACAATGGGAGAGGCCACAACAGTGAGAGGCCCGCGTACCGCAAAAAAAAAAAAAAAAAAAAAAAAAAATCTGGTGTCTATCAGTTATCTGTCTGTATCTATCTACCGCATCTTCTATCATCTATCAATTATCTATCTATCTATCTACCTATCTATCTATCTATCTATTATCTATCTATGTATCTACCTACCTACCTATCACAGAGAATGATCCAGTCCCAAATATAAGCAGTGCCGAGAAACCCCAACCCAGTGAAGGCTCAGATGTCTGTAACAGAAGGGGCAAGGTCCTTTCTGGGCTGGGTCCTTCTCACCACCCATCGCCTGTGATCCTCCTATAGCCCTGTGAGGTGGGATCCTTTATCCCCAGGTGAGGAAACTGGGACCCTGGAAGGTTAGGGGTCTCATGTGAGAAGCGGAGCTCAGGCTTCATTCTGAGGGCAGCAGGGAGCCATGAGAGGTGTTAGAGCAAGGGAGGGAACCGGTTGAGTCTGCATGTTGGGGAGATGACTCTGGGGCCAGGATGTGGTCTTGACTGAGGCAGGGAGCTTAGAGGGGACCCCTGTGGGAGAGCTGAAGGACTCCCAGAGGGAGGAGGAGATCCAAGTGGGGTTCAAGAGAGCTACGGGGGAGAGAGAGAGAGAGAGAGGAGGGCAAGGGTGTCTCTGTAAAGCCAGCTGCAGGCTGTGGCCGCAGAAGGGAGGGGGCCAGATTCATTGGGCTCCTCCAGGTGAAGGTGGGGGAAGGATGGCCATCTTCAGGGGGGCCAGCCATGAACTCCCCAGCTTGTCACTGGATAAACATTCATCAACATTATTTCTAGGCCAGATATGGTTCAGTGGGGACACAGAGACTTCAGGGAGGACCTGGCATGGGAAACTCCAGTCTGAGGAAGACAGCTGGACACAGACACAGTCCTATGGGGTCAAGACTAGGCAGAGGGAAGGACCCAGTGCTGGGGTCACCCAGAGGGGGAGCAGGGCCTCTGCCTGGGACTGGGGAGCAGGCAAGGCTGTAAAGGGGAAATGATATATAGGTTCAGGCAAATGGGGGAAGGGTGTTCCAAGCAAAGGGCACAGCACAGGCAAAGGTTCAGAGGTGAGACTTTGGAAGATTTGGGAAATAGGTGGAGTGGTGTGTTGGAGGGAAATATGGGGAGGTGAGGCTGGATTATAAAAGATGGTAAAGCGAGTTGGAGGTGGTATGATGGGCAGTTATGGGGATCAGATGCTCTCTCTTGCCACCCACCCCCATCCCATCCTAGCACCCTACAGGTGGCAACAACTTTGGTTGGGAGCCTCATCTTTTTTTTTTTTTTTTTTAATTTATTTTTGGCTGGGTGGGTCTTCATTGCTGCACCCAGGCTTTTTCTAGTTGCGGCGAGCGGGGGCTACTCTTTCGTTGCAGTGCGTGGACTTCTCACTGCGGTGGCTTCTCTTGTTGTGGAGCATGGGCTCTAGGCGCACAGGCTTCAGTAGTTGTGGCACATGGGCTCAGTAGTTGTGGCTTGCGGGCTCTAGAGCTCAGGCTCAGTAGTTGTGGCGCACGGGCTTAGTTGCTCCGCGGCATGTGGGATCTTCCCGGACCAGGGATCGAACCCATGTCCCCTGCATTGGCAGGTGGATTCTTAACCACTGCACCACCAGGGAAGCCCGGGAGCCTCATCTTAATAAGAACAAGGGACCCTTGGCTCAGGATGCTGCTTTGATCCCCCGGGACCCCGGGCTCACCTTCCAGAGCACACGCATCCTCACCCGGTTTTGCCTCGTGAGCAAGTCCCCCTTGAGCCTGAGTTCCACTGGCCATTCTGTCTGGGCTTCACACATTATTATTCCCAGCGCCCACCTGTATGGGGTGGCCCAGGGGTCAGCAAACTACAGCCCGGGGGCCAAATCCTGCCTGCCGCCTGTGGTTGTAAAGCCTGTGAGCTGAGAATGTTTGCTTTCCTTTCTTTTTTAACTTGTGGTAAAATATGCATAACATAAAATTTACCATTGTAACCATTTTAAAATGTACAGTTCAGTAGCATTAAGTACATTCACGTGGTTGTGCAACTACCATCCCCACCGTCCATCCCCAGAACTCTGTCATCTTCCGAAACTGAAACTCTGTCCACGTTAAACCCTAACTCCGCATTCCCCCTCCCCCAGTCCCTGGCGCCCACCATTCTACTTCCTGCCTCTATGTATCTGACTCCTCTAGGGACCTCATATAAATGAGATCATACAGTATTTGTCCTTTTGTGTCTGGCTTATTTCATTTAGCATAATGTCCTCAAAATTCATCCATGTTGTAGCATGTGTCAGAATTTCCTTCCTTTTTGTGGCTGAGTAATATTGCATTGTATGGATGGACCATATTTTGCTTATTCATTCATCCATCAATGGACATTTGGGTTGTTTCCACCTTTGACTACTGTGTGTTTTCTTTTTATAACAGCTTTACTAAGATATAGCTCACATCTCATACAATTTCACCCACTTAGGGTGTACAATTCCGTGATTTTTGGTGTATTCACAGAGCTGTGCATCCGTTAGCACAAGTAGAATATTTTCATTACCCTGAAAGAAACCCACACCCCTTAACTGTCACCCCCTGATAAGAATGGCATTTACATTTTTTAATAGTTGAAAAAATACAGAAAGAAGAATACTATTTTGTGACATGGGAAAATTCTACTGAAATTCAAATCGTGTCCATAAATAAAGTTTTATTGGCACCTGTCCCTGCCCATTGGTGTACATCTTTTTTTTGTTTGTTTGCTTTCTTTAAGTTTTATTCCTTCACCCACAACATGATCGTACTACCTTCTCTCTCTCTCTTTTTTCTTCCGGCCTGTGGCATGTGGGATCTTAGTTCCCTGACCAGGAATAGAAGCCATGTCCCCTGCATTGGAAGCACAGAGTCTGGACTGCCAGGGAAGTCCCTGGTGTACATCTTGTCTGTGGCTGCTCTCAAGCTACAATGGCAGAGTTGAGTGGTTTCGGCAGAGACTGTATAGTTCACAAAGCTGAGCATCTGTACCATGTGTACCTTGGCAGGAAAAGTTTGTGGACCCTGCAATTTCTCCTCACCTCGTCATGCAGGCTCCAATCCAGCTGAGGCCCCTCCATCTCGCCCAGGGATGCCAGCACCAGCCTCTTGTTTCCTCCTGTGATGGATCATACTGCAGTAGCGTGTGAGCATCAAGTGTGCCTCCTTCAAAGTGTGGCCTGTAAACATCACTGAGGATGGTGTGTTTAGATCTAAGTTCAAATGTCCCCTCCAATGGCCCCTTTAGTTCAGAAACTCTCAGCCTCAGCACCATTGACTTCTGGGGCTGGATCCTTCTCTGTGCTGGGGCCATCCTGTGCATTGTAGGGTGTTGAGCAGCATCCCTGGTCTCCACCCACCAGATGCCAGTAGCACCCACCCCCTACCAATAAAACCAAAAATGTCTCCCGACATTGCCCAATGTTCCCCGGAGGTTAAAATCACCTTCCCCTTCTGTCTGACCCCACCTATCCTGGTTTGGTAGGTGGCAGAAGGGGAGTGGGAGACCTACCCCTCCTCCCATGGGCAGATCAAGGGATAAACTTTTCACACCTAACACCTCTCCCACCCTTCAGCACCCTCCTGTGAGTTGTGAATTACTCGCCCCTTTAGCAGATGGGTAAACTGAGGTGAGGTGAGGGAAGCCAGTAACCTGTCCTTCTGCTCCCTGCCCCCTCAGGCTTTCTCTGGGCAGCAGAAATTACAGCCCTCAGAGCCGCAAATAGCTCCTTTCTCTCTCCCTTCAAGGCAGCCACTGAACACACTGGCCTGTGGTTCAGACTCCAAAGCTGCAGGGATAAAATAAGAGATTCAAATCTTGTCCGCTGGAGATCATAAACTTCAAAGAAGGCAAAGGGGTCTGGTCCCTGATGATGGGGACCTGATCGTGTTTGCCCACTGCCTTGGGGAACCACAAAAAGTGTCTGATGGGGAGAGTCAAAATGAGCCCCTGAATCGGGGGCTGGTGAACCCCCTGGGCTGTTCTGCTCAGTGAGTTCAGAAGGAGGTTCCTACAGACTTTTTGGTGAGAATGTGGGACCCTGAGATGGCACTGGGTGCAGCCCATTTGTAGGCATGGCTTAGAGGTCTCCCCCTCCAGGAAGCCTCCAGGAATGCATTCCTTCCATCCTCACATAGTCCCCTTTACAAAACTCCTCAGGGTCAGGGAAGCCATCCCTGGGCCCTGATGGCTCCTCAAACTGGCCAGACAAGATGTTGAGGTGAGGGAGCCCCAAGATGGGTGTGGAGGCTCAGGCCGGTGGAGCTTTGCAGTTTCTCTGCATTTTCAGAAAATAGAAGGTGAGTTAAGCTGGTCATTTTCAATGAACATTCAAGTGCCCCCAGGGAGATTTTAAGATCTATGATCCCACCACCTGAACCCAGAGTACACAGTTAACATCACCAGCAATGGGACAAGCCAAGGTCAAGTGCTTCGGAATACGAGGCACCAGGGAGAACCAGCATGACTCCTGCAGATCCTGTCCCAAGACACACAGCTGAGCTGGTCACCAGAAACCAGCAGGCCAGTGCGCCGGGGGATGTGCTGCAAAACAACTGCCTGGACTCTGCAAAAATGTCAAATGTGAAAGACACGAAAAGGCTGAGAAACTGCTCCTGATAAGGGAGGCAAGAAAGACATGAGAACAAAAGACAGCAGGTGAGTCTGTCCTGGATCCTAAATGAGGAAAGAAAAAGTTGCCATTAAAAGACTAAGACATTAAAAAAAAAAAAGCTTAGTCTTTTGGTGCAGCCATAACACAATACCAGAGACTGGGTGGCTTATAAACACAAATTTATTTCTCACAGTTCTGGAGGCTGAAAGTCCAAGTTCAAGTTATGGGCTGATTTGCCAACTGGTGAGGGTTTGCTGGTTCATAGATGCTGCCTTTTCACTGCGTCCTCACATGGCGGAAGGGGCGAGGGGGCCCTCTGTGGTCTCTTTTACAAGGGCACCAATCCCATTTACTGGAGCTCCACCCTCATGACCTAATCACCTCCCAAAGGCTCCACCTCCTTGATACCACCACACTGGGTGTTAGAATCTCAACCCATGAATTTTGGGAAGACAAACATTAAGACCATTGGGGACAGTGGGGTTCATTTGACTACAAAATGTAAATTAGATCATGCTATTTCTCAATGAAAAATTTGGAGAGTGTGACATTTGTCCTGGAGTTGTGTGAGAATCTCCTGGTTCTCAGGATAGGCAAGCAGAAGAATTTAGGGATTATGGAGCATGATGTCAACAGTGTATTACCAAATCATTAAAAAATGATGTTATATTGCTATGAACTGAATACTTGTGTGCCCCCCTCAAATTCACGTGCTAAAGTCCTAACTCCCTGTACCTCAGAATATGACTGTATTTGAAGGTAGAGTCTTACTTATTTTATTGTATGTATTTATTTTTGGCTGCGTTGGGTCTTCGTTGCTTTCTTCTAGTTGCAGTGAGCAGGGGCCTCTCTTTGTTGCGGTGCACAGGCTTCTCATTGCAGTGGCTTATCTTGTTGCGGAGCATGGGCTCTAGGCGCACAGGCTCAGTAGTTGTGGCGCATGGGCTTAGTTGCTCCGCGGCATGTGGGATCTTCGTGGACCAGGGCTCGAACCTGTGTCCCCTGCATTGGCAGGCAGATTGTTTCTTAACCACTGCACCACCAGGGAAGCCCAGAGGTAGGGTCTTTAAAGAGATGATTAAGTTAAAATGAGGCCATGCAATGGGCCCTAACCGGATCTGACTGGTGTCCTTATAAGAAGAGGAAATTGACACAAAGAGACACAAGGGATAAGTGTATATATGGAGAAAAGACCCTGCAAAGAAGCAATAAGAAGGTGGCCATCTGCAAGCCAAGGAGAGAGGCCTCAGGAGAAACCAACCTGCTGACACCTTGATTGTGGACTTCCAGTCTCCAGAACTGTGAGGAAATTAATTTCTGTTATTTAAGACACCCAGTCTTAAAATGGCTGTTATGACAGCTGGAGCAGACTAATACAATATTTATAAATATATACATTTTTCACCTGTATATGTAATATATACTATATATACAAATTTTATATCATTTGTATCAATTACATATATACACATATGTATAAGCATATATATATATATACTTTATATTTATATATATAAAGAGAGAGAGGGGATGTGCTAAATTGTTAGCAGCTTGTGGGTCTGGGCGCAGGGTATGTATTATTCTAGCAACTATCCTGTAGGTTTCACATTTTTCAAAAACGCAAAACAGAGCCTTGGTTCCTGGCCTCACCAAGCCCACTGAAGTCAGATCCTTGGGCATGGGTTGGGCACCAGGATTTTTGAAAGTGACACCCCAGCTTCAGAACTGGGGTTTGTGGTGATGTGGAAGCATCATGGTTGCAACAGGGGGACCAGGGCAAGGGCTCTTCTCTGAGGGCCGATGGGGGTGGTGCGGCCAGGGGAGAGCATAGACTGCAGGCCTGGGCAGAGGTCCAAGCTGCCCCTTCTCCACTCCCCTCCCCCACCTTGGCGACCTCATGTCCATTTCTCTGTGTGGTCTCCTGAGTTGCCCCTCATAAGAGCAGTGTTTGCTCCATTTTGCTTAATTGGAAGTTACAGGCCTGGTGGCCATACGCTGAGTTGCTTCTCATGCCTGAGGGCAAAAAAACCCCTGTTCCCATTAGCAGTCACTCCCCATTCCCCTCCTCTGCCCCTGGCATCCACCAGTCTGCTTTCTTTCTCTGTGGATTTGCCTGTTCTGGACATTTCATATAAATGGGATCACATACTATGTGGCCTTTCGTGTCTGGCTTTTATCACTCAGCATAACATTTTTCGAGGTCCATACGTGTTTAGTATATATCAGTGCTTCGTTCCTTTTTATGGCTGACCAAATACATTATTTTTTAAAATCAGGGCTTTGCTTATAGAAATGCAAAATGCTATATTTGTCAAACATCAGACGATGTTGTTTTTTTTTTTATCCCCTCCACAAATAGCTCAAAATCGACTCAAACTGCCAAACATCACACACTCCCAATGTTTAACCACAAGCCCATGGGTCTCCTGTGGAAGGGGTTCGGGGCTCAGGCATCCTTGGATGGCCCCCATGGGAATAACATTTTAATTAAAAAGGCTTACAATGACAGACTCGAAATGTAAACTCCCAGGCAGCGAAGGCCCGGGCCATGCCTGACATTCCAGGCCAGCCTCCTTGGAGCCCCAGCAGCCGCAGAAGTCCCCAAGCTGAGCCAGGAATAGTTCTGCCTTTTATTTGGAAAGAGAATTACAGGGCTTGCAGCCTAGCCCCAAGCTTGCTGCTTCGAAGCTGTATTTTTGAACACGACCATAACCGCACACTTGCCTTCGATGGTCCGTGCCAGGCTAAATGCTGCCAGCTGCTTAGACTCTCGGCTCAAGGCTCTAAACACAGGTTCTTTTTTATTCCCATTTTAAGGTCTACCCGACTATTTCTGTGCAAAAACAGATTGAAAATCTCACTGGCTCGGGAGCCTCTGGCAGCTACCAAGGCCGCCCTGTTCTCTCTGCTCCCTGCAAGTGGATCTCGGGTCTGCCTTGTCCATGGGGATTTGCCTACCTGGAGGAGCTGTCCCTGGGTTCCCCAAATCCTCCCTCCTCATCCCAAGCCTGGGGAGGGTGGGACTCTGGGATCAACAGGCTCACTGGCTAGGATGAGATGGGTGATTCCTGGAAGGAGAACCAGAAAAAGCAGGATGCCTGATGGGAAGGAAAACGTTCATATGGTCACAGTGGTTGAGCCAAGATTTGAACTTGGGTCCTAGTTAGGTGAGAGTCACAGGGTTAAAAAATGTTGAGCCCTTGCTGGTGGGAGTGTACAATAGTGTAGTGGCTGAATTTTGGTGGGTCCTCCAAAAGTTAAACATAGACTTACCAGCAATTCCAGTCCTACCCCAAAGAATTGAAAACAGGTGTTCAAATAAAAACTTGTACATTCATGTTCATAGCAGCACTAGTCACAATTGCCAAAAGGTGGAAACAACACAAATGTCCATCAAAGGATGAATGGATAAACAAAATGAGGTCCATCCATACAATGGAATATTACTTGGTCATAAAAAGGAATGAAACACTGACATGCTACTATGTGGATGAACCTTGAAAACATCATGCTGATTGAAAGAAGCCAGACACAAAAGGCCACGTATTGTGTGATCCCGTCTATATGAAATGTCCAGAATAGGCAAATCTATAGACACAGAAAGTAGATTAGTGGTTGCCAGGGGTTGGGGGACGGGGAGACGGGGAGTGACTTCTAATGGGTACAGGGTCTCTTTTGGGGGTGATGAAAATTTTCTGGAACTAGGTGGTGAACTAGAGATGATTGCTACACAACCTTTTGAATGTACAAAATGCCACTGAATTGTTTACTTTAAAATGGGGGGCTTCCCTGGTGGCGCAGTGGTTGAGAGTCCGACTGCTGATGCAGGGGACACGGGTTCATGCCCCAGTCCGGGAGGATCCCGCATGCTGTGGAGCGGCTGGGCCCATGAGCCATGGCCGCTGGGCCTGCGCGTCCGGAGCCTGTGCTCCGCAACGGGAGAGGCCACAACAGTGAGAGGCTCGCGGACCGCAAAAAAAAAAAAAAAAAGAAAAGAAAAAAAAGGTTTATTTTATATTATGTGAATTTCACTGCAATTAAAAAAACAAGCAACTCAGCTCTACCCTTGGGTTCAAGGAAAGGAAGTGTCCAGGAGCTGGTGGGGGGAGATAACGGCATATCAGCAACACCTGTGAGAAAAACTTCGTGGTTCTGTTGGGTTGATATGACTCAGCAGGGGGAGGGGGTGGGGCCTGGGATGCGGAGAGTCTCTGCCACATCAACAGAGGTATAGGGTCCAGATAGAGGGAGGTGGGTTCCCTGGCCAGACCACAGCCAAGGAGTTGGGCTCAAATCTGGGGAGAAGAGGCAAGGACAAAGTGAAGATTTGGGGAGGGGCTCAGTAGGGCTGAGAAAATTTGAAAGCCCATCCTTTCGAAGAGAAATAGTGCAGCGTGAACTCTAGAGCTGGGCTAATTACATTAAAATCCCAGCTCTGCCACTTACCAGCTGTGTGACCTTGGGCAAGCCACTTAACCTCTCTGAGCCTCAGTTTCCTAAAATGTGAAATGGGGTTAAGAATAGTACCTGTTTCATAGCAGGGTTGTGAGAATTCAGTGCCTTGGGGTAACTGCTTTATTCCCGGCAGAGAGAACTGCACATGGAAAGCTGTGGAGATGTGAAGCCGTGAGGGAGAGTGGTGAACAGTGAGCAGATCTGGAGAGAGGCTGGGTTTCTGCCTCAGAGACACCCAGCACACAGTAGGTGATCAGATGGCTTCAGGTGCCTGCCCTTGCCTGGAGGAAACTAGCCATTTCCATCCTCTTTGCTTCAGACTGGCCCCGAGGAATTAAAGGCCCCCAGTTCTAGTCTAAAGAAGTTACACTTGGGCTTCCCTGGTGGCGCAGTGGTTGAGAGTCCGCCTGCCGATGCAGGGGACGCGGGTTCGTGCCCCGGTCTGGGAAGATCCCACATGCCGCAGAGCGGCTGGGCCCGTGAGCCATGGCTGCTGAGCCTGCGCATCCGGAGCCTGTGCTCTGCAAGGGGAGAGGCCACAACAGTGAGAGGCCCGCCTACCGCAAAAAAAAAAAAAAAAAAAAAAAAAAAAAAAAAAAAAGAAGTTACACAAAATGGGCAAGAAGCACATGAAAAGGATGCTCAACATCACTAATCATCAGGGAAATGCAAATCAAAACCACAAAGCGCTACCACCTCACACCCATGAGGGCGGCTCCTAACAAAAACACAGAAAATAACAAATGTTTTCGAGGATGTCGAGAAATTGGAACACTTGTGCACTGTTAGTGGGAAAGTAAAATGGTGCAGCTGCTGTGGAAAAGAGTACAGGAGTTCCTCAAAAAATTAAAAATAGAATTACCTTATGATCCAGCAAACTCACTTCTGGGAAGATCTCCCAAAGAATTTAAATCAGGGTCTCAAAGAGATCCTTGTACACTCATGTTCACAACAACATTTTCCACAATAGCTAAAAGGTGGAAGCAACCCAAGTGTCTAGCAATGGATGAATGAATAAGCAAAATGTGGTCTATCCATACAATGGAATACTATTCAGCCTTAAAAAGGAAGGAAACTGTCACATGCTACATGGATGAACCTTGAAGACATGCTGAGTAAAATGAGTCAGCAACAAAGGGACAAGTATGCATGATTCCACTTATATGAGGTCCCTAGAGCAAATTCATAGAGACAAAAAGTAGAATGGTAGTTGCCAGGCGCTGGAGGAGGGAGAATGGGGAGTTAGCGTTTAATCGGACAGGGCTTCAGTTTTGCAAGATGAAGAGTTCTTGGAGATGGATGGTGGTGATGGTTACACAACAAAGTGAATATACTCAGGGCCACTGAGCTGTGCATTTAAAAATGGTTAAGATGGGGCTTCCCTGGAGGCACAGTGGTTGAGAGTCCGCCTGCTGTTGCAGGGGACACGGGTTCGTGCCCCGGTCCGGGAAGATCCCACATGCCGCAGTGTGGCTGGGCCGGTGAGCCATGGCCGCTGAGCCTGCGCGTCCGGAGCCTGTGCTCCGCAACGGGAGAGACCACAGCAGTGAGAGGCCCATGTACTGCAAAAAAAAAAAAAGGTTAAGATGGTGAATTTTATGTTACGAGTATTTTACCACAAAGTTTACTACAATTTGAAAAAAACCACACCTTCTGAGATGTGTCTGTAACAGAATAGATAATTCATTTAGACCTGGGGTGGGGCTAGCTGGGTGATGCTGGGTGAACGTCTCAGTCTTTGGGTGCCTGTTTCCTCCGGTGCAAACTGGGGATATGAGGCCACCCTCTGGTGTCATTAGGAAGGTCAAGATGTCATATGGGGAAGCCAGATGGGGATGGGAAGGGGTCCCACCCATCCGCAGGTCCCGCTTGGGAAATCAAACCCTGCATGTTCCGTTTTGGCTGAGGGAGCACCACGCCTGCACTTTATTCCACAGAAAGATGCCAAGGACTTTGAGCAACCGTAAAACTAAAACTTGCTGGTGTTTGTCCCGTGCCTGCCACGTGCCTGGCTGGCACTGCATCTGCCCATTTTACAGAAGAGGAAACTGAGGCTCAGAGGGGTGAAGTGACTTGCTCAGGTCACATAGCAGGATGTGGCCGGGGTGGGATTAGAAGCCCTAATTTGCCTGACCTCAAGCCGTGGAGGCCCTGAAAAACAGCGAGGGGGCTCCTCGTGATGGTTTAGAGACACGGGCAGCATTGGTTTCTTCTGACACAACCCACCACAGTTGGTTGAAGAGAGTTCTGTTCTAGCTGTGCAACTCTTCCATAAATGCAAAATGTATTGATTTTCTTCAATATGATGGAGAAGGGGGTGAAAGTGCTCTTTTAAAATGTGCTGCCTAAATGCTATTGTGGGGAGGGGGTCATCCCCGATGAGATCCTGGAATAGCAAAGGGAGACCTGGAGAAAATCCGAAAAAGGTCTGGAGTTTGACAAACAGCATTGTCCCAAGGCTAATCTCTCTGTTTTGACAATTGTACTGTAGACGTGGAAGAAAATGGCTTTGCGGAGGCTGAGGGAAGGGGAGACAGAACTCTTTGTACCATCATTGCACTTTTTCTGAAACAATAATCTGGATTATCTAAAATTATCCAAAATAAAAACTTCCTTTTTATTAAATCAACGTAATTTCGGCCCAGATGGGGATGTGTCTGCGGGAGAGCCTTCTGCTTTGGGCTGGAGAGGACACAGAGCCCTTTGTCCCCATCGAGAATTGGTGATCTTGGGTCAGATGGCCTTGGTTCGCCAGACTTGGGCCTGTGGCCACCCTGGGGCCTAGAGGATTGGAGGGAGGAGCAGCCTTGGGGACATGAGGGACAGGTGCCCAACACTTTCTTTTTCTCCCCGCCTCCTCCAGGTCATTGGAAAGTCCTGTTGGCCCTGCCTCCAAAATGTATCCTCATTTTGTTCCTTCCCTCCACTGCCCTGCACCATCCAGCCTCCATCACTGCTCCAAGCCACCCCTCTGGCCTCCCCACCCTCATCTCCCTCCTTCTCTCCCTCCATCACTCTGTTCCAGCCACACTGGTCTCCCTGCCCAGGACTTCTCCGCCTCAGGGCCTTTGCACTGGCTGTTCCCTCTGCCCAGAACACCCTCCCCACAGGAAGCCATATGGTGCTTCCTCTAACTTCCTTCGGTTCTGTGCTCTGGTGTCACCTGGGAGCAGGCGCCCTTTGTCACTCTGAATCAACAGTCCCCTCTCACTGTTCGCTGCCTTGCTTTATCACCTGACTCTCCTGCCCGATCCTCAGTTCCAGGAGTACAGAGGACATTGGTTACAGCTTTACTGTGGTACAGTGGCTATACAATGAGCTGCACTTAGTTAAAGCATGTAACTGGATGACTTTCGGTAAAACTGCGTGCCCGCAATGGAATTGGTGAACAGGTTTATCCCTGCAAGTTTCCTGGGTCCCCTGGTAATCCCTCCTTCCCCTCCCAACACCCACCTTCATCCCAGGTATCCACAATCTGCTCTCTGTGACTATAGATTAGTTTGTGCTTGCTAGAATTTCACATAAATGAAATCATCCAAGAGGTGCTTTCCCGTCTGGCTTTTTTCACTCAGTATCACAATCCCCAGCTCCCTGCAGGCCATCACATGTATTTGCAGTCCGCTTCTTCTCATGGTGGAGGAGGGTTCTGTGGTGTGGACAGACACAGTTTCTCCATTTACTGTTTGAGGGGAATCTGGGTTGTTGCCATTCTTGACAATTATGAATAAAGCTGCTATGAACATTCCTAAGAACATGTGTTTTCATTTCTCTTAAGTAAATACCTAGGCGTGGAATGATGAGGTCAAATTGTATGTATGTGTCTAACACTTTTTTTTTTTAAACGGAGGTGAAATTTGCATGACATGAAATTAACAGTTTTCAAGTGAACAGTTCAGTGCATTCAGTACATCCACAATGTTGTGCAACATCACCTCTATTTAATTCTAGAACATTTCCACCACCCCAAGATGTTTAACCTTTTAAAATTGCCAGGCTGTTTTCCAAGGTGGTTGTACTCTTTTACATTCCCTCTGCAGCGTTTGAGCGTTCCAACTGATCCACGCCCTGAGAGTCAGCGTTTTTATCTGCCTGTTTTACCCAGAGCCAGCCCAGGCTCAAGCAGGTGCTAAAATATTTGTTGAACATGTGAACAAATGAACGACCGTGATGACTCCTGGGGTGGCTTCTGAAATGCACGGATGGGACCTGGACTAAATACGCTGAGTGTTGAGGAGGGAGACACCCCCTGAAGTTCAGAGGCCCTGGGGCATCCGAGTCATGGTACAGCTCCATGTGCTGGCCACCGAACAGTCCTCAGCTCATCTGCAGCACAAGTCCCATTTTACAGAGGGGAAAACTGAGGCTCCAAGAGCACCCGGAGGATGCGGCATTAGCAAGGACTCTGCAAGGGCCCCAGGGACAAGGCAAGGAGGTTCAGCCTGCACAGAGGCCAGATAAGAGTGGTTGGCCTGGTTTCAGGGGACTTGGTTCGAACCCCAGCTCTGCTGCTGCCGCCGTGTGAGCCCGGGCAGGGCAGCCACTGCCCTGATATCCCCTTTCCTCTTCCATGAAGGATTTATTGAGGGTCTTGTGCACGTGGAGGTCATAGCTGTGCATGTGGAGGTCATAATTAGGGCACTTGGTCCCATCAAGTCGAATTCTAGGAGGTGAGACCAAGGAGGAGGGGCAAGCTGGGATACCATCAGGGCTCATTTGTCTCTATTTTTTTAACTAGCAAATATCCAATATCCCTGGTTTTCCTATACATATAGTATCAATATATAATTACCTAAACAAATATTTATGAATATATAAATATTTACAGTAAGTCCCCTACATACGAACAAGCTCCGTTCCGAGAGCGCGTTTGTAAGTCCAATTTGTTCATAAGTCCAACAAAGTTAGCCTAGGTACCCAACTAACACAACTGGCTGTACTGTACTGTAATAGGTTTATAACACTTTTCACACAAATAATACATAAAAAACAAACACAAAAAATAAAGAAAACATTTTTAATCTTACATTACAATACCTTGAAAAGTACAGTAGTACCAGCTACATCACCGTTGCTTTTACACTTGCTTCTGGACATCCTGGGCTTGAAATAAAGATACTGTACTACTGTATATGGTACTGTACAGTAAAGCACACAAAAGCACAACTACTTGTAGAGGACACACGCACGTGACAATGTACGCCAGACACGTGAACTAATTTACATGATTGGACATGCGAACGCACATTCGCATTTTTGAAAGTTCGCAACTTGAAGGTTCGTATGTAGGGGAACTATATGTAAATATACAGTTATATAATAAATATAAATATATTTACTGTATATAAATATATTTACTTATATATTTATATAAATATTTACATATTTATGTATCAATATATTATATATTTATATATTTAATATAATTTACTATGTTACATGCAGATATATGCAGTCAATCCTAATTATCTGCAGATTCCATATTTGCGAATTCTCCAACTTGCTAGAATTTATTTGTAACACCCAAATCAATTCACAGACACACACAGAGTGACAACAAATTTGAGTTGCCAAGTGCAGGGTCCCATCTGAGGTGGGACAAGGCGACACTCTGCCTTCCTGTTCCAGCTCTCAGACTGTAAACAAGCATCCTTTTCATGATCTTTTTAGTGTCACAGTTTCCCCACTTCTGTGCTTTTCTTTGGTGATCTTGCTGTTTAAATAGGCCCCCAAGTGTAATGCTGAAGTGCTATCTGGTGTTCCTAAGAGCAAAAAGGCTGGGATGCACTGCTGGGGAAAAATACATGTTACTTCATTCAGGTGTGAGTTCTGCACAATAAATATTAAACAAAGTGTCTTTAAACAGAAACACACAGAAAACAAGGTTATGTATTGACTGGTTGATGCAAATATTGTCACCAGAGGCTCGTAGGAAACTAACCCTGTATTTCATTTAGGGTCAATGGTCCAGTATTGGCTAATTCAGTGTTTTTGGTGGATAATGAGAATTGACTACACACACACACACACAATATGTAGACATATATAAATATATGTAAATATAATATAATGTGCAAATGTGTAATATATGTAAAGCTATTACATATAAATATATATTTATGTTTATACAGACATTTAAATAAATAAATATATATATATATATATATATATTTTTTTTTTACAGTTGGTTTGTTTGAATCCTGTTCCAAGCCAATGTGCAAGGACCTAGAGTCTGTCATACAGAGTGAAGTAAGTCAGAAAGAGAAAAACAAATATTGTATATTAAGGCATATATGTGGAATCCAGAAAAATGGTACAGGTGAACCTATTTGCAGGGCAGGAATAGAGACTCGACATAGAGAATGAATGTGTGGGCACAGGGAGAGGAAAGGGGGGAATGAACTAGGAGATTGGGATTGACATATATACACTACCGTGTGTAAAACAGATAGTGGGAACCTGCTGTATAGCCCAGGGAGCTCAGCTCAGTGTTCTGTGGTGACCTAGATGGGTGGAATTGGGGGGTGGGAGGGAGGTCCAAGGGGGAGGGGATATATGTATACATATAGCTGATTCACTTCGTTGTACAGCAGAAACTAACATTGTAAAGCAACTATGCTCCAATTAAAAAAAAAGAAAGAAAGAAATGTCTTTTTTGTCTCTTTAACTTATAGCTTTTCCTCCCTCCTTTTCTTTTCCTCTTTACTTTTTATTTGTTGAGGAGCTGGGGTCACAAGCATGTCCTGTAGTTTCCCCAAATCTGGATTTTGCTGCTGGCGTCCCTACATGTTTCTCACTTTGCTGTGACTCGAGGATGATTTTCCGGCGCGTTGGCCCCCTTGAGACACAGGACGGGTCACTGAGCTCCATGCCATCAGAGGGACCCCGCATCGTCACGTCCTGTCCTCGCAGCCTCCAATGACCTCTGCCTGGAGCCACGACCTCTGAGGGGGCTGCGTTTGGGGCTGGACAGCTGTCCTTCTAAAGCCAGGTTTCCGTCTGGGGCTGGGGTTAGGACAGCGACGTGGAATCCCCCACCCCCTGCTGGGTCAGACTCGTCTTTATTTAGAACAGGGATACTTTGTTCATCATGGATATTTTTGCATACATTTTGATTTTCAAAAAGATCGCATTACATATTATCTCGAAGATGGAGTTTTTTGGAGCACCCTGGGCCCCCCACCTCCCTCCTCTGGGTCCCCTGACTTTGATCCTCATCTGCATGGGAGAATAATAATATATCCTCCCGCCACAGGGTTGGAGTGAGGCTGAAAGGAACCCACAGGCAAGAGAGTGTTTTTGGCCCCCTCCCCCACAGGATGAGGTGGCCCTGGAAGGAAAGTGGTTCAAGGAGGGAAGCTGAGAAAGAAGAGGGTCAGCTGGTCACTGGGCAGCGGGGGTGGGGGACAGAGGAGCTGGGCACATTCCTGCCCTCCCTGGCTCTGTTGCTGCACCTGTAGCTTGAGGTGGCAGCCCCATTCTTCTGCCTCCCCCTCTGTCTACAGACTTCAGGCTTCCAAAAACTGACATCCCCTGGTTCTCTGAGTTTCCTGAACACCTACTATGTGCTGAGCTCAGTCCCCGACCCTGGGGACACAGCAGTGAACAGGACAGGTCCAGTCCTGCGTGATGGAGCTGACATTCCAGGGGGATCAAGTCTGATGATTTGATTACAGGTCATGATAGGCGGGGAATTGCATTAAACAGGGTGCTGAGAGAGGGGGAATCTGGGGGCTACTTTAGTCACTAGGGGAGGCCCAAGGGGCCTTCTTTGAGGAGGTGACATATGAGTTGAAGCCTGAAGGAGGTGAGGGAATACACTGTGTGAGGATCTGGGGGAAGGATACTTTGGACAGAGGGCATGGCATGTGCAAATGTCCTGCGGTAGGGAGCAAGCTGGGCTTTTGAGGAGCCATGCGGCTGCAGAGTGTGTGGCCCAGGCAAGGAGGAGGTGGGGATGGGGAGGTGGGCAGAGGTTTGCCAGAAACTTCAGGGAACCAGGAGATCAGTTCAGGGATAAACATGCGAATCAGGATTTCAGATGTAATTTCTCATAGCATCTGCCTTTCTGGGGCCCTTTGGCTGTGTTCTGCCTCTGAAGCACTCCCTCTCCGACCCTGCATGCCTCTTATCTTGGAGCTGTGTATTGGGAAACAGAATTATCTCCCTTGGCTTTGGTACAGGCTATAAATGCTCAGGGGTGGGGTGAGGGAGGCAGTGAGCACTATGCCAGGTCCCTCCAGGTTTCAGGTGTGTGTGTGTTGGGAGGGAGGGTGTGGGAACCATGGCAGAGCCCTAGGGACCCCCAACCTGGCCCAGATGGGCATGGGCATCCTGGAGGCCTTCTTGGAAGCAGCGTCCAAATTGAGGCCTGTTCCCAAGCAGCTGTATAGGGTAGGGTCTTGCTAAATTCTGTATCCCGGGCCCCTGCCTGGAGCTCTGGTTGGCCTTGAGAGGCCCAGTGTTCTTACATCTCCACTCTCCCTCCTTGCAGGTCCCTGAACCACCAGGAAGAGAGCTCCCGGTGACAGCGCACAAAGGCCTGGAGGGAAGGGTCCTTTTCCATTTTTTTTTTTCCCCCGTCTTGGGACTCTCTGAAGGCAGGGGCCGGGCCAGGGCAGAACGTGAGGAGGTCCCGAGGGTCCTGCTCCTCAAACTTTGCCTCTTGGAGGTGGGAGGTGGGGGCAGGATGGGGCTGGACCCAACCTGACCCTCCCCTCAAAGCAGAGAATCTCTTTGAGGTTTCAGGGTGTATTTTGAAAACTTCTCTGAAGTTTTCAGTCAACCCCTTGACATTTTCTTGTTAACTTGGCTATAAAACCACATGCAATTTTCTATTGAATCTGTGTGTACACTTCCCCCAGACTCAATTTTCTCATTATTTAATGAATAGTCACTGAGTCCATGATGGGCACCGGGGATGGTTGAAGTCCCTTCCCATATGGAGCTCTCGGGCCAGCAGGATGCAAATGATATCAGTAAATAGACGCCAAATAGAATTCCAGGTACTGAGATGCTCAGAAGCAGGAAGGCCAGGGGGAGAGAGGGCGCATTCATGCCTCTGACTGGAAGGAGGCAGGAGGGCTTCTCCCAGGAGGTGAGAGAGGCCAGAGGGAACAGCCAGTGCAAAGGCCCTGCACCTCACAGCCATCCCACCTGGCGGGCGATTTTAATCCCATTGCTCAGGTGAAGAAACTGAGGCTCAGCTATCCTGGTGGACCCTCCAGGGGGTTAGTGGCAAAGCTGGCTCAGATTTTGGACCCTTGTTTCTAGGAGGAGGGTCTGGACTGGGCCTCCCTCCTGACCTGTCCCAGATTCATCCTGGGAGGTCCTGCCTCCATAGAACACTCACAAGGATGCCAGGCAGGGAGATGCAGGTGGGGGTGGGGTGAGGAAAAGGAGGGCCAGGCCATGCCAGGAGCCGGGGGGAAGCCAGGCACCTGCAAGCAGACAGACAGACAGACAGGCAGCAGCCCGCAGAGGAACTGGCTTAGCAGGTAGACAGGTAGAAAACGCATGGAAACCCCAGGCGGGCCTGGCGTCATGGGCAGGCGGGGGGCCTGGTGACTGATGCCACATCTGAGGGGCAGCCCCTGGCACCCGCCAGAGGAGGGACAGGAACAGCTGGGGCAGTTGGGGTTCCCAGTGGAGGTTCACCTGGTCCCGGCTTGGGTGACGGGGAGCTCACTACCTCCCTCCTTCAGCATCCCTCAAAACACTTCTTACCAGGAGGTTCAGCGCTGCATCCTGCATTTTCCAGCTCCAAGGAAGAAAAGGTCTCCTTTGTGCTTACGTTTTGTTGAGATATAAATGCACATACCATATAATTCACTCATTTAAAGTATCCAATTCAATGGTTTCTAGTATATTCACAGAGTCGTACAACCATCATCACTGTCTGTTTTAGAACATTTTCATCACCTCAGGAAGCAGCCCCGTACACTTTAGCTATCACCTCACTATTTCTCCGCGTCCCGACCCGCGGCCCTAAGCAACCACTAATCTACTTTCCATCCATGTGGATTTTCCATTTCTTGATGATGTCACCAGTCCAGCTCCCTCCAGCCTGTCCCACTATGCCCATTTCACAGATGAGAAAACCGAGGCTCAGAGAGTGCAAGCTGTGTGGGGATTTGAACCCTCACCTCCCCCCACCCCCGTCCCTGGCTTAAGCTGTGTGAAGTCCCCGCTGCCCTCCAGATAAGGCCCAGCTCATTAGCTTCAACTTGCCAGGTGGTCCTGTCCTCCAAGTCTTTGCCCATGTGAGTCCTTCTGCCTGGAGTGCCCTCCCCACTTTCTGCAACTAACCCTTGTTCACTCCCCCGAGAACCCCTTCCAGCATCCCTTCCACCAGGAAGCCCCCCGGAGGCCCTGGCATAGCCGTTCTCCCCCTCTCCCCAGCCCTGACCCTTGGCTGTGAGACCAGGAGACATCTGGCTGAACATCTTAAAAATAAGTCCTGTAAACTAGTCACTGGGTGCATTAAAGGCTCTAATCGGCCGGGATCACGATGGGGGGCCTGATAACCTGGTTGTTTTGTACTAGCTGCCCTGTGATGACATGGGCCAACTCTTCTGAGAAGTCTGCGCATGGAGAGTCCCCAAAACCACCCTCCCCCCACCGCTGATAGCAGATAACATCCCCTGAGCTGTGGTTTTCGCAGCCATCAGACTTGTGGTGCCAGGTCGACCGAGCAGAGCGAGATCAAAACAGTATCTGGGCCCGGCCGCGGTCAGGAATGAAGGGCAGCGCGTGGAGCGCTCGGGGATGCGAGGGGAAGGCAGGGGCCCCCAGTGCCTGATGCAAGCAGTGGGTTGGTATTATACACAGCGGAGCTTTTTCCATCCATTTCACACTGGAGAGACTGAAGTCCGATCAGCCCTCATGCCGCATTCCCTGGGTCTATCTTGGCCCAGTAGGAGTCCCGACGGGTCTCAAACACCCTTTGCTTCACAGACGGGGTTCAGGAGTACTGGAATGAACTGCCGTCAGGCCTGGGGCCTTTCCGGGGGAAATGTGTGGATCGTCTCAGGGGTTGGCAGGAAGCGCCAGCAGCTCAAGACCCTCTGCCTGGGATGGTGGCCTCTTTTCCGTCATACGATCAAGTCTCTGCAAAGGGGCAGCATGTGGGGGGCAGTTCAGTCTTCCTGGGTTCAGGTTTGAGGCTGGCAGTTGTTGGCCAAGGACTTGGGTCCTAGAGAGGTCAACTCAGCTGGGATCTGCTGGAGACACAGCCTTGGCTCCAGAATGCACCCATGCTGTTCCACACTGTTTCACACTGTTCCATCTTCCTCAGGAAAGCACACACAGGCTCAAATTCACTGCACCATGGGGCTTCCAAGGGCAGGTCTGAAGGCCCTGAAGTTCCAAAGGCAGGGCTGGGTCTGTGGTACATCCATCCACTTTCAGCAAATATTTTCCGAACAGCCATATCATGCTGCAGCATACCTGACCTAGGTATGTCCAGAGGCATGTTTAAGATAAAATCCAAACCCTTTGTTGAGGCCCACAAGGCCCTGTGATCTGGCTCCTGACACCCTCTGACCCCATTTTCTCCCATTCCCAACACACCAGCCTCCCTCCTGTGCCATGATCACACTGGGCACTGTCTGTCTCTGGGCCTTTTCACTGGCTGTTCCTTCTACCAAGAATGCTGTTCCCTTGGTTCACACCCTCTGGCTCACTCCCTCACCTCCTGCAGGTTTGAGCTCAAACAAGGAGGCCTTCCTTGACTTTCCCAGCTGAAATAACCCTCCTAGCCCCACTCATCTGCTTAAGTTGATTCATTTTTCTGTATCACAAAGATTTTTCCTGATGTTATGTTGCACGTTTATACACTTACTGTTTCTTTCTCCATTGGCAGGTATCTTGTCTGTCTTGCTCACTGCTGTACCCCAGCCAGGCATGCTGCATCTGCATAATAAATAGCTGTGAACGGATGGATACAGTCAAGGGGAGGTGTGGGGGGCTGATTTGGGTTGGGGGAGGTTGGTGGAACCTCTCTGAGCTGACACTGGATATGAGGCTTGAAGAGTTGGCTCCTGGGGAAGTCGGCCCAGGCGTGGCCCAGGACAGGGACAAGAGCAATCGGGAGCTGCAAGGCGAAGGGGTAGCCATAGTCCCCAGGCTTTGCTTGGGTCCCAGGTTCTGAGATGATTCTTTTTCTGTTCCCCCCATAGGATTTGGGGGATGATGTGTGTTCATGTCCAGCTAACTCTTTAAATAAACTTTCTATTTTGGAATAATCTTGGGCTTCCAGACAAGTCGCACAGGCCGTACCCTGTAGCCCTCCTCCCAACTTCCCCCATCAACATTTGACATTTTCACGGTACCTTTGCCAAATTGAAGGAATGAATGCTGGTGTGTTTACATTACTATTAACGAAATGTCAGACTTTATTTGAACATCACCAACTTTTCCACTGGTGCCTTTTTTCTGTTCTAGGATCCCACATTTCATTTAGTTGCTGGGCTGTTTTAAAAATATGGATTCTATGTATTGGACACCCAGCTGTGAAACTGGAGAAGGCTTGAATGGGGGGCTGGGTGGTGTCTGTGGACCTCTGTGAGGCTGTCCCTGAGCAGGAGGTCCCCAAGGTCAAGGACGTGCTGAGAGGAAGCCAGGGGAAAGTTGAGGCTCCATCTGGGAAAGAGTCTGCTAACCCTGGGAGCTGATTCAGGGGCGAGGGTCCCGCCAGGTTGCCCCATGGGTAGTGAGCACCCTGTCATGGGAGCATGTAAGGAGGTTCTGTTTGGGTTTCTAGAGATTTTATGGACACCTCTGGCCTGCGCAGGAAAGTTGGATGGGATGAGCGAGTCTCTGATTCTTACTTGAGGCGAATTCCCTGGGGCGCATCTGCCCTGTTCTTGTGATCCACCCACATTTCTCTTTGCCTTCAAGTCTGAGGAGCTGAGTTTTCATGCTGTGCAAGCAGGTCCTCCTCTCTGAGCATGTTTCTCTGTCTGTAAAATAGGGGCTTCCACTTCTCACACACTAGGATGACTATCTTCAAAAGGACAAAAACAATCAAGGGTTGGTGAGGATGTGGAGAAGTTGGAACCCTCCTATACTTCTGGTGAGTATGTAAACCGGTTTAGTCGCTTGGAGAAGAATTTGGTGGTTCCTCAAAGTTAAACATCGAGTTACCATAGGACCCAGCAATTCCCCTTCTAGGTACAGACCCAGGAGAAGTGAAAACACGTGTCCACACAAAAACTTGCGCGCGCACACATGCACACCAGCACTAGTCAAGGTCGCCAAATGTGAAAACAACCAAATGCCAATTGACAGCTGAGTTCATAAACAGAAAGTGGTCCATCCATACAGTAGAATATTATTCAGCCATAAAAAGGAATGAAGCACTCATACATGTCACAATGTGAATGAACCTCGAAAACATTATGCTGAGTGGAAGAAGCCAACGCTAAAGGTCACATAGTGTGCAATCCCACTTATATGAAATATCCAAACAGGCAAACCCACAGAGACAGAAAGCAGATTAATGGTTGTCAGGGGCTGGGGGTTGGTGGGGGGGGAGGAGGAGAGACTGCTGATAGGGAGAGGGGTTCCTTTTGGGGTGATGAAAATGTTCCGGAATTAGATAGAGGTGATGATTGCACCACGTTGTGAATGTGCTAAAACCCACTAAATCATACACTTTAAAATGGTTAAAATGGTGAATTTTATGTTATGTAAATTTTATCTTGATTAAAAAAATCAGGGCTAGCCTCTGTGATCACGCCTAAAGCGGGGAGTTGTTGGGGGCACATGTACTGTCCCCTCCCCCCTCCCTTTGGACCCTCAGAGCAGGATGGGCGCTGGCAGCCAGCCCAGTGAGGGTGCCCCAGTGCCCACCGACGCTCCTGCCCACCACGCCCAGGTGGCAGCTACTCAGGCTAGAGTGGTAAAGGGGGAAGTGGGGCTTTTCGTGGTTCCAGGGCCCCTGGATTTGCATCGGCCACTTTTACATAAAAATCTTTCCAAGCTGTGCCCAGCGGGCCCTGAAGCCGGCCATGGGGTCGGTGGGCTGCGCACCGGGTGGCGAACTTGCTGGAGGCTTCTGCAATACCTGGTCCGACCTGCTGGTTCCTGTTTTGGGGGAATGTTATCACTGCTGGCTTCTTAGAAAGAGCCCGAGGTGGGGGGAGCCTGCCAGCCCCCAGTGAGTCCTGGCACCACCTTTGCTTTCTCTTTCCCTGGGGTGGGGGGCAGACAGGAGCTCTATCCGGGGGTCGGCAGGGGCACAAGGCCAGGGGTTGGGGGGCGGTGATGACAGGGGCCCTCTACCAAGCACTGCCTGTGTCCCTGGCTATGTGCTGTGGGTCATCTCCTGGGACCCCCATAAAATGTGTTTCCCCCAAACCCATAGTTCAGCTGAGAACACGGGGGTTCATAGAGGTGTGTTGGCCAGACTGAAGCCAGGCTGGGGTTCGAGCTGCTGGCCTGGGGTCAAGCCCGGGCCGATAAATCTCCCGTTGTGATAAGCTGGGGGGATGGCCTGCCACAGTTTATTCAGGCAACAAATATTTACCGAGCTCCTTCTGGTGCCAGGGTCTGGGCTGGGAGCCGGAAATTTGATGGGCAGCAAGCCGGCAAGGTCTTACCCTCCCAATGGCCGACGGCCGATGGCCAGGGGACAGATGAGAGAAAGTCAAATGAGTAAGGTGATATCAGAAAGCATGGTAGGGTGACGGGGGTGGGTCCCAGAGCCACAGGGAGGGCCTGAGCAAGGGAGGTGGGCAGGGGGGTCTTGGTGGTGACGGGTTGCCTGCTCTGCACGAGGTGGGTGTCCCCTGACAGGCGTCTCTTCCATTGCCCTCTCTTTCCTGCTTTGGTTTCACCCCCTCGGGCCTGAATTTGCATTATTGGGACATTTCTTCTTTTTAAAACTCCTACCTTCTGCCTTCTCTGCAGAGTCTCTCTTGGTGCAGGCTGGAGGGTACTGCTCCTATCCCACGGTCCCCCATAAACAAAGGACTTCTTCCTCGACTTTGGGTTTCTCAGAAAAACCGCCTCCATGGTCCCCAAGTTATGAACTGCACCCTGAGCTGACCAGGAAGACCCTGTTGGACTCACTGCCTACCGAGTGCCCCCTGCAACAGGACTGGAAAGGACCCCTCATAACTTTCCTGGGTCCCCATTTTACAGATGAGGACCCAGAGGCCAGTGAGCTCAGATTGGGACTCGAACCCGGGATGGCTGCCTCTTGGGCGCAACGATCCTTCCTACCCTGAGGCGCACGGGGCATCAGACTGGAAAGAAAGAGACCCTGGGAGAGTCAGGCAGGCTCACATTGCACCTTCACCATTAACATGTAGCCAAGTAGCCTGGCCTTGTTGGGCATCAGTTTTCCCCTCTGGCAAATGGGCTGAGCATTCCTCCCTCGCTCCATCATAAACACTCCTGCTTGTGGCTTCAGTGGCCTTTGCATATGTCCACCCCATGTTGTCAGCCTCCACTTAAACCTCTTGATGGTGTTGCTTTGGTTTCAGGATAACATCCATGCTCTTGGCTGTGGCTTTTGAGGCTCTATGTGGCCAGTCGCAGCCCCCACCCCAGACCCGGGTCTCTGCCAGATCCTCAGACACATGAGGCTCCCCTAGGACCCCAGGCCTTTGCACTTGCTCTTCCTGCATCCATCCATGCCTCTGAACCTCAACCAGCTATTGCCTCCTTACCTGTCAGTCTCAGCCTGACGTCACACTGCCTTCTTTCTTTTTCTGCTTTTTAAATGTTTTCTTCAAGTATAACATATAGACAGAAAAGTGCCTAAATCCTAAGTCTACAGCTCGATAACTTTTCACAAAGTAAACACACCTGTGTAACCAGCACCCAGATCAAGAAACAGAACATTCCCAGCCCTAACCCCTCCTGTCAAACTTCCTGGTGGGCTCAAAACTTTTGAATTGATGATTAATGATTACATGAGGGGCCCTCTGTCTCTGAGGTAGCTGCCCAATAAGCTGCTGGGTCCTTGGGCTGCATTAATAGAGGTATAGACTCTAGAACAAGGGAGGTGATTTCTCTCCCCATTCTGGGTTGATCAGAGCAGGCAGGCAGCTGCCCCTGCCACTTTGAAATAGGGCAGACAGACAGCAGGTTCAGTGAAAACCACCATGGTATGTAGTGCGTGTGTGTATACACTTCAGAGTGGCGCCCTGGGAGAAGGCACTGGAGGCTTTAAGGCATTTAACTTAGAGAAGAACAGACCCAGGTCCCTGCCACCTCATCCAGTGGTTCCATGGCAGAGCAAGGCAGGGTGGAGGTCCACTCTGAAGGAGGCGCGGGTTCCAGGCTACTTTGATGGTAGTGAGCATCCCGTCAGGAGGACGACGGCAGCCTGATGCCCAGGGGGCAGCAAGCAGAGCAGGAGCTCATTACTGCAGGCTGGCCAAGACAGGGATAGTCTAACGCCTTCCCTCACACCAGGCCCTGTAGAGAGGAGGGGGAGGAGGAGGACTGCAGGGGACATGTGGCTATGCTGAGACCTTTCTCAGGAGGGAGATGGAAGCCCAGAACCTGCCCAAGCTCATTCGGCCAAAACTGGCTTTCCAGGCACAGGCCGGCCTTGGAGCTCTGGCTTTGGGTGGAGTTCAGGTCAGGTTATATCTGGCATGGCCGTTCCCTCTCGCCGGCTGCAGCTGCCCGGGGTGGGGGCCACTGGGCACGCTCCACCACCCGCACTGGCAAGCGGCCGCAGGTGCTGGGTCGGCCACTTTACATAGCCACGCTTGGTCTCCCCTGCCTGGCTTGCTGTCCTGCCCCCTCGCCTCTCACCAGGAAAGGGCCAGGGGTCTGAGAGCAGGCGCCGACTCCGAGCCCCAGTGAGCTCTTGAGTATTTTTATTTCACTTCTGCGTTTCACTTTTACTGGTCTTGGGCGAAATGTGCATGCTAGTCAGGCCCCAAGCAGTAGCTATTGGGTTAGGGATGGTTCTGTTCTGTGTCGACCAGGGTGGGGATGGGGGAGCACACAGACCTGGGTTTGAATCCCACCCCTGCCACTGGCTGGCTGTGTGGCCTCTGGAGCTCAGCCCCTCTAAGCCTCCTGATAGGTGCATGGGGTGTGAGAAGAAACCTCGGGCCTGGGTTCTGATGTGACCCTGCCTCTGGCCTGCTGTGTAGCCTCAAGCAAGTCCCTTCCCCTCTCTGGGCCTCAATTCTCTCTTCTGTAAAATGGGAATAACTACAGCCACGTCCTTGGAATGTTGTCTCTCTGATCCAGCACTTGTTCAGGGTCTGGATGGGTGCTTGTCCAGGGGAGGTGAGGCATCCTGGAGAGTTTGGACCAATGGCATGTCCTTGAACTTGAGAAGCTTGAGCTATAAGGATCTCATCATGCAGCTAGTTTAAAATGCAGATTCCTGGGCACTTCCCAGGGTCAGGAGGGGGCGGGTTGGCCCTCAGGTGTCAGCAGGTGCCACATCAGACCGAGAAACTTTAGGAAAGGCTCTGGGACCCGAGTTTGTGTTTCCTGGGACAGGACGGAGGAGGGCTGTGGGGAGGGGAAAACCAAGGGCCAGAGAGGTGAAGTCATTCACGCTGGGTCGCTCAGCCGGCAAGTGGCTGCACTGGGATTGAATGGCGAGTCGCACACACAGGCCCTGGCACCTCCAGCGAGCCTGGCGCTTGGGCGCGTTCTGCTCTGAGCACCCAGGTGTTCATGTTCCATCAGCCTCAGGGCCAGCGGGAGCTGCCGAGGAATGTGAAGCTTCAAGCTTCCCCCGGGAACAACTGGCAGCCCGGTCGGGGTTTATATAGTGGCTCCCAAAATATCTGGCCGCAGATAGGCTGAGGCAGGCGAGGGCGCGGCTGGCCAATGCCGTGGCTTCCTGTCCTGCCAAGATGTTTCCTGCCGATAGCCAGGCCCAGTGGCCTTATCTATGACCCTGGGGCCGCCAGAAGGACAGCACCCCCTACCAGGGGACAGGCTGTTCTGGCCCGGGGAAGGGGCTGCAGGGACCCAGGAGAGGGTCAGAGCAAGCAGCAGCCCTCTGAGGGTGGTGGGTAGTTAGGTCAACTCACAAGTTTGGGGAAGGAGCACTGTACTCGGAGCCCAACTGCCCCAGGGTTGAGTTGCGGCTTTGGGGCTAAATGACTGTGTGACTCTCGGGAGTTGGGTCCCTCTCAAAGTCACCCTCATCCATCAAGTGGGGATAGTGGTGTCTCCACTTTCATTTAACATCCCCCACCCTGGCCCCCCAGCCTGGACCTCAAGGAGCCCCAAGTCTGGGGGAGACAGAGCTGGACACAGATCCCGTCCCCAGCCCTGCAGCATCAGGGCTTGGTTAGAAGGAGGGTGGAAGCTGGAGGAATTCAGGTGTCTGTCTAGGGTGGCTGCCTGGAGGAAGGATGACACAGCTGGGGTTTAGTGGTTATATAGGAGCTCATCAAGCAGAAGACATGGAAGGGATGACCAGGCTGAGGGAACAGTGTGTGAGAATGCTTGGAGTCAAAGTGACACTCTCCCCATTTCACAGCGAAGGAAGCTGAGATTCCAAGAGGAAGTGATTCCGTGGCTCTGAAACCTGGCTCTTCCTCCTGTACCTGCTGACCCGAGCTCCTGGGAGGAAACATGTTTCCTCTTAGTTGAGATCCTGGGACATGGGGGACTTTTTTTTCTTTAATTTCAAATTTGATTTTATTGCAGCCCAAACAGTACAATTAACTATACATAAATAAACTATATATATGTATTATGTATATACATATGTATGTATGTATATGCACACACATTTTAAGTTACAGGAAATAACAAAGTGAATAAAATTTTCTAGGAAATAAAGTTTATTTTGGTAGATGGTGTTAAAATTAAAGTTGCCTACAGCCATAACTCAACATCCTTAATTTGGTATAAGTGTGACACATTTTCTTGCCTTCCTGTGTCCTGCTAAGTCACCGTACCTACTGCTTTATTAAACTGTTACACTGATATTAAACATTACTCATTTCACTTATACTCTGATTCTAAAAAGGAGTTTTCACCTCTGACTCTCACCACCTCCACCATGGTCCTGCTGGCCAAGGCTAGGGGGTCTGATGGGAGCAGCAGGGAGGGACTGGGGTCAAAGATGAGTCTCAAGGTCCCAGCTGAGGTCTCAGACAGGGTCACTGGCCCTGCCTCTCTCTTACCCTGTGGCTTCAGGGAGGTTGTCCACACCTCCCTGCCCTTGGAGGGAGGGGCCAAGATGCCCCAGAACACCAGCCTCCCTGGACTCTTTACCCAGGACAACCCAGTCCCTGCCTGCTCACCCCATCCCCCCCTCGCTGGCTCAGGTTTGGAGATTTTGTGCACAACGCAGGGAGGGTCAATGGGGTGAGAGGTGAGGGAACTGCTGGTTTTCATCCCCTCTTTCATGTTTTTCAGGACACGTGAGCAAAATATGGAACTTTATTCTATAAATCAGTGCTGCCTCCATGGGGCCTGAGCCACTTGGGTCTCCTGGTTGGAGGACTCAAAAATGTGTGGCAGAGGGACTCAAACAAATACATGTACATGAATATTCACAACAGCATTTTCACAGAAGCCAAAAAGTGGAAAAAAACCAAATGCCCATTGATGGGTGAAAGATAAACAAAATGTGGTCCATAATACAAGGAAATATTAGCCATAAAAATGAATGAAGCCTGGGGGTTTCCCTGGTGGCACAGTGGTTGAGAGTCTGCTTGCCGATGCAGGGGACACGGGTTCGTGCCCCGGTCCGGGAAGATCCCACATGCCGCGGAGCGGCTGGGCCCGTGAGCCATGGTCGCTGAGCCTGCGCGTCCGGAGCCTGTGCTCCGCAATGGGAGAGGCCACAACAGTGAGAGGCCCGCATACCGAAAAAAAAAAAAAAAAAAAAGAATGAAGCCTGACACATGTTACAGTGTGGCTGAACCTCAAATTTGTCACACTGAGTGAGAGAAGCCAGACACAAAAGGCCACATAGTGCGTGATCCCATTTATATGAAATGTCCAGAAGAGTCAAACCCATCGAGGCAGGAAGCAGACAAGCAGTTCCTGGGACTGGGGCAGGGGGGACAGGGAGGGACTGCTCATGGGAACAGGGTTCCCTTTTGGGGTGATGAAAGTGATCTACAAATAGATACTGCTGGTGGTTGCACAACTTTGTAAATGCACAAAGGGCCCCTGAACTGTTCACTTTAAGAGAGTTCATTTTATGTCATGTGAATTTCACCTCAATTAGAAAAACGATTTTTGAACTGTGTGGCAGTGTCTTGGGGTTTGTTTCTGGCTGGTTTCACAATTTCAAATGGTGAAGCCTTGTGCTATCATCTGAGTTTCTTGGCTGAGGATGGGATGGGCTCCGCCATTATGCAGTCAGTGCTCCTAGGAAGACCTGCTATTGGAGCTGGAGTGATGGTGGTCCTGCCTCTGCTGTTCTGATGTCCATGCTGATGAAACACCTGAGTGCTTTAGCTCTGCCAGCCTGTTGGACCCTCAGCTGCACAGGCCCCCTAGCCCCGAGTCCCCTCACAGAATCCTCCCTGAGAGGGAAGGGCCGCTGTGAGCCCATTTCCCAGATGATGGATTGAGGCTCAGATGCTCTTGGTTACCCAGCCAGCAAGTAGCCAAGCCCCAGTCTCACTCAGGTCTGGCTGGCTCCAACACCGTGTGCTTGGCACCTCGCAGGTCCTCGCTGTTGGGTCTAGGACCCCTCCATCCCTAAGCGGTGGCATGGTGGGTGCTGCAATGTGACTGCACGCCTCCACACACACCCACTCACGTGGCTGGGCACCTGCCGCTCCAGGCCTTCTGGGAAGCCGTGCCAGGTGCAACCTGTTTCTCTTAGACGGGAGCAGAGCCAGGAGGAGGATGGGAGATGCTCTCAGCGTCTGAGTGCAGGCAGGGCGGGAGGCAGGCTGTGCAGGAACTGCTGAGGGGCTGGGGACGTTCTGGGCTATGTGGAGAGGTGGGCAGCTTATGGTTTTGGGAGCTGGGACAAGCCAGCCCCTGCTGGTTGACACTAGGCACATCACTCCTGCTCTCCAACCTGTTTTCTTCTATGAAATGGGTTTTATAAGAGCCACTGCCTCTCAGAGCAGATCTGAGGGATGGATGAGACAATTGAGGGGTCTAGCTGAAGGGAGAGCCCTGCTTGGCAGGCGGAAGTTGGGACAGGAAGGACTGTTCAGGTCCTGGATGGGACGACTGAGAAACACTCTGGGTTTAAAAACAAAGAGCCAACAGTATGGCAGTTCCTCAAAAAAATTGAAAATAGATTGCGACAGATGAATGGATGAACAAAACGTGTTATATATGTATGACAGAATATTATTCAACCTTTGAAAGAAAGGAAATTCTGACACCTGCTACAGCAGGGATGAACCTGGAGGACACGATGCTGAGCGAAAGAAGCCAGTCGCAAAAGGACCAATACTGTGTGATCCCACTTATGTGAGGTCCCTAAAGTAGTCAAATTTGTAGAGACAGGAAGTAGAATGGGAGTTGCCAGGGAAGGAGGGAAATGGGGAGGTTAGTGTTTAATGGAGACAGAGTTTCAGTTTTGCAAGATGAGAAATTCTGGAGATGGACAGTGGTGATGGTTGCACAACGGTGTGAATGTACTTAATATCACTGAACTATGCTCTTAAAAATGGCTAAGATGGTGAATTTTAAGTTATGTGTATTTTACCACAATTTTAAAAAAGAAGCAAACAGCCCGATGATCCCTCCTGGTGGAGCAGCTCTGGGCTCAGACTGCACTAGATGAAGTTACCACGTTTTTCCCTCTGACTAGAGGACCCCCAAACCATCTGCCTGCCAAGCTCCAGCTCATCCTCAAATGTCCCCTCCTCCAGGCAGCCCTCCTTGATCTCCCAAGTAGATTCTAGCTCTGCTATTGGGCACCCCCCAACCCTTTCTCTGGCTCACCCCTGACCTCTCTGAGATGGAGTGTCTGCATCCGGCTCAGTCAAGGGGTGAGGCTGAGCCGATGAGAAATTGGGGACTGGGGAGCTCTGCTTTGAGGGTGGGAGAGTGTGGAGGCAGTAGTGGGGGGAGAGAGGCTTAGGGGACCAAGACCTTTTGCTCAGTAGGCATTGCTGACTGCCCCTCCCACATCCGCCATGTGCCCTGAGGAGCCCCCAGTGTGGGGGACGGAGCAGGACACAGAGTGTGTGGTCAGGACTGGGCAGGGGCTGAGAGGCAGAGAGGGACCTTTGACACCGGCTCAGTGACACTGGAACCTGGCCTGGCCCTGTGGCGGGAGCTGGGGGCCCGGGGGAGAGAGAGCGGCAAAAAGGATTGTCCCTCAAAGGTCGACCTGGAGAGGGTGCGTGTGTGTTTGTGTGCTGTAGGCACACGTGTACGTGTGTATCTTTCTGTGTATCTGTGTCTGTTGTAGGCGTGTGTCTCTGTGTTGTGTGTCTCTCTGTGTGTCTGTTGTGTGTGTAGTTGTGTTTCGTGTGTATATCTGTTCACACTTTGTGTCTCTGCGTGCTTATGCACGCGTGCGTGATGCACCCATGTGTGTGTGCGCACACGTGCCTATGTGGCATTTTTGAGGAACTGAATCCCCTGCTCGGATGTGTTTTCTGCCCAGAGAGTATGGGAGGCCCCTCCATGCCGTCATCACCGCCACAACCTCCCTACCCCACAGCCCCAAGTCCCCAAGCCTTCTCGGCTCTCTGGCCGCACCCCAAATCCAACCTCTTCTCTCCATCACCCAACACCCCTGGCCTCCCCACCTCCCTCATGCCTGGGTTCTCCTCTCTCCCATCAGCCGCCAGGGGAAGCTGTGAAAACCTAAACCTCTCTGTGGCTCCCCATCCCCTTCTCTGGGGGGTCCTGGTTTTTGTTCTTCTCTCCCTGCCACGCCTGGCTGGCTGCGTCCTGCCTGTCCCAGGCCTCAGCCTCTACACTAAGTTCCCTGGGATGCCTCTCCACCCCATGCCAGGCCGGGGCCTCCCTGCCCTCATGCAGCTCCTGACATGCCGTGGTGGAGATATCTGTTGCCCCTACCTCATGCCCCCGAGGGGAGGGGTTTTGTTTGTGTGGTTCAGTTGCCTCCTTGCATTGAGAACGCGGCCTGGTACTCAGCAGGTTCTCAATAAATATCCGAATGAATGAATGAATGAATGAATGAGGGTGGGAGGAGGGGCTGGAGAGGTCAGAGGAGCCAGATGCAGCAGGGACTTGCCTGAGGGCCTGGTCAGGGGACTAATGCTAAGAAGTCGACCAAACAACACCTAAGAGGGGCAACGCATGGTCTTAGAAGCACGTGGTGTGAGTTGGACAAGAGGCAAGTGCCAGGGATGGTAAGACATCCGGGACAGCTGGGCCCATCCAGTGGAGATGCAGGGGCTTAGGCTAGGTGGGTGCTGGAGGGGAGGGGAGAAGTGGGGGAGCTGAGATTCAGGAGGTGGAAAGGGTGGGAGCATCAATGACCCACGTGGGGGAGATGAGCCTGGATTTCCCGTTTGTGCTTTGGAATAGCTAGGCTGGCGCTCACTGAGGCAGGAGAGGCCCCCCGGGGTGAGGAGGAGAAATAGAGTGTTGGGTCCTTCAGGGGATCCCTTAACTCTGTGGCCATTTCCTGGGAGACAGGAGGACCTGGAGACCTTGTTTCAAGATCAAGCCGAGAAAGAGGATCCACTGAGGGGATGGAGACGAAACAGCGGTAGCAAAACACAGAGGGACATGGTGGCCCAGAAGCCCAGGGCAGAGGGGGCCGCTCAAAAAGGTGGGTATGGTCAGCACCCCACTGGTTCCTCAGTGGGGAGCTTCGCACAGAAACCGGTGGGTGCAAAGTCCAATTGCAGAGGGGTTGGAACGTGCATGAACCACAGCCCTACCAGCAGGGCTGAAATGGAAAAGTCTGATAACACTAAGTGCTGACAAGGATGTGGAGCAAATGGAACCCTAGCTCGCCTCTGTGGGAGGTAAAATGGTACAGCCACCTTGGAAGACTGTTTTGCAGTGTCCATCGAACATAGATCCCCCCTTCCCCTATAACCCAGACATTCCACCCCTGGGTATTTATCCACAAGAGATGAAAACATGCAGTAGCCACAGGACCTGGGCACACCTGCTTGGAGAAGCTCTGGACACAAGCTGAACACCCATCAACAGAACTGGCCAAACAAATTGCTATACAGTTGTGCTGTGGAATAGTATACCACAAGGAAAAATGATGGAGGATGTGGGTGAATCTTGCAGGTATGATGATGAGCAAAAGCAGCGAGATCAAAAACAGGACACACTGTGTGAGTTTGTGTACCTGAAGTTCAAGAACAGACAAAATGAACCAATGGTGTTAGCCAAGAGGATAGTAGTTCCTTCTGGGAGGTGGCACGAGGGAGCCTGCCTGGGGGATGGAGCAGTGTTATGTTATGTGTCAATTTGAACATACACAGAGGTAAAAACACATCAGGCTACACCCCTCAGATCTGAGTATTTGGCACAAATTGCTGTGCGTTATATCTCAATCCAAAAGTGAATATATACAGTCACAAAAACCAATTTGGGCAGCACTTGAAATACATGAGATTTGGTGGGGTAGGGAGGCTGGGCAGTGATCACTGAAAAGAACTTGACAGAAAATTCCAGGCATGGTATTCCCAGTTTGGCCAGAGTCATGGCCTTTTAGTCTTATAAAAACCAGTGAAATTCCTCAAAAAAACTAAACATGGGATTACTGTATGATCCAGGAATTCCACCCTTAGGTATATACCCAAAAGAACTGAAGGCAGGGATGAAAATAGATATTTTTACACCTATGTTTATAGGAGAATTATTCACATTCGCCAAAAGAAGGAAACAACTCAAGTGTCCATCTACAAATGAGTGGCTATACAAAATCTGGTAAATCCACCCAGTGGAATATTATTCAGCCATAAAAAGGAATGAAGCACTGATACATGTTACAACATGGATGAATCTTGAAAACATCATGCTGGGTGAAAGCAGCCAGACACAAAAGACCACACAGCACGTGATTCCATTTACATGAAACGTCCAGAACAGGCAAATCCACAGATATGGAAAGCAGATTGGTAGTTACCAGGGACTGAGGGAGGGGGATGGGGAGTGACTGCTCAAGGGGACGGGTTTCCCTTGAGGTGATGAAAATTTCTGAAATTAGATAGAGGTGGTGGTTGCACAATATTGTGAATGCACTAGATTCCGTGGAATTGCCCACTTCAAAATGGTTATGTAAATTGTTATATGTTATGTGAACGTCACCTCAACTAAAGAAACAAGAGTGAATTGGCGACACCAGGGCCTTGCACCTTCTAAAAGGATCTTGGCCCCTAGAGAGGGCAACTAAGTACTTCCTACATGGTTGACAACAACCTAGAACTTCCTTTCTTCTAACAAAATGGCATGTAGAAGCCCCACGTGGACATGGAAACAGGCCCAGAGAGGGTGGGGAGTCTGCTCGAGGTCACACAGCAAGGGGAGCCAGTCTGTGGGGCTCGGCTTTGGACTGGGGTTCCCGGCTGAGCTTGAGCAAGGGACAGACCCAGTTCCCCATCTGTTGAATGGCTGGAAGGAAGTGGGTGAGGGGTGCCCTGTCTGCTCTCCCTCGGGAGGCCCCCATTCCGACCCCAGGGGGCAGCACTGGGTGTAGGGGACCTGCCCAGTCCAGGTGACCTGAGGACTGCTCCAGCCTGTCTTTGGGCCTCAGTTTCCCCATGTGTTCGGGGGGGTGCTGCAGGGCTCAGGCAGGTACTGGGCCACCTGCTGTGACCTAAGTTTCCCTCAGTCTGGGAGGGTCAAACTGACTCCTTGGTGGCCCTAACTTGATCCTTTTAGCCAGGACAGGCTGGCCAGTGGGGATCACAGGCACCACCTGAGATCAGGGCCCCCAGTGCCCTGTCCTCCTTCCAACCATAGTTTCCCTAGCTTCTTCTGGCGGGGGCTGAGAGAGCACAGCTGAGTGATCTGGGAGCATTCAGAACCTGAGAATTTTCTATGACATTTCCGAGCCTCAGTTTCTACATCTGTCATGGTCAGGCTGCATGAGAATCCCCCAAGAAGGATAACATGTGTCTGGAGCACCCCCATGCTCAGAGAGGGCCTGATCTCCCCATCCCCAGGCCTGTCCCGCCCACCTTTCTCTGTGGCCTTGGACCCAAGTCCCCAAGCATTTATTTCTGACCCGTGGGCGCCTCCTGGTGGCCACGACTGGCAGAGCCTTGTGGGCACGTCCACAGGTCCCAGTCCCAGCCTAGCACTGCCCTGGATCCTGGGGACACAGCAGTGACAAACCAAACAGGGGACCCTTCCCTTGGGGGGCTTCTAGGCAGATAGGGGACACAGGAAATGTGGAACAAAGAACAATTGTATGTATGGACGAGCTGGCCTGGCTCGGGGAAGGCGAGATTTGAATTGAGATGTGAGTGTCAGGAAGGAGGCAGCCGATATGGGTACACGAGGTGGAGGTATCTGCGAGTTCAAAGGCTCCGAGGTGGGAACAAGCTTGGGGCACATGGGTGGGGGTGGCAGGAGCAGAGGGGAGGAGGGCGAGAGGGGAGGCCTGAGAGGGGATGAGACCAGACACTCGGGCGAAGAGGGAGGGTTTTACTCTGAGGGCACTGGGAGCTATGGTAGGATCTTGAGTGAGGGTGGGACAATATTTATTAACAGTGATCTTGGGCTGTCACAAAAACACTGATGATAATTTAACATGTATGCACCACTGACCAGAAGAAATAAAACTTGACAATGCAATTCAGGCCCATGGTCCCCAGCTCAGCCCTGGGCGTTCCTCTCCCTGTCCCAGAGGGTACCTCTGTCTAGAATTAAATTTGGAGTTAGTCTTTCCCGTATACCAGTGGTCTCCAACCTTTTTGGCACCAGGGACCAGTTTCATGGAAGACAGTTTTTCCACGGGCTCGGGGGTGTATGGATGGTTTTAGGATGGTTCAAGCGCGTTACATTTATTGGGCACTTTATTTCTATTATTATTACATTGTAATATATAATGAAATAATTATACAGCTCACCATAATGCAGAATCAGTGGGAGCCCTGAGCTTGTTTTCCTGCAGCTAGATAGATCTTCCCATCTGGGGGTGATGGGAGACAGTGACACCTGAGGTGTGTTGCTTATATCTAGCCTACTCTGTACGATGCAGCTTCATTGTCACTTGCCACTCACTGATAGGGTTTTGATATGAGTCTGCCTGCAATTGATTTATTATGGTCTCTGTGCAGTCAAACCTCTCTGCTAATGATAATCTGTATTTGCAGCCGCTCCCCAGCGCTGGTATCACTGCCTCAGCTCCACCTCAGATCATCAGGCATTAGATTCTCATAAGGAGAGTACAACCTAGATCCCTCCCATGCACAGTTCACAGTAGGGTTCGCGCTCCTATGAGAATCTAATGCTGCCACTGATCTGACAGGAGGCGGAGCTCAGGCGGTAGTGTGAGCGATGGGGAGCGGCTGTAAATACAGATGGAGCTTCGCTCACTCACCCGCCCCTCACCTCCTGCCGTGCAGCCCGGCTCCTAACAGGTTGGGGACCCCTGCCTTATACGATTTTATATTTTATTACATACTATGTGACCATAGATGTCGAAGTGTTGTTTTATGTGATTTTAAACTTTGTATAAATAAAGGGGGGGGGGAACATCCTCCTGCAGTTTGCTCATTTCATTAACAAGGTTTATATATTTATAGCTATTAGTTTTTCAGTTTATTTTTAAACTTTGAAAAACTGAGGTATAACACGTGCACATAAAGTGTTTAAAGTGCATGTCTTCAGTGTATGTGACTTACATGTGTGTAAGCAGCACCCAGGTCACAATGTAGAGCTTTCCCATCATTCCAGAAGGTTCCCTCCAATTAGTAGCCTCCTGGTCCCAGCAGCAGCTGCTTTTGCTCGTGCCTGTGATCCATTTTGTGGTGGCGTGGGGAGAGCCCTTCTGCTTTTTTTGTCGCTGTATAATATTCCATTGTGTGGCTCATCTGTGCCTTGTGTTTCTAGTCTGGGGCTATCATGTGTCAGGCTGCTGTGAACATTTGAGTCCCTGTCTTTTCATGTCATGTGTGCTCAGTTCTCTTGGGTGAATGCCCAGAGGTGGAACTGTAGAGTCGCAGGCTGGGCAAATGGTCAGCTTTGGTAGAGACCACTGGGTGTAGCTAAGAGATGTGGCCGTGTCAGCATACCCAGCCCTGGGCCATTCACTGAGTGAGCAGAATATGTGCCTGGATAAATTGACAACTGTTCTGCCATCATCCCACCAGCTCCCGTTTGGTTATTTCTCATTGTTAGCTCTTCCAGAGCTATGGTGAGTGTTCTTGGACCATTTGTGCTTGTGTGAGGGGTATACAGGGGACTTGTGATGGAACTTGGGCCAGGGCCATCGGACAATGACATCGTTACTTTAGCCTCTAATTAAAATTCAGCATTTCTGAGGCAGGGCTGTGAAATCATAGGGGGCTTAGGGGGGCATCGATTACTGGCCTTTCCTGCCGGCTGTGTGCCTGTGCCAGAGAAAGCCTTTCCTTCTGTACTTGTCTACTAGGATCTCCGAGAGGGGCACTTTCTGATGTTTGATGGTAAATGGGGAGTCGTTTATGATGGGGAAGTAGCTTCCTTCTATCCCTACACCTGTTTCCATTAGAAAAGTCTGCTGTGTCTTAAGCATTCCATTCCCAAATGTACTGATATGGTTCAGTTTGGTGGTGGGATGAGTTATGTGGATAGAGTGTACCCTGGAACCCATATCCTTCCTGGAATAAACCTTGCTTAGTCAGAGCGTGTGGTAGTATTGACTTGCCGCTCAATTCTGGTTGCTAATATTTTGTTTAGACGTTTTGCTTCTAAAGTAAGGCTCATCTACAGTTTCCTTTTTTCCCCCCTATCTTTTAAAAAATTTTTTAATTTATTTGTTTGTTTTTATTTTTGGTTGCGTTGGGTATTCGTTGCTGCGCAAGGGCTTTCTCTAGTTGCGGCGAGAGGGGGCTACTCTTCGTTGCGGTACACGGGCTTCTCATTGTCGTGGCTTCTCTTGTTGCGGAGCACGGGCTCTAGGCACGCAGGCTTCAGTAGTTGTGGCACGTGGGCTCAGTAGTTGTGGCTTGCGGGCTCTTGAGCACAGGCTCAGAAGTTGTGGCACACGGACTTAGTTGCTCCGCGGCATGGGGGATCTTCCCGGGCCGGGGCTCGAACCCGTGTCCCTTGCATTGGCAGGCAGATTCTTAACCACTGAGCCACCAGGGAAGCCCCTTTTCCCCTATCTTTAACTGGTCTGAGTATTCAAGTGCTGGCTGCTTCAAAGACTGAACTGGGGAGCTTTCCACCATTTTGATTGCCTGGAATTAGAGTCACCTGATTTCTAATACATTAAATTGGGGGGAATTATAATATCATACTGTAAAGTACATGAAACAGAAATGTACAGTTTAACAGAATTATGAGGCAAACATCTGTGTTACCACCATCCACTCAAGAAACAGAGTACAGGCAGCATCCCAGCCCACACCCCCCTGGTCCTTCACCTCTCCTCCCCCTCCCCCAGGTAGCCCTGTTCTGACTTAACCTTCATCTGGCTTTTTAGAGTTTTTCCCTTCCTCTGGAAGCATCCCTGAAGAATATAGTTTAGCTTAAGCCTGTTTTTGTTGAACTTCATCCCAAAGGAATCACACTGTTTATGTTGTGTGTCTGAATCACTATCCATTAAGCAGGTCTTGATGCCCATTTTTTCTTTAATGTTTGGTAAAACTTTCCCAATAAAGTCATCTGGATCTGGAGTTTTGACTAGTTTAATTTCTTTAGTAGTTATAGAACAATTCAGATTTTTCATTTCTTTTGAGTCAGTTTTTTTTCCCCTCTAGGAATTTATCCAAGTTATCTAAAATTTTCAAGTTTGCTGGCATAAAGTTGTTCACAATACCCCTTTATCCAGTACTCCTTGCCCATATGGTATCTTCAGGCGGATTAGAAAAAGACAGTCCTCCTCGAGGTGGATGAAGCTCTGGGCCAGGCACACAGCTTGGTAGACAGAAAGTGGGCTGAGTGTATTTGTGAAGTGGCATTTGCCTTGTTCTCATCTTTTTAGTGTTTCAAAAGCTACAGTAATGTCTTTTTCCCCCCCCATTTCCAATAATAGCTATTAGTGCCTTTTTTTCATCTTGCTCAAAATTTCCAGCAGTTTTTCAATTTCATTCATCTTTTAAAATAGCTGACTTGTGATTCTTTTTATTTGAATGTTTGTTTTCTATTTCCTTCATATCTGCTCTCTATTATTTCCTATCTATACTCTTAGGTTTATTTTGTTCTTTTCCTAAATTCTGGAGACAGATGCTTAGCTTATCATTTTCTGTCTATCTTTTATAACATATATGTTATCAATATATATAATGTTGTATTACATATTACATATATGCAACATATATTGCATATATTTTAATATCGAGTATAAATACACTTAAGGCTACAAATTTCCTTCAAAATGCTACTTTAGCTGCACTGCACAAGTTTTTGTTTTATGGGTTTTTTTTTGTGGTACGTGGGCCTCTCACTGTTGTGGCCTCGCCTGTTGCAGAGCACAGGCTCCAACGCTCAGGCTCACGGCCATGGCTCATGGGCCTAGCCGCTCCCCGGCATGTGGGATCTTCCCAGACCGGGGCACGAACCCGTGTCCCCTGCATCGGCAGGCGGACTCTCAACCACTGTGTCACCAGGGAAGCCCCTGCACAAGTTTTTAAATGAAGTATTTTCATTATCACTCAGTTGAAGATAATTTTCCAAAATTTTAATTATTTCCTAAAAATTAATTTCCCAAAATATAATTTTCCTAAAATTCCTTCCTTGATCAATGGGTTATTTAGAATGGATTTCCAAAAAATGGAGATTTTTCTTATTATTGTTTTAAAATTGATTCCTAACTAAATAACGTTTTGGTAAAGGGACTATTTCCTTCAATCTTGCTTTATAACCCAGTGTGTGCTTCAAAGAAAAATGTATTTTGTAGTTGCTGAATACAATGTTCTAAATATACAGACCCATTAGGTCAAATTTATTAATTGTATAGTTCTAATATTCTGTATCTTTACTGACTTTTTTGATTTACTTGTTCTATCAACTGCTGAGAGAGATGAATTTAAATTGCTCATTATTACTGTGGATTTAACTATCTCTCCTGGTAGTTGTGTCAAATTTTGCTTTATGTATTTTGAGGCCATGTTATTAGGGTCACACAAATTAAAAATATTTTTATCTTCCTGATAAAATGAATCTTTTATTATTATTATAATAATATGTCCTGCTTTATCTCCAGCAATGATTTTGCCTTAAAGCATATATTGTCTAATATTAATATAATAATTCCAGCTTTCTTATGGTATTTCTATGGTTATTTGCCCCATCTGTTATATATTTTTAAAAAATAATTAATTAATTTTATCTTTGGCTGCGTTGGGTCTTTTTTGCTGTGCGTAGGCTTTCTCTGGTTGTGGAAAGCCGGGGCTACTCTTCGTTGCAGTGCACGGGCTCTAGGCTCGTGGGCTTCAGTAGTTGCAGCACACAGGCTCAGTAGTTGTGGCTCATGGGCTTAGTTGCTCCGCCGCATGTGGGATCTTCCCGGACCAGGGCTCGAACCCATGTACCCTGCATTGTCAGGCAGATTCTTAACCACTGCGCCACCAGGGAAGTCCCCATCCTGTTATTTTTTAACTTTCTGTATTTTAATGGTTTTTATGTGTCTCTTATAAATAACATAGAGTTGAAATTTTTAAAAATCCAGTGTGACAAACTGACCTTTAGCTGGAGTGTATAGTCCATTTACATTTAATGTAATGATTGATATCACACTTAAATCTAGATTTAAATCTACCCTATTAATTTACTTTCTATTTTTACCCTTTCTATGTTCCTTTTTATCCCCTCTCTGGCCTCTCTGGCCTCCTTTGAGGTTGTCTGTGGCCTTTTAAAAAAATCATTGTCTTCCCTCTGAACATCTGGAAGTTACAATTCTGCTTTTATTATTGTAGTGATTCCTTTAGAAGTTATAATGCGTGCTTATCAAAATGCAGATTTCATCAATGTTTTTTACTTTTGTCCCACACAATCATGGACTGGGAACACTTTAACTCCATTTACTCCCTGAGGACTTTTTTTTTTTTTTTCTGTTGTACATTTTAATTCTATCACTTTTTTTAACTCCAGGAAACATTATTATTGTTTTATGCAACCTATGTTTGTTTAGGTTTTCCCATGTATTTACTCCTTCTTTATTCCTTCTTACATCTTGACCTTCCATCTGGGATCACTTTCTTTTTGCCTGAAGTAATATAATTTAGAATTTTCTTTAGTGTGAGTTGGCTGCTGGCAAACTCTTACGGGCTTTGTCTGAAAAAGTTTTTATTTCAACCACATTCTTGAAATATTTTTGTTGGGTTGGCAGTTTTCTTTCAGCACATTGAAAATGTCATTTTGCTTTCATCTGGCTTCCTTCTTTGCTGATGAAAAGTAGGCTGTTTACCTTGTCACACTTTTGAAGTTAATGTGTTTTCCACCCCCAGCTGCTTTACAGATTTGTTGCCTTTTTTTCTTTATTAATTTTACTGAAGTGTAACATATATACAGAAGAGTGAGCAATCATAAATGCTTGATGAATTTTCAAAAGTGAGAACACTCATGTAACCTGCATCCAGATTAAAAAAAAAACCACTGGTATTTTCTAATTTCCATTACATTTTCTTCTTTAATCCACATGGTAATTTAGAAGTGTCCTTAAAAACTATATTTGGGCTCAGTGATGTGGCGGTGGCAGGGGCAGGCCCGGGGCGTGGTAGTCTTGGTGGCAGCGGCGGAGCTAGAGCAGAGCGGAACCACCACGGGGGCCCGGCTGAGCACGTTGGGCCACGTGGTCCTCTCCCCAGTCTGGTTCCTGTACAGCCTGCTCATGAAGCTGTTCCAAAGCTCCACCCCAGCCATCACCCTCGAGAACCTGGACATCAAGTACCTGCTGTGGCTGATTGACAAGGAGGTCATCAGCCTTGACACCTGATGGTTCCACTTTGCTCTACCGTCGCCCCAGCACAGCCTGGGCCTCCCCGTAGGGCTAGCACATCTATATCTCGGCTCGAATCGATGGGAACCTGGTCATTCGGCCCTACACGCCCATCTCCAGAGGTGACAAGGGCTTTGTGGACCTGGTCATCAAGGTTTACTTCAAAGACACCCACCCCAAGTTTCCCGCTGGCGGGAAGATGTCCCAGTACCTGTAAAGCATGAAGATTGGAGGCACCATTGAGTTCCAAGGCCCAAATGGGCTGCTGGTCTACCAGGGCAAAGGAAAGTTTGCCATCTGTGCGGACAAGAAATCCAACCCTGTCATCAAGACGGTGAAGTCTGTGGGCATGTTTGCAGGAGGAACGGGCATCACCCCAATGCTGCAGGTGATCCGCGCCATCATGAAGGACATGGATGATCACACTGTGTGCCACCTGTGCTTTGTCAACAAGACTGAGAAGGACCTCTTGCTGCGGCCGGAGCTGGAGGAACTGAAGAACGAACATTCTGAGTGTTTCAAGCTCTGGTACACGGTGGACAGAGCCCCTGAAGCCTGGGACTACAGCCAGGGCTTCGTGAACGAGGAGATGATCCGGGACCACCTTCCACCCCGGGAGGAGGAGCCGCTGGTGCTGATGTGTGGACCCCCGTGCATGATCCAGTATGCCTGCCTGCCCAACCTGGACAGCGTGGGCCACCCCAAGGAGCGCTCCTTCGCCTTCTGATGGGCGGGCCTGGGCTGCTGGCTCCGCCCCACACTCACCCGTGCCCTGTCTGCACCCACTCCTCCGGCTATTGTCTGTTAACACCACTCTCCCCCACATCTCCTGCTGCGGCTGGGTTCAGCCTGGCTGCCCGTGCCTGGGAGGTCACCCTGCTGGGCTGGTCCCCAAGGGATCCCTTTGGGAGCAGGGCTCTGTTACAGGTGGGCTGCTGTCAGCCACCTTTAGGGCATATTCCTGTCTGGGCCTCACTGGAGATGCCCTTCCCCACCCCGTCCTGGCAGGGGCTGCTGGGTGAGAGGCTGCCTCGACCCCAGGGTACAGCAGGTCTGGCCAGCAGGGAGTTGCACTCTCCCTGGGGCTGGAGTAGGAGGAGGGGGCTGGCCGAGGGCCCTTCCAGCTGGCACATGGGCCCTCCCAAAGCCTCAGCATTTCCCCAAAACACCCAAACATTTGGGCAGCTTTGGAAGCTCCAAGTGGTCGACCTCTGATTGACCAGCCTGGGGTCCTGGGCTGCCAGCCCTAATGGCAGAGCTAAGATGATGTATTTATCCCTCTGTCCCAGACCCCTCTCCTGCTGCCCTCACCCCAGGTGGGGGAGATTTTGAGCAGAGCCTCTTGTCTGAGGGATATTCTCAGTGGCCTCGACGTTGCCTTTAGACCACAGCGTGTCAGCCTCTTGCACATCGGCTTTTTAGAGTAATTTATGAGCAAACATAACACTGAAGTAAAACTTTGCTAATTTGGAAAAAAAGAAAACTAATTATATTTCTAAATATTTTAAAGAAATTCATTTGTTGTTGAATTCTAACAATTCTCTTGAGAATTCCTTAGAGAATGTGGACTCTAATACCAAGAATTCTTGGGAATTTGTGAAAAGTGTTTCAGGGTCTAGTACACTTTTTTTTTTTTTTGGCCTGAAGTCTATTTGGTCTGATATTAATATAACCACATGAGGTTTATTTTGGTATTGGTTAGCATTATTTTCCTTTTAACTGTGTTGTGTACTTATATTTCAGGTGTGTATTTCACAAACAGGATATAGCTGGATTTTGTATCTTAAAACTAGCAGGTTTGCTTCATTTACATTTATTGTGATTCCTAACATTTGGATTTATTTCTACAATTTTATTTTGTGGTTTCTATGGCACAGTATAAAAAGTTGTGCAGTTTTAAGTTTATTATTAAGATTCTTAGGACACCTTGTATTTACCCCGCTTTTTCATGCTCCTCTCTCCTTTCCTGTTGGTTTGTTAAAATTTTCTTTAAACTGTTTCCCATCCACTGGTTTGGAAGTTATACAAGAATATATAGCTTTTTAAGACTTTAGTCCATCTTCTTCCCAAACAGTATAAAGACTTTGGGAGGTATGGATGCCAACTGCCTATTTTGCAGGATGCTGTCCAGAATTTTAGTTTTGTACCTTAACGTTACTACTCAGACATTACTAATTCATCATTACCACTGCTTTATACAGTCAATGATAGTTTAGATATTCCCAATGTTTTCCAAGATTTTTCAGCAATCCTCCTCAAGTCTCTTTCCTCCCTCCTGCACTGAATCCTTTTTTTTTTCTTTTTTCTTTTCTTTTTTTTTTTTGTTGGCGGTGTTGGGTCTTCGTTGCTGTGCACAGGCTTTCTCTAGTTGTGGAGAGTGGGTGGCTACTCTTCGTTGCGGTGTGCGGGCTTCTCGTTTTGCGGTGGCTTCTCTTGTTATGGAGCACAGGCTCTAGGTGCATGGGCTTCAGTAGTTGCAGCACGCAGGATTCAGCAGTTGTGGTGCATGGGCTTAGTTGCTCTGCAACATGTGGGATCGTCCCAGACCAGGGCTCAAACCCATGTCCCCTGCATTGGCACGTGGATTCTTAACCACTGAGCCACCAGGGAAGTCCTGAATCTCCTTCTTGTTGTACGCCAAGTTGCTTCGTGAGGGTCTGCTATTGTTAAACTTTTAATTTTGTTCTTTTGCTGGGAACAGAATCGGTCATCACAGATTAGTCATCTTCTCTCAGCAATTTGAGCCTATTCTTTATCTTCTGACTTCCATTCTTGCAGTTGTGAAACCAGCTCTCAGCCTAATTGCTTTTTTCTTTTTTGTGTGTGTTGTTTTTATCTTCTTTGCATTGCTTTTTATGATCTTCACTGAGTCTCTAATGTTCTGCATTTTGACTGTGATGTTTTTTAGTTTTAGACTTGGGTTTATTTATCCTGATTTGGGCTCACTGGTTTTCTGAATCTGAGAATGTAAAGATTTTACATTTAAAATGTTTAATTTTGGAAAATTCTGGTCATTGTCTCTTTGTATATTGTGGCTCCCCAGGGTCTTCTGGAGGGAGGCCACCAGGGCTTGCTGCAGATGTGGGCATGCAAGTGAGGGGTGGGGCATTAAGGGTGCCTGCAAGGGCTTTGGCCTGAGCCCTGGGCCAGGGCAACGTCCTTTACTGCACATGGTAAAAGGCCAAGATTCCACTCAGGCTGATGCCCACTAGACCTCCAAGGAGGAGCTGGGTGATATGGGAGAGGGGGAAGAAAACACAGACCTTGAAGGTAAGAGGGTGTGGGGCAGGCAGGGCCATCAGCGTTGGCAGGACAGTGGGTGCAGGTGCCTGCAGTGGGAAGACAAGCTCCTCCTGCCCATGTGCCCACCGTGATCCCCTCTATGGACCAGGCAGCGGTTCTCAGACTCCAGTGCGTGCACGAATCCCATGTACAGCCTGTTAACCAGTCTCCTGGGCCCCATCCCGAGACTCTGCCTCAGCAGGTCAGGGTGGGCTTGTGAACCTGCATTTGTAGTGAGCTCGAAGGGGACGCTGATGTTGCTGGTACCAGGACCACACTCTAAGGAAGACCACTGGGCTGGGGAGGGATGGGGGCAAGCTGTTGGTGATCTGAGGGTTGGGGGTTGTAACAGTCATCTCAGATGAGAGGGATACATTTTGCTCATGTGCTCTCCTCTGTATGGCCCCCCTAGAAGGGGTGGCCCTGGTGGCCCAGTGCAATGGCTCTGCTGTCCCATTGCCTGTTCCCGTCTTCCCTGGGGGATGTAGGGGCACTGGGAGCTGGTGACACCACACGGAGCCACACATAGGTTGGCGTGAGCGTGCACCTCCCCTTGGTCATCCATGGGGAGTCAGCACCACGCTGCATCAGACGGAAGGCAGGCAGCATGTTTAACTGATGGAATTTAATGTACTCATGACACAAACACAGACAGGGTTGAAGGGGGTGGTGTCCAAGCACGGATGTGGATGACCCGTGTGCCCCACCCTCTGAGGCCAGGGGCCCTTCCTGGACCCCACCTCCTCTGGTGGGACAAACACTGATGTGGCTGAGTGACAGCATCGTGTGGCACAGGCTGGCCCTAAGAAGGCACCTCTGTTGAAGCCTATGCGTCCAGGCCAAGGAGCCTCCAAGGAACAGCCATAAGCTGCAGCCTCCGATCAAAGTGCCAGGTTCTGGCCTGATGTGGAAAGGTGACCCAGCGTCAGCCTCTCTGGGGAGGAGGGCGAGGAACGGGGAGGTCCTGTCCTCGCTAAGTGCTGCCTGAGCGCTTCAGGATGAGGGGCAGGAGGCATGGACAGTGAAGTTCACGTAAACAGCAACGGAGCAAGACAAAAATCCAGGAACACTCAATAAACCTACAACATTCAACAGAATGGCAACAAAACGGTGGCCCTGCCAGCCCGGCCAGACAGTGGTCTGGCGAGCGTTTCCCAATCTTTTCATGACTAGGAGCTAAACAGCACAGAAGGCTGTATTTGATCTCTGGAGGGAAAGATTTCTTTCCTTCCCTTCAAACTGACTCCGGGGCAAAGAGACAAGACTTCTTGAAGATAAGCCTCTTCTGGGAAAAGGGACTTGGGGGATGAGAGTGGCCACGGCACAGCAGGTGCACCTGGAGGAGGAGGGGCCCCTGGGTGGAGCCGGGAGGGTGGCTGGTGTCCAGGGGAGCCCTTCCTTCCAGCAGGTGCTTGGCAGGTGCTTCCTCCCGGTGCTTCCACCAGGAGCCCCGGTGCCGGGCTGGGAGCGTTGGCCACCGTGGCCCCTCACTGGGTCCGGAGCTGGTAATCTAGGAGTGAGGAGGAGGCGTCTGTTGTCTGCTCTGCACCCTGGACCCACCTGCCCCGACCCTGGGGCTGCTCCGTGAGCACCACCCTGGAGACAGCGGCATGCCCACCAGGGACCTTTTCAGCACCCCCACGACCTGCCCCACGGGTGGGCCGCACGCACCTCCGTTCTGAGTGATGTAACGAACCCACGGTAGGGCTTGGTAGCCGCTCTTCTCGATGATCTTCAGGTAGCGCACCTGGGGCACAGGTACCAGGGCCCTAAGCATGCACACACCCCCATCCCCCTTCCTAGTCCCCCCTTAGTCATTCCTCCCGGGGCCAGGTTGTGACCAGGAGGGCGAGGGAGGGGGCAAAGGGCCTTGATCTGTCTGAAACTCTCTGAGGCCGAGGGAGGGTGGAGGTACTTCTAGAAGATGCGGCAAAGAGCCAGATGTGCACTCTCGGGCACAGCCCTCTAGCAGATTCCTGGAGAAGGGGTCCCGTCCAGGGTTCTCTTCCCCATGCAGGTCTTCTGTGGAGGTGCCCAGGAAAACGGGTCCCATGGTGGCAAGTGTGTGGATGCTAGAGGTTCAAACTCTAGTTTTGGGGACTGAATGCATCTCTGAGTTTGGAGCTCAAGCACAGGTCAGGTCTGGGTAGACAACTATGGGCCTCTTTCCATTAGGGCCGGGCTGCCCTCAGAGACAGGCAGAGCCGGGGAGCACCGTGGAGCCCCAGGACAAGCCAATTAGCACCCTTTTCTAACTGGTTGCACTGATGTCTGTCACCTGCAACCCTCTGAGCCTGGACTGACACCTGGTCCCGGTCCCTGTAAGGCCCCCCTGGGCCTGTCCATGTCCGCTCTGGGGCCCTGGCAGCCCTGGCCGCATGTACCTGGATGCCGGAGGTAGTGAAGTAGGGGATCTCAAACTTGACACTGATAGGGGGCTTGCCCTCCTTGTCCTCCGCCTCCACGCTGGGCAGGCCGAAGTGGGCCCGCATCAGGTACTCCTTGCCACCCTGGGGGAGAACACCAGGGTGGAGGTGGTCAGGCTGAGGCCCCGGGCAAGCTCAGCCAACAGCTGCCCCTGGAGGATGCCAGACTGCTGGCTCGGCCACCAAGCCCCTTCCTGTGTGGCCTGCAGTCACCCAGTGCCTTGGCTTCTCCAAAACACTCATACTTGTCCTCCAGGACTCACGGGCTGCCCCCACCAGCCCCGCTGGGGAAAACTGTTGAATTCTGAGGATGAAGAGAAAATTTCACAAGTTGCCAGGCACAGAATCCTAGCTGCTTCAAGGAAAATAAGACCAACAGGCCTTGGGAGGGAAGAACAGAGAGGGAGAGCGAGCACACACAGGGCAGATGTGGGCTGCCGTGGGACAAGGGCCCCTACCTGCCCAGGCCAGAGTCCAAGTGAACACCCCCAGAGCCCAGTGTCAGGAAGGTGTGTGAAAGCAAGAGGGATGTGTCAAAATGAAGAAAAGGGAACAGGGAGAGGCAACAAAAATAAGAGATCAAGGTCGGGGGCTGACTGATGAGCTGGCCCTGGGTCTTGCCCCCGAAGGGCGTGGCTCTGGCCCTGGAAGCTGAGCAATGACTCCAGAGATGGGGCTTGGAGCAGTGCCAGGAATGACTGGAACCCTCCTCTCGGCCACGAGGAGTCAGGAGTCTTGGCCTGGTTGTCCAGGCGCCCGGTGAGTCTCACCCAGAACAGCAGGGAGCAGTGGGGAGCACAGCTCTCGTCACACCCAGGACATGGAGGGTTTTGATCCCCAGGCCTCTGGCAACAGGAGTCACTGCCGACCAGAGCTACTTCTGCATGCCTCGGGCAGGGCAGGGCAGGCGAGAGCCACGCCTCCCCAGGGCTGAGCTCATGCTCCCCTCCCCGGGATGAAGTGAGTGGTCAGTCTCTGCTCATCAGTGCAGGAATGTGGACTTTGCCTGACTCGGTGCTATGTGCTGAGTGAAGATTCTGGGACAACGAGGGGAGAATAATGTGGTCTCAGCAACAGACGAGGCAGGCAGCAAAGGAATAAAATCAGCTCCATCAGCCTGTGTATGAAACAATAACCTGACCAAAAATCTGAGCCTTATAAAAACAAAGTGGAGGGACTTCCCTGGTGGCGCAGTGGTTAAGAATCTGCCTGCCAATGCAGGGGTCACGGGTTCAATCCCTGGTCCGGGAAGATCCCACACGCCACAGAGCAACTAAGCCCATGCGCCACAACTACTGAGCCTGTGCTCTAGAGCCCGCAAGCCACAACTGATGAAGCCTGTGCGCTCTAGGGCCCACGTACTGCAACTACTGAGCCTGCATGCCGCAACTACTGAAGCCCACGCGCCTATAGCCCATGCTCCGTAACAAGAGAAGCCATCGCAACGAGACGCCTGCACACCACAACACAGAGTAGCCCCTGTTCACTGCAACTAGAGAAAACCCGCACGCGGCAAAGACCCAAACGCAGTCCAAAAAACAAACAGACAAAAAAACAGTTAAGAGTAGTAATTAAAGAAAAAGCAAAGTGGAAAATGAAAGCAAAACAATATGCAGAGAGGCAGGCCCTCTCTGGGGGGTGGTGGAAGTCTGCAAGCCTACCTTGTGTCAGTCATGTCCATGTAAATGGGTTTACTTCTCCTATTAATGAGAAAGACTTAGAGGTTGGCTCACAGACCAAAACCCAACTCCACACTGTAAAAGCAGAGTGAGAAAGGCTAAACCAGTAGAAAGAATGGGTGAAGGCACGCCAGCCAAAGTCAAACAAAACAGAGCAGGGCTGCTGCCGCAGCGGAGAATTCAGGGCAAAGAATTACAGGTGCAGAGGATGATAGTCCACAATCCTAAAGGCTATCCCTATGATCCATAGGGAGGATACAATAGATAGGAGGAGTATCTATGCACCAAATAACATGGCAGCAACTTTTGTTAAGCAGATGCTACAAGAGAGGAGAAGAGAACCAGAGGAAGGCAGAGCTGGCCCAGCTCTCTGTCTGACTGATGCTGTCATGGCATCATGGCAGACCTCACGGCACATGTGTCAAATTCTCTACCCCAATAACAGAGGCCCTATCTTCTTCTCAACTACATATGGGATATTCACAAACTTTGACCTTCTATTAGTGCACAATGAACACTTCAATAAATTCTAAAAGTAGAAACAGCATGAATAACATTCTCTGGTCTCAAAGCACCAAATTTATAGTGAAGACAAAATGGAAAAAAACCCTTGACTAGGAAATTCAAACAAACAAAACAAAACAAAACAAAAAAACACTCTCCATTCAATTACAGAATTTCTAGATAATATCAAATATTACATGCCAGATCTATGGGCTATACAGCTAAGGCAGGGTTCAGAGGAACATCTGTGGCTTAAATATTCATTTATATCAATACAAATTTTAAAACAAAATAATCAAATTAAAATACATAACTTGAAAACTAGAGCAAAGAAAGGATGAAGAAACTAAATTAAAGACTTATAAAACTGAAAACTGTTACAACAAATAAACTAAAAAGTGAATCTGGAAAAAAAATACGCAAACCACCAGGTAACCTTATCAAGGAAAAAAGAAGGCACAAGTACGCAAAATAAGGTATAACAAGGGAGAAGTAATTGTCATAAGAGAAGGGGAAAAAAAGACACCAATTTTCTACAACTCTGTGTAGACAAATTTGAAAACCTGGTTAGGATGGATAATTTTGTAGGAAAATACAATTTACCTAAACTGACTCCAACAGAAATAGAAACTCTAAATGGTCTAATTTCCACAGATGAGGTAGAGAAAGTAACAGAGATACAGATGGTCACACAGCCAAATTCTACCAATCCTCTCAAGGCGAGACGATCTCAAGGCTACTTAAACTTCTGAATCATGGAAAAGGGAGACAAAAAAATAATGAAATGGGTACAATATTGATACCTGATAGAGACTGTACCAAAAAAAAATCAATCTCAGTTATGAATCTCAATGTAAAAATCCTACATACAATGTTAACCAACAGGATTAATAGCACATTAAAGAGAAAATAGATCATGATCAAGTGGAGCTTGCCGGAATTCATGGATGGTTCAAGATCCATCCTATATTAATATAGGAACTTACAGACACTGAAGAGGCATTTGGGTAAATTCTTTGGCCATTTGTGCTAAAAACACAGTAAAGGGGACTTCCCTGGTGGCGCAGTGGTTAGGACTCCGCGCTCCCAATGCAGGGGGCCCAGGTTTGATCCCTGGTCAGGGAACTAGATCCCACATGCATGCAGCAACTAACAGTTCACACGCAGCAACTAAGAGTCCGCATGACACAACTAAGGAGCCTGTGTGCTACAACTAAGGAGCTTGCCTGCCCCAACTAAGACCCAGCGCAACCAAATAAAAATAAATAAATATTAAAAAATAAAAACACAGTAAAGTAGGACTGAAGTGAATTGTAGCCCAAAGCAGCAACACACTTAAGAGGGGAAACCCTGCCAGCTCCAGTTGGGGGCAAAGCCAGGAGGCTGCTCTCTCCACCGCCATTTACAGGCAATGGAGACAGCAAGTGAAACAGTGAGACGCCAGAAGCCATAAGGTGCCCAAGAATGGGAGAGGAAAAGGGGAAACTGCATCTGGCTGCAAACAGTGTGGAAGAATATCTAAAAACCCATGAGAATTGAAAGAAAAACTACCACAAACAAAAAATTAATAAGGTACCAGGACACAAAATTACCATACAAATGTTAGCAACCTGTTGTAAGACACAATGGAAGAGAAGACCCCATTTACGAAAACACCAACTTAAAATTTATCTTAATGAGACATATGCAAAACCAGAAGAGATCCTTGGGGTGTCCTGGAGGCAAGGAGTGTTCTGTGGCTTTTATCCGGTTCAGTTGTGTTCACTCTGAGGAAATTCACTGAGTTGTACACATATCACTTGTTACTTTTCTGCATGTTATATTTAAATAAAAGTACCTTTAAAAACAATGGGAAAGGCCATATGAGGTATATATAAGGTAAGCATTAAAACATTCCCATAAGGCACAAAGGTGAGAGTGGGGCAAGACTATTGATAGGATAATTAGGCCTCAAAAAGGTGCGAATCCTTCCCAATTAACTTACAAGTTTAGTGCAAACAAACTGATGCTAAAATTTATAAGAAAAATGAAACAAGCAAGAGTTGTCAGGAAACAGACAAGCAGTGGGGTTGTGGGGAGTTACGGTGGGGGTAGGGTTGGCCCTACCAGATGTTAAAACACAGAATAAAGTTAAAATGTGGCCTTGCAGCATGGAGAGACAGACAAGAGGATGCTCAGAAAGAGACCTAATGCCGCATGAAAATTTGATTTTTGAAAAACACAGCATTTCAAACCACTGGGGAAAAGATGGGACTTCTTAGTGAATGATGTTAGGAAACTGGATAGCCATGTGGGAAAAGATAAAGTTGGATCTGTATGTCACCCGTTTACCAGACTGTGCTCCAAAAGGACCTAAAGTCTAAGGTGAAAAATACTACTGTACTCGTTCTAGAAGCAAACATGGGTGAATTGCTTTATAGCCTGGAATGGGGAAGCCTTTCAAATCGTGACTTAAAATCCAAACACAATAAAAGAAAAAGACTGAGAAATGTGACTACGTTAAACAACAATTAAAAGAAGAAGCAATCGAAAAGGTTACACAGCAAAAAACACCAGAAGCAAAGTCAAAAGACAAACACCAAACACTGAGAAATACCATTTGCAACTGATATCAAAGAAAAGGTACTAATCTTGCCCATGTGTAAACAGCTTTTGGAAACTAAGAAGAAAATGAGCACACTTGATAGAGAAGTGAGCAAGAGACAGCTACTACAGTTTCCAGAGAAAGAAGCACAAACAGTCCTCTGAGACATGAAAAAGTGCTCCATCTTGTCTATCATGAGAATGGCAATGGGCCACACCCTAAGTCGGCACAGCCGCTTACCCATCTTCCAGTCCCAGGGCACTCTTCCCACAAACCCAGACTCAAGTGCTCAAAATCCTCAACACAAGCCAGGTGACTATACCAGCCTGTGGGCCGGGGAAGGAAGCGCTCTACCTTCCTGGAGCTGGTGCTGGATTCCCGTGAGGCTCTGGCCCCAAGGCCGTCTGTTCCCCAGGAGGGAAGCTGAGTTCTAAACAGGAGTGTCAGAGGGAGAAAGAAGGAGGGAGAGAGGGACCCCTGCCGTGACTCTGAAGACAGGCCGGTTCACACACAAGAGGAAGGTGGAGTGCCCCCCTACCCTGGGCCCCGGCCCCACCCCTGCCCCAGCCAGGCTGAGTGGAGCAGGCCTCTGCCCATGCCTGCCTGGAGGGGGTGCCCCGCCGAGAAGGGTGCTCACCGGGAAGGACTTGATGGACCACACAATTTCACTGTTCTCGGGGACCCACTTGACGCTCCCCACTGTCGTCTTGAACTTGGGGGAGTCGGCATCGTTGGGCACGGGGATGTGGATCTCCACGTTGTTGGCCGTTGACCGCCGCTTGAACTGGCTCTTGGCCTGGAGACGAGGCCAATGTGGCCAAGGTTGCGGCAGGCGAAGGTGAGACAGCCTGGCTCCCACCCAGCCTGCTCCCACAAGGGCCACACGCCCCTTGGCCTGGCCTCTGGGAGTCCCACTCCCAGCACCGAGCTGACCCCCACGCTCTCTCCCGCCCCCTGAGGTTTTCCTTAAGCTCAACTTTGGACAGTCAGTCTCTGTCCTCCTGTCCCCTTGGCCTCTGGGACTCCCGATCCCTCCCTCTGGCCCTGGCCTCCAGGGAAAATGTCTATGTGACCAGGGCTGGCCTGGGCTAGGCGAGGTCACTGAGTGGCAGGAGTGCTCCACCTGGACACTTGGTCACAGGCCACTGCCACGGTGGCCGCACACAAGACCCGGGCAGTGTGTCCTCTCTGTGCCCAAGGCCCACGCTGTGCCTGAGCTCACAGTGAGGCAGCACGGATGACAGCCACAGGCCTCACCCCCTGGACAGGTCACAGAGCCCCAGCGTGCCCCCAGTCCTGGGTTAGGACGCTGTGCCAAAGGCCCCGGACAGGCCAGAGATACCAGAAGGCCTGCACTAGGCGGGGGAGCCCAAATCCCCCCTATTATGCCCCGCACGCCTGGCTGATGCTGCGTGCAGGATGCACACACACCTTGATCATGTACTCGATGCGGCTGTGGGAATGCTTTTCAATCACGGACTCGATCCAGATCAAGGGCTTGACCTGTCGGGGAGAGTGAAGATGGCGCTCACAACCAGTCGTTTTACAAAGCCCTGTTTCACAGAGGGGAAACTGAGGGCAAGGGACCACTGGGCCAGGTGTGAGCCCAGCACACTGCTGCTCGGGGCTCCACAGCTGGTGCCAGGATGGGTCAGAGCATTAGAGAAAATGCAGAAAACATCACTGAGGACGCTCTGGTGGGGATGCCTGGGAAAGAGGCAGTGGTGTCAAAGGGGTCTGGCCCCTCAGTTCAGAAAGTTCAGAGCCTTGCATTGTCAAACAGGCTCCTTGGAGCTCAGGCTGCTCGTGGGGAGCTGTGCCCCGTCCTGGGCATCACCTCACAAGACGTGAGACTCGCTGTGGACGGGGACGGCTCCCAGCCAGCAGGGGAGAGGAGGGAGGCTGCCCCAGGGGAGGAGCAGGGGTGGGGGCCTGGGGGCCCTCTTGGCTGGCGGCCGGTGCACTCACATGGGTGTTGAGGCGGTAGGACATGAGCTCGAACTCGCCGTCGGGCGGGATGAAGGAGATGGTGCGGTCGTTCTCAAAGCGAGAGAGCCGCACGCACTGGTGGAACTTCACGTCCTCCAGCTCCACGGACTTGCTTTTGCCACCTGAGGGGAGGTGGGGGTGAGGGCGGGACAGTGCCTAGGCCCCCCAGGTCACTCTCTCAGCAATGCTCCCACTGTCTAGGGTTCACTCCTGACAGAGCAGAGCAGATCTGTGAGAGTATCTTGGGCCACGAACACCAAGGGGGCCGGCTTCTGAGGCAGCCACGGTCCCCTCTCCTCACCCCCTGGAAGCCCCATCACGTCCCAAGATTGGGCTGAGGACAGGGCTAGTAGGCCTAGTTCACAGTGAGTCCCCAGCCAGGGTTGCTGTCTGGGACATGTTTGCTGAATGATTAACAGACCCCACTGGGGGTGCTCGGTGATGGCTTGGGGCTCCCCGAGGGCCCTGGTCCTGTCATCCCTGGGGTCCTGTCTTGGTTTGCCAGCCCAGAGAGGCTGTGTGGGTTGAGCTCAGTCCTGAGAGAGGAGCTGCTCTGATGGGCTAACGTCAGAGAGGCCCTCACTAGCGATGCTGCAGACGTAACTATGACAACACGCGCCACCGCTCCGGCCGCCGGTGGACCTGTGGTTGGCGGGGAGGCTGGTGGTCCAGTTTGCAAACACGGAGCCCCAGCCACCCTGGGCTCCTGAGGCCGCTCTGGCCATGCCCCACCATGGGAAGTGCTACATCCAGGCCAGGCAGTGCATGCTCGAACCACTGTGTGTGGCTTTTGAACAGCCCAGACCCAACGCCAGAGGTGAGGGCAGAAACTGGGTCAGGGAGGGGAGAGCCAGCCCCGCAGTACCTTCCAGTAGGGTGGAGTTGAGGACCTGTTGTATGATGCTACACGCGCTTTGGCACCTAAGGTACTCACCTGCAGCTCTGGCCCTCGGAGCAACAAGGGGGCTTGACTTGAGTATTTTCACTCTCCCATGTCCTCTAAGTGTAGGTGTTAGTTTATTCGTTTTCACAGTTGTCTTGTAAACAATGTGAAAATGTTTCTAAGCCAAGTGCTTGAGATGAACTTGTTCATCACGCAGGTGAACAGTCCCTCAGCTGCCCCAGGGGTGAAACCCGGGCCCCGGTGGCATACTCACGGCCCGTGTTGTCGAAGAGAACCTTGTCGTTGAGGCCCAGGCGCAGCTCAGGCATGCCCGACAGGAAGACCCGCATCTTGATGGAGCCCACAATCTCACTGCGTAGGACGTTACCGTTGGCACTGACCTAGGGGGTGGCGAGGAGGGGGTGAGGGGAGGCCCCACGCACCAGTCACTGTCCCCCACCACGCTGTGTGACCCTCCTGGCCACTTCCATTCTCGAAGCCCTTCTCACTGTCCCCTGAGCTGGGGAGGCAGTGCCAGGCCAGGCCAGGGAGGCAGACACTTACAGGTCCCGCCTTCTAGTCCTCAGGCCACACTAGGCTCCTCCCTCTCAGATGGGCCAGGTGATACTGTGCCTGGAATCCTCTCTGAGGGCTCTACTCTAAGTTGCTCTTGGGATGCCCCGGGCAGACCTGGTGGCTTGAGGCTGTGTGCTCAGCTGGCCTGGGCAGGGACTCTACCAGGTCTGCTCATCTGCTGGGCTCTCTTGGAGCAGGCCAGACTCACTTTCCTGGAAATCTCTGTTTCTCCATGTGGGGCCTGGCAAAGTCCCTAGGGCTTGTTGAAGACGGAGCTTCCTGGGCCCTGCTCCCAGGGCTGCCCTGATGTCTGATAACCACTGATCCAAAATAACAATACACTGAAGCAAATACAATCACAGCTACAACAGTGACTGAGCAGCTCCTCCTCAAAAGGGCGGGGCTGTGGCTTGGGTGACCTTTTAACTCCTGTGCAAACCGGAAGGCATCTGAGAGTGCAACTAAAAATCACAGCAGGACGATGGGCAAACCCGGAGACTGTCCTCAGGGAGCCAGGCTGCTGGAGCACCTCTCCTTGGGCACATTTTAGAGACGAGGACACTGAGGCACAGAGGGGATGCCACACGCCGAGGGCACAGAGTGGCTGGCAGAGGTGCTGGGGCCACAGCCTGGACCACCACCCCGTAGTGCCATTCTGCATGAGGCCACATCCACACCAGCAAGTGAAACAGAGGGCTACAAACTCAGAGGCCCTAGAGCCATATGGGCTGTTCCTTGGAGGGCCTGAGTTTCCGATTTCTGCAGAGAAGCAGGAAAATCTGTCCAGTCTTTAACTCAGATGTCTCCAAGTAACACGTGCACACGTGAAAGCCCTTCACCTCTGAGGGAAGTGGAGAACTGAGGCGCCATGTGGACGATGACCCCGAGAAAGGCACAGAACAGGACAGAAGGCCCTGCAGGGTGTGGCTCCGTCACTTCCCGTCGCTCACTATACTCTGACCACGCTGGCCTCTCACTGTCCTTGCCTCATCAGGCAGCAACCTGACCCCACAGCACACAGAAGCTGCTTCCTCCTCTGCCTCTTGCCAGCCCTGTCTGCCTGTCTATCCATCCTGTCCACGCTCTGGTGAGGGGTCATGTCAGGCTGCTCACTGATGGGCCCAGCACGAGGACAGTGCCTGGGGCAGCAGGCACTCGGCGAGCCCGTGTAGACATGGCCCTTCGCCCCTGGGCTCTGGGCAGCTGGCACTACCACCTGCCTTACTCTGCGGGTCCTCCGTGTTCCCCCCGACAGTCTGCCCTTAGACCCCCTTCTCTGGGGGGCTATCTCCCCTTGGGGAGTTGGGACTGCACCACCCTCTATAGCTGAACGATGGGAAAGAAGGCTCAGGAAGTGGAGACAAAAGCCATGCAGCCTCTAAGGCTAATCCTGGCCCTCCAGGCAGCAACCAGGACGGTGCTGAGGTGTGACTGGCAGCCCAAAGCTGGTGCCTTCCCCAGGGTGGGCGTGGAGGAGATGTTTGCTGGGGGATGGGCTGCCCAATTATACTAGTACAACAAGATTTTCAGAATCTGGAGGCCAATGTTGACTCTGAAGGCCGCCAGTTCTGCAATCAGACTTAGGAAGGTGTGTTCCAACATGGCTGGGATGTCCATACCTGACTCTTGCTGCCCCTTGTATGGAAGAACAGGGGTCCTTGGGCAGTGCCATGTGTAGGGACACACTGCGGCTGGGACGCCCCTGAACTCCCAGTACTTTCCCAGGCAGTTGTTTATAAGCTGCTCCCTGGGATTGTTGCTCCACCTTAGGACACCCTACAGCCATGTTCTGGGCTCAGTAAACAATTCAGACGAAGGTCCTCAGGCAGGAGGGGAACGCAGTGAGTGAGGCCACTGTCTTGCCTCATGGCTTAGTAAGTAAGACAGCAAATACGTTTATATTTAGTCCACTGGGAGAATGTTTTTGGAAAGCACCGTTACTTAGCAATTGCATGTCTGGGAACTCGGCCCTCCAGAAATCCTGCCCAGATAAGGGAGATGCCCAAACACACATCTGAGGATGAGCACTCATGCTCATTTCTGCACTGGCTGTAACAGTCAGAAATGGGCACACCTAAGTGGCCTACATGACTGGATTGGCCCAGCCAATCCTTGTCTGCCCAAGTAATGGGAGTGAGGCCCTCTCCGGTGCGGTGACAGGCAGGCTGCAGGTGAGATGGAACTGGCCTGCATCACCCTTTCTCTACCACTGACTACAGCTACAAAACCTGGGCAGGATGCATGGGCAGCTACTGGAAGACTGAAAAGGTGGGTCTGGGAGGAGGCGACTGAATGAGCAGTCCTCCTTACCCCCCTACCCATGTGAAAGTGCAGCAGAAACCTGGAAGTGGAACCAAGAAGTACGGTGCAGTCAGAGCTTGTGGAAGCCTCTGGCTCTAGCTCCAGGGCCAGAAGGGGAACTCCTGCCGCTCAGAAGGAGTATGGAAATCCCTCATTTACCCCCTTTTCTCTGTTTTCTCACGTCCCAGGCCCTAGGCAATTCAGCTGCCTTTCCGAGAGGGTGGGGCAAACCCAGGATTTCAGCCCAAGTGCAGACAAGTGCGAGACTAGGGATCTAGAGCCCCAAGTTTTTGGCCACAGAACCAAAAAGGGAAGCCCCCAGCCAGAAAGCACCAGGTAGAGAGCAGAGAGTGAAAAGTTCAGGTAAGCAACCTCATGAAGTTGTTTATGTCTCCAGATCTCTCTAGAACCAGGCATGCACGGATTTGATCCTAATTAGCACGCCAAAGACATCAAGAACCAAACTCTCCCCAGTCCCTGATGGACCACTGGGCAGTGCATATTTGGGATAGATTTAAATAGCAAAGGGCACAAAGGCTTTGAAAACTGAACTGATTCTCATGGCCCATAGATTGGGGGTTGAAACTTGTGGCCTGAACCTAACCAGGACAACTGTCAGCTAAAACAAACAAACAAACAAATTCAACATTTTCTGTATAATTTAAATAAGACCTAGAATCTTACCACAGGATATAATCTAAAATTACTCAGCATACAAAGAACCACGAAAATTTCAGCTCACGTGGAAAATACAATCAACAGACACCAACAATGATATGGATATTGGGATTATCTGACAAAGACATTACATAGCTAGGATAAAAACTGCAAACACTCTTGAAACAAATGTCAAACTAGAAAGTCTTGGGAAAGAAACAAGACTATAAGAAGAAGAATCAAATGGAAACTTTAGAACTGAAAAATACAATAATAAATAAAAAAATCACTGAATGAGTTTAATAGCAGAATGGAGATAACATAGGAAAGGGTCAGTGAACTTGAAAGCAGATCAATAGGACTTATCCAGTCTAAACAATAGAGAGAAAAAAAGATGGAATAGAATGAACGTAGCCTCAGAGACCCTTGGGACAATAACAAAAGGTCTAACATTTATGTCACTAGAGTCCAGATGGAAACGAGAAAGAGTGAAATGGTGAAAACATATTTTAAGAAATAATGGATGAAAACATCCTGAGTTTGGTAAAATACATAAATCTACAAATCCAAGAAGCTGAACAAGTCCCAAACAGTAGGAATCCAGAGATATCCATACCTAGACACATCATAAGCTATCTGCTGAAAACTAAAGACAAAGAAAAAATGTGGAAAACAGCCAGAGAAAAACAACACATTATCTACAGGGGAATACCGATTCGAGTGACTGTGGATTTTCATCAGAAACCATGGAGCCCAGAAGGAAGTGACACAACATTTTTAAGGTACTAAAAGAGAACTGTTAACCCAGAATTTGATATCCAGTGACAATATCCTTTTGGAATGAAGATGAAATAAAGACATTCTCAGATGAAGGAAAACGAAGGGAACCTGTAGCCAGTAGGCCTGTTTTGAAAGAATTGCTAAAAGAATCTTTTTAGATGGAACTGAAATTGTACCAGAAGGAAACCTGGAAAATTGGGAATGAGGGGAGAGCAACAGAAATAGTAAATATCTGGGTAAATATGGTAGAGAGTCTTCTTTTTCTCCTCTTGAGTTCTTTAAAGTATGTTCGACAATTGAAAGCAAAAATTTTAACACTGTCTGATATGGTTTTCAATGTATATAGATGAATATATAGGACAACTCTCTAACGGGGCAGTAAAGTTTCTAAATTCCAATTGAAGCTGTAAAATATTAACTCTAAGTAGAGTATTTTATAGCAACCACTAAAAAAACTATACGAAGAAAAAAAAGATAGAGTGAAGAAACAAAATGGAACACTACAAATGTTCAAAAAGATCACAGAAAGATAGGAAAAGGAAACAAAGGAATGAAAAACAGAAGGCAAGTAATACAGTGGTATATTTTAATCCAAGCAAATTAACAGTTACAGTAAGTATAAATGCTCTCAATATATAAAAGAGACTGTCAGAATGGATTTAAAAAATGACTCAATTATATGTTTTCTACAAGATATATGACACAGGTAAGTTAAAAGCAAAAGGATTTAAAAGAAAAAAGGAGTAAAAGGATAGAAAGACATATACCATGTAAACACTAATCAAATGAATTCTGGAGTGACAATATTAATAGTAAAATAGACCTCAGAGCAAAAAAATTATCAGGAATAAAGAGGGACAATATATAATGATAAAGGGGTCAGTTCACCAAGAAAACAGAAGAATCCTAAATCCATTTGGACCTAATAGCAGAACTTCAAAATATGTGAAGCAAAGACACAGACAAATTTACAGTTATAGCTGGAGATCTTAATGCTCCTCAGTAACAGGTAGAACCAGTAGACAGAAAATTAGCAAGAATTGCTAGAAGAAGTGAACAATGCCATTAACCAACTGGATTTGATTGGTATTTACAGAACACTCTCTCCAACAAGAGCTCTCCAACAAGAGCAGAATATACATTTTTTTCAAGGGTACATGGAACATTCACCAAGATAGATCATATTCTGGATCATTAAAACAGACCTTAACAAACTTTAAAGAATTGACAGTATATAAACTATATTCTCAGATAATAATAGAATTAAATTAAAAATCAATGACAGGGACTTCCCTGGTGGTCCAGTGGTAAAGAATCTGCCTTACAATGCCGGGGACGTGGGTTCGATCCCTGGTCAGGGAACTAAGATCCCACGTGCCACAGGGCAACTAAGCCCGCGTGCCACAACTACTGAGCTTGCGCGCCTCAACTAGAGAGCCTGTGTGCCTCAAACTACAGAGCTCATGTGCTCTGGAACCTGCGCACCACAACTACAGAGCCCATGCACCCTGGAGCCTGGGCGCCACAACTAGAGAAGAGAAAACCTGCACGCCACAAGTAGAGAGAAGCCCGTGCACCGCAATGAAGATCCCACGTGCTGCAACTAAGACCTGATGCAGCCAAAAATAAATCATAAAAAATATATATATAAATAAATAATAAATAAATCTTTTTAAAAAATCAATGACATTGAGATAACAGAAAAACCTGCAAACATTCAGAAATTAAACAACACTTTTATTAAATAAGCCATGGGTCAAAAAGAAAGTCTCAAGGGAAATTTGAAAATATTTTGAACAAAAATGAAAATCCAACATATCAGTGTAGGATACAGCTAAAGTAGTGCTTAGAGAGAAATTTATAGCATTAAATGTTTACATTAGAAAGAAGAAAGTTTCAAATTAGTATCTTTAGTTTCCACTTTAAGAAACTAGAAAAAGAAGAGCAAAATAAGCCAAAATCATGAGGAAGAAAATATTAGAGATAAGAGCAGAAATCACTGTGATTGAAAACAGAAAAATAATAGAGGATATCAATGAAATCAAAAGTTGATTCTTTGTGAAAATCAATAAAACAGGTAAACCTCTCATAAGATTAACAAAGAGAAAAGAAAGAGAACATAAATTACCAATATCGGAAATGAAAGAGAGTGTATCAGTACAGACCCTGTACACATGAAAAAGGTAATAAGGGAATACTATAAACAACACTGTGCATATAAACTCAGTGACTTAGATGAAATAGATCAATTTCTTAAAAACAGCAAACCAGCAAAACTCACTCGAGATGAAACAGAAAACCCAAATAATCCTATAACCATTAAATAATTGAAATTTGTACTGAAAAATATTCTGAAAAATAAATCTCCAGGCTCAGACAGTTTTGCAGGTGAATTCTACCAAATAAAATAAAAAATAAGCAATTTTACAATGGCTTCCAAAAAATGAAATACTTAGGTATAAATCTAACAAAAAATTTGTACATGGTAAAAACTAGAAAAAGCTGATGAAAGAAATCAAAGATGACCTAAATATATATAGAGAGACATACTGCACTCATGGATTGTGAGACTTAATATACTAAAGATATCAAATCTCCCCAAATTGATTAAAAGAGTTACTTAACACAACACCAATCAAAATCCCAGACAAGCTGATTCTAAAACTCCACACAAAGGAACTAAAGAGCTAAACAATTTTGAAAAAGAAGAATGTTGTGAGAGTCACATTATCTGATTTTCAAACTTACTATAAATTTACAGTTATCAAGACAGTGTGGTTATTGGTGAAGGAACAGATATACAGATTGATGGAAAAGAACAGAGTCCAGAAATAGACTTGCACAAGATGGCCAATTGTTCTTTGACAAAAATGCAAAAGCAATTCAATGGAAAAAGGATAATATTTTCCAAAATGATTTTACAACAAATGAAAAAAATTGTTCAATATGCAAAAAAATGGATATATGCATCATACCTCAAATAAAATTTAAGTCAAAAATATCATAGACCTAAATGTAAAACTATAAAACTTTTAGAAGAAAATTTAGGAGAAAATCTATGTGACCTTGGGTTTGACAATGAGTTCTCAGACACGGCACCAAAAGCTTAATCAATTTAAAAAACTGACATTTGGACTTTCTCAAAATTAAAAACTTTTGCTCCATGAAAGACAATGCCAATAGAATGAAAAGAAAAGTGACAGACTAGGAGAAAATATTTGCAAATCACATATCTGACAGAAGACTTTATCCAGAATATATAAAGAACTTTCAAAACTCAACAATCAGAAAACAAACAACTCAAAAATGATCAGAAGATATGAAGAGACACTTCTCCAAAGAGCATAATAATGACAAAGAAGCACATAGAAAGATGCTCAACATCATTAACCATTAGGGAAATGCACATTAAAGCCATGATGAGACACCTATTAGGATGACAAAAATAAAAATGTTGATCAAGGATGTGGAGCAACCGGAACTCTCATCCGCTACTGGTGAAAATGCAAAAATGTTAACAGCAACTCTGGAAAACAGTTTGGCAGTTTCTTACACAGTTAAACATACACTTACCATATGACCCAGCAATCCCACTGCAGGGTATCTGCCGTAGAGAGATGAAAACTTCTGTCCACAAATAAACCTATACATGAAATGTTTACAGCAACTCTTTTAACAACTGCCAAACATTGGAAACAACCCAGATGTCCTTTGATGGGTGAATGGATAAACATACTGTAGTTCAAAATATAAAATAAGCAAATATAAGAAGAAATAAACTTTTTGATAATAGAGCAACTCAGATGAATCTCAAAGGCATTATATTGAAAGAAGCCAGATTCAAACTGACACACACTGTATGATTCCACTCATACAACAATCTCAAAAAGACAGAACTATAGTGATGAAGACCAGATCAGCAGTTGCCAGGGGTTGGGAACGGGTAGGAGGGTGCGACTACCAAGAGGCAGCATCCAGGGAGGTTTTTGAGGTGATGGAGCTGTTCTGATTCCTGGTTATGATAATGGGTACACAAATCTGTACATGTGCTAAAATTCATAGAAAATATGGTCAATTACCAAATAGTAACTTAAAAAATAAAATTAAAAAACAAACAAACAAACATACACAAAACAGTAAAAACCAAAAACCAAGAAACCCCAAAAACAAGTCACAGGAGAACTACATCTTATGCTCTCAGTTTCACAGAAAAACAACGTATGTCTGTATATCTACAGCACGAGGTCCCAAAGGATGACAATGAATCCTTAAGCAATGTGGCCTTTCTGATTACAGAGCCCTTCACTTTCAAACTCTATACACTGCTTCTGTTTTTTTACGTGATATGCATGCATTCACTCTAAATAAGAACAGAAACTAATGAAGATAAAACAAGCTCGCATTGCCACGAGCAGCCCAAACTGCATCCCGCTGATCTGCTATCACACAGAGACTACCTGTCTCTCAGGGCCCTGCTAGTTTTAAAAGTCGAGCTGCTTTTATTTCCAATCATGGAGAAGATAAAATTTAAAAAAAAGAAAAGGAAGCCTACCAGAAGATTGACGGACTCAATGACGTCCAAGAACACCTCGTTCTTCCGGTACTTGATGCCCTCAGAGCGCCAGGACACTGCGTTGGTGACGGTGGCTGGGGGCCGTGGGGCCCCTGTTTCCAACTTGTGGCCTTCCTGAGTTATGTACCTGTGGGCCCGGGCTCACAGTTAAGCAGCTCAGGCACTGACATTCTTCAAAACAGCCCCTCCCTGTAGCAGGCGCCAGGAAAGGCAGGCTCTGGTTTCACCTGAGGCTGTTTAACACAAGAATATCTTACGATTTCCAAAGCCTCCAACAAACTCTTCAGTTACAGTGAGTGCAGAGTGGTCACGTTTAGGGGGCCAAGGAGACAGTGTTGGTGAGGAAAACAAGAAGCGGGCATGAAGTGTTCCCCCGCTGGGGGTGCAGAAGGGACCAACCTCCTGGGGGTGTAAGCTGGTGACCCTGATTCCATTTGGGGAACAACAGATGTGAGATGTGCTGGTTAATGTGGCTTCTCTGAGTGTCCCTCTGCTCCCCTGTAAAATGGGAAGACAGCACCCCCGACTGTGAATGGAGTGAAAAAAGTGCTTGCACAGGGCCTGGTTCACAGGAAGTGCTTAATCCACGGGGACTGTTATTTGATGGGCAGGATTCCAAAGGAGGGAGATTTTTCATCATAGCTTCATTTATGACAGTAGGAACAAAGGCAGGTGACTCCCTAATAACAAGCCATTTAGCACACTTCTGTGGATGGAAATGAAGACCTCGCAACAGGAAAAGCGCTCATGCTACGCGTGGATGCTGAGTGGAAAAAGGACCCACAACTGTCCCAGTGACTTAGTAAACTTCTGGTGCGGCTGGAGACAGGGCAGGGGGACCAACAACATGAACATACGTTTGCTTCCTCCACCTCCAAACCTGCCGACGACATCAATGTTGTGACGTCACCCAGGAGGGGCCTGACCTCAGCCCCCCGATCCCCGGGCCCCATCCCACCCACTCACTCCTGCAGGATCTTGCTGTCTGTGGTCTGGGGGTAGCCGAAGTCCATGAGCTCATCCAGCAGCTCGTAGATGATGACGAAGTTGTCGCGGATACTCTCCTCTTCCAGCTCCTTGAAATATTCCGAAAATACCTGTGGTGTTGCGTGGGGGGCAGATCGTTGAGAGGAAGGACAAGGAGGGGATGAACGCTTGCGCGAATTCATTTGCCCTTTGTGCCCTGAGGCCCCTGCTAACAGCCCTTTTGTCCACGAGCTGCATTTGCCTGTTTCCCAGAGTGCTATGGACGAGGCCTTGGGCTCAGGGAATGTGGGCAGGAGGACAGCAGTGGCCGCCTATGAGGCGGGAACCAGGCTGGGATAGTACAGGCGTCAGGCTTGGTCAGAAGCCCCACCGCTGCTGGCCCACTCTCCTCCCCACCCTGACAGACACTCCCAGGCCTGGGGCCCCTTCCCATCTTCTCTTTAATCCTGACTGTAACTATCACCCTTTGCCTCTGAGCCAGGAGTGACTCAGGTGAGGGACAAGAACCACTGCGGACGGGACAAGTGGCTCTCCCGGCCTCCTCTGGCCTCCCTGAACTCCAGTCTGTACAGCTGTGCCTGCAGACGAATCTGCCCCATTTCAACAGAAAATTAAGAGGATCAAAGCAGGGACGCCAAAGGAGACAAAGGGAAGAGGGGCTTGGTAGAAGCTCTTTCATGAGCACAAACACTGAAGCAGAAAGGCAATGCCAAACACATCAGGGAGGAGAACCTTCCTCCTTCCCGCTTCCCCGTCTCCACACCCCAGGACTGCAACTGCTGGGCCTCTCCTCTGAAATCACAGGCAGCGCAGGCCGGCCTGCGACAGCTCCGAAATGCAGGCCTACTCCTCAGCCTGCACTCGGGGCCTCCCCGGGGGACATGCTGCTCTCCTGCCCCCATGTCCTCACTGCCCACACCAGCCTGTTCCCCAGCGTCTGGCGCAGGTGGCTCCTGATCGGGCTGCACAGGGCACCACCTAAGGGATGAAAGCTTTCCTGGGCCCACCCCAGGCCTCCTGGGCCCAGCTGCCCTTCAACCCCACAGCCCCCACTTTGGCCGTACCCCTCCATCTCTCTCCTGGAAACCGGCCTGGCCTCCCAGCTGCCTTCAAGTGCTTTTTCTACTCAGCAGCCAGAGATGATCTTACCTCGAATCAGGTCTTGTCAGTCTCCTGCTTAGTGCCCCCCACCACCTCTCGCGAGACTTGGAATGAAATCTGAACTCTTCACTAGGCCCTGTACATCCTGCCCCTGCCCACCCCGCCCACCCCTATGGTCTAGCCCCATCACCTTGCTGATAGCAGCCCCACACTCTGTCCTGAGCACACTGGCCCGCCTGATGTTCCCTGAGTGCACCACGTGCACTCCTCCCCCAGGGCCTTTGCATGTGCTGCTCTCTGCCTCCCCAGCCCACTGTCAGCTGGGCCTGCTGTGAGTCACCTCTCTCCAAGGTAGGGCCTCAGGCCTCTGTGCCTTTAGGCCCCCACCCCCACCCCCACCCCCACAAGATTCTGAGCAGAACTTGGCTCCGCCCTCCTCCTGCTTATCCCACCTTCCTAATCTCTGACTCATCTGGTTACCCTCCACCCTTCCACAGCCAGCTAGGGGGCATACCTGTCCCTCTTGGAGTCATGGCGCACCTGGCCTGAGCCCCACCTCCCGTTCACTTTCCTCTCCTCACCAGGCAGAGGGGCAACTAAGGCCACAGAATCCCACTCACAGATCACGTGGAGCTCCCTCATCTCACTTCTGGGGTTCTAGCTCCAAACTCCCTAAGGATGCTGCAGCCCTCGGGAGGCTGGTATGGTGAGGCACACCGCAGTGCCAGGGTGACGGATACCCCTGTGGCCCCTGTGGCTCAACTCACCTGCACCACCTTGTAGAGGAAGGAGAATACCAGTGACACGCACGCGTTCTTCTTAGAGGTGGCGACCACTGCGTGGCGGCTGCAGTTAAGGAGCAGTCAGAGGCCTGGGCTGCCACCCCACAGACCCCAGGTTCACTGCATGTTTTGGAGCCACCCCAAGCCATGACTCGGCCCTCAGCGGGTTACCGACCTCCTGGTCTGAGCTGGGCCTGGGACACAGCAGTTACAGCCAGAGGAAGTCCCGGCTCCCAGGGAGCGCTCAGCTGACAGAGGGGCAGCAGGGGGCACAGGGAACCCACCCCAGCTGCTGGGTAGCGGGAGCTGCCCTGAGGAGGTGATGCCTGAGCTGAGGGCTGAAGCCCAGGGTGTGGTAGAGGGCACTTCAGATGGGGTGAGCAGCCTGGGGCAGGAGGAGGTAGTGCGGGTCATCCCAGAGCGGAAAGCAGGAGCACAGCCGGCCCTTCTCCAAAGCCCATCGCTTATGTGACCCTCCTGAGGTCCAGGGCTCCCCAGGCAGGCTCCAGCGGAAGCAGCCGGGGCCAATTCTAGCTCAAGCCTTTCTTTGAGCCTTTGCCCCTGAAGCAAACCTTTTGAATGAAGCCTCCATTTTCTCACTAGTATGATGGGGGCCTGAGAGTGGATTTACTGAGGTGATGTATGTAAAGTGTCTGGCAAACTCCCTCTGATGGGCGGGGGGGACGGCGGGTGGGTGTAGGGTATGTCCCCACTTCTTGGGGTCAGTGTATACTGGGCACTTCCTGTTCCTCTTTCCTTAAAGGGCCTCAAGCCACCCAGGGAGGCCAGTTCCTGTGCACTGTGCCCTGGCCATTCACAACAAGCCTGTGCCACTCCAGTGCCAAGCTGTGAGCTCTGGAAGGGAGAAAGGGACTGCCTCCACCTCACTTCCTGCCTCAACTGGCCCAGCGCAGGGCCCCAGGAAATGGAGCTGGGCCAGTCAAAGGAGTGCTGGCTTCCCACCTCTAGTCCGGGCAACATGCCATCCAGGTGCTCTCTAAGGAGGGGCAGAGGGCACCTCTGACCCTCATGGCTGGGCCTTGCTGGAAACTGCCACCTGACGATGGCACTCAGGCTGGAGGTGAGAGGGTGTCCACTCAGGCAGGGTGTGCTGGGCACTGGCACCCAGAGGGGCAAGCCCTCGATGTCTCCTCCCTGGCTGCCCATGCGTGAAACACTGGGGCCCAACTGGAAACTGGTCTGACGGCTCCTGCTGCGCTGACACAGCTGCCCCTCCCTCCTCTCCATACCTGGGCAACCACTGCCCAGACGCAGGGCAGCTTCCAAGATAGCCAACTCTTGGCTCACAGGCCACCTGCCATACTCTACAGAGCTGCCCCTGAGGCCTTCCAGAGAGGGGTGAAGAAACAGAGGCACGATGAAGGGAGCCAGACCTCAGGGCACTGGATGAAGGTCCCAGGCCAACACCTCCCACCCTGTAACATGTACACAAATCACTAGGGATGGCCTTGCTACAGTGCATTCTGACCCGGCAAGGCTGCATGGGATCTGGGATTCTGCATTTCCAAAAGGCTCCCAGGGGATGCTCGGGCCCGTGGACCACACCTGCACTAGCGAGGTCCTGTGTGTCTCCACGAACATGGGAAAGGGGACAGAACCCACGTCTGCTGGGTGTGATGCATATGCACCAGCTCAGTCCTGCTCTCACTGGACTGTGGGAAGGTGAGGACTTGCCTCCAGTCACATAGCTACTGGAGCTTGGGTCTGAACAGGGCTGTGTGCTGCAAAGCCATGCCTTTCTTGCAGCAGTACGGATACCAGAATGTGCCTGACCAAAGCCATGGGGGGACCAGTCAGACCTCACGGATGGAAACTGGCTCAGCCAGGTCTCCACATGAGCCTGAGCACGGGGGGCTCTGAGATCTGGGCAGGGTTGAGAGGAATCCCTCCCCTCCTCTGTAACCCACCACCCTCCATGATCCAGGCCACCACCTTGCCCACCTGGATGCCAACCTCCGCCTCCCCACCCCTCCCTATGTCCACTTCTGATCCCTGAAGTCTGGCGTCCACTCAGCAGCCAGAGACTTTCAGAAAATGCAAACATGCCCGTGTCACCTCTCTGCCTGAAACCTTCCAAAGACTTCCCAACACACTTAAGGTGAATTCCTATGAGGCCTTGCAGTGCACACCCTGCTGACCACTCGGGCCCTGCTCCTACCATGCAACCCCCTCCAGTGCTCCAGTCACCCCCACTACAGCTTCGGAATGAGACTTCGCCTGGGCTAGTGCTCCTCATGCCGGCCAACTCCTGTGGCTGGCAGACACCTGGCCTTCCTGCAGGTCTCCTCCAGGATGTCACCTCCTCAGGGAACCCTTCCTGGCTCCTTGGACCTCTGTCACACTGGTCATCCTTGGGCAGCAGGGAGCTCCAGAAAGACAGGGCTGTGCCTCATGGCCCCCACTGGCCTGAGCCAGCCCTGGGTCAGCCGGGGCAGGGGCCGGCAGCCCTCAGTTGCACGTGTGTGTGTATGCACACACATGTCCACACAGGAGCCCCCTGGGAGCACCCTAGCCAAGGGATACGATACAGGTTGTTGTGCTTGATCCACATGAAGCGGACTCCCCCATGGGCCAGGATAGGTGACAGCATGCCCTCCTCCTCCTTCTCCATCAGGATGGGCATGAAGTGCTCCACCTCCGACATGTCCACGTCGCCGCGGTAGTTCCGGCAGATGAGCACCTGGGTGGAGGTGGAAGACAGGGGAGACACTTTCAGCTTGAGTTCCACCAGCTGGATGGCTGGGGTGAGATGCACCAGCTTGCTTCCCTCCAGGGACCCCAAACACACCCGTCCATCAAAGGGCCATCCGATCTCCATCCCCCAGGGGATTCCTCAAGGAAAGCATTTCGCCAAGTGAACTTCCACAGGGGCCAGTGGGAATCTTCCCAGAGGGAGCATGGAGGGGGGCTATGGGGCAAGAGTCCAGGACCGCGTCACTCGGGAGATGCCAGGTTAAACAATGTCCCATAGGCTCTCATTGCAGATCTTCTCAGAGCCTTTCTGTGCTAATGAGCCCTGCTCTTCTGTCTGTGTCAGGAGAGGGACACTGCTAAGTGTTCACATCTACTAGAACCTGCCTGTGGCCTGAAGAGAAGTTCTTCTCCTCATCTCTCTCTCATGGCCTGTGGGTTTGGATGTGAAGCATCACTGCCGATAGGAAAGGAAAATGGGACAACCACTTTGGTAAAGTTTGACAGGTTCTCAGAAGGTTATAATCCAGCTTATAACCCAGCCATTACTCTCTTAGGTATTCACCCAAGAGAAAGGAACCATACGTCCACATGAAGATGCATGCATGGATGCTCACAGCAGCTTATTTTAAATAGACTCAGGCTGGCGAGAATGCCAATGTCCTTCAACAGGTGAATGCAGACATAAACCGTGTCCAGCCACACCACGGAACACTCCTCAGCTATGAAAAGGAATGACTACTGACACTGGCGGCAGCATGAGAGAATCTCAGGATCACTGAGCCGAGTGAAAGAAACCAGACAATGGAGAACATATCTACGTGATTCCACTTAAATAAATAAATCCTGGGAAATGGTAACAGAAAACATATCAGTGGCTGCCTGGGGACAGGCTGGATACAGACGGGTGTGAGGAGGCTTTAGGGGGTGATAGAATGTGTGCTTATGGTTTCCTGGGTATACACAATGACTGAACTCATCAAACTATGTGTTTTAAATAAACAAAATCTGTTCCATGGAAGTTACACCTCCCTGAAGGAATGAAAAAGGAGGTGTGAAGCTATGCCACTCTGAGCAAGGCCCCATTTGGAGATGCCGCCTAGAGCTGCTACCACTCTTGTGTGTCCATGAGGACAGCTGGCGGCGTAACTCAGTAATATGCTGAGAATGACACCACAGAGCTGACCAGCCTGGGAGCCGCCTGCCTCAGAACCTGTAGTTTCATAAGATACATTGTCTTACTGTTACAAGCCAGAGAGAGAGAGAGACAGAGAGAGAGAGAGCAGGCGAGTGAGCGGGCGAGAGAGAACCTTCATTTTCTAGTTTCTCCTTTGTGGCCTATGGGCAAGGGACCCTGTGCCCTCACTGCTGTTCAGAAGGCCTCTTAGAGACTCATCACACAGTGGGTGAGCTTGTGGGTGCCTGGACCAGGCCCTGGCACAGGGATTCCCACATACCCTCTCATATATTCTTTGCCAGGAGTATATATTGCCTCATATACTCCCCCCACCATGAAGCAGGACTGATATTTTTAAAGAGATGGACAGTGATGTCCAGAGAGGTGGCACCACATGCCTGAGGTCACACAGCGAACAAAGGTGAGCCAGGATTCTAACCCCGCTTCTCACTCCCTTGAGGGCCACTTCTGCTTGATAAATATTGCTTTCCTGGGCTTCCCAAGCCCACCTTCTACCCCATGTATCCAATTTTGGGGGATGCCACGGGCATGGAGTCCCCAGGCCCCCAGTGTGTTCAAAGGAAAGGGCAGGGAGCAATTTATTTTGCTCACCTTCATCACCAAGGCTGCAGAGAGGTCCACTCATTCATACCGTCTACCATACATCATGCTGGGCCTGGAGACACAGGGGTGACCAAGACAAACAGGGTCCCTGCACTGAGACAGCTGGTCAGGGGGAAATGAGAGACTCTGCAAGGGTATGACCTTCAAACTGAGGCCTGAGGGGACAGGCAGGATAGAAGCAGAGGGACCAGTGTGGCTAAAGCCATGGGGTTAGGGGTACAGCCCATGTGGGCATACCTAGGAGCACTGGTTAGGTAGAGTAGGGGCAGCCTCGGAGCTCAGGCTGCAGGTCAGGACAAAGGCAGGAGACAGGACAGACTGGAGGGAGGCAGACAACAATGAGGGGACAATCCTCAACCCCTGTTGCTGATCTTGACCCCACAATTCCTTCCTCGCAGAGAGTGAGACAGGCCTTCTTAAACAGAATCGGATCAGATTGCTTCTTGTTTAAACTGCTGCTACCCCAGCCTCCCCTCATACAGAACAAACTCCAAGTCCATCCGCATGGCATGTCTTCACAGCCCCTCCAATGCCTCTCCATCCATGCTCCCTGGGCTCACCCCATTCCAGCCATCCTGGTCAGCACCCTAGCTCGCTCTAAGCAATCTACATTTGCTCCTGCCTCAGGGACTTCGCACTTGTAGTTCCCTCTGCCCAGAATGCCCTGGCCTAGATCTTCTCGGTTCTCAGACCTGAGCTCAGATGTCACCTCCTCCAAGAAGTCTTCCCTGCTCACCCTGGCTAAGATCATATCCTGCCCCTTTCCACTCCCAAGCCCACTTTACCTTCACTGTCCACATCACCACTGCATTATATATTCATATCCTCATTTATCATCTGTCGCTTCTACCAGAGCCTAACACTCCCTGAGAACAGTGACCACTTTCGTCTCGTTTACGGCTGTGTCCCAGCACCCACAACAGACCCTGGCCCATAGTAGCTGCTCAGTAAAGTCTGTGCAGTGAACACGGCAGTGAGGAAAAGGAGGCTAGGATAATGCCCATGTCTCCAATGTGGGCAGCTGAATGGATGGTGGTGTCAGTCACTGAGATGGGGAGAGAGAGCAGGGCTGGCAGGTGGCGGGGAGCTCATCTGGGGAAATGCCAAGTTTGCGGTGGCCGTGAGACCTCCAAGGTGTCCTGGAGGCCCGTGGATCTCCAGATAAGTGCTCTGGACTTTGGAACAAATCTCAGAGTCATTGGCACAGTGACGTAAATCAAAGCCTGCCGCAAGGAGAGCAACAGTACAGGAGGCACGCCAGGCCCAAGCATGAGGAGCCGACGTCCAAGGGGAGGGCAGAAGATGAGGGAGAGCAGTCAGTGAGAGAAACGGGGAAAATAGAGAGCACAGCAACCTCGAGGCCAACAGAAGCCTGCTGAGGAGGAGCGTAGTAGTGGTGTCAGAAGCTGCAAAGAAGCGAGAAAGGTAAGGGCAGAGAAATATCCATGGAGGGCTTTCTATCAGCTGAATGTGGCCCCGCTGGTTTCCTCAGTGATCAGAGGCTCTGGCTGGCAGGTAGATGTGTGGTTGTGAATTTCCTGACCTTATTTTTTATTAAATGAAGTCTGCGCAGAAGGCAAACTTTCAAAACATGAGGTCCATGGGGAGTGGAATAATAAATGGCGTGATGGTCACTGAGGATGGGAGGCAAACCCACAGCTGCCTCAGGAGCTTCCTGAAAGGCACGTATAATCATGCTTCTTCCAGGCTATTGTCTCCTTATGGTGGCTGTTCCTTCTTGGGATCAAAGTGGTTCCCTCTGTCCTGCTCTCCCGTCTGGACATCCTCAACACCCACGGCCCTCTTGGTGCCATCCTCCAGGCTCCAGCATTACCCAGGACTTTTGGCTTGCCAGCGCCAGCCAGCCCACTGTGACACCTCCTCATTCACCTGACTGCCACCTGGTCACCTTCCCAGCTCTGGCATCTCCCTCCTCCAGGAAGCCGTCTGTAAACACTTCTCCTCCCGCCAGCCCAAACGGAGGTTGGGTAACTGCATTACCTGGGGCCTTGTCCTTGTGGCTAATAGGATCTGACCATTTGGATCCATGTGTCTGCTTGGATCTGTCAGCTTCCATGCACCTCCCCTACCAGAGCTCAAGGTCCGTGGGGACTAATATGGCCTGTGGACCATGGGTGGTGCTGAGCCTGTCTGGTGCATCTGCTCAGCGAGTTCACACACTTGCCCTAGGTCATGCAGCTGAGCAGCAGAGACAGGTTTTGAGCTCAGCCCTAACTCCTCAGTCACAGAGCAATGGTCCGCACTGGAATTGGTGCCTACTAGGTGCTCATGAAATGTTTGCTGAAGAAATGAGTGATCTGAGTAGGCAGCCTGTAGGACCTCTGGTGACACAGTGGCCAGGGAGGAAACAAGAACACGTGCTACAAAGACTTGGGGAACACTGCACCCTCCCAGCCCCTGGTGTGCCCTGTGTCTTTCTTTGCCTCCAAGAAGGTTGAAGAAGGGAGCCTAGTACTGGATCTCACTAGCTGTTGACTTTGGGTGGCATCCAAGGCAGGCAACCCACTTAAGGGACTCTGGGAAAGTGCTGGGGGTGGGGAGTGGAGCAGCAAGGGACAGTCACTTCACCCTTCACTCCCTACTGCTTCTGAGCTAACTCCTGCCCACTTCACCTAGGCCTGACACCCGTGTTTCTCTCACTCACTGATGTGGGGCTTGTTTAATATTGTTGGTCCTGTCCTATTCTTGTTACTCCCCAATGCAAGAGGCCAGATACTCGCTTGGCTTCTAGCCGGGATGGATTTGGGGGAAGGCAGCAGGTCACTTCTGAAAAGTTTTGAGATCCCTCCTTTATGAAGCTTTCCCAAAAACCCCTGGGAAAGGCACCCAAGTCCTAGTTATGTCCAATTCCTCCTTCATGTCTCAGCCGGGTTTGTCACTCCCCCTGGGCAGCCCTTCCTGACCCCCAGCAGAGGCTGACTCTCCCTATTATATCATCACTGCTCCACCACTGCAATTTATATTTATTTGTGCTTTTTGAGATCAGTGTCCCTCTTGCTCACCAGATTGTGAGCTCCAGAAGGACAGGGACTGATTCTGGTTTTGCTCCCCAAAGGCAGCCCAAGGCTTAGCACCCTGCCTGGCACTTAGTAGGTGCTCCTCAAATATCAGCTGAATGAACAAATGTTTCTGGGTTCAACTCCTAGACCTGCCACTTCTCTGTGACCGGTGTGACCTTGGGCAGGTTGCATCGCCTCTCTGTGCCTCAGTTTCTCCCTCTGTTAAATGGCACTCCCACCACCCACTTCACCTGACCCCTGTAACTCAATGTCACAGTGAACGTTAATAAATCCCTACGTGGACTGGCACAGAAAAATCGCTGAATAAACATAAGCTGCTGCGCTCCCAGAGGGCGGGACTGGCCCGAGGGCACACTGTCCCCGCCAACGCCTCACCACCTCTGGTCAAGGGTCGTGCAGCCCCTCAGCGCCAGGCCTGGCTTCCAAGCGGGCTGCGGCCCGCGCTCCCCGTGGCCTCGGGTTCCCCGCGGCCCCCACGGAGGCCTGGGCCGCCAGCCCCCAGGGGTGGGGGATGAGGGTCTTGCAGCCGGCTACCTGGCAACGGCGGCAGCCCACTGCGTTACCTAGCGACGAGGCAGGGCTAAGGCGGATCTAAGACCCCTTCCTGAATACTTAGCAACGGCGTTGAGGCCTCAGGTGCGGCTAAACGGCTTCCTTGCCTAAGACCAGGATGGCTCCCATTGGCCGGTTAACTAGCAACAGGGTGGGTCCCCATGGGGCGAGGCCCCCGCCAGTTGCCTGGCAACGCGGAAGGTGGGGCGCCCTCGGTACCTTGCCCTTCAGGTCCAGCACGTAGACGGCACTGGCGGACATGGCGGCTGCGGAAAGCCTCGGCACTGGCCGAGGGCGGCGGCGACAGCGGGGACTGCCAGGCGGTGAGCCAGGCCGGGTGCGCCCCGCGACAGTTCGTTTCCACTTCCGGTCCAGGGAGCCGCGCGCGGACCGTTATGTCCGGCCAGGGACGAGCTGCCAAGAATGCGCCGGCGCAGGGCGCAGGGTACGCAGGCGCAGTATGTCCAATGCGCCCTAATTTCCCGCTCCTCCCTCAAGTATCCCGGAAGTAAGCCGAGAGGGGCGGGGCGGGGCGGGGCGGGGCCGGGCCGATTGAGGCAGGGCACTCTAGCTGCCTGACTGGGCGAAGCCCCTGCAGTTGAAAACCCCACTTTGTGGGCCAAGTTAGGTAAGAGATCCTGGTGGTTGAACCCACCTGGGGCCCAGCCGTATGGAACTCATAGCCTGGTGGGGAGGTCGAAAACAAATATACAGTCACCAATTGTGATACCCTTTATAGGGAGGGGTAAGGTGGTGGTTACTTGGAAAGAAGTTGAACTCTCTGGCAATTGAGCCGTATCAACAGTCAGTTCCTGTCACCTGTCAGTGTCAACGTTTGTCAGTGGACAAGTGTGCCAGTTTATTGCCTGAAATGATCTCCTGAAAGCCACACCCCACTGAACCTAGGCAAAAAGCAGGTGATTTATTTCTGTAGTTAGTGGTCACTGTGGGTAATGCAAACTGTGACCCCAATTAATCGAATTGAATTATATCTCATTTGCTTTTATGAATACTCGGCCTTTGGAGAAATGTCTGTATTCTGTCCCAATGAACCATCACAGTGCCCCGGGCCCAGTCCTGCAGTATCAGAACCATTTACCCAGGCTGCTTGCCTCTTTTTGTTTGTTTTTGTTTTTGTTTTTTGTGGTACGCGAGCCTCTCACTGCTGTGGCCTCTCCCATTGCGGAGCACAGGCTCCGGACGCGCAGGCTCAGCGGCCATGGCTCACGGGCCCAGCCGCTCCGCGGCATGTGGGATCTTCCCGGACCAGGGCACGAACCCACGTCCCCTGCATCGGCAGGAGGACTCTCAACCACTGCGCCACCAGGGAAGCTCTGCCTCTCTCTTATATTTTATCTTCTCTACTACCTCCACTTGGGGTTTTCAAAGATAGTTTTTGCAACTCTGTGGTTATATATCCTCTACTTGGGGTAGAGATGTAAGTGCAAGAAAATCCAGAGAAGAAAACTGGAATCTTTAAAGGTTATCAAGTGAATCCTGGGCTGGAAGAATTCTTCCACAAAGCAGCCAACTGAGGCTTTTTGACACCAACTCTCTCTTAAGAAATCCTACCATGCCTAGCCTCATACCTTGCCCAATTTATTGCAGTGTTTTAGAAAAACATGTCTTTTTTCTAACTACAAAATTGTACATCTCACTGAAGAAAAACTGAGGAAATGCCAAAAAGCGTAAGGCAAAAAGAAAAGCCACCCAGGAGAGGCAACTCTCCATTATGGAGGATTTCTTTTCAGGCTTGCTGTGGGCATTTTAGATGTTTAATACAGTATCGGGGGGCTAGGAGGACAAAAGTCTTTTGAGGAAACAAAGACTTCCAAGTGCCAAGAGTACCGTCACAGTAAACACTGTTTACACATAGATTACTTCTAACCTTTTCTCCATATGTGGAGGAAGGAATTTGAATCATATCTGAATTTCATTCTTGGCAGTTAATGTATAAGTCAGATTTGACCTCTGTGACATCTCAGAAAAGACCATACTGATTGTGCTAGACCAGAGTTTTTCAAACTTTGCTGCATCCTGGGGTCACCTGGGGAGCTCTGAAAAACCTCATGACAGAACCCCACCCCAGGCAGCATCAGTGGTTCTTAATGCTCCCCAGGAGAGCCTAACATACAGATTTTGAGAGCCACTGTGGTAGACTATGTGATGGCCCTCAATAAACCACATCTTCTGGTGTCCGTGCCCTGTGTAATTCCCTCCCAGAGTGGGTTTGGCAATGACTTGTGTTGGCGATGGAACAGGTATGTAAAGGGAGATTCTGGAGGACGTTCTGGCCCCAGGCAAGTCAATGTAACTTACACATGAACTAAACTACACCTCATGGAGCAGAACCATCCAGCTGAGCATGGTCAATACACAGAATTGTGAGAGAGAAATTCCACCGTTTTCACTCAGTTTTGGAGTGATCTGATGGGCAGGGAGAATTGGAATAGCTGTCTTCCCCACTACTGAAGGAGGTTTTTCACAGCGCCACCGCATCATGCTCACAGACCCCAACTGCTGACCCATGGATGGCAAAGGCCTGAAAGTGCCTTTCTACCAGTCAGTGGGGGAATCCACCGCAAGAAGCCATGCTAATGAGAATGTCACCTCCTTTAGGTAGGTTGCAAACCCCAGGTGGAAACACATGTCATCTAGTTTTCTCCAAATTGAGGGAGAATAGTTGTTTTGTGGTGCACACATTCTTTGTGTGTGATAATCCTAAAGGCAGTGTTCCTAGTGGTAGTCAAACAGCCTGTAATTATGATACTCAGACTCATAGTTAATAACTTTTTTTTGTTTTATTCTGCATTTCACATATGACAGTCCCAAACCCAACACATGGTTTTGTTTTCTGCCTTTCTTATTCTCTCAGCGTCTATGTCAACCCATTTTTTCCCAACAGCATATGCAATCTGATCCTTATCCGGTGGGTATACAGAGGCCCTCAAAGATCCTGGCTCTCCAGCACGGGAACCTGAGTCCTTCCTTTCGACTACACTCACGTCTGTCTGTGCTAGGGGTCTGCCTCAGTCCCATCACCCTCGAGGCGTCCTTAGGCCAGTAACGCCAAACATGTTATGTGCCAACTCTGAATAAATACGGGGGGCTGCTTGGAGCCCCGGGTTGAAGGTAAGATGGCAGGCTGTGTCTGGGTTCCATTACAAAGAATGCTGTGCTTGACTGGCAATGCCTGTCATGGCAACACCCACTAGACATGTCTGGAATGGGGATATTGGGAGAAGAGGATACATGCCGGCCACAGGTTTAGAAAGGGACAAGGTGTACGTTCCATCCTTGCCTTAGGTGGTTGTTCTGTTTCCCAGGCTGTGTTGTCTCACTGGCCAGGAGGCTGAGGGGGCAGACTGAAGACCATAGCTGCAAGTGGCTTCCCCAACCCCTGGATGGGAGAGCATAAGCCCCAATCTAGAGGGAGCTTGGAAGGGCAGCCTGTGCAGGGCCCTACAGGGGTGTACATGCTGCAAGCCACGCTGGCATTAGCTCCTTGTCCTCTGGAGTCAGTTTCATCCAGGCAAAGCCAGCTGGCTGGCTGTCAAAGAGTCAGATACAACTCGGGGGTAAAACCACTTTTCCATGGCACTTACACAGAAATAACCTTAATCTCTGGATACACTTTCCAAACTAAAAATGTTTCTCTTCTATATGCTACTGAGAAATCAAAATAGAGTAAAAGGACGGTCTTATTTTAATCAAGTTCCAGAATGAGGACATACAGCTTTGAAAAGCACTGTCTCAGCAGATGATGCAAGGATGTGTGTAAAAGAATGTTTCTAGAAAATACCAAAGGCACCAAATATAACCCCAACTTTGCCTTCTGCTTCTTCTTGATGCCACTCCATACCCCAGGAGGGGAGGCTACTTTGTCCAGCTGACTTTGGGAATGTCATAGTGCTCCGTGAGTGTGTCCAGGTGTCTGTTGAAGTCCTGGGGAAGCCGAGGAGAAAGCCCATGTCAACACAGACCCAAGCAGGGCACTAGGGATATGCAGCACTGCCCACTCCCACTTCTCCACATCCTGTCTCTCCTCAGTGAGCCCCTTCCTCTCAAAGCCACTCTGCCAGGCATTATAGATGCCTGAACCCTGGCCTTGCCCTTATATGACCCTGGGGAGGCTGGGTAAAGCCCCTCCCCACCAACACTCCAATGGCTCCTCTACCAGGCTCCTAGCCTCTGGGCCCAGCCTGGTCCCTACATGGCTCAGTCTCCCCCACCAGCACGTGACTTACCTCTACTCTCTGCTTGTGGGTTTTGGATGCTTTCTTCAGGATCCTTTCCATTTGCTACAGAGAGCAGAGAAATGGAGGTGAGTCACTTGCCTGATGCAGCCCAGGCCAGCACACGATGGAAGATGAGAGCCCCCAGCCAGCCTGGCTCTCACACTTAGAATGGCTGGAGGTATCAGGGTGAACACCTCGCCCCTCCCTCAACTCCACTCAGGTGGGTCCAGCAGGGATGCCTGACCATAACACACCCCAGTGGGAACTCACATCAGCTGCCCTTTGGTCTGAGTGGCGGGAAACGTCCTAGCACTGACTTAAGGAGAGACACTCTGCTGGGAGCTGTACATGTGCTTCCTGCATCCTTGGGCAACTGACTGCATTCCTAGTTTGCAGAAAAAGAAAGCCTCAGAAGGGGTCTGAGGAAGGATGATAAATGAGGAAGGTAAAGAGCCTGACACAGAGAAGGTGCTTGAGTGACAGTACACAGCGCCAAGAGGGTTACAAGATCCAGATCGCCTGGACAAGTATGATGCTGGAACACGCACCCTGTACCACCACGACCTACCCTCATGCTTAACACCAATTATACCTGGTACGAGGTGAGAGCATGGGATGCAGAGCCACGCAGACCTGGGGCCGCACCGGGCTCTACACTTACTAGCTGGGTGACTGTGGACGACTCACTTTGGTGGCCGCCCCCACCATGAACCGAGCTGCCTGGTACTGGTGCCCTGGTGCAGTCCTCTGTCGCACTGACCCTGGGTTGGTCCTGTGGCACGGTTTACTTAACAGAATGCAGTGCCAGTGCTGGGCTGAAGCTGTAAGGAGACCTAGCAGGTTTTGCCTTGTGTTCTTGGAAGCTAGCCTCCCTTCGGGAAGTCTGATGACCTTACTGCAAAGAAAGGACCTGGAGAATGAGATGACATGTGGGGAGGGAGGCCATGGAGGAGCAATGAGGCACCAGACATGTGATGGTGAAGCCATCTTGGATTTCCAGCCCAGATGGGCCTCCAGCCCCAGCTGCCATCTGACTGCACCAGGTTCCAAGGGAGGCCAGCAGAACCACCCAGCTAAGCCCAGGCAACCCACAAAAGCATGAGATATACTGTAGACTGCCCGCTGGCTGCCCCTCCCTTTCCCGTCTCTTCTCCTTTGCTGCCTCTTCATCTCCCTCTATGTCCAGTCAGCTCCCACCTGGCTGACACTCCCTCTCCCTCTGAAGTACCTGCCTTGTCCATCCCTGCCCCTTCCTGCTGCTGTGAGCCCACGTGACGGCCGTGTCTCCTCACAAGAGGCCACACTGACTTGACCAGCTGTCACCAATGCCAGGCACTTTGGGGGGCTCTGCCCTCCCTCTTCTCACTCCACGCACCAAGTTCAGAGGGTGTCACAGGTGCTGTTGCAAACCCCACTTCACAGACAAGAGAAAATGAGGACCAGAGTGCACAGTGGGTGATGGGGCTGGAAATGCCAAGCTCTGATCCTTTCCACCAGGCTGGAGCCTTCCTTCCAGGAGCTGTCCAGCCTATAAAGCCCACTGTGCTCAATCCAACAGTCTTCCACAAGGGAATCTGCATTTCCCAACTGTACTTCGCTTTGTCCACACCTGCTCCCTTCTCTCTCATCCATCTCATGTACCTCCCTCTCTTCCCCTCTCTTTCTCTCTCTCTTCCTACCCCCCTCTTTCCTTCCACTGGGTCAAACAAAACCCTCAGGAGTATTTCTGGTATTCATTGCCAACAACGAAAACTTCACCTTGACCTTCTACCCTCCAGCTAGAGGCCCATTTCTCCATTCCCTTTGACAGCAAATCTCCCAAGACTTATTTCTAATCCTTGTCTTCATCTCTGCCTTTCCCTGCCCCCACTTGGATCCACTCTAATCAGCCTTTCCTCCTTCTCATACCAAATGCCAACTAAGGGCTCTGAGTGCTCACCGGCCTAGACCTCCTGCCAGCATATGACATAGTTGATCACGTCTTCCTTTTTTTTTTTTTTTTTTTTGTGGTATGCGGGCCTCTCACTGTTGTGGCCTCTCCCATTGCGGAGCACAGGATCCGGCCGCGCAGGCTCAGCGGCCATGGCTCACGGGCCCAGCTGCTCCACGGCATGTGGGATCTTCCCGAACCGGGGCACGAACCCCTGTCCCCTGCATCGGCAGGCGGACTCTCAACCACTGCGCCACCAGGGAAGCCCATGTCTTCCTTCTTGAAACACTTTCTCCACTTGGCTCCTAAGGACACACTCTCTCCTGGTATCCCTCTGTCCTGTGCTCCTTTGCAATTTCTTTTCTGCCACCCTCTGATCACCAGGGGTCAGATCCTAGACCTCCCCTGTCACTATCCCTCCTCAAAGGATCTCATGCAGTCCCCAGAGCAATTCCCAAATGTTTATCTGGGCCCAGACCTTTCCTCTAAACTGCAGATTCAGGTATCGAACTGTCCATGAGAATTCTCCACTTGGGTTTCTAACAGGCACCTCAAATTTAACTTCTAAAACGAAGATCTTGATCCCCCCACTTTAGAAACCTGCTTTACTTACAGTCCTTCCTGTTTCAGTAAAACAGCACCTTCATTCACCCAGCTTCTCCCACCAAAAATCTTGGTTATCCTTGATTCTTCTTTCCCAGCCCACACCCAACCCATCAGCTAATCTGGCTGTTCTTTCTTCAAAACCTATCCCAAACCCGATACATTCCATCACCTCCACTATTGCTGCCCTACTCTGAGGGGCCATTATTAGTCACTCTGATGGTTGCATGAGCCTCTCCACCTCTCCACCCCAACTCCAGCAGTAAAATCCCAGCCCTGCCTCTGACTATAACCTTAAGGAACTGGCTTAAGTGCATTCACTTGTTAAATCCTCACTACCTATGAGGTTGGAACTTGAGTCCCACTTTACAGATGAAGAAATTAAGGTGTGGGAGGTGAGCCAACTTGTCCAGAGTTACACCACCAACAGTGGTAGAGACAGAATGGGACGCAGGTCTGTCGTGTCAAAGCCAGTGAGCCTCTCTCTCTCTCTCTCTCTCCTTTTTCTCTCCTATGACTCAATTAGGCCTGGGAGTAATGAGTTAACTTTTTCCTGATGTTACTGGACCAAATCACCAAGACCACGATTAGCGTTTCTCAGCCTGGGCACTACTGACATTTTGGGCCAGATCAATCTTTGCTCTGGGGGACATTGTCTCAAGCACTTCAGGATGTTGAGCAGCATCCCTGCCCACCCCCGCCCCACCCAAGTTGTAACAAACAAAAATGTCTCTAAACATTGCCAAATGTCTTCTTGGGGGTGGAGGTGGGGGACAAAATGGCCCCCAGTTGAGAACCACTGACCTAGACTGATTATTCCCCCCAAACATAATGGGCTGAACGTATCTATGCTACGCTGACCTCTCCTACCCTTCGCCACCCAAATTTATTAAGTATTTAATATTAAGAGAAATCATTTTTCAGGGCCTGAAAATACAATGTATTTGAAGCCGCCAAAGTCGTCATGGGAACACTTCGTGGTGACCTACAGCAGTGAGTATGCCCATTTAATGTCAACAGCTAACATCCATTGAGCACTGACTTTATGCCAGACTGGGTGCCATTTGCCCGCGTTACCTCATCCAAAGTTCCCATCCCTCTTAGGAGAAAGCATGATCCTGACCCCTACATATGTGGAAACTGAGGCATCAAGAGGTGAGTCACCGACCAGTGTTACGGGTCAAACGAGCGACAGCGCTGGAATCCAAAGCCGGGTCTCTAGCTCTCCTCTCTGCGGTCCAATACGGCCAGAAGACCTTCTTGTCCTCGGAGCTCCCCCACCGTGGACTCTTCCTCCCTCACTCACGCAGCATCTTCTCCCCGGAATTAAGGTCCTCACTGACCGCTTGCCCTCCCCGGAGCGTTCTGGGGTAGACCCCGGTTACGGGTCTCCGGGTCCTGCCTCTGAATCCACCCCAGGAGACCCAGGCCAGCGATGCGGGGCATCCCTAGGCTTCCCACCCGCCTTACCCGCTTCTCCTGCATCTTCTCGAAGGCCGCCTGGGCCGGTGTCCGCTTGTCCAGGCCGCGCCGCTTCTCCTCCTCGTTCTTTTTGCTTGTTCCCATCGCTTCCAGCAGTTTCGCCTTGTCTTTGTCCTTCTTTTTCTTCTTCCTGGGAGAGGAGACGGGGTAACGGCGGGTCAGAGGGCAACGCTCTGGGGTCTCAGGAAGAGGCTCAAAGGGACAGCCTCTCGGGACTCACCGCTTAGTCACTCCGAGCTCTGCCACGCCTTTCAGCTTCAGGGGCGCCTTCTGGACCTGCTCGTAGGCCTCCATGGCGCTCGGCTGACGTCCGGAACGTAAAAAAGCCACCCTTCCCGATTTTCACCCGAACGCCCGCCTTCCTTCGTTTTGATTGGCCGATCTAGGCTGTGCGCATGCGTAATTGCATCTGGACGTGGGCCACACTTCCGGGTTCAGGGCCGACTTGGAGCGTCAAGCGCGACCCCAGCTTCTGCATCCTGTTTCCTGCCACACTTCCGGCTTTGGCGCCCACTTCCAATTTCCCCCGCCTTGGGCACGTAGACCTTGGAAGCCTTTTTGACAAAGCATTGGTTTCCTAAAACCCAACGTTTTATTGAGTGTTTTACGCGTATTTGAATGTTCTGTTCTCCTTTATTGCCATATTTTGAGGGTTCAATAGATAACCCAATTTTGTAAGCCTAATAAGTACTCCTTAGTTTTTCAGCTTTGGGTAAATGACGGTAGTATGTGAAATATATGTTCGTGGTATTTAAAATAAAAATCGATTTCATTGAGGTACAATTTATAAACAGTAAAATGCACCCATTTAAATTGTAGCCTTCCACGAGTGTATTGTAGTCACATTTATACACCTATGTAATCGCCTTCAGAATCAAGATAAAGAACATTCCTTCACCCCCAAATTCCTTTGTTCCTCTTTACAGTTAATTCTCCCATCCCTTTCCCCAGGCAACTCCAAATTTGTTTTCTCTCACTATAGGTCATAATGGTCTTTTTTTTTTTAAGTTTCATATAGGTGGAATCATAAAACGTGTTCTCTTGAGTTAGAGTACTTGCACTGGGCATACTGTGTTTGAGATTCTTCCTGTTGTTGGGTATTGCATTTTTATTGGTAAGTGTTATTCCACTGTAACTGAGTAGGACCCTTCCTGGAACACACTCTCCCCCACCCACTCACCCACCATGTCTTCTGCCTGCCTCTCGTTTGTAGAAGAGCTTTAGCCTCCTAGGCTGTCCCCAAGTTCCAAAGTGTAAATTTAATCTGAGGAGTGAGACAATGCAGAAAGAAAGGAAGACAAAGTAATAATAGTTTAGCCATTAAACAAAGTCAAGGGGACTTGCTTGGTGGGCCAGTGGCTAAGACTCTGTGCTCCCAATGCAGGGAGCCTGGATTCGATCCCTGGTTGGGGAACTAGATCCCGCATGCATGCCGCAACTAAGAGTCCACATGCCGCTACTAAGACCCAGCGTAGCCAAATAAATAAATAAATAAATACTTATAAAACAAAAACAAAGTCAAGGACATTCAGTTCCTCCTCAAGGGCTACAGATAATATTCTGAGCCATACCCTTTGAGGGTTTCCCCACCAGGTAGAAGAAGTTAACTGTATGCTGACCACAAGCACATAGATCCCAGACCTGTTGGAACCAGAAGATTGATGATGTTGACTCCCAATTGCCTCATGACCAAACAATCAGAAGAAGGCCCATGAGCTGATCACATACCCCACAATCCCCCTTCCTCACACTGTCATTAAAAATCTTTCCATGAAAGTCTTCAGGGAGTTCAGGCCTTTTAAGCACTAGCCACCTGGACTCCTTGCTTGGCACCCTGCGATAAACGCTACACTTTCCTTCACCACAATCCAGTGTCAGTAGATTGGCTTTACTGCACAGAAGCAAGCAGACCCAAGTTTGGTTTGGTAACAACATTATATATAAACGTATTCAACTTGCTTATCCACTCACCCATGGATAGATATCTGGGTTGTTTCCAGTTTGTGGCTATAATGAATAGAGCTTCTGTGAACATAGTATATATCTTTGTATGGACATATTTCTCATTTCTCTTGAGCTCACTCCAGATGCCTTTGCTTCTTGAGGTAGAATTGTAGCAAGATTTGGTTTTCCTCAGAATAAAATGTTGATTCTCAGCCACTCTGGCTTTGAGGCTGTGATAAGAGAAAATAGTTGCAGAAGGTGTACCAAAAAACCTGATCTAATAGTGTCATAACACTTGGGACTCCAGTGAGTTGAGCTTTTAATTCCCTGATATCACAAGTAATTTGTTTGTTGAATAAGCAGAACTATTGTCATAACAAAACCACAGTTCTATCTTTGTTTCCTTCCATTCTTTTAAACATTATATTTTTCATTGTGGATCATCTTCCTCTGCCCTGGATGAAAATGCTGTCAGCCCCATGGCTCTCCTCTCATTTTTTCATGTGACATAGAGGAAACTCACTTTATGTAGTAAATAAGCCTCAATTCAATAAATGGAAAGACCTCAAATGGAGTCACTTATACTAAGTGCCACATCACCAAACTGAGACTTAATTACAGTTTTGGCTTTTCCAGAAATGGAATCTCAACTAGTCAATCAGAAATTGCCTGCTCAGCACTAGTTAGGTCATCTGCCTGATAGACTCCTACCATCCCCTAAAGAAAACTAACTTTGCAATAACCAACCAAGTAAATAGCATAAAACATAAAACTTACCATTGTAACCACTTTAAATTGTACAACTCATCAACATTAAATGCATTCACAATGCTGTGTATCTATTTTTTTCAGATTACAAAAGATATACAAACATTAATTGTGGAATACGTAATAGAAAAAAATACAGAGAAGCCCAAAGAAGACAGTAGAAATCACTCCCGTCCAGAAAAAAAAATGTTAGTGTTTTGATTTCTTTATTTCAGTCTATTATTATTTATAATTTTAAAAAATAAAAATGGGATCTTATTCTATACTTGCTTTGTCACTGACCCTTGCCCCATCAGACTACTGTGACTGCTTTCATGTACTGAGTTAAAAATTTTATCATTGGATTTTTAACACTGAGAGAAAAAGGGAAGGACCCCAAAATCTCCCATAATCTTTTGCTGACATTAAGATATATGTATAAATCCACATGTTCCGTGTAAGAAAACCACACAGTAAAAAAAAGGTTAAAAGAAAGAAAGAAAAAGGAAAACAAAAAAGTAGAAGCTTCCCTTCCCACCTCCTTCCAAAGCGATTAACAAGTTCATTTTGATTTTTTGCAGCACAAAATGTGTATATGCCAACATATATACATACATACATACATACATATATATACATATATATATATCTTTGCGATGTTCTTTTATTTCTGCCTTCAGCTTTTCACTTATCAAAATGTCTTGAAGCTCTTTACAAGACAGCAGGTACACTTCCACCCCACCTTCCTCAAAGCTGGATGTCCTATGGCTGAGTGAAGCCCTCCCCAACCAATGACCATCTAGGTGCCCACAAATCTTATCTGAATTTTGCAAGTGGCCTGAATCTGTAGCAGTGGAATTGCTGAGTCCAAGAGTATGTGCATTTGTGCATTTAAATTTGGACTGCTGTTGCCCAAATTGTGCCAGGGACCTTTTTTGGAGGGCATTATGGGGGTGGAGGAGAGAGAAGAAGAGAGAAGCAAGCGCTCCCAAATCTAGAGGGGGTCGACAAAGGAGGGCACGATGCCTGCCTTTTCCCATTCTACCTGCAGGGGGCAGCAAATGACTGCTCAATTCTCCAGCCATAGGCTCAACCTTTTGCGAACCGGAATTGATGAGATCGCCAAGAAAGGAGTGGATGTAAATATATATATAACAGATGCACTTTGTTGTACTCCTGAAAGTAACATAACATTGTAAATCAACTGTACCCCAATACAAATTTTAAAAAAAGAAAAAGAAAGAAGGGGCTTCCCTGTGCCAGTGAATGGGGCGACCAAGTGGCGCCAGCTTACTTGTGGGGCTGTCCACGACAGAATGAACTCCGCAGGGAGGGACAGGACAGATTCAGGTGTGGAAATCTGTCCTCTCCAAGCCAACCCAGCAGCCTTGGAGCTCCTTTTTGGCACTTCCAAGGCTGTGTGCCCTGGAGCAAGTGGTCTGACCTCTCTGAGCTTCTCTTTCCTCTTTTATAAAATGGGAGTGATGATGATGATAACAATAACAGCTAATACTTTATATGGACTCATATGGAGATCATCTAATTTACTTTCACAGCCACCCTATTATGTAAACCATCCTGATTTTATAGGTCGGGAAACTGAGACACAGACATAATCCAATGCACACTGAGTAGTGTTTGATCCTTGCTTTTGTCAACCACTATGAGGCCATCCACTCAAATTAGATGTGTCACTGTTTTATAAACCTTAAGAAAGTGTTTTTCAACCTTTCCCCCCCTTACTCCCCCCTAAAGAGACCATTTTAATTTAATTTAATTAGAGAAGTTAAATGCTGATAAATAAGATTTTGCCAGGGAGGGTTAAGCTTTGGAGGGCCACAAACCACTGAAATATCTAAAATTTTTTTGTCACCTCCTTCCCCCAAAACAATTTTCACCCCCTTGGGGGCAGTATTACCCTCACTGATAATTTGTGTTCTAAGAGGGAAAATGTGACAAGTGAACTATGACACAATGCTTTTGATCCCTTAAAATTTTTATTTTATATCCTTTTAAAGAGTCTTGAGATTTTCATTATATGCTACTGCTGTGTATACATACAAAGAAAACCAGTAAATCAGTTAAGGCTTCCTAAATGTCTGCATATTCAGAGTATACTTTTCAAAGTCACTTTCCAACTCTAGGTTGTCAATGCCTGTGCTTTATCATGTGACATCTCCCTCTGTGCCATCAAGGACTCCCGTAAGGAGCATTTCTTAAGACAATCCACACTGTTTCCAAAGAATAGGGTATGGAAAGGGAAAAAACATAGGGTATGGTGGGAAAACATGGGACATATCGCCTTCCAAGTGATCAAAGTCAATGTTGTTGGTGACATGGCATAGCTCCTGGTATGATGTGATGATGAAACTGAGCAGGACTCTGCAGGGCCTTCCTGGGGACACACCCCATGTCCTCCACCTCTTATTTGTAGACAAGCTTTAGCCTCCGACGCCTTCCCCAAGTTCCAAAGAGCAAACTTAATCAGAGAAGTGAGAAGATGCAGAAACAAAAGAAAACAGTCAAGTGAGACAAAGTAATAATAGTTTAGCCATTAAACAAAGTAAGGGGCCATTGGTTCCTCCTCAAGGTCTATAGATAATATTCTGAGCCATATCCTTGAGTTGTTTTGCAGATACCAAAACCCCTACCAGATGGAAGACGTTAACTGCATGCTGACCACCAGCACATAGACCCCAGACCGGTTGGAACCAGAAGGTTGATGATTGAGATTCCCCAAATACCACCCTGCTACCGCACCACCAACCAATCAAAAGGACATACACAAGCTGATCCCGCACCCTATGACCCTCTCCCTCACCTTGCCTTTAAAAACACTTCCCTGAAAGCCATCCGGGAGTTCAGGTCTTTTGAGTATGAGCTGCCCATTCTTGTTTGGCCCTGCATTGGGCACCTTGCAAAAAACACTGAACTTTCCTTCAGCAAGACCTGGTGTCAGTAGATTGGGTTTGCTGCATGCAGGCAAGCAGACCCAAGTTTGGTTCAAGTACAATGAAGAAGGGCAAATGAGGTGTTTCCTGTTTGGGGCTATTATGAATAAAATAGCCATTATAGGTTTTTGTGTGAATATAAGTTTTCATTTCTCTGGGGGTTGCCCATGAGTGCAAGTGCTGGGTCGTATGGTAGTTGCATGTATTTTATTTATTTTATTTTATTGTGGTAAGAACACTTAACTTGAGATCTACCCTCTCAACAAAGTGTATACTACATTATTGTTGGCTAGAGATACAATGTTGTCCAGCAGATCTCTGGAGCTTATTCATCTTGCATGATTGAAACATTATGCCTATTGATTAGTACAGCTCATTTCCTCCCTCAAGTCCCTGCCAACCATTTCTACTCTCTGCTTCCAAGAATTTATTTTAGATATCTCATATAAGTGGAATCATGCAGTGTTTGTCTTTCTGTGACCGGTTTATTTCACTTAGCAAACATCCTCAAAGTTCAACCATGTTGTCACATATTGCAGAATTTCCTTCTTTTTACAGGTTGAATAATATTGCATTGTTTATATATATACCACATCTTTATCCATTCATTCATCGATGGACTTTCAGGCTGTTTCCATATTGTGGGCACTGTGAACAGTGCTACAGTGGACATAAGAATGCTAACATCTCTTCAAGGTCCTGATTTACCTTCTTTTGGATGTATACCCAGAAGTTGGATTACTGGATCATATGGTAGTTCTATTTTTAATTTTTGAGGAACCTCCATACTGTTTTCCACAGAGGCTGCACCATTTTGCATTCCTACCCACAGTGTGCAAGTGTTCCAATTTCTCCACATCCTTGCCAACACTTGTTTTTTGTGTTTATTTTGTTTTGTTTTGTTTTTGCAGATGTGAAGTGATATCTCATTGTGTGGGGGTTTTTTTGGTTTTTTTTTTTTGCGGTACGCGGGCCTCTCCCGTTGCGGAGAACAGGCTCCAGACGCGCAGGCTCAGCGGCCATGGCTCACGGGCCTAGCCGCTCCGCGGCACGTGGGATCTTCCCGGACCCCGTGTCCCCTGCATCGGCAGGCGGACTCTCAACCACTGTGCCACCAGGGAAGCCCTCATTGTGGTTCTGATTTGCATTTCCCTGATGATTAGTGACATGCAGTATTGTTGATTCTGGGTTCTACAGCCTATATTATTATTGGATTTTTTTTTTTTTTGGCTGTGTTGGGTCTTCTTTGCTGCACGTGGGTTTTCTCTAGTTGAGGAGAGCGGGGACTACTTTTCTTGCCGTGCGCAGGTTTCTCATGGCAATGGCTTCTCTTGTTGCAGAGCACGGGCTCTAGGCACACAGTCTTCAGTAGTTGCAGCACACGGGCTCAGTAGTTGTGGCTCACAGGCTCTAGAGCGCAGGCTCAGCAGTTGTGGTGCACAGGCTTTGTTGCTCTGTGGTATGTGGATCTTCCCAGGCCAGGGATCGAACCCGTGTCCCCTGTATTGGCAGGCAGATTCTTAACTACTGTGCCACCAGGGAAGTTCTATAGAATATATTATAGGGGGACTTAAAAAGACCTCCTTGTTCCCCATTGCCTCATGGTTGAAGTCCAGGATATACTATAAGATATTGTTGCATATAGTTTATCATAATAAAGCTGAAATTGATCTATGCCAAGATAAAATTAATTTATTTATACCATGAAAAATGATTTCTTGGAAATGCAAAAAAGAAAAAAATTCCATCATAGGAGCTGGTGTATCAGAGAAGCAGCCTCTAATGGCAGACATGAGCAGCAGCTTAATTAACAGTTGTTAATTAACTTAATCATAGTTAGTGCTTGCTGAGCCCCTACATACAGCACTGGCTGGCTTGCTCTCTCTCAACTGTGTGATGCTTTCTCCAGCCTCAGGGCCTTTGCACTTGCTGTTCCCACTGCCAAGGACTCTCTTCCCACTCAGCTTACTTCCCATTCACTTCCTTCCAGTCACTACTCATATGTCACCCCAACAGAGGTGCCTTCCCTTCCTAATCTACATAGCTCACCCTCATCTCTATCTCTGCCCTGTTTTATTTTTCTTCTTAGAACTTAGCCCTCCTGACTAATTATGTGTTTATTTGGTTGCTTGCTCACTGGAATGTGAGATCCATGAGATCAGGAACTCATTTTTTTCACGAATGTATTACCAGGACCTAGGACAGTGCCTGGCACACAGTACATGTTTGATCATTAATTGAACATTAATTAATTGGGGGGGGAGTTACATAACCAAATCACAAAGTGTGATGGGGTCAGGCATAGGAATTTGGACTTCAACCATGAGGCAATGGGGAGCAAGGAGGTCTTTAAAAATTAGTTTTGTTATTGTCTTCATTTAAAACATGTATTGACAAGCAATAAAATTCACCCTTTTGTGTACAGTACTATGAGTTTTCACAAATTAATACAGCCATGTCACCAACACTACAATCAAGATATAGAACAGTTCCATCACCCCCCAGCCCCTGGCAACCATTAATTTATTTTCTGTTCCTATAGTCTTGTCTTTTTGAGAATGTCACATAAGTGGATGAAATCATCTAGTAGATGTCTTCTTGACTCACTTGAAAGAAGTGAGGCTTCTTTCACTAAGAGTAATGCATTTGAGATTCATTCACATTGTGCATATCAATAGGTCATTCATTTTTTTTTTTTTTTTTTTTTTTGCGGTATGTGGGCCTCTCACTGTTGTGACCTCTCCCGTTGCGGAGCACAGGCTCCGGACGCACAGGCCCAGTAGCCATGGCTAACGGGCCCAGCCGCTCCGCGGCATGTGGTATCTTCCCAGACTGGGGCACGAACCCGTTTCCCCTGCATCGGCAGGCGGACTCTCAACCACTGCGCCACCAGGGAAGCCCTAGGTCATTCTTTTTTATGGCTAAGTAGTATTCTATTGCATGGACAAACCAGTTTGTTTATCCATTCCCCAGGTGAAGGACATTTGTGTTGTTTCCCGTTTTTGAAGGTTATGAATAAGGCTGCTATCAAAATTTATGTACAAAAAAATTTTTTAAAGCTGAAATATAATTCACATACCATAAAAGTCACCCAAAGTGTACAATTCAGTCACATTCAGTACGTTCACAGTGTTGTGTAACCTTCACCACTATTCAATTCCAGAACATTTTCATCACTTCAAAAAGAAACCCCAGGGGCTTCCCTGGTGGCGCAGTGGTTGAGAGTCCACCTGCCGATGCAGGGGACACGGGTTCGTGTCCCGGTCCGGGAGGATCCCACATGCCGCGGAGCGGCTGGGCCCGTGAGCCATGGCCGCTGAGCCTGCGTGTCTGGAGCCTGTGCTCCGCAACAGGAGAGGCCACAAGGGTGAGAGCCCCGCATAACACCAAAAAAAAAGAAAAGAAAAAAGAACCCCCCTACCCATTAGAAGTCACTCCCCATTCCCCTTCCCTCAGCCTCTGGCAACCGTGTATCTATTTTCTGTCTCTGTGGATTTGCCTGTTCTGGACATTTTATATAAATGGGATCATACAATATGTGACATTTTGTGCCTGGCTTCTTTCACTCAGCATAATGGTTTTGAGCTTCATCCACGTCATAGCATGAATCAGTGCATCATTCCTTGGTATGACTGGATAGTATTCCGTTATATGGATAGACCACAATTTCTTTATCCATTCACCCATTGATGGCCATTTGGGTTGTTTCTACTTTTCTTTCATGTACAAGTTTTTATGTGGACATATATTTTCAATTCTCTTCACCTAGGAGTAAAAATTGCTGGGTCATATGGTAGCTATAAGTTTAACTTTTTAAAGAACTGCCAGACGGTTTCCCAAAGCGGCTGCACCATTTTACATTCCCACCAGCAGTGTATGATGTTTCCAATATCTCCACATCCTGGCTAACACCTGTTATTGTCTGTCTTTTTTAGTATAGCCGTCCTAGTGGGTGTGAAGTGGTATCTCACTGTGGTTTTGATTTCCATTTACCTAATTACTAGTGATGTCGAGCATCTTTTCACGTGCTTACTGGCCATTTGTATATCTTTTTTGGAGAGATGTCTATTCAAATCCTTTACCCATTTTGTTTTGTTTTAATAGACTTTGGTTTTAGAGAAGTTTCAGGTTCACAGCAAAATTGAGAAGAGGGTATTCAGAGTTTTCCCTTACATCTCCTGCCCCACTAATGCACAGCCTCCCCAGATATCAACATCCCCCACCAGAGTGGCGCATTTGTCACAGGTGATGAACCTACATTGACCCATCATCAGCCAGAGTCCATAGTTTAATTAGAACTTACTCTTCACGTTGTACATTCTGTGGGTTTGGACAAATGTATAACGATGCATAACCATCGTTATAGTATCATACAGAGTAGTTTTACTGCCCTAAAAATCCTCTGTGTTTCACCTATTCATCCCTCCCTCCCCCCAACATTTGCCCATTTTTTTCTTGGGTTATTTGTCTTTTTGTTGTAAACTTCTAATAGTTCTGTATATAGCTTGGAGACTAGTCCCTTACCAGTTATATGATTTGCAAATATTGTCTCTATTTTGTGGACACATACAGGTTTTTGTGTGCACATAGGTTTTCATTTCCCCTGGACAAATACCCAGGAGTGGGATTGCTGAGTCATGTGTAAGTGTGTGTTTAACTTTATAAAAAACTGCCAACCTATTTTCCATAGTGGCTGTACCATTTTGCGTCACACCCTCAATGTATAAGAGTTCCAGTTGCTCCATATCTTTGTCAACACTTGGTGTTGTCAGTTTTTTCCCCAAAAAAATTACCTTCAGGGGGGTCTTTAAAGCTCGATCATAGTCATATTTTACAAGATGGCTTCACACGCTGGGGCAAAGTATGGAAGCTGAGGCAGGGGCCAGAGGAGTCTTGTGGGAGGAACTGCAATGGTCCAGGCCAGGGAGAGTGGGGATGAGGGAAGGGGAAGACTCAAGAGTGATTCAGGGGGCCTGGGGTACGGGGCTGGAACTGGCTGAGCAGGAGAGGAAAGTGGAAGGAGGCCAGATCCAGAGTGAGCAGGTCAGGGAGTGCCAGGCTGGGAAATCTCAACTCCCAGATTTTCTGCCCAAGAGGATTCTGAGTCTTAACAAGGTTGGGAGCTGCTACATTGTATTTACCCCTTGAGGATGTATGGTGCACATTAACATATTAAAGCCTCTGACAAGTCCTGCAATAAAGAACTCTGGCGTTATTTAACCCAAACTTAGACATTGGATTGCTCTTCTCAAGCCATAGCATCATCCTCATCATCATCTCCAATGCATACCTCATCTAGCTTGTTTACCATAATGTGCCTAGAGCTTGCTTGTATCCAGTGGTCAAATATTTTTGGGGGGGTTGTATTTTTGGGGGGTTGTATTAATGAGCTCATTAGATCTTCAGAACAACTCTATGAGGTAGGTACTAATATAATTTCCATCTTACAAACAAGGCTCAGAGAGGCCAGATGACTTGCCTAAGGCCACACAACTAGTGGGTAAAGAGCTGGAATTTGACCTGGGGTGTGCTGGCAGCCTCTCCACCACCCTGCCCATCTCTCAAAGGTGCCCCATACCCTCGGTCTCACCTGGTGGTGGCAGGTGTGCTCTCCCCACTGAGGGCTACCCTGTGACCTCCCAAAGCCCTTCTCCTTGCTCTGGTGGCTGTGGACATACTCAGGCTGTTGCCCAGAGAGCTCGGCTGTAACTTGAGTCTCACCCAGGCTGGGGGTGATGAGGAGAGTGGGCAGGTGACAACCAGGGCAGGGAGATTTGCCCAGACACTGGTACACAGCAGCCTGCCGACCGGTGTGGCCCCAAGGAGTCTGGGGGCTTTGGGAGCTTGTTCCAGAGTCCTGGCAGTGGTCTTCACCATGGGCAACAAGCAAACAGTCTTTACGCATGAGCAGCTGGAAGCATATCAGGTAGGGGTGATGGGCCGAGCCCTCGGTGGGTTTGGCAGCCTTGGTTTCCTGGCCCAAGAAATGGGAAAAACATCTCTTCGTCCTGGGTGTGCAGTCAGCAAGCGTTCTGGGGAGGCTCTGTGTGTGGTTTCAGGCAGCGATGGATGTGGGCTTGTGGGAGAGGAAGGAGGAGCCCCCCAGGCAGGATCTGGGTCAAGCCAACATCTCTCTCCGCAGGACTGCACCTTCTTCACGAGGAAGGAAATCATGAGGTCAGTCTAGGGAGGAGGGAGGAAGAGGTGGAAACTTGCTATATGTCGCTTGATTTGCAATTTGACCACGCTCAATGCTTCATAAGGGTTAAAGCACTAATCGGGGGATTGCGTGCATGGTCGGTGGATAGATGCAGAGACAGGAAGGCTGAGAAGTCACATCTGGTCCTGCTGTCATGCCTCTAGGCTGACAAGCTTGGGCTTTCTCCCAAAGGTGGCGGGGAGCCATAGAAAGTGTGTGAGCATGGCAGATGCAGATCCGCATGTTAGAAAGATCCCCCTGAGGCCAGTGTGAAGAGGCTGGGAGGCCAGGGGCAGAGTCTAGACCCAGTTCTGGGCTGTGGGGTTGACATCAATGTTAGAGAGTGAGAAGGTGGCTCCAGGCTGCTGCAGGTCCCTGGTGTGAGCGAGACAGGCATAGATGGGTATTCTACATCATCACTCATCCCATGGAGCTGTTATCCAGAGGCCCCGACCCATGAACTTGGAGCTGTGAAACTGAAGCTGGCTGGGGTTTGGCTGCAGGGTGATCGGGGCCAAGGCCCCAACTGTGTGGGCACAGGACATCCATTATTGATGGACACACCTTTCACCAGTGAGCCCCATTGTCTGGGTGAGGACAGCTTGCAAGGTCATCCTGGCCATCACGATTGGATTACTGATGGGGAAACTGAGGCTCAGACAGGGGAGGCTGACCCCAGGCCCCTGGGTAGATGGGTAGAGCCCCAAGGAGTTGGAGACTAACATTTTGTCTGCCTCAAGCTTCTCCCTTGTCAGACAGACCTACTGAGAGGAAAGGGGGATGAGGGGAAAGGGGGATGAGGCTTTAGTCAAGGCCATACAGAAGCCCAAACCCAAGCCCAGGCTATTCTCTGAAGGAACTCAGGACTGAAGTTCCAGATATCTCCTCCTCGAGTTCCTAGCCATCATGTGACCAAGGGGCTCCTGTCACCCTCAGAGACAGTCCCTAGCAACTTGGGGACCTCTGACTCATCAAGGATGGTCTCTACAAGGCTACTGCTCAGCATGCTTCAATGATGGTATGGTGTCACCCGGTGAGGGCATTAGGGTGGAGAGCTGGCTCTACCATCTAGGTAGTGTGTATGGCGTTTGGTGTTTTGCAAAATGTCTTTCATTTACCCTTTTGAAAAACCTGAATATTAGACTTTTGTGTTTGCTCCGCCCCATTGAGAGAACCCTGCCCCCCATTATGAAGGGAGAGAAGGAAAGTGTGAGGATGTGGGCCTTTAGAGGCCTTGCCAACAGTGTGATAATGTCCAGAGATACATAGATTGGCTCAGATTCTCTGAATGCTATTTCTCTCCTAGCATGGAGTAACACTGTTTAATTTTTTGTTCTTTCATCTGCTTACTTCTTATTGACTTTCTCTCTGAGGAGACCCAAGGGCAGAGACAGTGTCTGTTTTGTTCACCATCCGTCTCTGTGCCTGGCACATAGTAGGTACTCAGTGAATACTTGTTGAATGAATGAATGAATGAATGAAAACTTATCACAGTGCCTGGCACACTGTAGGCACTCAATAACTACTTGTTGAAAGAGGGAATGAATGAATGAACACTCTCCCTTTGTCAACCCCATCTGCTTGGTAAGCTCCTACTCATGCTTCAAAACCCAGCATCAATGCCCCCTCCTCCAGGAAGAATTTCCTCCTCCCTGGCTCGCTTCCTGCACTCTAGTTTTCCCTAGTTCTGGAGTCCTCTCTTTACCTTGGCCTTGTCCCCAGGGCGATAGAGGCACCTGTGTCTGGCTTTGTGTGTGTGAGGCTTAGGCCCACGGCTAATGGCTCTTGGGGACTCAGCATCTTTCAGTGTAGAGTAAGCAGCTGCAAGAGTGAGAGAGTAGGGACAAGGCCACACACACCCATCTCCCAGACCTTCTCGTTGTTTCCGTCCCCACACCAGGCTCTTCTATCGCTACCAGGACCTTGCCCCCCAGCTTGTCCCTCTCGACTATACCAGCTACCCTGATGTGAAGGTTCCCTACGAGCTCATTGGCAGCATGCCTGAGCTGAAGGTATGCCTGGGCCATGGGGCAGGCAGGGAAAAAATAGTAGGGATGCCCCTTGCTGCATTCCTATGAGGTGAGTACTGTGATTATTTCCATTTTACATATGAAGAAACTGAATTTCAGAGAGGTTAAGATACTTGTTCATAATCACACAGCTAAGACATGACATAGACAGGATTTAAGCCCTGGGTTGTTGGGAAGATGAGATGAGATAATGCAGGTAAAGGGCTCAGTACAGGGCCTGTGACATGGCAAGTACTCAGGGAACATTAGTTTTTCTTTTCATAGTAGGAACTATTAAATGTGGGTTTTTCTCAGCTGGATGTTTGACACATAGTTTGTTACTCTGGAGGGGACTTTTGGGGTGAGGGACTGTGAATAGAGATTATTTTATCACAGGGGACAGAAACCTCATTCAAGAGGGACAGAATAGTTTCGATCACATGAGCAAAAACTGCAGGGAGAGGCCTAGCATCACGTACAGCTGGAACCAGGGTCTCTGAGGATATGCTTGGGAATCTCCCTCCGTCTTTCAGCTTCTCCCAGGAAGAGGCTTTAGTCTCAGGCAGCTTGTTCTCTTGAGGTAGTGAAGGGAAACACCAGCTGCCTCAGATTTCCTCCCATAAGCTCTGCAACAAGCAGAAATAAGGTTCCCCCACCCCAACTTTTCAGCAACTCTCCCAGGGCAGCCTCTGATTGGCAAGTTTGGGTCATATGCTCATCCCAGAGGCAATCACGGTTACCAGGTGAATGGAAATCCCTGATTGGCCTCACCCGGGTCATGTGACTGCCTCTGAAGCTGGAAATGGGGTTAACGACACCCAGACTACTGGGGTGGAGATTGGAGTTGCCTGAAGTCCTCTCCAGGGAGCATGGGAGGAAGAGAGTCTTGGTGAGGGGTACTTGGAGGTTCCCAGGAAGGGAGGGGTTGAGAGTGAAACCATGCGGAGCCCTCCCCACAAGGTCCTGGTCAGGGATTGGCTCCCTGCTTCCTGTCTCTAGGACAACCCTTTCCGTCAGAGGATCGCCCAGGTCTTCTCCGAGGATGGGGATGGCCACATGACCTTGGACAACTTCTTGGACATGTTTTCTGTGATGAGTGAAATGGCTCCCCGCGACCTCAAAGCCTACTACGCTTTTAAAATTTATGGTGTGTGCAGGGCCCCGGGGTGGGGAAGCGGGAATGAGACCGGGTCGGGCCAGGGGCTGCCCTGCCATCACAAATGTCTCCCCAAGGGCTCCGAGGCCCTGCATGGCCCTGTCCTTCACCTCACCCTGGTACCTCCCCACCTCATCCGTTTACTGGCTCCATTCCAGCCACAATGGCCTGGCTGTTTCCCCAACACACCAAACTCTTTCTGCCTCTAGGCCTTTGCCTCTGTTGTGCCCTTGTCTAGAATACCTTTCCCCTGGCTCCTTCTTACCTTGAAATTTTGGTGAAAAGTAACTCCTGCCCCCGAGTTACTCTCCATGCCACAGCCTATTTCTCTCCTTGCATGGAGCAATGTTGCTTAATTTCTTGTTCATTCATCTGTTCACTCCTTATTGACTTTCTCTCTGAGGAGACACAAGGGCAGTGACAGGGTCTTTTTGGTTCACCATCTGTCTCTGTGCCTGACACATAGTAGGTACTCAGTAAATACTTGCTGAATGAATGAATGAATGAAAATTTATCTCAGTGCCTGGCACACAGTAGGCACTCAATAAATACTTGTTGAAAGAGGGAATGAATAACAATTATCACACGCCTGACACATAGTAGGTGCTCAATAAATACTTGAATGAATGAATGACCTCCCAGCAGGTCCCTGCCCAATTCCAAAGCAAGATCCAGATATTACCCTAGGGTCTTGGGTTCCCTCCGGTGGCTCAGTTTCCTCCTCTGTAAGACAGGGAAAAGATGTGTCCATGACTGGCCCAGCCTGCCTGCCCCTGTGTCCCCTCACCACCACAGCCCCACCTGTTCTGCTGTGCAGACTTTAACAACGATGACTACATCTGCGTGTGGGACCTGGAGCAGACGGTGACCAAGCTAACACGGGGAGAGCTGAGCGCTGAGGAGGTGAGCCTGGTGTGTGAGAAGGTTCTGGATGAGGCTGATGGGGACCACGACGGGCGACTGTCCCTGGAAGACTTCCAGAACATGATCCTGCGGGCGCCGGACTTCCTCAGGTGACATTCCTCTCCACCCTGCACAATCTGTTCCCATGTATGAGAGAGGCTCTTATGGAAAGGGTTCATAGACTCCCTTTGTGAAAATCCCTCTGTTCATTCATTTATGACCTTGGGGAACTTTTCCGACCTCCCTAGCCTCAGTCCCTGTGTCTTTAAAATGGGGATAATTAGAGACCTTGTGAACATCTCCTCCAGGTGGACACAGCTCTTTGGGTGAGTGGAATATGGTTGGACTTCAGCCCTCAGTTGCTTGAACATTTTGTAGTGAACAGACTGTACAATAGCACTTGGCAGCCCTGGGGAGAATCAGTGCTCCCACTGTAGGGCGGATAGCATGGGTTAAATGAGTTAATACAGGGGGTGGCCCACCACCTGTTTTTGTACCTCCCGTGAGCTAAGAATGGTTTTTACAGTTTTAAATGGTTGGGGGAGAAAATAAAAGAATAATCATACTCCACGACACATGAAAGCCATATGAAATTCAAATTTCCGTGTCTAATGCTAGTCTTATTGGCACACAGCCATGCCTGTTTGTATACATAGTGTCTATGGCTGCTTTTGAGCTACATGGTGGCGCTGAGTCATTGTGCAAAGTTGGAAATATCAACTATTTGGCCGTTTGCAGAGAAACGTTGAGTGACCTCTGAGCTAGTACATGGAAAGAATTTAGAGCAGTGCCTGGCATACAGTAGGTGCTCAATAACTGTGCTTTATGGTTGCTGTTGTGGCTGTTATCATTAGTGGTATCCTTTCATGACCAGAGGGCCTCCTTCCTCTACCCTGGATAAGCAAAGCTGGTCTCCTGCCACAGAGACACGAATAATGACACCAGGATGAATCCCTTGCTACTAATTGAGCACCTACTGCATGTCCCGCGCTGTACATTGGCCTCTTTTTAGCCCTTATTACAGCACAGTGAAGGAGGGACAGCTTATCCCCATTTTACAGGGGAGTAAACTGAGGCCCAGAGAGGGGTAGCCATGCACTTAGAGTCTGGGGCGGAGCCAGGATGTAAACTCTGATCCAAAGTGATGTGCTCTCAATCCCTGTGGGGGTCAGGAGGGCCATGGCCTGGGGTTTACTGAGGGGGTCCATCTCTCCCCCACCCACCGTGGCTCCTTGCATGCCTCGGGGACTCCCGGTGGGAGTGTTGGGGAGAAGGACGAAGGAAGGGTACCCTCTGCCTGCTGACAGACTCCTTTTCTCTTTGCACCCAGCACCTTCCACATCCGCATCTGAGGGTACCACGGAGGAGGAGCCGGGCCAGAGGAAGGCAGGGCGACCCCTCATCTCACTGTAGAATCTGGTCTCCCTGGGCTCCGGGAATAAACACACATCACTGAGCCACAGCTGCTCCGAAAACATGTTTCCCAACTTAAACCTGGCAGACAAGAGGGAGGCGGCCAAGGATCTAACCTCTGTTCTCCCTATGTGATCCTGGGTGTGGCTGCACCCTCTCTGGGCCACAATTTCCCCATTTGTACAAGGAAAGGGGTGACTTCTGGATGTCTCTCCACTGAGAGGGCTGGAAGTGCCTCACTGTGGGTCTCGGTGGGCAGAGGCGAGGTGTGGAGATCAGGCCCGTGCTGTCCCAGCTCAGGGCCTCCCAAGGCCCAACCCTACCCTCGACTGCTCAAGTTGCCTTTTTCCCCCTCAATCCCTGAATTCCTCAAGGAGACTAAAGCTTCACCTCCTCACTGATTCATTAGAATCGCCAGAGGAGGCCTCTGGAGATGGTGTGGTGGCAGGAATGTCATTCACTGAGGCTGGCACAGTGCTTTACAGTTCATGAAACACCTGCCATTCTTTCATCACATTGGCTGCCTGGGACATCCCAGCAGGGTTGGCTGAGGAGAACTCACACTTCATTCAGAGGCAACGGGGTGACTTGCCCAAGGCCACACCTGAAGTCATCTGCAGAGTGGACTTGAACCCAGGCCCACTTCACTCCAGATCCCAGACCTCTACATCTTGCAGATTTGGGAAGCCCCATACCCAGTCCACCTATGGTCAGCCTGGGGGCCCATTCCATGTCCCCAGTCAATCCAAGGAGTGGTCATTCCTGCAACAGAGACCAGCCCCCCAGGGACCCTCCCAGACACCTCCACTGTGTATAATTTCTAGGGTGCCCACTCCCACCCTAACCCCCATTTATTAAGCACCTACTGTGCACTAAAGCCCTAGGTTTTATTTGAATTCTGCTGGTTCATCCTGAGAAAGAGGGACTGCTCTTCTCCTCATTTTCCAGATGAGGAAACAGGCCCAGAGATGTCTAGTGACTCACCAAAGGTCACACAGCCCCACAACCCAAGATTCCCTCCAGAGCCCATCCCCATCCACAGCCCTAGGCTGCCTCTCCCTTTTTATTTTATTTAATTAATTAATTTATTTATTTATTTATTTTTTGCGGTACGCGGGCCTCTCACTGTTGTGGTCTCTCCCGTTGCGGAGCACAGGCTCCAGACGCACAGGCTCAGTGGCCATGGCTCACGGGCCCAGCCGCTCCGCGGCATGTGGGATCTTCCTGGACCGGGGCACGAACCCGTGTCCCCTGCATCGGCAGGCGGACTCTCAACCACTGTGCAACCAGGGAAGCCCCATGCCTCTCCCTTTTTAAAGGAAAGGGCCTCTTTACGCTTCTCCTAAAGCTGCCGTTGATGTCAGGAGTGCTTACTGTGTGCCAAGCCGTCCACAAGTTTCATCTCCTCCATTTGCACAAGAACCCTGAGAGGAAGGCATGAACAGCCCTGTTACAGACAAGGATGTACTCTATGAGTTGTGCCTAGGTTACGTGGGGAAAGGGCTCAAACTGACCTGGCTTCGAATCCTGGTGCTGACACCCCAGCCATGTGACCTTGGCCACACCTCTTCTCCTCTCTGAACCTGGCTCTTCTTGATGTTTTTAATTTTAATTTAATATAATTTAATGGTTTTGGCTGCATCGCGCAGCTTGTGGGATCTTAGTTCCCCAACGAGGGATCGAACCCAGGCCCTTGACAATGAGAGCACAGAGCCCTAACCACTGGACTGCCAGGGAAATTCCTGTCTCTTCTTTAAAATGTGCAGAATGAGCCTACCTGATGGGCCTGCTCAGAGGCATAAAAGAAATAATGAACATGGAGGGTCTGGTGTGAGGCCAGGCACAGGGTAGGTGTCCTAGACGCCACTGCTGTAACATTACTATTATTATTATTACTATTACTAATTATTATTAAAATGACCAGGTCACCTTACTGGCAATCGCAGGACCAGACCCAAGCAATGTCTTTATTACATTCCTCAGGTCCCTGAGGGCTAGTGGGTCATGGCAGAGAGCAAAAGGTCCAGGTGTGAACGGCCCCCGGCAGAGAGGGTCCCAGAGCCGGGGCGAACCTAGCAGTACCCAGGGGCGAAGGGTGGTGGTAAGCGGTACTCTTCAGGGAGACAGTCCTGTGGTTCTTTCAAGTCCCTTGTCTCTGGTTTGGACACCTGTGAGGACAGGGCCCTCACTACTGCCTGGTGCCAGTCCCTGACCCTCGAGGTTGTCTCGCTCCAGCTGGCCGACCTTGAGGCTTTCCTGGAGGGCTCATCTCTGTTTCTTGGAGCTTGGCGGTCTGTGTAGACGTTATTTTTCCGGGCTGAGTCCCCTGCTCCAGCTCCAGAACTATGGGTCACCACCAATGGCTTGGCGTCCCAGAGCGATGAGCTCGCAGCCACCAGCTGGGATTTCAGCTGCTGCTGGACCTTCTTGCCCGTCCGGGGGAGCATCTTGAGATTCCTCCAGATTTTCTGGCGGGCCTCGTCAAGAGGAGATTTCGGGGGGCAGGAGGAAGTAGCTTCCTCCGTGGACGCCCCGTCCAGCTCTGCCAACGGCTTCCTTTCTTTTCGCCGATGGAGCAGGACTGGGTTTGTGAAGGCCTGAAACCGAGAGCAGGTGAGACCTGGGGCTACCCCACCTACCACAGCTCTGAATCTGCCCCAGAAATTGGGATCTGGGTTCCACCCAGACGTCCTGGGGCCAAGAAAGTCCCAGTGAGAACCCCCAAGCCTGATCCCAGGACCCACCCTTCCTGTCTCAGTAAAGGGCTTCACTGTCTCCCTCAGTGGTTGGCAAACTTTTTCTGTAAGGGGTCAGAGAGGAAATGTTTTCAGCTTTGCAGGTCAGTCTATGTTTCATTACTCACCTCTGCTGTTGTAGGGCCAAAGCAGCCAGAGATCATACGTCAGTGAGCGAGCGTGCCTGTGTTCCTATAATACTTTATGGACACGGAAATGTGGGTTTCATCTGATTTTCAAGGGTCATGAAATACTATTTTTCTTTTGATTTCTTTCAGCCATTCAAAAACGTAAAAGTCATGCTTAGCTCATGGGCCATACAGAAGGAGGCAGTGGGCCAGATGTGGTCCTTGGGCAGTAGTTTGCCAACCCCTGACCTACCAGGTTGTTCAGTTCCCCAACTTGGGTGTCATTTGTGGCAGATGCTGTCAATGCCCCATTCACATCCCTTTGTCCTGAGCATTTTGGTGCCCCCAGCTCCACTCCCAAATGCCAGGAGTGGGGACTCTGCCTTGGGGACTTCTTTGGCCACTTTGCAGACCAGAGGTACCAGAGAATTAAAACCTCCCAGAGACAGCGCTTGACTAATGATTAATGGAAGGGAGGATCAGTACCACAGCTCCTCGCCCCTAAGGTGGGATAACTGAAGTGCGTGTTCCACAGAGTCCACAGGGGTAACCTGCTCATTACAGCACCCTCTTTTGGTGGCCCTCTCTCTCCTGACCCACTTTCCTGCTCCCCTCATGGCACCTCCTGGGATCACTTCCCAAATAATGGATGACTGAGGGACTCAAACCATGACAATGACCCTCTTCCCCTCACCCTCCACCTCCAAGCCATCAGCAAGATCCACCTTTAGGGCTCCCTTTCTAGTTTCTCCCACGTGGATACTGTCCCTGCCTCCTTCCCGCCCCCAGACAGCCCCTTCTGCAGTCGGCAGCCACAGGGAACACCATCAATCCCACCATGCTCAAGCTCTCTCATGGCTCCCCAGCACACCTGGAATAGATCCAAGCGCCTCACCCTGGCCCCAAGACCCTGCATGAATGACCCCTGCCGACTCCGGCCCCTCACCTCCCAACAATCTCCCTTTTGCTCACTCCACTCTGTCCACACATTGGCTTTTGTTGTTCTTCTGTTTTTCAACCTGAGCCTCAGGACATTTGCATGTGCTGTTTCCTCTGTCTGGAATGCCCTCCCTGCATCTCTGTGTGTGGTTGGCTCCTCCTCATCCTGAATGCCCCAGCTCTATGCCACCTACTCCAGGAAGCCTTCCCTGACTGTTCCCTCACCCTCACCTGCAAACCCACTGATGTGCCAGGTCCTCTCTGAGGGACAGGAGAAGCCAGATTCCCAGGCCTCCCAAAGCTCACAGTCTGATGGGAGAGGCAGGCATGTTTCATGGGAAACATGAAAACTCATAAATAAGACTTTTCAAATTTTACAGACTGCTCTGTTGCAAATAAACAGGATGATGTGATGGAGAAGGCAGAGGGGCTACTTTAGGTCTGGAGACTGGGGAGAGAGATACTTGAAGAAGAAGTGATGAAAGAAGCCAGGCATGGGAAATCTGGGGGCAGAGCACACAGCACATGCAAAGGCCCTGAGGTTAGCTTGATGTGTCAGAACAGCAGAAGGGTTGGCGGAGGGGCTGAAGTTGGGCTGGTGATGGGTAGCGGGACCTGAGATCATAGTTGGGATTTTAATCTCAGTGCCTTGGGAAATCACTGAAAAGTTTTTTGTTTGTTTTTGGTTTTGGGGTTTTTTTTTTGCCACACCCCACGTGGCATGTGGGATCTTTGTTCCCTGACCAGGGATCAAACCCGCGCCCCATGCATTGGAAGTACAGAGTCTTGACCACTGGACTGCCAGGGAAGTCTCCCTGAAAAGTTTTAAGCTTGGAGCTACGGGATCTAATCTTCATTCTAGAAAGTCTCCTCTGGCAGCCGTTGGCCACCTCTGCTCCTGCATCCCCCTGCCCCACCTCCCACCTTCCAGATTGAAGGTGCCAGTTTTCTGTCACATACCTCCTCAAGTGGGGCCATGGGACAAGAGGAGGGATTCTGATGTTTGCTGAGGCCAAGAGCAGAGCTGGTGGCTTCCTCAGCCAATGCGTTGGAGAAAAGGAAGAGATCCTTATAATCCGCATTTGCTGGATCCTTCTGTGGGGCAGAGGGGACGTGCAGCTTAATCCCAAGGAGGGTACAGGGATGGGGCTCTGGTCCCAGATCCTGGAAATGGGGGCTCAGAGGTTGCCCCATCCACAAACCTTGTAAGGAAGAATGCCCCTCCCACAGCAGCTACTGAGGGCTAGGCCCTGCCCTCTGGGCCTCATAAGGAATATGCCACACTCACAGCCCCTTCTGAGGGCCTAGGCCACGCCCATCAATCCTTATAAGGAGATATGCCCCTCCCACAGCAGCTTGTGAGGGCTGGGCCCCACCCCCTGAGTCTTATAAGGAAATACGCTATTCCTGTAGACCAGCCAAGTTTATACCTGGCACATGAATTCCTGTAAAAAAAAAATCAGCCTGCGGGCCAGGGAACAAGGACCAGGAGGGGCGGGGCCACAAGAGAAACGGGGACCGCAAGACTGACAGAATCACAAGAGGCTGAGGGGGCTGAGGGAGCAAAAGAGTCTGGGGAGCTTGGCCCTTGGGGGTCCCAACCCTCACCTGCTGGCTGGGCTGCGTCAGCAGATCCCCGTGTGGCCGCAACGGCTGCTGCTGATGGAAGGTGACCAAGGCATCGAGAGAGGCATGGGCTCTCTCTTCCCCAGGGATGATGAAGCTCCCATCGTCCAAAAGTTTCACCATGAAGTGGTGGCAGGAGTTCTGAGCTCTGTGGAGACACTGCCATCTCATTCCCCATCATTCTGTCCGCGCCCCCCGCCCCCCCGCCAGCCCTTGACCTGGCAGCATCATGGCTACAGCCCAACTGCCTAGAGTCCCTTGTAGGCTCCTCCACTCACTAGCCATGAGACACTTGGCAGGTGACTGCACTGTGCCTCAGTTTCCCCCTTTGTAACATGGGGCTACTAAGGCTGACCTCAGGACTTCTTGTGAAGACGGAACAATCTACTGCAGGTAAAAGCTTAGCTCCGTGCCTGGCCACGGGTAAATGATCAATAGAAATGACAACAATGAAAACTGGTACAGGTACTGAATAAATGCGCCATTATTAATGAACGGATGCATTTACTAATGGCCCACTATGTGCTTACTATGTCTCATTTAATCCTCCCATCATGACTCTGGATTCATTTTAGCATTCTTATGTTAGAGATGAGGACTTTGAGGGAGGAACAGAAAGGGTGAGTAACTTGTCCAAGATCACACAGCGTCTTAAGTGGCAGAGCCAAGCCTTGGACTGTGTGACTAAAGGCCTAAGCTTTTCCCTCTATGGGTAACTCTGTAATAGGTCCATTTAAAAAATTCCTTTGGCCTGGAATCCTTTTGAAAAGTAGTTTGCGCTGCTGAATCCTCTAATTGAGATGCTGGATCAGGCATCGAGAAATTAAGGAGCTGGGCTGCCCTGGCTTCCCCTAACATGTCCCCCTGACTGAAGTCAGGGAGTTGACATTTAAATGGCGGGGGAGAGGGGTAGTAAGGGGAAATGCAGCTGCCACTCTTGGGTCCTCAGCAGTTCCTGTTCTCAGACACACAGTCTCAGTTACCGCCAGGCCCAAGTCTGTGGGTTACAGCCAGACCTGCAGCTACCTACTCTTCAGTTAGATCTGGCCAGACCCTCGCACTGGTTGCTCACTGAGAAGTTGTTGTATGAAGCACCACTAGCTCCTCCAAGGAAGCCCCAGAGCCCTCCTGTCCCTGCCCTGGCCACTAGCCCAGGCCTTACTTGTAAGAGAGCGTGTAGCCCACGTGGCTGTGACTGACCCTGATGAGGAAGGATCCCAGTGGCTGTGACTCCAGCAAGTTCTCAGCATCCCTGGAAGGGCAAATACAGGAGAGAGGTGGCTAAGCATACTGGCCAGACGTCCGGTACACCAGTCATCCCAGTACTGGTGCCCCCTGAGCCAGAGAGGCCTGTACTTTTCTGTTCTCTAACAAACAGCCTAAAAACCCTTCTTTTCTTGGTTATTTCAGACCTTGGGATATTCAGGGACAGGGGTGTTCTCCCAGAGTTGGCAGGAAGCCTCTGATGACCTTGACCATCTCTCAGAGCCCCTGCTTGCCTTCCCAATGCCTGGAAGGCACCCCCACAGAGGCACCTTTGGGTAGATCTAGGTGTCACAGGTAATAAAACAGGAGCTGCTCTTAGATGCATTTGATTTTAAAATCCAGCACTGCTTTTCATTAGCTGTGTGACCCCTGGTGAGGGTCAGTCCCTTTCTGACCTTCAGCTTCCTTAAGGCGAAAGTAATCTCTTACTCTCAGGGCCCACTTGAGGACAGATGACGTGCATGCAGCATGAGTGTGGGAACTGCCAGCTGGTAAGAACCCACAAAGATGCTCACTACAGTAACTCCCCTACATATGAACCTTCAAGATGCGAACTTTCAAAGATGCGAACGTATTATAAACCTCTTACAGTACAGTACTGTTGGGTTGGCCAAAACGTTCGTTGGCCGTAAGATGTTATGGAAAAACCCGAACGTACTTTTTGGCCAACTCAATATACAGCCAATTGTGTTAGCTGGGTACCTAGGCTAACTTTGTTGGACTTACGAACAAATTGGACTTCCGAACACGCTATCAGAATGGAACTCGTTCGTATGTAGGGGACTTAGTGTATTATTGTTACTAGTATCCCGGGTTCACAAGAGTAACGTGGCCTTCTAGGAGACAGAATGGGGATTTTGGACCCGAGCTGTCTAATACAGAGGCCACTGGCCACGTGTGGCTGCTGAGCCCTTGAATTGTGACTGGTGGGAATTGAGATGTGATTTTAGCGTATAATACGTGCTGGATTTTGAGGACTCAGTGCCGATTACATGTTGAAATGAGAATATCTTGGATATACTGGGTTAAATAAAAAATATGATAAAAATTAATTCCACCTGTTTTTTTTCCCTCTTTTAACAAAGCTACTAAAAAGATTTAAAATTGTAATGTGTGGCTCACATTCTATTTCTTTTGGTGCACCCCAGAACTCAGAAACCATGCCCAGTTCCTCCTCTCTGTGGCTTTCACAGTTTCCTCAACTTCCTGCATGCAGAATGTGGCAATAAATGTTCTTTTCGCCATTTATTTAGAGCCAGCCCATAGGGGTGAGTAGGTGGATTTGTTCATGTCCTCAGAGCTCAGTCTGATGTAGGAAGTGCATGTTGGTTAAATCCCTGATGGACTGAGGGCAGCTGTTTGGGGCACTGTGTTAAGAAAGATTCTGAGGCTGCATTCCGCCATCACTGACTGGTGAAGTTGCATCCCCACCTGGGTGAGGTGGGGGGCGGGGGCCTGTCAGGTCCCTGGCAGTACTGGTCTGGTGGCCACTTGTATAGAGAAAGCTGAGGACCCGTAACTTGCTCAAGGTCACATAGTGAGTCCATGGAGGAGGCAGGATGCAAGTCTGGGACTCCAGAGCTCTTTTCACCCACGCTCTTAACACACTTAGCTGAGCTAAGCCCGGAATTCTGCAGTAAAAACCTGCCTAGAGTCAGGGCAGACAAGGGAAGAGGGTGAAGGGCAGGGTGGAAGGTGTGGGTGTGTCCTTACTCTCTTGAGATGGCACCATGGAACCACTCAGGGACCCCTCCACAGGTCAGCTGGTCCACCTGAGTCTGCACGAACCAGTCCAGTCTTGGAGGCAGTGGTGGGGGCAGCTTTCTGGCCTCTGTCATGGCTTCCAGGGGTGAGGGGTGACCTGGGAATGGGAGGGAGGAAAGAGAGTCAAGCCTGGTCCACCTGGTACCTTTGCTCTATTCATGCAGCTCATGGTGTTTCCTCCTTTAAGAAGTCCTCCAGGCTGGACAGAGCAACAGGATTGAAGTTGGCTTGAGTTTCTTGAGCACCTACTGTGTGCTGGCACTTTATGCACATTCATTCATCAACTTGTCCCAAACCCTCTTCACCAAGGATTTTTCCTTTTCCTTTTATTCTTATTATGTCACTACTACAAGTATTAGAAAGTCCCTTTTAAAAATATATGTATTTAAGAACTGAGTTTATTTAAATATTAAGTAACTATCACTGTCCTGGGAGGGACGTGGAGATGGCAAAATGATAAGTGAGTGAATGAAACAGCAGGTACACAGTGGGTGCCATAAAAGGTTGCCATGGTTTCATTAAACACTACAGAGATGTGGCCCCAAACAGTTGCTTCTGCCACCATCGTCACCATAAGTGGTGGCTACAGATGGCACACCTATAACTTGTCAGGTACATGGTTAATTCACACTCATTCTCAGCAGTTTTAAGCTCAGGTATCACAGGACTTCATGAGCCAAGACAGAGAAAACAGAGCTGGAAAACAGAAAGAAAACAGCAGCAATTTGCAAAACAGTATTCAGTGAAAAACCAGCAAAAGGGTTGTGCCCTGCTGGGTTGTCCACACATGACCCCTCACTTTTACCCTTAATTCTGTCCCCAAACTGCAGCTCGCCCCTTCTCCTCCCACCCACTGGTCTAACTTTTCAATATCTCAGAAGGTCTTTGTTACCAAGCTGTTTCCACAGGGAGGGGATGTGTTTATCAACCCAGTCAATATTGACTTTCTCCTGCCAGAAGACGGACACCAAGCACACCCTCTGGGGAAGGACCCAAAGGAATTCTGCAGCAAGTGAAATTAAATAGATCCATTAAGAAATGTTAAATGAAGCAGGGTGACAAATCAGTTGAGCCCAATCAGAGCCAGACAACCTGGGTTCAAACCCCAGCTCCCTCACTTAGCTGCTGTGTGACCTTGAGCAAGTCACTTAACCTCTCTGTGCCTGAATTTTCATCTGCAATTTGGGGCTAATGATGGTAATTACCTGAGAGGGTACAGTTGGCACAGCGGTAAGCACTGTATGTATATAATGAACATTCATGAATCCAGTAGTGACCTAACATGAGGTAATGTTTACAAGCTTGTTCTTTTTTTCTACCAGGAAGAACTCGTACTTACCCTTCAAGAGTCAGCAAAAATATCCCTCCTCCAGGCAGCTTTCTTGCCTCTTCTCTAAGACAAAGCCCTGGGCACCCCTCTCTGTCCCTCACCTTCCTCACCATTCTGGTCTAGCCTTGCCTCATGGAGCTGGAGTGTCTCTGTCTCCCCCACATTAGGAGCTCTTGAGGATTGGGTCCAGGGCTAGGTTCTTTTGGATTCTTCTGGGTCCCCAGCATCACCTGGCACTGGGTGGGCACAGAGGAGGGTGCAGGGCTGTTGGCTGATGAATGAAGTCATACTGTTTTAAACTTCTGACCCTGGCATTGAGGCCTCCCTCACCTCCTCATCCCCACATCCTTGCTCTACCCAAAACTGTTCAAGCTGTCTCTCCTCTCCATGTCTTTGCCCATGCTGTGCCCCTGCCAGGAATGTTCTTTCCCTAAGTCCAGCTCTATTTTCCAATGGTCACCTACCAGTGCCCCCAGAAAACCCCTCCTGCCTCTCTGGACCCCGCCAGCCCTGTCCCTCCTTCTGGCCCAACCTGGCCCCCACGTGCTATCTGCTCAAGGGTGGAGATGAGGCTGAGGCTCTTGGGGCCCCGGTCTCACCCAGCATGGGGTGGGCACAGAAACAGGCACGTACCTGGGAGAACCCTGGTGGGGGGCCCGAGGCCCTGACTCTGGCTGTGCCCCGGCACCTGCAGGACCCTGGGTTTCTGTTCAGGGACTGCACGTCAGCGGGGTGGGGCGTTGCCCCAAGTGGTTCCTGTTTCCTTAAGTAGGTGAGCCCTGGGCGGGGACTAGGACGCCGCCGCCGCTCCCCGCCCTGCCCCGTCTGCAGTCTGATGGAGCTGCTGAGCTGCATGCAGGTGGATAGACACCCTTGCTCCATCCAGACCTCAACAAGCCTTTACTGAACACCTGTTGTGTGCCAGATCCTCAGGGAACAAAAGAGGTGACCCCAAGACAGGCATAGGTCCTGCCCTCCCAGCATCTATAACCTGGTGAGAAACGAAGAGAAGTGAGAAATGATTAGTCATTGTTTCAAAGTGGACAGCCTGTCAGGAAGGGGGAACTGGAGTTGCAAGAACCCCGCAGAGGGGGGCCTAACTGATCTGGAGGAAAGGCCTTGCTGGGGGTCAGGTAGGAGTCAACTCTTTCTTGCACAGAAAGAGTGCTCTAGGGGGAGGGAACAGCATAAGCAAAATCCCTGAGGCAGGATTGAGCCTGGACAGGCTGAGGCCTCACTGGGTGCCACAGGGCTGCATTATGACTTCCTCTGTAAGAAAACAAACAAAAAAAAGAACACACCCATTTAAAATTACTTTTTATAACCGCCTTGATATCAAGACCAACGTACCCTGGGCTGGATTTATTTTATATATTCATTATTATTGTATCCATCTTTTTCTCCTGATTTTAAAACACTAAAACATTTTGGGGGCCCCTACACACATCGTGGGCCCTGAGCGTGGGAACCCCTGCCTAACAGATCAGCTAGCCCCAGATGCGTGCTGGCTGCCTCACCCGTCCCCCGCACACAGGCAAAACCACTTCCTCCTCCCTTTTCAGAGAGAAACGGCCCAGATCCTTGTGGCTGAGCTGGGGGCCTCCCTGCAGACCTATCACCCTGGTGCAGCTGGTCTAGATAGCCCCCCTCATTGCAGGCTCAAGCTGGATGCCATCACCATCCCCTGCTCCTGGGGTGGTTGACGGGGGGTGGGGGTGGTGGTGCTGGCCTTGTCTGGAGCCTGCGGGTCAGTAAGGTTCAAACAGGAGACACATGGAACCTGGTTTCTCTTTCACTCACTGTACGGCTTTGGGTGAGTCACTCAAACTCTTTTGGGCCTCAGTTTCCTCATCTGTGAAGTGGGCACGAAGATAGCCCTCCTTAGTCACGTGACAACGATTAGGCAAGACAACCTTCAAGCATGCAGCATGGGGCTCAGTTAAGAGCAATATTAGGACTCTTCCCTGTGACTTAAGCTGATGCCTTTGTGCCTGGCTGGGGTAGATGCAAGTTTGGCCTCCAGATCTCACAAGCTGGGTTGCCTTGGGCAACTCATTTCACCTCTCTGATCCTCCATGCCTTCCACGGCCCAATGGACCAGGTCCCAACCTCAAGGAGAAGGGCAATTCTTTGGGCAGGGGATCACAATTGTCCAAGAGACCCTTGTCACTTAGAAAGTCTGGCCATCGGGGATCTCATTTACAAAGAGTTCAGTCTCCAGAAACATGAGGTGTTTCAGTTCACCTCCAGCCTGCCCCCCTGAGGCCCAACCACAGAGGGCACCACCCTGATTACCCTGACCTGCCTGGGGGGGATGTGGTCTTTCCCAAACTAATGTCCTCCCCTGAGACTGTCACAACAGAATCATCCCCCATCTCTTGGTGGCCACAGTCTTTGAACATGGCCCTCAGAGGAACATTCCAGAAGGGGACCAGCAGGGAGATGGTGGGGCTGGGAGACTCCAAGGCCCCTGCCCCTCTGAAGTCAGCCCCTTACCCTTCCAAAGGCAGGTCTGGGCTTCTCACTGGAGGCCCCAGCTGGTGAGTGGGACATTCACCGGCCCCTATGTGGGGTGGCTCTCGGGTAGGTGGCCACAGTGGTGTCTCAGCCCAGGGATATGCTGGGACTGTCGATGTCAGGGGTGTGGAAGCCCTTAGGCTCTGTCAACTCTGGGTTTTACACAATTTCACAGTTCTCTCATTCTCCAATGCCTCCATTCTATTAATTCATTCCACAAAAGCTGACTGAGCCCCAACTGTGGGCACCATGTTAGATGCTGGGGATGAAGCAGAAGACAAAACAGGCCCTGTCCATGTCATGCTGGAGCTCACACGCCACGGGGAGACTGATGCCACAGAAGTCCACATGCAGGAGAGGCTGGCAGAAGAGGAGACAGCAGGGGCAAAGGCCTTGGGATAGGAACAAACTTGGCACACCTGAGAAGCAGACAATAGGCAAAGTGTCCAAAAGGTGGAGACAACCCAATGTCCATCAGTGGATGAACACATAAAAGATATGCTCCATCCACACAATGGAATACTACGCAGCCATAAAAAGGGATGAAGCTCATGACTGATCTCAAAAACCTTATGCTGAGTGAAAGAAGCCAGATGCAAAAGGCCACATAGCGTGCGATTCTATTTATACAAAACGTCCAGAACAGGCAAATCCATAGACAGAAAGTAGAATAGTGGTTGCCGGGGACTGAGGGAGGGAGAATGCGGAGTGACCGCTAATGGGTACCGAGTGATAAAAACGTTCTAAAATTGACTCTGGCGATGGTTGCACAATGCTGTGAATAAAGACTACTGAATTGCACACTTCTGTGGGTGAATTGTATGGTGTGTGAATTACATCTCAATAAAGCTGTTATTAGAAAAAGAGCCAATGTGTCATCTGTCTCGGTACAAGAGGATGGTAGCTGAGGAGCTGCTTCCCCACCTGCCACCCTATCAAAGTCTTTAGACACAAGGAATAGTAATGACTCTCTGAGCAAGAGGCTGGTACAAGGTCGGACTGAGGAGTTCAAGGATGCCACCTGACCTGGTTGGGGGGGCCACTGGTGGAATTTTGGGGCATTATGGGGCAAATACTTACAGCTCAAAGCTGTAAGCTACTTGGATGACTTGTTCCCCATTAGAGACAAGGTGTAAAAAGAGAGGTGAGCTTTTCTCTTGGGGCACAAGACAAATAATGATGCTAATGATAATGGATACGAATACGACACAATGTTGTAGCAGTTAGCCTGGGATGCACCCTCTCATGGGATCTTCACAGCCATCCTATGAGGTGGGAACTATGATCGTGCCCAACTGAGGCTCAGCCCCTGGTTGTGCCGTGCGTCTGAAGCAGGATCACGGGGAGGAGACTTCCTGTGAGGGGGGGCTCAGAGGGGAGCGCTCAACTTGGCAAAATGGGTGCACTAGGGACCAAGACGAGAGAAACTTGGGTGGCATGACGGGGACTGATGTGGACCGAGCGGGTTAAGCAGGGGGTGTGGCGTATGAAGTGGTGCTGCGGGGAGGGACACCTCCTCGTTTTTCTGTGCTGCGTGTGTTTGGGGAAGGAGGCAGGTTGGGAAGCTTATTCTCCCGTCAGTCTTTTGATAATGGTGTCACCTCCTCAGAGCCTGGGGTGACCTTCTCCTCCAGCTTGGGGTAACCTGCCACCTCTACTTTGATCTTGTCCAGACCTGAGGCCCCTGCTGACCTGGGCTGTGTTTTAAATAGCGGGCATCCTGTGAACCCAACATCTGGCCACATCTGTGTACCTACACAGAGAATGCGGACATAAAAATCCATTAACTTCAAAATGAGCTTTAATTTGTTTTCCTTAAGTGCATTTATCGCTGTAAACAGAGCATGTTAAGAGATACCAAGGGGAGAGCAGACGATTGCTGGTATGTTGGTTTTAATTCAAAAAAAAAAAAAAAAAAGAAAAAGAAAAAGAAAGGCTCCCTGGTGACACCCCCCTGACCTGGTTACCTGGTCCCGACCGCAGTCTCTACGGGAAGGCAGAGATGTCAAAACAGAACTGAGCAAGGGCAGTTAAAACCCCACCCAACTGCTCTGCAGTCAGGCCCCGCAGGCCACCCGGCACTCTCAGCCATGTCCGAGAGGTTGCGGGGCGGGGGGGGGGGGGCGGTGCATGTGTTCCCGATCACCTGGGTCTGCTGTTGGAAATCAAGGACAGAATCACCTCCTGACACTACAGATCTGGAAAAATAAAAATCTCTAGAAAAGAATGTCCGATTTGGAGACAGCGGGAGGACGAAGAGGAGTAGGTGCCCCGATCGAGGGTGGGCCGTGTGTGACTGCATTTTGAGGTCACCGTGGCATGCACAGAGACCCCTCAGTGCTCAAGTGGGGACTGTGGAGGGACCTACTGGCCATGCCCAAGGCCCAGCTGGACCATGGGACCAAACCTGGCTGTAAACAGGAAAGGCCATTCTATGCTTCTTTCCTCAGGATTTCCTTAATTTGTGCTTCCCTTTGGTTTGACAGTTAACGTGGGGGTAGGGGGTGGAGCCGGGGCGGGGTGCGGGGAGTAGATAACGGTTTCTGTCACTTGTCCAAAAACTGAGAGAAGAGGTGAAAGCGGGTGTTGGATTTGTTGGGCAGACGCTTCCCGGGCCTGATTTGAGTTGCCTCACTCAGGGTGCAGAGCCCGGCTCCCCTGGAGCCATCACTGGCCTTTGGGGGCCTCGCTTCTGCCGCAGGGGACGTGGACGGGCTTTCTGGCGGGGCTCTAGCTATGTCGAGGCCCAGAGATGGAGGCCTGCCGTGTGGGCTGCTACTGATGGCTGTGCCGCGGCTCCACCTCTCTCTCTAGCTTTACACGGTGCGTGGACCCATTCAGTGGATGTCGCAGGAAAGGTAGCAGATTCTTAACTTCTTCCATCTCCAGAGTTGAAAAAGATCAGTTACTAAAATAAACAATTTCTCGATTGTGTTCTGGTGGCCACGGGCCCAGTGGCCGCGGCGTGGCGGGGAGTGGTGAGGGGGGAGGGCCCCGGCTGAGTGAGGGGCTCACTCAGGACAGGCACAGTCAGCTCGGCTGAGCGAGGCTCAGGGTAAGGCGGCATTCCTCACAGAAGAACACATCGGAAAAAGCTGCTCCTCTTCTGCTGGTCCGGTGTGATTTTGACTCCCTGGTTGCTCCCCTGGGGGCTGTTGCCTTCCTGAAATCACAAGAGGTTTTCTGAGGTTATGGCTGAGCAACATGAGCTCTATGTCTCTTAACCAACCAGCCAGTCAACTAATGAACTAACCAACCAACCAACTTCCAGCCTATGTATCCATCTGTCACCTTCCAACCAACCATCCATCCACCCCTCCCATCCATCATCCATCCATCCCCTTCCAACCAACCATCCACCCATTCATCCAACTGTCCCCTCCAACTAACAATTCATCTTTCACAAACCCATAGATCTGCTTCTTATCTACTACCCGTCACTCCTTCCAACAATTCATTCCTTTAATCACTCATGCACGTACCTATCCACCCCTTTCCATTCACCCTCTCAACATCTTTCCAAGCACTTATTTACCCATCTCACTCTCTTCTTTCCCTATTTCCTTCTTTCCATTCACCCACCCCTCCCTCCTTCCCATCCATCTACCTATCTGTGCTGAGCACCTATCAGTGAGGCAGCTGAGGGCAGCAGAAAGGTACTCTCTCTTGGGATTTGGAGTGGCTGGGTTCAAGGTCCCAGTGCCACTCACTCACCCGGCTGGTCTCCCCGCCCCTGTGCCAAGGCTCTGGCTCCCCACCTTTCCCCACAGTTCACCCTCCACCCTGCTGCAGGTGAGGTAAGCCCTAAACTCAAGCCCTGTTGAAAATCCATCAGTGCTGTCGCCTGGCATTTGAAGCCTCTGTTCTGGTCCCTGCTTACCCTGGGAACTGAAATCCTATTTTCTCTCACATCACCATGTTTGGAAAGGTTCAGCCCTGTTTCTTTGACTAATTCCTTCTCATCTTTCAGCTCTCAGATAAAACCTGAATTTATTCAACAGTAACTGCTGAATGCCTACACGGTGCCAAATTTACACAATGTCCTATGTCAATTACATTTAAAAAAAAAAGAAGACTGATAGCAGTGGTATGGGGTTGCAACTCTGAACATAAATAAAGGTGGTAGGAAATGAAGAGAATTTAACTGTTGGTGATTTGCAACTTAGTTAAGAAAAAAAGAGTAACTGCAAGGATTATGGTGAACATCAGCACTTCACAATCTATGCCTTGGAAGGATATGGCACATTCTGGAGGCAATCAACAGGCCGGTATCAAAAGCATAGGCAAAGTGTTGCCGTGAGGCTCCGTATAACTCCCGGTGGGCATGACTGAGTCGGTAGGATCGTTAAAGATCAAAATTTTACTGTTATATTGAAGAGGAAAGAATTCTAAGAAAATTTTTCTAAAAGTACAATGGTTTACACAGACTCTTTTCTGTTTTGGCTAAACAGCTGCTACTAAATTGATCGTGTGCCTTGCAATTCAATTCACAGCATCTTAGAATTATGAAAATGACACTCATTTTAAGTCAGATGTGAACTACTTGAATGGCGTTTTGTATTGTGTGCACAGTCCTATATGCACATAGAACAGGTCACAAATAGAGAGCTTTATGCTCTCGTATCAGACAACAGGGAGCATCACTTGGCGGGAAGAGTGGTCACTGGCACAGAGGCTTTGGAGTAAGACTCACGACAGCGTTTAGCCACTAACATGCCCAAAATATAGTTCAGCGTTCAGACCCTACCAAGAAAGCACTAGTTATGCTGAATGCTGGGGACTGTGAAACTGCTCGTGTGGTAAACAGAAAAGCTAGAAATGAATGAAAGGGTGGATGCGGAGGGATTCAGGCAGGACCTCCTGGAGGCCTCAAAGCCCCGGCACCCACTGAAGGTTGTCACCACCTGCAGAATTTGGGGCTGGAAGGAAGAAAAAGGCTATCGACCTGCTGGACTCATCTGGATGGAAAGCCGGCAGCTGTCAGACACGAGCCTTGCTTGGGGGCCTTGTTACGGGGTGGACCGTGGTTCTGGGCCTGCCTGGGGGGCTTTTCTGCAGGAGGCCCTCTACCTTCGTGCATGCTTGGCTCCCAAGAGGGACGGAAAGGGTCCGGTGTCCCCAGCTAGCTTGTGTGCTTAGTGAGCAGCGCCTGGTACTGAGCAGCTCTGGGCCACGGAGGAAAGATGAAGTCGAGAGGCATGTTCAGGGTGGATGTCCCCACCACACCTGATAACTCTACCCGCCTTCCTAGAGATGCCCTACTAGGTACACCCGGGCCCTAAGAAGCAGGATCTGCCCGGGGATGCATCACACCACTGAGAGCGATGCCAGCCAGCTCCAACAGGGATGCACGTGGGGATCCGGGGAGGACACACACTCACCAATTTTTTATCCATTTTTGCTTTGATGTCTCTGGCGAGAGTGAAAAATGCCTGTGGAATAAGCACGCAGTTAGTAGCCCAGGAGTGGGAAGCAGGTGGGGTCCTGCTGGTTCCTGGACGCTGCCACACAGAGGGTGTGGCTCAACAGCAGGGCCAGCGGGGGGAAGAGTGTTAGGACAGAGACCTGGGCATGGGTCTCACCTGTTCAGCCCCATCTCCTGCCCCTACAGGGATACCCCGACCCACCTGGACCGCCACTTCCCCTAAACCAATGACTCTGGAAGGTGGGATCACCCTTGGCTGGTCAGAGAGGAAGCTGAGGCTTGGAGAGGGGGTGCCCAAGCAACTTGTCTCAAGGCACTCAGTGGCTGACTGACTGATCGAGCTCTCCGTCCCTGACCCCTGTGCTCTATCTGCCCACTTTGCCCCGCTTCTAACAGTCAGGGGCAGGGCAGAAAGACAAGTGGCTTCTTGGCCAAACGAGCTTCATTCTGGGTCCTCGCCCAGTAAGAAGGCCTGGTAGGTAGGGTGAAAGGTTCATCTTCCAAGGGTTGGCGAAGGCCTGACCCCAGGCTGCTGCCTCTGTCACAGGCTCCTGACCGTTTCCTCCCTTCCTCCACCTGGACAACACTTATAAACCCCACTCTGGCACCAACCCTGCTCTGGGCCTTATACAGAGATGAGTTGGCCTGAGCATTTGCAGTCGAGGGGCTCCTGGTTCAGCGAGAAGCAGTCTTAGCAAACACCCATGTGACGTGGAAAGTTCTGTCGCAGAGGGTGTCTCGGGGTGTTGCGGATGCCTAAAGTGGTGGGCCTCAGGGCCTGGGGAACGGCAGAGGCCTCCTCGGGAAGGGGCCACATGGGCTGGTCCCTGATGGGAAGGTGGGGACGTGGGGACTGTGGCAAAGGCCTGGAGGAAGGTGAGGCACAGGCGGCCAGGGATGGAGAGTAGTGGGCGAGGCCTGAGCTGTGGGCGGCACACACTGGCTGGGGCCAGCTAGGGAGGGCCTTCTGTGCCTCGCGCAGGGGCTGAGGTTGGGAGTGGCGTGGAAGATCCATTTTGGAAAGATCACGGGAGTGGGGGAATGGAGGAGAAGGCAGGTGAGCTGCAGGGCTGGTGCTGCTGGTGGACAGAAGGAGGCCTGGGCTAAGGCTCGGTCAGGGTGCCCTACTCTGTATGGGCTTGTGACCCTGCCTGTGCACGTGGTGTGAACGAAAGCACAAACCCGGAAGCAGGCCTGGGCGCCAGCCAGCGCAGAGACTCTCTGAGCCTCGGTTTCCCCACCTGCAAAACTGTGCCTGCTCCCCAGGGCTGCGTAAGAGCCAGTGAGATCACGTCTTAGGTGCCCAGCTGGGGCTGGCACCTGCTGATGCCAGAACATGGGGGCGGTTCCCCCAGGTCCCCTGGGCCTTGCAAGAGGCCTGGCACACGGTGCTGCCCAAGAAGTGCCTCTCAACCGTCTGTCCAAGAGGCAGCCGAAGCTGTGACCAGTCCCTGTGACAGAGCCTCCCTGGAGGGTGCAGCCCGACCCTTAGCCCTAATGGGCCGGTGCTGTGGGCCCGGGACTCACGTTCTCCACGTTGATGTTGGCCTTCGCGCTGGTCTCCATGAACTTGATTCCATAGTCCAGGGCCAGCTGAGAGGGAGGGAGAAAAACATGCGAACATCAGCCACCAGGTACCCAGACCTCTGCACAGTGCCCTGAGGGGGGCCGAGACAGACAGAGTGAGGCCTGCTCCCTCAAGCCACCAGTGGAGAGCAGGTGGTGAATGTCCCTGGCAGGAGGGTGGAGGGGACCTGGCTCAAACCATGGCTCTGTTCTCCGCCCCCTATGGCCTCGACAGGTCCCACGAGACGCTGTGCAGAAGCAAGCAGAGCACACCCAGAAGCCGTCGGTGCTTTCAGTCTTTAGCCTGAAGCCCGGCTGGGCGTGTGCTTTCCACCTTCCCTTCCCAAGGCATGTGCCCCACTGGGACAACCGACTCATCTGCGTGCCCAGCCAAGCCCTGCATCCCAGAAGATGGGTCATCTTATGCTCAAAAAGATTGTAAGGGAGTCTCCCCAAAAGCCCAGCCTCGCCAACAGTGAGCAATCGGGGGGCCCTCTGGGGCGGGGCAGGGCAGGGCTGGCTTCCATGCAGGGAACCCCAGACGCTGAGGTCCCTCTGCCCCGAGGTGTCTGGCAGTGCCAGGCCCAAGCCGGCCGCCATGCCTACCTTTTCTCCCCGTTCCTTGGAAACTTGTCTCTTGTCGTTCACGTCGCACTTGTTCCCAAGTATCATCTTTTCGACGTCTGCAGAGGCGTGCTGGAAGGGAGGGGCAGATGGTGGAGGTGAGAGGTAACGTCAGACCGGACTACCAACCAACTGGTAGCCCATCCCCCAAGATCAGAGTGATGGTGTCAGGACTGCTAGGCACACCCTGCACAGATGAGAAACTGAAGCTCAGAGAGGCTGAGAGGCCTGTCCTATGTCACTGAGCCAGTGCCAGGACGGAGTTCAGGGTTCTGGCTGCTACCTGACCAAGCGCACGCCTTCTGGCTGCCAAGGACAGCTTCTCTATGGGCCATGCCAACTAGGCTACCGTGGCTGTCCTCGGACTCCTGGCCAGGTCTGGCCCATGGGAGGCAAGTGGGGCTGGGGTACTGACCCCTGCTCGCCTCCCTCCTCCCCCGGCTCCTCTGCTGGAGACCCCAGCTGCTGTCCTGGGACCTTCTGCCCTGCTCCAGCGCCTCTGATCTGGGCTCCAGAAACAGGCTGTGCCGGGGGTGGGCGCAGACCTCGGCCGCCACCAGCCCTTTGTGCTTTGCCATCCCCTGGCGTTCCCTTAACTCTGCCTTCACGCCTGAAAACGATCCCTTCCTCCAACCCGCCCCCACATTCCAACCCAGTGGGCCTCGCTTCCTGAAGGACTGGACCGTCAGAAAGGCCCTTCTTGCTGCAGCTCAGATCTGGTCTCAGGGGAACACGCTCCTCAGCTCCCTCACTTCCTACTAACTGGAAGGCTCTCTCGCCTACCGGCCGGGACAGAAAAACTCCACAGAGACCAGTGGCAGGACCCCCTCCTCAGGCCAGGCGCAGCCTCCTGCCAGGAAATACGGGGTCATCGGGAGGTGGCCCAGTGCAACTGCTCACAGGTGTCGGCTGGGATGTGACCTTCTGCCGTGTCTTCATGCGTGGGTAAAGTTCTCAGACCCGAACCCCACCTGGTGAGTCATCACAAGCCACAAGCACCTTGTCCAGGGAGGCTCTGGGGGTGAGGGTAAGCTCCGTGGAGAGCGGGGAGGTGACGACACTGGCTTTGGGACAGGGAGGCGGCGCTGGCCGCCTTCTCTTCCCTCGGGGTTCAAGGTCTCCTTCCACAGGCAGCTGCTGCTGCTGGCCTGAGCACGGGCACAGAGAGCTCATACCAGCTCAAACCCTGCTCCGCTGCAGTTCAAAGTCCAACCTGACACGTGCCCTCACCACACCCACCAGATACAAAGGTCATGCCGACTCTAGAACCTTCCTTCTCTAGAAAGCACCAAATGCTCACAGTGACTGGATATCCTTCTTCCTTCACCTCGATGTCACCCAAACCCGACAGCCCGGCTGGGGAAATGGACTCTCGGGGTTGCTGTGTGATGAGGCCGGGCCAGTGTGCTCTCCAGGGTTGACTGCGTGGGTTCCTGTCTCCCTGACTCTGTTCCCAGCGAGTTACTTCTAGGTGCCTCTGGGCTCAGTGATCTCATGTGTAAACCAGGAAGCTCCGGGGTGAGGGCCGAGGAGAGGATGTGTGGGAGGTCCCTGTGCATGGGAGGGGTCCCCAAGCCTTACCTCCTCAATGTTCCGAATCCAGTTCCGGATGTTGTCGAAGGACTTCTCGTTGGTGATGTCGTAGACCAGCATGATGCCCTAATAAGCAAAGGGAGACAGAGACGCACTCTGGACAAGCCGCGAGCACTCTGTCGGGGAGGCCCCAGCAAGGTGGGCAGCAGGGACTCCGACAGGACACCATCCCTGGGACCCTTCCTTCTGCTGGGCTCCACCACTAGCCTCCCTCTGGTGTCCCAGGCTCCAGTCCCCTGCTCCTCGGCCACTGATGTGACCCTTCACCCCGCAGACCAGACCCTACCATACCTGTGCTTACAAAGGAGCCCTGCGGTTTCCCCACTACTGGCAGGATAAGCACGGCCCGTGTGTCTTGGCAGCCAGTGAGGTCCCAGTGGCCAACCTCTCAGCCTCGCATCCTGCAGCCCCCTGCTCTACAGGCTGTATTCCATGGCCCTGATGCCCACCGGGCTCCCCCTATTGCCAACCCGTGGCTATGCTCAGCCTCTTCCACACCCTCACTTGCCCCGCACCGTGCCCTGAGTCATCTCCTGGGCTCAGCCAGGGCCGCCTCCACTGGTCGCCCCAGCTTCACCCCTCATCTGGTGCCTACCATGAGCCAGGTACTGCAACTGGGTCTCCCTGAGCCTCACAGGCTTGAGTCGGGTGGTCCCACTGTCTGCACTGTGAGAATGGGGAACCTGAGGCTGGGGGTTGGGGGGCTAGGTCCCTGTCCCCAGTCACACGACAGAGAGTAAAGGACACAACTGGGGTCTAAGCCCGGGGGGACAAACCCTAATGCCCACGTGCCTTCCAACAACCCCAACGGAGTCGGGGCTGGCTTCAAGCACTGGGGCAGGCAATGCTGAGGCCTCTGTGATTCCATAACCAATGCGTGAGCAGCTGGGAGACGGTCCATGGGTTCTGAAATAGCTGCAAAGTGAACCCACTGCAAAGTGGCGAGATTGAGCCCACAATCTCGCCACTGCTGAGGAGAAAGGCAAATATCCCCACTTGATAAAAGGGGAAACTGAGGTGCAGAAAGAGGTGACCTTTAAGATTCTAGCCCAGCTCTAAAGGAGCTGATGACACTGGCTCCCGTTAGGAATCTCCCTGGGTCCTCATCAGGATCAAGAAACGCTCAGGGCCACCCTGCCACAGTCCCCGTGTTGCCCTGGACATCCTCGCAGGGCACGCGTGGTGAGCCAGCCTGCAGCAATACTATCGCCAGCCCCTGTGCGGCTCAGCCCCGGGGTTCCACGGCCCCAGCTGTCCTGCCCAGGCCCGGCTCACTCCATTCCTTCACTCTACCCGCTCCAAGGGCCTAGCCCTCCATCCACAAGCTCTGGTGCTGGCCAAGACGTCTCTGAGGCTGCCTGAATTTGCAGAGTAAGAACTCGGGCCCTGTGTGCTGGGCAGATAACTGCAGGGGCGAGGGTGTGTGACAAAACCACACAGACAGGGCAAGCGAGCCGCTGCAATTCCAAATCCCCGCTGTGACCTTGGGGGTACGCACAGCGGCCTTAGAGCCTGCTACAGCCACAAGCCCACAAAAATGCCACCTGGGAACCCTCATTCAGTGGTCTCTTGGGGAGACTGAATAGAGACTGCTGACGGGAGGACCTGGAGGAGTTTTAGTGGCCGTGATGTGTGACATGCTCCAGCCAAGGCCAGAGTGAGTAAAGACACTGGTGGATGGACTCTGTGAGTCGAGCATCACTGGGGCCTCTGCGCAGCAGCTGGCCTCCCACTGTCAGGGGCAAGAAATGCCACAGGGCTCTGAGGGCTTTTTGCCCCTTTATCCAGGGACCGGCCCTTTTGATGGCCCAGGATTCTGCCACCACCGCCACTAGGCTGGCACCATGTATGCAAGATTCCAAGGTCCCAGATTTTTCCCTATGTGGTGTCGGGGGCAGTGAATAGAGCTCTCTATCAGGAAAGAGCAGAAGTCCCTGGAAAACATAGGGTCACCCTATTCCAGGTTCTCCGTGAAGCTCCCCTCGGGGCTCCAAGTGACCATTTTCCTGGCCCCAGTCTGGGCACAGCTCTCCGTATCTGTTTGCAAGCTCACAACAGGACACCAGACATCCGATGCTCCCCAAATCTGGGACCCAAGGGTCCACTGCCACAAGGACAAAGGTGATGACGGGGTTGCAACGTTGCCAATGTTCTCTGTGCTGTCCTATATGGTCTTCACTGGCTGCATATGGCTCCGGGGCACCTGAAATGCAGCCAGTGCGACCGAGGGGCTGGATTTCCTACTCTTACTGATTTAGATTCAAATAGCCACACACAGCCAGAGGCTTCTGTACAGGTTAGCGCAGGTCTAGGAGGATACAATCATTTTGGGGCTGGACAAGGTCTTACAGATGGCTCAGTCCAAGGGATGTGGGGGCTGGGAATGGCCAGCCACTACCGGCCCAGACATTTACCCTCTGTGTGAATTTAAGCAGGGCCTGGAATGGTACCAAGCCTCAAGCTCCTCATCTGTAAAATGGGGATAATATGGCACCCACACTCAGGAGTTTATGGCCAAGACCTGGAGCCACTGCCTGCTGGAGGGAAAGGCTTGGTGAATGGGGCAGGGGGTGCTATTTCAACCCAGAGAGGGATGGGGCCTACCTGAGGCCATACAGCAGAAGCTCCCCCAGGACCCCAGTGCCCCAAGGCCCCCCGCCCCACCAGAGCAAAGCAAGGTGAGGGGAAAATTAGTAAATTAATTTTAATGAGGAGCACTAAGGTTGCAACCCACATGATTGAGTTTCTATTATGTTCAGACGTTGTGTGGGATGCTCTAAATACTTAATGCCTCTATTCATTTCTGCCGTCCACCAGCATTTCCTGAGCTCCTACCGCATACTCAGCGTGGTCCCAGGCACCGTGCATGTGGCAGGGACCAAGAGGTGGCCCAGCCCTCCTGGAGCTTATGGCCTGGTGGAGGAAACGGGTCTATAGCTGATTGATGCGGTGCATCATGGAAAGGATGGGGTGCAGTGGGAGCTGGAAATTGGGAGCTGACCATCTATCCTCACAGCTGCGTGGAGCATACTCCTGTTCTCTGTTCCACTTTCCAAGTAAGGAGACCAAGCTCAGAGGGTGACCCAGGGGGCTGAACACGGTCCTGAGGATCTGCCTCCCACTCTCCGTGGCTCCCAAGCGCCCCACTTTGTCCACCCCTCACAGGTGCATGACCAGCTCAGGGCTCTCGAGGACAGGACCTTGGCCCAATCCAGGCTGCCCTCTGCATCTAGTTCGGGCCTGGGCTGGAGAAAGTGCTCGGTAAAAATATTTGAGGGATGGGCTTCCCTGGTGGCACAGTGGTTAAGAATCAGCCTGCCAGTGCAGGGGACACGGGTTCGAGCCCTGGTCTAGGGAGATCCCACATGCTGTGGAGCAACTAAGCCTGTGCACCACAACTACTGAGCCTGCACTCTAGAGCCCAAGAGCCACAACTACTGAGGCTGCGAGCCACAACTACTGAAGCCTGCACACCTAGAGCCTGTGCTCAGCAAGAGAAGCCACCACAATGAGAAGCCTGCACACCACAACGAAGAGTAGCCCCTGCTCGCCACAACTAGAGAAAGCCCAAGCGCAGCAACAAAGACCCAACATAGCCAAAAATAAATAAATTTATAAACTAAAAAAAAAACATTTGAGGGATGATGAACGAGTCTTCCTATCACATGACCCCACCTGAGGCGCAGGCAACAGATGTTAACGGCCAACAGCCCTGAGCAAGTCAGCTCCTGGATGATCTTTAAGTTTTCAGTAGCAAGTTCCACAGAGTCTGACACGGGCCAAGTGAGCGCTCCTAAGTGTTGGGGCATGCTGGCTCTGATTTCTCTGATCTCACCTGGAAGAACCGGCTTCCTGGGTCTTTCTTCATTCCCGGAGAATTAGGTTTCCTTGAACCCTGCATTGTTTCTGGAGCCAGAAGGGGAGGTATGGAGGACGAGGGGGCAGAGGTGGGGCACACAGCCTTTCCCTAAAACTAACCTGGGACCAAGGACCCCTGAGAAGCCAGAGCACGGGCTCCTCAGAAACATCCAGATTTTGGTACCCAAGGCACTGATATTCATTTTGACTTCAAAAAAAAAAAAAAAAAAAAAAGACAACCCCCCCGGCGCCAAACCAATCCATACCATTGCGCCTCTGTAGTAGGCCGTTGTGATCGTCCGAAACCGTTCCTGACCAGCTGTGTCCCTAACGATGAGGAGAAAAAGGGATATTAGCGACACAGAAAGAGAACAATCATCACAGTGAGAATGAGGGGCATTTACCCAGTATGGACGCCCAGCTTTCTCATGGGTCATCTCTTGATTCATCGTCCTGCTGTGGGGCAGCCCCCCATTATTACAGAGAAGGAAACTGTGGCTTGGGCAGGTGTCTGATGTCTCCTGGCAGGGGATGTGGCAGAATGACTCCTCTGCTACATCTTGTCATCCTGGGGATTTTCCCCAGAGTTTCTGGGCCACAGAAGAGCCAAGGTTGGATGTTATTATTTGTGAAAATCTGGGGCCTTGTATGTGGAAGAGGCTGGTCACATGGCACGGGAACACAGCCCTAGCTGGTGGGCTGAGCTGGTTGAGCTCAGCGGGGCTTAGGAAGCACTTCCACGCTCGCCATCCTGGAGGAGCTCGGGGGAAAGTCTTTCCTCGTGGGTACGGTGGAGATACCTGGGTAAGACGCACCCGTGCCTAGCCCAGCTCCTGGCACGGAGGGTACTCAGTGTTTGGTTTAAAGGCGACAACTGGTCAATGGCAGAGCTAGGGCAAGACCACGTCTTCTGTCTCTGGGCCCAGGGCTCCTCCTCTGACCCCGCACCTCCCCCTGTGCAGGGCTCTGCACATCTGGATTGTACAGACACACCTCATTTGGGGCTAAGTTGACTTTCTGCTGCCAATAGCAGGTGACGTTAGCAGTTATGATCAGTTACCTTATGACTGTTCTAGAAGAATTTTAAGAGAGTCATTAACCCCACGGTGACTGCTAAGAGCAGAAGCACGAGGGCAGGAGGAAAAGAAATCAAAACTTCTGCTTGCTGGTACAGTGTCACTTTGGACTTGGGCACTGAGACTGCTGGGGAGCCAACGTGTTGTAAATAGACGAACTTCTACGGCCCTGTAACTTACGAGGCGGCCAGAGACTGGCTGCTGCCGCCGGAGCTCAGTAGGACTGGTTAGGCTACACCCGGATTTCAATTCTGAAGCCAGGTTCAGAGGCGGATACCACTGAAGTCAAGGGGACCTGCTGGGCAGGCGGGGCTGTGTCCAGGCTCTGAGACTTGAGTTGGGGAGACAAGCTGCTGGGAGGGAGGCTTCACCGTCCATCTCACGGCACCCCTCCCACCCACAGGCACATGCCTGGACCGGAAGGACTGAGCCACTCTTCCAAGTGTGACTTCTCTCTCTTTTGCTCAGGGTTCGTGCTTCCCTGCAAGTGATGTGGCTGCAGGGTAGGACTCTCCTACCCTCTGACCTTCTGAGCCCAGCCTTCCTAGCGCAGTGGGCTGCAGACCAGAGCCACCATCCGTGACGGGGACTCACAAATTCCCTGATTTTATGTAGCATGGGAAGTCAGCCCCAGGTGAGCAGAACAGAAACAGGTCTCACTGTTGGGCCTGGCCTCAGCTTATTTTCAGTTCTGGGATTTCAAGTCTCTGTATTAGGAAGGGAGGCCTGGGCGTCCCCAGGAGACAAAAGAGGAAGCGATGTCAGGCCTTCTTCAGCGAGCTGATAGGCTTAGAAGGAAATGCCGGGCTGTGGTATCTTGCTATCCTGGCAGCCTTCACCGCCACCAGGAGGGCTCTCTCCAAGTTCAATGAGAGCAGGTGGCTCTGAAGCCCAGGCCCAGACTGTGCCCACATTGGAACTGGGACTGGTAGCTATGTCCTCAGAAGGGGCTGACACAGACTCTAAGCCCCAGCAGAAAGCAGAGCACCGTTCCTGGGGCTTCTGAAGGAAGCCCGATGTGTCCGGGCTGGGCACAGAGAGATGGAGGCCGTGGTCACAGGGAGGGGGACGGGGCACCAGGGGCTTCGGGCTCAAAGCACTCGCTGGGTGAGGGGCTGACGAAGGGAACGACTCTTACCATATCTGTAGTTTAATTCTCTTGCCATCGAGCTCTATGGTCCTAATTTTAAAGTCAATTCCTGAAAGAAAAGAAAAGAAAAAAAAAAAGCACATCAGTGTCAGTCCACTTCCCAAGCTGTGTCTAGGACGGATGCTGACAACCTGTGCAGGTAACAGCTGCCATGGTTTCTGGAGCACCTGCCGGGCACGCGGGAATCTCTGAATCCCGCAAACAAATCTGGAGGCACCCGGCGAACTTTCTCCTCTCACACAAGGGGAGGCTGAGGCTCAGAGGGCAGAAGGGAGCTGCACAGAGTGCAGCTGGTGAGGGGCAGAGCTGGTGGGCAAACCCAGGTAGCTCAGGTGCCAAAGCCGTGTTCTCCTCCCTTTCCCGGGAGGCAGCCTCGTGAAGTAGGCTCCACAGCCCTTTTCGGGCCAGAGCCCCACGCTTCCTGCCACCTGCACCTGGCCTTCCAAGCACACGGGACGCTGGGCCCCGAGATGTACCTGATGCAGGTGGGCCTCTAGCATTTACACGTGCTGTTCCTTCTCTGTGGGTGGTCCCTACCCTGCCCGCCTGTCAGCCTGTCAAACTTCTCCTCCTTTAAGACCTGCTGGAAGGTCACCTTCCAAGAAGCCTTCCTGACCCTGCCCTCCTTCTTTCCCACCCTCTGGCTTTAGTCCCCTTTCCCCAGGACCAGGGTGCTCTCAGCCTCCTCGGCTGCTCTCCAGGCTCCCACCGTTGTCCCCTCAACCCCCTCCCCAGCTTCCAAAACACACACTCAACCATGTCACCAAGCTAAGTTCTGCTCCAAACCTTCCAGTGTGTTCACCAACAGATGAATGAATAAACAAAATGTGGTCTTTCCCTACAGTGGAATATTACTCAGCCATAAAAAGGGATAAAGCATTGACACATGCTACAACGTGCATGAATCTTGAAAATATAATGCTGAGTGAGAGAAGCCAGACGTGAAAGGTCACACAGTATGTAATTCTGTTCATATGAAATATCCAGAATGGCAAATCCAGAGAGACAGAAAAGAGATTAGTGGTTGCTGGGGCACGGATGTGAGGAGATGAGGAGATGAACGAGATTGACTAAGGGGTGTGGAGTGTCTTTTTGTCATAATGAAAATGCTCTAGAACTGACTGTGGTGACGGTTGCACAACTCTGTGAATATACCTGAAGCCACTGACTTGTACACTTTAAATGGGTGAGTTGAATTATATGTCAATAAAACTGTTTTGGGGTTTTTTTTGTAATGTTTTTTTTTGGCAGCGCCACGTGGCTTGTGGGATCTTAGTTCCCCGACCAGGGATTGAACCTGGGCCACAGCAGTGAAAGAACGGAATCCTAACCACAAGGCCACCTGGGAATTCCCAACAATAAAACCGTTAAACGGTTAAAAACCTTTCCACCGCCTCCTGGGCCCCAGAATAAAGTGAAAACAGTTGTCTGAGTGCTCCTAACCTTGTCACCTCAGCACCCATGGCTCTTGCCCTCCTCTCTGGCCACAATGCCCAAGCGTGTTCCAGCCTCAGGCTTTTACGCTTGCTCTTTCCCCTCCTGGAATGTTCTTTCATTCCATGGCCATCTGGCTCCCCTCTCCCTTCACTCAGGTCTCTGTTCAAGTCACCTCCTCAGGGGAGCCTTCCTAACCATCCTCTCTCCCCTCACCTGCTGCATCTTCTTCACGCACTAGCCCTGACATTGTATATTTGCTCCATGCAAATGGGAGCAAAACTTGCCAGTTGGAATGGCCTGTGTGGAGGGGTAACAGCCAAATCCAGCCTTTGCCCCCAGGAGTTGGTTCTAAATCTCCACCTGTGAAGCCTTGAGACTGAGGCCTGGCTTGACCCCCTCAGAATACGGCACGGGGATGCTAATTCCATCCCTGTCCGCCTCAGGAGCTGTCCTGGGGACCACAGGGAATATAAGCCTGTATTTGAGTTTTGTCTCCTAGAACATAAGCTCCAGGAGGGCAGGGACTCACACGTCTTATTCATGGTTGCATCTCCATGAATGCATGGCAGGGGCCGAGTACGTATTTACTGGAAGCCGATCATCTCGTCCTGCACACACACTTTGACTACAGGCCTTGTTACAGTTCTGCTTCCCTCTGATTCAGCCCAGTCATCTCTGCAGCCCCTGCACTGACGCGGATGCCTGGTGCACAGCAGGCACTGGGGAAAGATGGCTGGGTGAAAAACTAAAGAGCAACGGGATCTACGTGGTGCCGCACAGTTTACCAAGGAAGCACTTTCACGTACATCAACCACTTCTCTGAAGGAATGAATGAATGGGACCCTGAGGAGGAGCTGGGGGCTGAGGCAGGCTGGGGAGAGTCAATTCCAGGAGCCACGGGGCCAAGTTCACACCACAAATGATCGATTGACAGAGCTTATGAGAATAAGCTTCGGCAAAATATAACCTGGGCAGACAGTGAACAGCCACTTAATCCGTGATCTATACAAAAAATACAGAGATACACTCAGTGCCAATACAGAATCACCTCTATGCATCAGGATGTATTTCAGGACTAAGCCACCCAGTGTTAAGTCTTCCTAAAACATACCCCGCTCCTCTCACAGATGCACAGGACATATGAAATCAAGAAGCACTGTTCAGTCCACAGAACCCAAAGCATCACTCTGTTCTATCTTCCTCCTGGGTTTTATTAACACACCAAATTTAATTAAATTAGTGTAAACTTTACGAGGCCTAAGAGTCATGAGGCCATAACTTCAAGGTCAGGGGGAATTAAACTTTCCTAGAAGACAGAGGCCTGCAGGAAGGCTGCAAATGTAATGAGAATCCCCGGGTGGGAGGGAGGGAACCTGGGTTCGAGTACCACGCCCACCTCCTTAGACGACCTTGCCCAAGTTACGTCCTCATCTGCAAGTGGAGGCTGGCCTCCTCAGAGCCCTAAAGGACTAGACTGAGTTTTCTGGTCAAGAATTAAAAAACAGACAAACCACTCAACCCCCGAATTGATCTCACTAGGAACGTTCTGACTCTGGGAAACTGAGGTCTGGGTTGAGAGCGAGCCATAGTCTACCAGGAGTTAATATCACTTCCTGATTGGTGGGGACGCATGGGCTATCCCAAAGTTTGATCTTGGAGTTAGCGAAGGGGAGGAATCAGAAAGACATGTGCCTAGGGGTCGGATGCGGTCACTACAAGAGACATTCTGCTTCCTGTCCATGGTCTCTGGCAGTGGTGACAACCCCCTATTCATTGTACAGTTCTGATCCTCCACCATTCAGGCGATGGCCAAAGCAAAGAACACCACTCCTAAGCTGAAGAAACACGGCTCGGAGAGGCGAAGTGCTTGCTCAAGGGCAAACAGCAGCTGGAACCCAGGCATGATGATTTCCAGTCCAATTCTCTTTACATCTGGCAGCTAAGTGTCCTGCAAAGTGCAGCTCCTGGAGGATGGCAAGGATGGAATCGGCAGCTCATTGTGGGGTTTAGGAAAATAAGGTACACAGGGTAAAGCAAAACCCATTCCCTAGGTTTTTTCCAGCTCCTGGGCTTGGGGACCATTCTCCTGCTTCCCCACTCCAGAGCAAGACATTCTCCTGCTTCCCCACTCCAGAGCAAGACTGCGTAGCTTACAGGCCACTCGGCTTGATGGGTGTTACTTCCAGGTCAGACTTTTCATGTGGGCAATGGCTGTTTTTGTGGTGTGGGAAGAAGTCAGCTCCACTTTTGTGGATGTCAGAACTGGGAAGCAACAAGCCAATTCTGCTCAACCACAATGTGGGCTGGGCCCTACAGGAAAGGCTGTTCTGCAAAGTGACAACTGGTGTCCTGGGCCTAGCGATAGGGAAGTCAGGGCTGTCTGTGGCAGCCGCTGATTTTGGTTTCTCACTGAAGCTTTTATCTGGCATCTCCTCCGGATGACAGGTCCCAGGGCAGGCAGCTGTCACTCGCCATTTCTGTCACCCTCGAGTGAGATGGAAGTCTGCGCAGGGGAAGTGTCTGGACCCCCTTTCACCATTCCTTCCTTCCAGAAGAAATTCATTCATGGGGGAAACAGGGTCAGGGAGAGGGGCTCAACCCCTGACTATTCCAGAGGAAAGAGCAGGAGAGGTCTGGGTTGGAGTCCTGGCTTCAAAGTGGATCAGCTGTGCTCACGTCTCTGTGGGATGGTTGAGCCTTGAGTTTTGGGTCAGACACACCCAGGTACAAATACCATCCTTGCCACCTGTAGACCGAGTGACCTTGGGCAAGTCCAGTATCCTCCCCGAGCCTCAAATTCCTCCACTGTGAAACGAACTCATAACTGCACCTGACACAGAGAACTGGAAAGTGTGGTAATGCACATAAAGCGCCTGGCACACAGTAAATGCTCAATAAGACCAGATGTCACTTGTCACTGTCCTTTCCCCATGGACAACTCTCCGTGCCTCAGTTTCCACTTCTGTAAGACGAGGACCCCAAAGAACTGCTTCAAGGTATGCTGCGAGGACAGAACAAAATGACGGGCGCCAAGACCTCGTCCAAGCCATACACTCCCTGAGCAGGCTGAGGGTTGGTGCCTCAGTCTCCCCATCTGCGAAATGGGCACCTGGTGCCCACCCCGCCCATGGCCCGGGAACCGCCAAACGGCGGTGCAGGTGACTGCTCTTTTCCCCTCCGGCTCCCTCGACCCTCTGCACTTTTCCCCATCCGGCCCGGCCGCTCCCTCAGCCCCAGCCCCTCAGGGGCGCGCCCGGCCCGGGTCTCCCGCGCCCCCGGCCGCTCCCCGGCCCTGCTACCTATGGTGGAGATGAAAGTGGAGTTGAAGGCGTCCTCGGAGAAGCGGAACAGGACACAGGTCTTCCCCACCCCCGAGTCCCCGATCAGCAGCAGCTTGAACAGGTAATCGTAGGCCTTCGCCATATTACACTCTCTCCCCGACGGGAAGTGCTGCCAGCGCCTCGCCACTGGCCCCTGGGCCCGTCCATCAGCGCCGATCCCACCTCCCCATTGGCTCCCAGCCCGACGCGCGTCACCGCGGCCGACGCCCGCCCCCGCGCCCCGCCTGTCTCGGGAAGACGTGGGGAAGGGGCGAGCGGGGCACGGAGCCGGAAGCAGCCCGAGCGTGCCGCTCATTGGCCGGCGCTCAGGACAGGGCGGACTGCGATTGGCCAGCGGTGAGGGGTCGAGGGGCTTCAAATGGGGACAGGGCAGAGGCGTGGCAGCCCGTGTCCCCTCCTTCTGCCCTCCACTCTGGGGCGTCCCCGCCCCCCGATGGGAGGGGGAGGGCAGGGAGCTTGGCCAACGGCTCCCTCAACCCGGGGGCGGGGTCTGGGGCACGTACGCACGCGCGCCAGCAGAGGGCGCACGCGCGTGGGGTCTGTGGCTCCCGCCCTTCAAAGCCCGCGCAGCCTCAGTTGGTACGGGGACGTGCGCGGGAAGGCGGTGTGGCTGTGTTGGTACCGTCTAGAGGTCTCCGCGTCCGGCCAGGGGGAACCAAAGAGAAAAGGAGAATAGGGGCGCCGTCATAGTCGAAGCGAGGTCCCCTCGAGACGTGCTGCGGGACCTCGGCGCTGGCCAGGGGACTTACCTAGAGATAGCCAGGCCCCAGCCACCAAGCTATGAACTGAGGCTCGCAGGACTCCCCTGGAGGGCCCTCGAACCTACTTAGAGGTTGTCCGGGTCTTACCCCGGAGCCTCGTCCGCCTCAGCCCTTTGAGGCGAGCCCCGGGGGCCTCGGAACCTGCCGAGGTAGTTAGCACAGTGAGAATTATAGGTAATACTTACGAGCGTTGGTTCTGTGCCTGCCAGTGTTGTTAGCACTTATAAAAAATACATGAAATAGTTTATTCCCACCCCGACCCACTGAGGTAGGTATTATTGTCCTCCCCCCCGCCCCCCGTTTTATGGTGAGAAAACCGAGGCCAAATAGGTTAAGTGACTTTCCCAGGCTATTAACCAGGTAAGTTGGTTTTTGAACTCAAAGTGACCAGCTTCAGAGGCTGAGGTCTTGATCATGTTGGTTTCCTGCATCGTAGAGACGGGCCACACACCACCTGCGTGGCGTCACCGCTCTGTGTCCCTCTGGGGTCAGTCCTGGAGACTTGCCCAAGGATCTTAAAAAAGATGGCCCTTGCCTCTCCTGCCTCCAACTGCAGCACATTCTTCTGCTTATTTGGCTCTGGTTAGGAAAAGCTTCAACCAGAGCCATAGACCACTTGGTTGGCTTCAGCCTCTGTGGCATTTGATACTCTTAACCACCTTCTCTGGTAGTTCTCCTTTTCTTGGTACACTTCCCATTTTATTTGCCTGTTTCTTTTATTACCTATACTTCCCCTTCTCTGGGTGCTTCTTCTCAGATTCCACTGCAGTCTTTTGGGGTGAGGGTGGGGTTTGCTTGGTGTTCCTCATGGTTCTTTTTTTTTTTTGCGGTACGCGGGCCTCTCACTGTTGTGGCCTCTCCCGTTGTGGAGCACAGGCTCCGGACGCGCAGGCTCAGTGGCCATGGCTCACGGGCCCAGCCGCACTGCGGCATGTGGGATCTTCCCGGACCGGGGCACGAACTCGTGTCCCCTGCATCGGCAGGCGGACTCAACCACTGCGCCACCAGGGAAGACACCTCATGGTTCTTTATATGTCTGTTCTTGCTTACGGGGTGATCTTATTCACTTCTTGGCTCCTACTGTCTCTGTACTGGTGATTCTCAGTTCTTAGAGAACCCATAGCCCAGCCATCCCTCCATGTCCCAACTACTTCCTGGGCATTTACCTTTGGATCTGTCCAAGATACTTCAAACTCATCATGTCCACAACTGAACTTGTCATCTTGTACTCACACTAGCTTGTCTTGAATTACTTTTCTGAGTGAGACCTAAGCCACCATACTTTTCTTTCATCCCTCATAGCCTGGTTTTTAAGGATGTTCTAAATAGCTCTTAAACCTTGCTTTTCTATTTTTTTAAAATTAATTTTATTTTCAGCTGTATTGGGTCTTTGTTGCTGCACGAGCTTTCTCTAGTTGCAGCGAGCAGGGGCTACTCTTCCTTGAGGTGCATGGGCTTCTCACTGCGGTGGCTTCTCTTGTTGTGGAGCATGGGCTCTAGGCGTGCGGGCTTCAGTAGTTGTGGCTCGTGGGCTCTAGAGTGCAGGCTCAGTAGTTGTGGCACGTGGGCTCAGTAGTTGTGGCACACAGGCTTAGTTGCTCTGTGGCATGTGAGATCTTCCCGGACCAGGGATCGAACCCGTGTCCCCTGCCTTGGCAGGCAGATTCTTAAGCACTGCACCACCAGGGAAGTCCCTTGCTCTTCTATTTCTTTTGCTCGTCAGATCATCACATCTCTCCACTGCTCTCCCTGATCGTTCTCTAATCCAGATTCCACCCTGCAGTGAGCTTAGTCTAAAACATTTATCCAATATCCATCCATGGTCTATTGGCAGGATAAATTCCTCACAGTCTGGTCCTACCTCACCTTTTGTCCCACCCACACTTCATGGGATTGGGAACTCCCCAAGAGCTGAGACATGTCAGTTTAACAAACATTAAATACTTATAATAGGTGCTGAGGCACCAGGATGACTAAAGCAGTATACTGAGATTAGATTACAGCCCAAGGGGGTGGGGAGGAGGGAGAGGAGGAACTTCAATCTAGCAGTGGTAGGGCACTTAGAGGAGGGCATTATACTTTATTCATCGACATTCCCTGCCTCTACCACCTAAACAAGCTCACAGTGTCAGCTAAATGTTGAATTAAAATGAAGGAAATGTTTTTAATTGTACTTGGTAACAAAAAAATTGTTTGCATACTGCATTCATGTCTTAAAGGCTTTCATTTCTTTTTGATTCCCTAACCCCCTTCCCCAAGATCAGATCTTAAGGCAAATCTCAAAGCAACTCAGGTAGTGAAACTGCAGTCACCTTTGACACTTTCTTCTTTAAGTTCCTGCCATCCAGTAAGGACACTTTCTTCTTTAAGTTCCTGCCATCCAGTAAGGCAGGTCTAAAGATTACTTTCCTTCAGATCACTTCTTCCTTCTTATTCCAATCTGGCAAGCACTGTCCTGGATTAACTGAAATACCTTTGTAACTGATTTTCCTGCCTCTAGTCTACCCCCACTCTAGTCCTTCCTGACAATGAATGCTAAGTGGATTTTCCTAATTTATTTCTTTTATTTATTGATTATTGATCAGTGGCTCTCCACTCCAGACCAAATTAAATTCAGGCTCTCATCAATGTGGACCCCGCCTACCTTCCAGCTTTCCTACTTCTTTCTTTTTTATATGTCACACAGAGAAAACCTTACCCAGCCAGGCCTTGTGCTTTCCTGACTCAAGTGATAGGGACCATCTTTCCTGCTCCTATCTTGTCTATCAAAATCTTCCTCATTCTTTTAGTCTGGCTCAGGCAGGATTGGGGATAACAAAGGACAGGAGCTTTGAGTTACTAAGGCAAAGAGCTCTCACCTGTTATATAGAGATCATAATCCTTATATCAGGTAGTCATGGTAGACAGCAAATAAATAACATTTGCTGAGTTCTTGGTACAGTTATCTTTCCTTTCTATCCCATTTACATTTGTCAAACCATAATGCTGTGTATGTCCCCACACACTCTAAAATTCACACAAATTGTAGTTTATGTAAAAATTTATTTGACCAAAATGTAGAAAAAGTGATACTATTACATATGATACAGTTGCAAGAATCTAAATGAAAAGTGTGGGTTTTATTCAGTTGCACAATTTGCTAGTGTATCTCCTGGGTAGTGTGATGCTTAATAAATAGGAGTGAGGGGCGGAGGATTTGGATAAGCTGGAAGCAGGGTGATTTTTAGTCAGAATTGTAAACTTGAGTTGGCTCCCACACTGCTGGGGAATGTGGAATGTTTCAGCTCTGAGATGTTAACTGAGAAAGCAGAAATCTAACAAAGACAAGATATGCAGCCCTGTCTACAAAATACTCCATATCCAGTTTAATCAGGAGTTTCTTGGTCTTTGATTAACTTTGTCCTGAAGAAGGAATTAAAATTCCAGATAAGTAAATCTCCAATTTGCCAGTCCCTGGAGTATAGAGGAGATGAAGTTAGGCCAATTATTTTTTCATCTTTACTTTGCTGTCAGAGAGGGCCATTCTGCCCAATATTTGTTTATGGAAAAACAGTCTTACTCAATTATTGACGCTAGCAGTGTTTTTGATCCGGCTTCTCTGAATAGGACTGAATTCTACAGCATTCATTCCTGCTGAGTGGATGGCCTCATATCGGAGCAGATAAGCATGGGTCATTATTGGAATAAGACATCAGCTCCTCAGAGAACAACTTTAGAGTGAAAGAAGCATATAGAAGAGCATATCAAGGATCTATTCCAAAAACATCTGGGTAATTATTATGACTCTTTTCCAAGCATTCTCATGCTGATGGCTCAGAGGATGTTTGTTCTGCACGGTGGAGTGTGGAAAAGAGCCAGGATGATTAGGTTAACCTCTCTGGTTTATGACTTCCCATAGTAATCCCACCCCCATCCCCCTTTTTTGCTCTGGATGGGAAATCCCCACCCATTTTAATGTGACGGTCCCTGGCCTCCTATAGTGTGACTGATGGTGGATATTCTTCAGCCTTTTAAATTGACCCATGACTAGATATCGGAATCTGTGTTTTGAAAGTGTGAGGTTGTCTATTCTCCCAGGAACCAAATGCCCTCAGTCTTAAGAGAGTATGCTCAATATGAAATACCCTGCCTACCTTAGGAATAAATGCAATTTAAGGATAAAAATAGAGCTGAAAAAGCTGGTGCCATTTGAAAAAAGGAAGGAATAGATTTAACTGGTGCTCAAAGCTTCTCTGATACAAAATATTTGGTCATGTGTTCATAATTTGCTTGACATTTCCAGCAAAGCGAAGAGGCAATAACAAAAGAAACTTCTTACAAGAGAAGAGAAAGACACGGAGCTCTGGAGTTTCTTTTGGAACAAGACTCTTCTGTTTTGGTTATATACAGTTTAGTTCGTTTAGTGTCTGATCCAGTGTCTGATGTAAGCCCACATTCTCTTCTTTGGCCTGGGCAAGCTTTTCTGGTGAGAATTAAGAATGAGGGAAAAATAAATTAATAAGCATCTTTGTTAAAGAAAAAAAAAAAAAAAGGTTTCTAAACTCCACATTGCCAGAGTGAAAAAGCAGAGAAAGTACTCTGCATTTTAATTATAGCAGAACACCGTGGACTAATAGACACTAAATGCCAAGTTTGGGAGCCGGATAGGGTTGCAAAATAAAATACAGGTGCTCAGTTAAATTTGAATTTCAGATAAACAACGAATAAATTTTTTAACACAAGTGTATCCCAAATGTTGCTTGAGATACACTTATGCTAAAAATTTATTCATTGCCTATCTGATATTCAAATTTAACTGGTTGTCCTACATTTTAATATGATAAATCTGGCAGTCCTAGAGTCAGAACACCTGGATTTAAGCCCCAGTTGGGCCAATGAAGTAAGCCATTTAACCTTTCTAGGTCTCAGTTTCCCCATCTATCAAATGGGGATAATAATACCATTGTGTGGCATGGAGGTTATTATGAGGAACAAATGAGAAATGCTTCAGAACTTATGAAATGCTACACAGATTTTAGTCTAAGATATGGAAGACTTAATACATTTTCTCCCTAGTGCTGGTTAATTAATCCTTGAGCTTATGGTAGGGAAAGATAATCCTGTAACCCATCTTTCCTTTGGAGCTTCTGGGAATGGCTGTTTAAATTCCAGGCATAATTGTGTTATTGTTTCTATATGTCCATAGCAGTGTAGTCAAACTGCAGGTAAATGCAACATGATTGAAATTTAAGCCAGACTATAGGTACATTATTAAGTAATTGAGCTGATGAAACAAATAAAAAAAAAAACCCAACAAAACCCAAAAATCTAAGATGCCATCTAGGGCTGTGCATGACAGAGCATGAGAGAGAACTGGTTTGCAATGAGTGATGGCTGATAAGGACTTGGCCAAGACTTATTAAAATACCAGAGGAAAGCAAAATGCCTCATAAACTGTGATACGATCAGCTTGGAAATTTTCAGAAAGAATAAAAATGACTGCAAAAGATGGCAGCCTTTCAACTAAAACTACTGAACCTTTCATTTGATGTGGCACTTTTAAAAATCTAATCTAGTGACTATGATCTGGGAGGATTCTCTCAGAGGACAGTTACTTGGGCCTGTCCAGTCTGAATTAACAGAAGTAACTGAGGGCCTACTATGTGTGAACCAATTTCTCCATTACCTCATTTAATCCTCAACAACTGAGCTATCACTTTTGTTTTTGTAAAAAAAACTAAGCAGCTTGTTCAGGGTTGCACAGCTAAAATGGTAGAGCTGGGATGTAAACCCAGGTTTCCCAACTCCAGATCTCGACCTCCCTTCACACCTTGCCACTTGGATTCCCTGGCATCTACCTTGTCATTAGGTCTGAGACTAACTTTCACCTAAAGTGTTAACTGCCCTTGAGAATGTGACAGGCCCCCACGCTGTCAACAGGTAGAAGTAGATCTCCATAGCCCTAATTGCTAAATGAAGTTCCACCTAGGTGCTTTGTTATGCAGAATGACTGGATAGACAGGGCTGCAGTTATTTCAAAGGGTGGAGGCTACATATGTCTGGAAAAATCCCGGGAACAAATATGCAGAGAGCAAACAAAAAACACCTACCCCTACACAGTTTAATCTTTCCAGGGGCATATGTATAGCAATATGTGAGGGGAGTGGTTTTTGCAGAAGTTCAGGGTGGACAGCAGTTAGGAACAGAGAAAGGTTGGAGGTGGAAGGGCATGGGTAGTTTAGGGAAGATGTATTTTGGAGGACTGAATATACAGAATTGTGACAGAGGTTCCCACCTAAATAAAAAATTACTGGATGAGGAATAACAAGCTATAGTGACCCAAAATTAATGCTCTAACTGGAGCTTTTCATGCCATTTTCAGGTTCAAGGGGCAGTCTGGAAGACGGCTTGGACATCAAAATGTCAGTGTTTCTGGGACAATTTAAGGTGGTGGCAGCGGTGGGGTGCAGGGGAGAACCAGACAGACTATTTAAAATTGGATTCTCTTGGGAAAACTGATGAGCTTTTGGTCACCATAGGTGTGACCTTTTAACACCCACACGCAAACTTTACGAGCTCTCACTAAACCAAGGTTCCTGGTTCTAGTTAACTCAAGTATGAGGGGAGATAGATGTTAGCATCTCAGGCAACTTTGTTTAGAACTCAGGAAAGAATCACCTCACTTCCTTTCTTCGGCATTCCAGCAGCTTCCATTCCCTTGCCCTGTTAATGGGATGCCCTTTAATTCCTTGTATAGTTGTTTTCTAAGGGCAGGGTATAGAGGTGAGCTTCACTGGTGAACTTCCTCCCAGGACTGGGAGCTGGAGAGGTGTTCAGTGAACAATGAAGACATAGGGAACCCCAGGCACCACTCTCCGAGTATATCACAGAGAAAACACGAGAAAAGGAGGACTAAGGAGACCAAAATGCCATTGCCGCTATTTGAATCCACAGATGAAGCCCCATCCAAAGGTTGCCTCTTTTTAGCGATAAGCCTGCTGGTTTTTGCAAGTTCTGCTGACTCTATTAAGCTGCTCGAGAGGTTGGATGAGTCTCCAACATAATTTCTATTTAAGGAAAAACTGGTATTGGCATGCAGATACAGTTAGCTAATACATTTGAGAGCTCAGGCCAAGTTGGCTTTTGTTTTTACATTGTCAGAAAAGAATCACGTGGGCATAATTTTCTTTTTGAAACGAGCTCTTCATTTGAACCACTCACTTTTGGTTGCAATCATGGTCAAGGGCCTCATAGCTGCAGCTCAAAAGCGGCAAGTGGAGAAAATGAAAATGAGAGGGGGCATAAAGGTGAGGACTGTGTGTCTTTATTTTGGTCACACAGTCACAGACACAGCAGAAGAAGGCTTGAAAGGTCCAACCAGTAGGCAGGAAACCGGAGCTTCTAGCTTCTAGAAGCCCACAGGAGTTATGGGCACCACAGTGAAGGCAGACTTCCGTATTGCTAGGACAGAGGGCAGCACCCCAGCCACCTCTCAGAGAGAGGTCATGTCGTTGAGAGCATGGTCCAGCTCCTCGCTGATAGCTTTGTACTTGAGCTTCTGAGCATATAGCTCGTCTAGAGGGCGGAGGTCCCCAGGGAGAGAGTTCAGAAGAAGAGGTACAGGGTACAGAACGCGAGGGTCGGAATGGAGTGCCACACATAAGCAACGAGAGGAAGAAAAAAAAAGTGAGAAAACAAAGCATGAACTAGGAGAAAGTTGTGTCCTGTGTAACACAAAAGAGAAAACAAAAGATCTATGGAGTGATTTCTAAGTGGTGTGAAGTTCTGCAGGGGGTTAGCCATAATGAACCTTTAAAAAGAGTGGTGACTAGAAATGGCTAGAGCTTCTCCCCACCAATCACCCACCCCAGGTTATTTCTGACTTTCAATGATGTCATCCAGTCCAAAGGCTATGCTTTGGAACGGGGCATTTTCCCTTATATGGAAACCTCACTTCCTAAATCAAACATTGGGACACATGGTCTGAGGAATGAGTTCTGTACCCTTTCTGGGTCGGACAGGCAGTTTGGGAGATTTCGTCTGAACCCCAAGATTCTGGAATTTCTGGGTTATTTCATGAAGAACATGGGACAGAATTTTTTTTTAAAGATGGAACTCTTCAGGAAATTCTGGGATATGTGGGCACCAGACTCGCAGACTGGAGTCTTAATTCAGGTCTCCACGGTCTCTAGATTTCCATTTTCTCATACTGTGATAAGCTTTGCACTCTCTGGGAGAGAGCTTCTGTAAAAATGCAAGGCATTTAAAAAATGCAAGGCGTGTCAGAAATGAGCAAATTAAAGGAAATTCTAAAGACTTGAAAAGAATCAGCCATATTTGGGTCTCTTTCCTCACATGTGGAGCTAATTAAGCAGAAATATTTTAGTTCTTGAAAAATGGCGACCCTGGTCTGAATTTGATTTGCACTGTTCCATTCCAGGGCTCCAGAATTCCACATGTGACATCACTCTGCACTTTGCTATCCTAAAGTGGACGAAACCCAAATCAGCCTTTCCAGATTCCCCCCAACTGTCTGGGGGTGTGTCATGTAGAGGGAGGCAGAGCAAACATAATTATATGGTCATTTCATACCTTCCAGGTCATCAATTGTCTTTTCCAGTTTTGCAACTGTTCTCTCTGCAAATTCGGCACGGGTCTCAGCCTAGGGCAGAAGAAAGGAGTCACTATGACTGCTTTAAGACCAGCCGCAGGAGAAACCTGAACTAGTTGGGTGGAAATCACACGCACCTCTTTCAGTTTGTCAGACAGAAGTTTAATTTCTTCTTCATATTTATCCTCCTTTTCAGAATACTGTGGGAGAGACCAAAACACTGCTTTTAAAAAAGGAAGGGAAAAAAGCACAGAAGAATGCATGTTCCCTGTTCCTCAGAGAAAAGTGTGTGCTTGAAGCTATGAACCCGCCTAAGAAGTGGAGACATGCACCTTCCCAGGCAGAAGAAATGTGTGCAAAACTCAGAGAATCTGGGAGAGGTCCCTCTGGGATGGTATTGATCTCAAGACCTGAGCTGATAACTCAGGATACACATGTGATGAATATGGTGCAGATGACTGAATGGAAATAGGCTACTCAAGGCCCTCCACAGCAGCTGGCCTAACCTATGTTTCCAACCCCACTTCCCACCAGCTTCCCCAAGGTGCTGGCCACTTCCTAGCCCTATTCTGAGTATTCTCTGGTCTCCAGCCCTTGACTACGACTGGGCCCCCCAGCATGGAATGTTCCATTCCTCATTACTATCTGTCAGAAGTTGTTTGTCTTTCAGGGCTCAACTCAGATGAATAGTAGCGAACCTTCATTAACTGACCGCTATGTTGCTAGATATCATCTATCCCAATTTACAGAAGAGTAAAGAGTAACAGGTTAGCTAATTTGTCTAGGGTCACATGGCTACGAAGCGACCAAGCCATGACTGGAACCTGACTCTGGAATTTGAGCTCCTGGCCAGCATCCCACTCTACGGTCTTTTCTAACGTCACCTCCTCGTGACACCTTTCCCAACTTTGCGAAGTCCCTCTGTTAAAGCCCCACTGCACTTTGTTACTTTATCAAGCCCTCTACTCAGCTAGACTTCGAGATCTTCAAGAGCAGAAGCCGTACCATCACTGTAGCATCTCTCCCCGTGACCAGGGCAGCATCTGGCATACACATGTGGTCTGCATTTATTCACCACCTATCCTAGTATGAGATATACGCCAGGCACAACGCTAGGACTAATGACACAGCTCTAAACAAGACATAGTCCCTGTCCTTAAAACCTACAATCTAGCAAGGAAGGCATGCAATTAATTATGATCAATGTGATCAACCATCATGATAGGAAAAGAAGTAGGTGGGGCCACACAGCTGAGAAACACCTAACCTGGATGAGCAATCAGGGAGGGCCTCTCATTCAGGGGCCTAAAGGATGAATAGGGGGTTGCCAAGCAGAGAGCAAAGGGAAGGCCACCCCAGGCTGAATGGACAGCAGGTTCAAAGCATTGAAGGTGACCAACATGGAATGTTTGAAACTGAAGTTCAATGCAACTGGAGGGGAGTAGGAGGAGGGAGAATGAGGAAGAGGTGAGGATGCAGAACTCAGCCGCAGGGGTTGGCGGGGGTGGGAAGAAGGCCATGGAAGAGCGTGTACGTTGCTCCTAATGCTCTCTCCTGTAATGACTGCTTTGGGTACTGTTTCAGCTAAAAAAGCCCAATTCCACCTCTGATTGCCGCTCGACCTTCTAGAAAATATTTCTGGAGGAACCCAGGGATTCAGTTGAGAGTGAGGCTCTGTAGGCTCTGTATTTATATGATGATGCTCAGATCTGCCTAAGAGGAGCCTGGCCAGGTCCCAATCTCATTCCATCTCCACCTTCCGGGAGGTAGAGATAAAAGATGGTGCTAAGACCCCACCTTAAAAGGGGGAAATCTAGCCACTGGACACCTCTTTCTGTAGGGGAAAAACCTGGCTGCTGGGCACCAAAGCTACTGTTAGCAAATACAGGTCAGATCCCTGATACCCTAGCACGTTCCTGCGTACGTTGGGGGGAGAAAAGAAAGTCCGGCAAATCACCCTCCAGCTCAAGCCAACCACCAACCTTTTCAGATGCAGCCTCTAGCGACTTCAGGTTGTTAGTGACATTCTTGAGTTCTTCCTCCAGGTCACCACATTTTCTGCCCAAAGAAAAGGGATTTTTTGTATCTTATCTTACATCAGGCAATTCCCCTAAAAGAAGTTTTCAAAAGGAGGAATCGCACTTCCAGGGGCCCCCAGAAGGAATGCGGGGGGAAAATGTTAATGGCTTTTTCTGAGACACAGCGCTGTGTGTTTATCAAAACCCTATCATGCCAGGCAAAGGCGCGGCAGGCCGAGGAGTATTTGGAAGGTTTGTAAAGCACTCCTGGGCTCCTGCCAAGTCTGAGGCAACAGGGACTTGTGAAATCTATGATTGATGTGGCTGACTCCGGAAGGTGTTTAAGAATGAGATGGAGGCTGGGAGCAATCGGAGTTTACACCGGACACTCCAGGAAGCAAGCTTGGAGCGGATTTTCGAAACCAGATCTCTCTCAGCACAGCAGGAATGCTCCGGGGAGCTGGATTCCTCACCCAAGTCTGAGGGGGGGAAGCATTTTGGTTTTCTGGTGGGAAGCTTGTGGGGATTCTGGTCAAGCTTCTCACCTTTCCCCCCAGGAATATATCCCAATCAAACAATGACATCAAGAACAAGGCATTTAAACACTGACATGGCACCCTGCCCTCAGTGTTCCCTTAAGAAGGCACAGCCTCTTGGGCTTCCCTGGTGGCGCAGTGGTTGAGAGTCCGCCTGCCGATGCAGGGGACACGGGTTCGTGCCCCGGTCCGGGAAGATCCCACATGTCGCGGAGCGGCTGGGCCCGTGAGCAATGGCCGCTGAGCCTGCGCGTCCGGAGCCTGTGATCCGCAACGGGAGAGGCCACAGCAGTGAGAGGCCCACGTACCGCAAAAAAGAAAAAAAAAAAAAGAAGGCACAGCCTCTTGAGGGATCCTCTCTGGGGAAATGGGACTTCTGGGTTTCTCTGCTGCTGCCTGTCTCACTCATCTTTCCCAATACCTTTGTGGGAAGAGTCAACACGTGGGCAGCACTGCCCAGGGCAGTAAGAACAAACAGTTGCCCATCATTCTTTGTCAGCCATGGAGGCAAAGAGGAGGCACTGAGGAATGAGTCTCAGATGCCCGTCCACTTGACCAGAGGCCCTGGTCGGTATCCATTCCCAGCACAACCAACTCCCTCCCAGCTCCACCCCTGCCCCGGAGCTGAGCTGGGCGCCACTCAGCCTTGCTCTGCCACTCACAGTTCAGACACCTCGGCACGCTCCTCTGCCCTCTCCAGCTCGCCCTCCAGGATGACCAACTTACGAGCTACCTGCAGAGACAGGAAGGATCGACCAAGACCGACCCCTAAGAGCCACGTCTAGTTCAATGCCCTCCCCCGTGCAGACAGCAAGGCCACGCCCAGGCCACCTGCAACGTGGGGCTTTCTGCTGCTGCTCTCACTCGGACAGTCCCGGAGAAAATCTAAATTCTCTCCCTCAGGTCCCGGGAAGTGAAGGAAGAGATGGGACCATGAGGGCAGGCAGAAGGAGCAACTGAGCTTTCATGGCCTGAAGACCCACGACTGGGGACCACAATTCCCCATTTTAGCCTAACACCAAGCTGCAGGACAAAAAAGGGATCTGACCACTTGGTTTCCCCATTAAGTCTGAGTCCCCACTTGTCTGAGTGTCACAGAATTTCCCAGGACTTTTGGTGTCGTGGAAGATATGGTTTCCTAGCCAAGTGCTGTCTTAGGAAAACAGATGTGGACACAGAAGGACAGCTGAGCTGACCAAGAACTTCCTTTAGGCGGCCCCAGGGTTCTCCCTATCACAGATCCATTTCCTCCCCACTTCCTGCTGCTGCCATCTACCAGCCCCACTCATCCCAACTCACCTCCTCGTATTTGCGGTCAGCCTCCTCAGCAATGTGCTTGGCCTCTTTGAGCTGCATCTCCTGAATCTCCATCTTCTCCTCATCTTTCATTGCCCGGTTTTCTATCACCTTCATTCCTCTGCAAGGAGCAAACCTCGTCATTACTTCCATACATTACTGCCTCATCACACACCTCCATGCATCTGCTCATCTAAACACTTCTCTGACATCTACCGAGAACCATACTCCAAACAGGAAATTGTAGAGCTGCTCACATTCACTTCATCTTTGCCAAATGCCAGGCACTAAGTGCCTCAAACTTCACAGCTCCCGCCCCCAGAGTAGGTACATTATCCCCATTTCACGGAGGAAGAAACTGAGGCATAGAGAGACTCAGTTAAGCAAGTAACTTGCTCAAGGTTACACAGCTAGTAAGTGGCAGAGCTGGGATTCAAACTGGTGATGTGGCTCCAGAGTCCATGCTCCCATCCTATAGAGTCTCTCACTAACTAGTAAGAAGGGGGACTTGTACGCCAGCAGTTACCACGATGTGATCGGAGGTCTGGGCCCAGCTTGGCTGTTGGAATGATGAATTTTGCTACAGTGAAGGGGTGTGTGTGTGTGTGTGTGTGTGTGTGTGTGTGTGTGTGTGAGACGAGGCACTTCCCAGAAGAGAGTCCACAAATGGACAAGGAGGGGAAAGGTATTCTTCAGTGAGACAGAGCTGTACAAGAAAGCCCCAGAGGAATGAAAGAATATGGCAGGGAGGTCAGGGTGGCTGGACCACAGGCTGCTTAAATGACACACTAAGTGTTTTATGCCAAGGGGACATGGAACCACAGGAGGGTTTCAAAAGCAGGAGTGAGTGGAAACCAGAATGATGGATGGACTGCAGTGGGAAGACCAGGTAAGAGGCAGGTACCCACAAAGTGATGGGTGAGGAAGGCCTGAACTGAAGTGGCTACTGAACTGAAGTCCACTTTGGAAATGACAGCGTCCTGGGAATGGCTGGAAGTCTCCTACAAATTTTGACCATGAAATGGAGCTCACTCTAGCCTGCACTGCTTGGGGTGGACAAGGTAAGATCAGATACTTCCAAAGAAGAGGCCAGTGCAGGATAATGTATCGATGTGTGTCGTGCCTGCCCACAGCAGAGGACCATATACTTCTTTTTTTTTTTTTTTTTTGAATTTTTGAATCATTTAATTTTTTTATACAGCAGGTTCTTATTGGTTATCCATTTAATACATATTAGTGTACATATGTCAATCCCAATCTCCCAATTCATCACACCACCCCAACCCCCACCATATACTTCTAATAAATACTTTCATTCGGACTATCACTACCATTCTCAGCTGACTATCAAAACACTCTCCATGCCTGTACCAGTCCTCAAGATCATCAAGTTTGGAAAACCCTCTGCAGTAGTGGAGAGATCAAAGTGACTTGTCCAAGGCCACATAGTAAATGGCAGTGGCTTTTTGGAAGAACTTAAATCTAGATTCTCCATCTCCCAAGTATAAAATTCTTTCTACCTAAACAGCAGTCTCTAACAGGGGTGCCATCAAAGGCCTCTGGTAACGTGATACCAATAAGCGAGGGGCCTTCCCAGGCTCTCTTGGTTTGCCTTGGGGAGGTCACAGAAGTGAGACATCTGGCCAGGCTGGTCTGACTGTGAACAAGGGTAGCAGCTAATCTAGGCCCCAGGCCCAGCCATGAGCAGCTTGTGACTGGATCCTTCACACTTCCTTGTGACTGCCCTGAGCTGCCACCCTCTCTATTAAGTGGCTGAAGCAGAGATCTGTGCCTGCACTGGGATCTGTGCCCTGGGTAGGACTATTCCACTGCACGGGAAGAAATTTCCCACTTGGGCAACTCGAAAAGTCAATCTCCAAGATTCCCCAGTTGGTTCTGCATCTCCAGTATATGGTCACAACAGTACAATCGGGAATGAACCCTTCGGAGGAGTATATACCAGAAAACTATGGTGGATGGGTCCGGTGAGAATTCTGTTGTGATGATGTGGCAGATACATGAGGACCAATGGGCCAGCCCACACCATGACCACACAAGGAACCCATTTACCACCACACAGAGACAGCTGCTTCTGTGAATTACACAATCTGCCCTCAGTCCTCCAGAGCCTGCGCCAAGGCGTGCCAGAGAACTTGCCCACTCTGGAGGACACAGTACCCTTCTGGAGGCAGCGTAGCTCTGTCAGTGGCAAATATATTAACGGGACTGGTTTGTGCATGTCCCTGACATGCACCTGTCTAGCAGCCCAAAGCCTGAAGCACTGCTAAGGATCATCTATGTAGATGGCCCATTCCAAATTTTCATCCCCCGCCTTCTCACATCACCCTGGAAACTGATGACTTGAGAACACTGATGACGAGATGCACAGGGACTTTCAGGGAGAATGTGAGAAGCAGCACTCTGCAAACTGATTGCCAATGACAGTTGCAGTTGCAATCTTATATGTGCCCATTTTTTGCCTTCTTCTGCCTGTTGTTAGTTTTCCTTTGGAACCACCACATCAAATGCCTCTACATACAGCATGATGGTTTACAAGGCGTTGCACCTACGTACAAACCATACGCATTTGTACGTATGTGCACACGTGCAGGTCTGTGTGATCTCATTTACTCTCACCCCAGCTCTGGGAGGTCCGCTCTACAACACGATCCCCGTTTCCCAGAAGCAAACGCTAACGCCACCGGGTTCAAAGCGTCCTTACCTCTCACTCTCATCTGCAGCCTTTTCTGCCTCCTCCAGCTTCTGCAGGGCTGTGGCCAGTCGTTCCTGAGCCCTGTCCAACTCCTCCTCAACGAGCTGGATGCGTCGATTGAGAGCTGCCACATCACCTTCAGCCTAGGGGGGGGTCAGAGGTGCAGCCAGGTTAAGAAGGAAACAGGTCAGCTAGCAGCAGGAGCCCTCCACTCACACAGTGCCCTTTCCCCCAGCTAACCCGCTTCCCCTGCCAAAGCCCACCCAGGAATCCAGGTGATAAGGAATTCACACTCTGTCTCATCTGGAGAATGTGAATTTTCCGTATGATCTTTCCCCCAAATGTCAGCAAACATCCACCACAATAGGACAGTCTGTCAAGTCAATACAAGAGAGAGAGAGATAAGTAAGCTGTATGTTCCAAGAGGACGGTGCTGGCCTCTCCATGGTATTTCTAGAGAGCAAGGCCACCAGTGACCGGCTCACCCTGTCATACAAGGTCTGCTCCCAGCCACCTGAATGACAAGACAAATGCAAGAATCTGGACGCCTCAGTTACGTATTGGCCATACAGTTGGGAGGGACGCTGGGGGCAGCCCAGTTGGAACGCCGTCCTTAACCAAGCCTGGCTGAGAGATGTTGGGACAAAAAGATACAAGAAAGGAAAGGAAAGAAAACTTGGTTACAGGCATGGGAGAGATGTCAGAATGTTGTTAGTGGCTTTTCAAGGTGTTTTCACCTACAAGGAAGGTAATATGGTGGCGTGCATAAAAGCAAGAACTCCAGGATCACAGCATACGGGGTCAAAATCCCTGCTCTGCCAGTTTATAGCCACGTGGCATTGGGCAGGTCGTTTCACGGCTTGCTCTGAGCCTCCCTATCCCAGGGCCTGCTTGCTTCACACCTCTGTGGGGACTGTAAAGGAAGGGTATGGCATTGCACCTGGCATTTGGGAAGTCCCACAAAGTGCAGCTCTTACTGCCATGGGTTCACCTCATTTAATCCTCACATATCTCACCCATTTTACAGCTGGGGAAATTGAGAGATCCAGTGAGGTGAAGTAGTTTGGTTCAGTGTCACAGAGCTGGTAGGGAACGGCTTCTTGAGCCCCAGCCCAGGGTTCTTCCCTTGCCAAACCTGTGCTCTGAGTCCTGCAGGGGCTTCGAGGCCACATACTTAGGAATATTGAGAATTGGTAAAAGGGAGCTCAACCGACGGGAGAAATATAAAGCTACCCTGGCTTCTTCATAACAAGACAAATAAAGAATCTCCGAATTGGGGAAGGCTGTAAAAATCAGTGGAGTAATAGAATAAGGCCAGAGTTGCTGAAAAGCACAGAGTCAGGAAACTTTTCTTAGCTCCAGAGTCCTAGCAGCAGAGGGAGCAGAAGCTCCCACAGGTGTTTTTGATCGCAACTTCCTCTGAAACATCAGTTTGGGGAATCCATTTAAACCACTGATGAACTATTTTAAGAAATGTCACCCACTCCTTCCAATGAGTGGGTGCTTTTTATTCTTTTTAAATTATATGAATCTTAACTCCTTCAGCAATTGGGGCAGGAATTGACTTCCCCCCAACCCCACGTTTTTTAAGTACACTCACAAAATTGTGCAACCAACACCATTATCTAATTCCAAACGTTTTGTCACCCCAAAAAGAAACCTCATACCCATTAGTAGTCAAGGGACTGACGTTTTAGATCATGCAGAGGTGCTTGATTCATGAGTAGTCTTAAAAAAAAAAAAGCGCCTCTTTACGTGGGGGATTCTGAATCCTGACAACCAAGCTTTTGGCACATTTTCAACTATCTGGAATCGAAACAGTTCTGAGATACATTCATATATGTACATACATACATACATACATATGTATTTTTGAAAAACTGCTAGTCACTGCTAGTCATTTTTGGTTCCACCCCTTCCTGCAATCAAAGCTTCTACATGCTACAAAGGATTTCCCTTATAAGGTAAAAGAGGCTTGCTAGATACATGTGGCAAAGGAACAGGAAGATGTCGGTTAATCACACAAAAATCTAAACGAAACCAGCTGTTGGGAGGCAGACCCAGAAGTCTGCCACACGCCGGCTCTTGGCTTTCTCTACAGGGGACTGAAAAAGGTGCCCCCCCCCTTCCCCCCTGGGCTCAATTCCTTTTGCCCAGGAACCTTCTTAAGGCTTTCCCCCTTTCCTGATCAAGAGAAGCATGCTTTGAAAAGTGAACTTTTTAAGAAGTTAGAAACTTTCCAAAAACATCTCTCCTCCCATACTGGACTGTCCCACTCCTAAGTCTTGGCTCACAGCTGAGGGCCATTTTTAAGCAGAAGTAATTGTCCTCCAGAGATGACTTGGGATGAGATCAGAGGGAGGGTTATGCCGGTTACGTGTGCGAAAGAGGCCAAACTGGCTACTGTTGGAGGCTTACACCAGGTTCCTGAGGCCTCTTCACGCCAGAGCAGCCCTTACAGGATTAAATGCTTTGACTCTGGCCAGCGGAGAAACAGTCTGGGGGGCTCTTCCCCAGACCTATCAGTACACATAGCAGCTCCATCTGGTTGGGCACTTTTTCCACTTTTGGGGTCCCCACCCTGAGTCCCAGCACTCCAGCTTTCAGGGACCCTGGGCTTCCACCCTCTCCCCCAACTTTCTTTCCTCCGAGTCTTTGCACAGTCTCTTGTCCCAGAAAACTCTTATTTATTCTATAAGACTGCTCAACCTCCATTTTGAAGCCTACCCCATTGGTTCTCTGCTTCTGTCATGTTCCCATAACAGAACTCAGACACACCCCGCCCGTAATGTTAATCAGCCTTATTTGTCTGACTCCCCTTGCTCCCCCACTAGGCTGTGAGCTCCTCTAGGGGTAGAACGAGGGGAGAAAAAAGTCCAGGAATAGAGCTCGTACTATATGCCAGTTGCCATGTAGGGAGGTTTTACTCCTGAGACCCTCCCAACTCTCCTTGGGGTCAGCATTATTGTCATCCCTACTTTGTAGATGGAGACACGCTCCTAGCAGTTAAGTACACCAAGTGGTATGAGATGGGATTGGAATACAGATCTCTCTCCAGCCCCACTGGTGGCCACCACCTGTCCCGTCCCAAGGGGCAATCAGGGGACGGAGAGAGGGCGGTGAGGCCCCCTCCTCATTCAGCCCCATTATCTGCCTCAAGCCCCGCAACTCGCAGCGGCCGCACACAAAACGATCTTGGGTCGGGGGCCCCATGCTAACATTCCAAGGGTCTTCTAGAGGAAGGCGGGTTCCGCGGCCCGCGTTCCCACAGGGACCAGCTGGGGAGGGAAAGGCCGGCGGCTAGGGACTGAACTTCCGCCCCCCGTCTGGAGCAGACACGTCGCCGCCGCGCCCCTGGGAACAGCTGGGGAAGTTCGGCAGGAACCGGGAAGCCTCGGAAGAGGCGAGAAAGTGCGACGTCCCCAGCTCCACTCCCGGTTTCGGCCTGTCCAACCCCAGACAATGGAAACTCAACGTTTTCACTCTCACTTCCCGCTCCTAGGTGGAGTAGCAGCTCCCCGCCCTCCCCCGCCCGGACCCCGGCGCCAGCGGCGAGTCGGAAGGCAGCAGGGTGCCCCCTACCCCCTCTCCCTACTCCAGGATCGCGTACACACGCTCCCCTCCGCCCCATCCCCCCATTTCCCGCTCGGCCGGCCCCGCCCGACCCGGATGCGGCGCCCCCTCCCCCGTCCCAGGCTAGGGAAGGAGGATGGCGAAGGAGGAATGGGTCTCAGCAGAGGGTCCCAGGTTGCGGTTCCGCGATCGGGAGCGCCGGGGCCCAAGGGTGCAAAGGTGGGATAATGGGGGGCGACAGCGGCGGGCGGGCAGGGAGCGCGGGAAGCGGGCGGCGCCGGGATAAGGGAAGAAAGGAGGGCGCGCCGGGGCCGGGGGTGCAGGAGCCGGCGCGCAGGCTCTCACTTTCTCTCGCCGCTCGCGCTCGCCGTCCAGCTCCCGCTGCAGGCCCTGCGCGCGGTCCTCCGCCTCATCCGCCTGCTGCTGCAGGGCCTGGATCTTGCGTTTCACCGCCTCCAGGGAGTTGAGGCCAGCCATGGCGCGGAGGCGCACGCAGCGGGCGGCGGGCAGCGGCGGGCGCTCGGCTCGGCTCGGCTCCGGCGAGAGCTGCAGCAGCCGCGCCCCGGCCCCAGAGCCTTTGCCTGCGCCAGGGCCGCCCCCGCCTCTCCCCGCCCCCGGCCCGGCCGCTGTCGGGGCGATGAGGTCACCCGGCCGGGCAGCCGACGTCAGCACCGCTGGGGGAGGGCCTGACGTCGGCACCGCTGGCCGCAGCTGCTGGAAAGTGCCCCCTTTCGGGACTTATTTGGAGAAAGCGCCGGGAGGCACCGCCTTCTCCTCTTCCTCTTCCTCTTCCTCCTCCTCCTCTTCCTCCTCCTCCTCTTCCTCCTCCTCCTCTTCCTCCTCCTCCTCTTCCTCCAGCGCTTCCCGCCCGCCCGGCCCCGGGGCTCCTGTCCGGCCCTGCTGCGGGCGCCCCCATTACTGGGCACGTACGTCGGAGGCTTTCTTTTCCGTCAGCTCCAGCTTCTCCTGCGCGTCCTTCAGGTCCTCGGAGTATTTGTCCAGCTCATCCTCCGTCCCCTTCAGCTTTTTCTGGAGGTGCGTCAGCTCCTCCTCTACCTGGGGACAGATAGGGGGACGCATCAGCCTGGGGGCCACGTCCCCGCGGCGCAGGGGCTTCCCCCGCATTCATAGGAGTCCAGGTTTCCTCATCTGTAAAACAGGGATAACAATGTTACGCACCACACAATAAACGCACCACTCATACCTGTTAATATGATTTCACATCCTTTCCTTATCCTGGGACCAGCTGTGCTTATCTTTTTTTGGAGTCCCCCAATACCCTTGCAGAATGGATCACAGCTTTTGGGAAACAAGTCCCGACACGTTTCCTACAAACACGCTTTCAATTTTGCAGCCTCCTCAGGGGAGTCTCATACTCTGGGCCTGGACCATCCCCCTGCCCTCAGCCTTCCCAACACTGGCAGCCAGAGGATCTTCCTAAGTATGTTTACCCTCCCTCTGTCTAGAACCTGCCATGGTTCCCTATTGCCCAAGAGAGTGGTTCTCACAAAATACCCTCAAGGGTTGACAGGCTCAATCCCCGCCCCCTGCCCCCCACTCCTGGACTTTGGGGGCTTCTAGAAGAGAGCTACTCCTTAAAGATCACTTTCTTGGAAGGCTCAGGTTAAATCTTTTAAATTCTTGCAATCTGGCTTGTGTTCGTTTTAATAAAAGTGTCCCCTGCATTCCCCACATTTTCAGTCCTCTTTTGTTTATCCCAAGAGTCTTGCCACCCTCCTGGCACCCCCAGTTTGAGAAGGTCAGGTCTATGGGATACAAACCACAGACCACTTCACCTCTCCATCACCCCCCACCACACCAGTCAAGGGTCAGCTCAGAAAGCTTTCTCTGTCACCCTCCCTCCCTCCCTCTGTGCGCCTCCCTCCCCTGCAGTAACTCTGGGCTGGGGTGGTCAGTCCAGATCAGGCTTTGATCTGACTTTATGTCTCAGGTGGTTTGACCCCTGGTCCTGTTCATGCTCCCAAGGTGGGCAGGCAGCCCCCATGGGCCCTGCATCCTCCGCCTGCTTCCTCCTCACAGCAGGAAGCCCAGAGAGGTGGAGTGACTTTCCATGGATCACACAGAACAGGATTTGAACCCACATCTGAACAGGCCCTCATAACAGGCCTGCTTTTCTACATCCCTCCCTGACTTGCTCATGTCCACTCCTGAGACAATGTGTAAAATGTGCCAGGTTCTGTGTGTGTGTGTGTGTGTGTGTGTGTGTGTGCGTGCATGAGTGCCTGTGTGCAAATTCTTAAAAGGGCTGCTATCCCAACCTCCCACCCAGCCTCCCATTTCCAGGGCTACTGAGTGTCCTACCGCTGAGCTGGGGAATGGAAAAGAAGGTGGGGGACCAGAGGAGGAGGAGGGTGGTTGCAGCTCCGGCCTAAGACAGGGTCCACCAACCCTGACTAGACCTCTAGGCAAGGAGCCCGGAAACCTGACTCCAAATCCCAGCTGTATGACCCTTTTCTGGCCTCAGTCTCCTCATCTGCAAAATGGAAGCCTTGACGTGGTGGTCTCTGAGCGCCCTGACAGCTGCTTTTGAACTTCCACTTTCTCTGAGAAAATGAGCCAATTTCCTTAAAGACAAGTCAGCCTGACCCAGCGTCCACCTGACTTCCTTCCAGATCTGTGTGGTACAGCATTTCCTAGGTGCCAACTGTGTGCCAGGCACAATGCTCTTTTAACATGCAAAAGTGAGGGCAGGTTCTGCAGCATTGGGCTCATTTGGGTGTCAAGATTGTTTTTGACGACTTTTTCTGGCAATGTTTGGACAACAAGGAGTGGGGACTGTGATAAGGTAGGCAGAGGCCTATGAAGCAGTTAGAATGTGCCAGGCACATTACAAATACCATCCCACTGAAGCCTCGTGTCACAGAAGGGTAAACTGAGTCCCTAAACAAAAAAGGGACCTGCCCAACGCCATACGGATAGGGCACTGGAACCCTTGTCAGACTGATTCCAAAACTGATTTGCTTGACTGGTAGGCTATACTGTGCCCACTGCCCATCACGCCCTCCTCCCACTGACCCTCCACACCCAGCCCCCTCCCCTGGGTGGACTGCACTGCTGCCCTGGGCCCCCAGTCCCTGTCCCACCCTGAGGCAGGGGGTGTCCCTTCATGCTTGGCTCTGTCTCCCCCAGCCTGGGGCTCCTTGCGAGACAGGCCTGGGGCTGAGGTCACTCTGGGCTCCAGCATCACCCAGTATGGGACTGGGCCTGATGTTCACCACAGAACCCTGGGGGAAGTTTGCAGAATGAATCAATGACACAACCGCAAACCCCTCAGTGCTTGGAGCTGGGTCTGAAAAATAAATAAAATTGACACAGATCGGGTTCCTTTCCCTCTGTCCGAATTCCACACACAAAGTGTGTACGGGTGTGTGGTGCCTTGCCAGGGGGCTGAGCCTTTTACTGACTCTGCAAGGTCTCCCTCAAGTTGCTTCCATCTTGGGGCTTCAGTTTCCCTGCCTGTAAAACTTTGGCCAGGAGAGTCATGGGCTGCGTACCATAGTCCCTGCAAATGGGGCCTTTGGGCAGGGCTGAGGCAGGATGTGGGGTCAAAGGCCAGTTGGGGCGGATGTCACTGCCCTGGGAGGGGAGCGGGCAGGAAGTGGGCAGTCTGGGCCTCCTGGTCCCATTCCCATACTGGAGAGAGAGGGCTTGGAATTGGGACTTTGCTGCAGGTTCCCTGAGGGTCAGGCTGGCCTAAGACCCATAATCTCTGGCCTCCTGAAGCATAAGGCAATCCAGATAAGTTGAGCCTTTGACGACCTCCTGCCTTTGTCCCAGGCAGAACTGGCCATCTGCTCTATGGGGCTCAGGCTTCTGCTTTGGACCTCTGGAATCTTGGGTGCCCTGCCATCAGAAGGCGTTGTTTGCCCCCATTTCTCAGATAAGAGCACTGAGGGCTCAGAGAGGGGCAGCAGTGTGCCCTGAGTTACAGAACTAGAAGATGATCTGGCCTGGATTTGAGTACAAGTCCACCCCAGTGGGCAGCTTTGTGGAAAAAAAGAGAACAGAATGAAAATCCAGCTGGAGACCAGAGAACCTGTCCCTGCCTCCTTGGCCATGCAGCTGGCTGGATGCTTTGAGGAGCCTTCCCTTTCGAACTTGTGTGCGCCTTGGTAGAGTGTGCTTTATCAGTTACTCACACCGTAGTGCAAATCAGAGCCATAAAATCGCTTTTTTTCTGAATTCCTAGCTAAGCCCCTCTTGGTAAGGGCTAAATGATGGATGGAAGCCGGCAGCTTAGGGCCAGCCCAGGATGGGTGTTTGTGTTTGCCAGGGAGGGAGGAGGATAGTTTGTGGCAGGGAGAACTGGGGTGGGGCTGTCCTGCGCGGATGTGTCACAGGCGCCTAGGGCAGCCCCGGGACACTGGGGGATGGGGAGGTCCAAAGGGGAGGTAGGGCAGGGCAGGAAAGAATCCTGAGTTTATTGAGCGCTTACACTGTGCCGGGTACCAGGCCAAGGGCTCCACCTGCCTAGTCACCCCTTGTCCTCTCATGGTGGTGAGGGAGGCACTACTCTCGCTTCCCCACTTCACACATGTAGCTACCGAGGCACAGAGAGGTGAAGGTGTTTGCTCCAGTGCTCAGTGACTAAGCTATGAACAAGGCCAGCCTGAGCTCAGAGCCTGCACTTTTACCTGCTGAGCTGGCCTGACGCCTGGGATGGACAGGGCTGGGCACTTGGTGGCACCGTCCTAAGCGCCTCCTGGGGCTTATTCGAGACCCTGATGCTCCTGAGGGCTTGGCAGTTGACCCCAAGGGTGCAGATGAGCCATGTGGGGCAGGGCCCTGTGGGAGGGCTCAGGACTCCCTGCCCTCCTCTCACTGGCAGCTCTGGCCACCCAGACACAGACAACTGACTTCTGCTCTGTCCCAAGCCACGGCCTTGGGACTGCCCAGCCCAGGACACTTCCATTAGCTCTCTGATGTGTCCCGGTTGCCTGGGCCTCCTGGGAACCTTGTCCCCAAAGCTCTGGGTCCGCGGCCTCTGCCTTCCACATCCCCGCCTTCCCCTGCCAGGCTCACAGCAAGGGCTTCCCAGATACACAGAGACACATTGAGATTCTCAGGTTCACCCTCAACTCTCCACCCACCCCAGCCCCCAGCCCCTCACTCAGCTGCCCCTGCAGTCGGTCACAGCCGGCCCCACCATGCACCCACACTTGGCCACTCTCCTCGGGCTGTCACGCACAGTCACACCTGAGTGTGCCCTGACACGGGCACCAGGTCACCCACACTCACACAGATACCCCAACAGGCACACACATACCCTGACACACACGCACGCGCGCCAGCCCAAACACAGTCACCTTAACACACACACACACACACACACACACACTCACCCTGACACCCGCACATTCCATTAATGTCATGTCAACATTTGCGCAAGCACACACACAGCTAGCCTCTCCCCCATACACCCAATCCCCTGCTGATACCACCATCAACACACGCAGACTCACAAACATAGCCATACTCTTCCACACCCACTTTCCAACAATTGCACGCGCAGGCTTCCCTCTGCACACACATTCTTAGTCACCTTCACCCCTCCAGAGAGCTGAAACAAACACGCAACACATGTGAACACACAAATGCTCAGACACACACAAATACCTTTCACACACACAGCATCCCCAAACCACCCCCTCTAGGATACCCCCAACACTGATGCCTTCACCCCAACACACATCCGCACACCCTCACTTTGCACACACAAAACCAGCCCACACAAACACCCCTCTCTTTCTCACACGCTTTCTTAGTCTCTCTGTCTCTCTCATTCGCTTTGCTCCCACTGGCTTTGTTGGGAGTGGGTCCAGTTGGCCCCCTCTCTCCCAGCCCAGGGACCCCTCCAGGGAAGATGAAGCATCACTCTCTCAGCTAGAGCATCACCCCCTGTCTCTCCCTCAACCTCCGAGTACCAAGATTTCCCAGACCCCCACCGTCGGCCCCAGAAGCTCGCCAGCTCAGAGAGGGTGCTGGGTTGCTTGGCGCAGCCCAGCAGAGGCACATCCCTCACCTGCTTGCACTTCTCCTCAGCAGCTTTCTTATCCGACTCCGCCTGCTCGGCCCGGTCAATGGCATTCTCCTTGTCCAGCTTCAGCATCTGCATCTTCTTCTTGATGGCCTCCATGGCTGGGCAGTGGGGGATATAGGCGCAGGAAGGGCTGTGGGATCGAGTGAGCGGCGAGGGCGGTGGAGAGGCCCTTATAGGCTCCCCAGGGTGCACCGCCCTGCTGCAGGGCGAGTCTTGGAGGAAGCCCAAGCTCAGGCCGGCTGGGCCAGCCGCTACTCGCTTGCTTGCTCAGGAGGACTTGGCCAGCTCACCGGCCTCCCCACAGCCCTCGCCTTATTTGGGTCTAGGATTTTCTCAAAGGAAAAAAAAAGTCCCGACCCGTTTCCGTTTTTAACCTGGTGACACAGGTCCCACATGCGCGAGTGGGCACAGCGCCGGCCCAGGAGAATGAGGGCGGCCTGCCGGCTGGTCTGTTTCCCCATCTGTGCTTGGGTGGGCTGAAGAGGGCTTGTGGGTGGGTGCAGAGTAGGGGTGTGGTGGGGTGATGGGGCTCCTGTCCTCCCTTCTTCTCCCCTCTGGGTCTCTCCAGGTATTGGGGGGTCAGGACCCCATCCCATCTGCTACCACCCCTGGGGGACTCCCTGGATTACTCCCACCTGTCTGACCAGTCTCTGTCTCATCATCTCCCTCTGTCTCTCTTTCAGTGACTGTCTCTGTCTCTCTCCATCTCTTTTGTCTCTGTGTCTCTCTCATCTCTGTTGTCCCTGTGTCTCTCTCCATCTCCTTTGTCTCTGTCTCTCTCCATCTCTTTTTTGTTTCTGTGTCTCTCTCCATCTCTCTGTCTCTTTGTGTCTGTCTCCATTTCCCTCTCTCTGTCTCCCCGTCTCTTATGGTCTTTTTCTCTCAGACTTACTCTGTATCCTTTTCTCTGTATCTCTCCCTCTCTCTCTATCTCCTCCTCTATGTCTCTGTCTCTCTCTGTCATCTCACCTGCCCCTGTGGATCTGGCTCACAGGGGCGAGATGGACCTGGGCTGTCTTTCTTTTGGAAACTCTGGGAGGCCAAGGCGGGCCCAGACCAGACCCTTGATACCTTCCTTAGATCTTGCCCCCTCCCTCTCCCACTCTGAATCTGGCTACAGGCCCCCCAGCACTGGCAGGAACAGGAGGTGGCTTAGCTTCTCACTCAAGACTTCTGTTCACCCCCACCCCCAGCTCTCCCCACACTCAGCTCAGCTCCTTCCACTGCTTCCCAGGCAGGGCTGCCATTTCCCATCCTCCAGGCCTTTGCATGTTCGGTCCCCTCTGCCTGTTTTGCCTTCCCTCCAGCAACTGGAGCAGGACTCACTACCTTCAGAAAGACGTATTCAAAAAAAAAAAAAAGAAAGAAAGATGTATTCACTCATTCATTCACTTGAGAAACACAGAGTACCTCTCACGTGCTGAGCCCCAGAAGCACAGGTTGGAATGTGGGAGCCATTACTATTATTGTTATTATTTGATCATCTGTTTTGGACTGTCAGCAGCTTTGAGGCAGGCCTGTGCCTGGGTCTTATCTGTGGTGCCCTGAATGCACCGCCCCCCCACAGAGGATCAGAAAGTCCTTGTTAATTAAAATGAACAATTCGCTCTATACACTCACACACTCTCTCACACACATTCACATACAGACCCATCTCTCTAACTAGGAAACTTCTATTTGTCCTTCAAAGCTCAGACCAGATGCTTCCCTCCTCTAAGAAACCCTCTTGGACTCCTAGACAGAGCCCCGGACGAGCCCTGCATCAAGACTTCTATGTGGTATATACGATGGAATATTACTCAGCCATAGAAAGGAATGACACTGGGTCATTTGTAGAGACATGGATGGACCTAGAGAGTGTCATATAGAGTGAAGTTAAGTCAGAAAGAGAAAAACGAGTATCGTATATTAACGCATATATGTGGAATCTAGAAAAATGGTACAGATGACTTTATTTGCAAAGCAGAACTAGACACACAGGTGTAGAGAGCAAATGTATGGATACCAAGGGTGAAAGGGGTGGCGTGGGAGAAATTGGGAGACTGGGATTAACACATATACACTATTGATACTATGTGTAAAATAGACAACTGATGGGAACATACTGTATAGCACAGGGAACTCTACTTAATGCGCTGTGGTGTCCTAAATGGGAGCAAAATCCAAAAGGGAGGGGTTATATGCATAGGTATGGTGGATTCATTTTGCTGTGCAATAGAAGTTAACACAACATTGTAAAGCAACTATACGCCAATAAAAATTAATTGATTAAAAAAAACCCAGACCTATATAAAAAAAAAAAAAAGACTTCTATGTGGTATGGAGTGCAGGTAGTGAGGCTTCTGTGTTTCCTGTCTGAGGCCGCAGAGGGAGTGAGATAAAGGGACTGGGCAGTGGGCAGCACTGCTGGAGAGTGTGAGGGGTGAGATCTAGAGTTCCAAGCACCTCTCTGCCCCCTCCTGATTCCTTCACTGTCCCTTAAGCCAGCTTCCTTTTCTCTGTCATGGTGAGAACACCTCCCCTGCACCCCCGCCCCCAGCCCCATGCTCCAAGGATACTGGTTTCTCCCCATGTTCAGGAGCTAAGAAAGCTCAACCTAGACCCCTCCCCAACTCAGTTCTCTGTCCGCCTTCCTTATCTCACCTCCGCCCCATGTCCTGGCGGTGCAGACTGTTTCCTCTTATGATAAAAGTAGGGTATCATAATTGCATCTTGAAGAATGTCAGTGATGATTAAAGGACACTAGATAGATCATGGAATACTGTTCATTGATCGAGTACCACATGAGGGACACCACACTGAGCACTGGACATGCAGCATCTCACTTAAGCCTCCCTGAACCCTAAGAGGTAGCAGACTGTTTTTATTCTCATTTTATAGAAAAGGAACCTGAGGCGCAGAGTGACCCACACAGCGTCATCCAGCTTGTGAGTGACAGAGCTGGCACTTGACCCAGCTGACTCTAGAACAGAGCTGGAGAGAAGTCCTAAGACCCCCACCTCCCACCATGCTTTCCTGCCCCCCAACTCCCATCCCCTGACTATCTCAGGCTGAGTCATCAGAGGTCAGCTCTCTCCACTCCTGATGTCCCCCCAGGAGACCCTGGAACCAGCCTCATCGCAGGCGGTGTGGCTAATTCCAGGCCTGACACCACCGGCTCCAAAAAGGGATCCCTCCCCCAGGAGATGCTGGCTTGCTCCATGGCCTTGTAGGGTAGACCATTGTCCCTGGAATGGCCTCTTGCTCAGGGAGCTCCCCGAGGTGGAATCTGATGCCAGGGAGGGGAGAAGGTGGCTAGGAATTGTGTTAGAGCCCAGCTGTGCCCCCTGCCCTGTAGCCTTAGCACTGGAGTTATGCTCTCTCTGTGTATCTGCACCAGGGACACCCCAGAATTACTGGCCAGGACTGGAAGGGTCATCTGGGGTTCCTGGCCCCTGGAGACTCTGGTCCAGCTGTCCAGGCTGTGTGGCCTGGGGCATGAGGTAGATGAAGCCTGCCATTTATAGCTCAGAAGGAGTGAGCTGCACTCCTGCACCGTAATTCTCCAACTGGGGACTTCTGAGGACCTGGGTGGGGGCAGAATTCTGTGTTGCCATCAGGCCACCTCACAGCCCTGAGACTCAGGGTCACTTATTGAGCACCTACTACATGCCAGGCACTGTGCAGGCTTTGGAGACATGATGCTGAACATGACTCAGCCCAGTGGGGAGAGACAACCAATACCTGAAAACCACTGTGGAATTTGTTAGGATAAGGCAAACTGCTGTCTTAGGTTGGGATCCCCCAGAAGCAGACCCTGAGACAAAAATTCGAGAGCAAGTAATTTATTTGGGAAGTTACCCAAAGAGACACAGGTAGGGGGTGGGGAAATGAGAAGCGTTACCACTCTGGAAGCCTGGAGCACAGTGCCACCAGGGACCTCTGGGGGGCAGCAGAGAGCATGCCCTTCAGAGTTTGAGGACCTGAGGGGTGAAGGAGCTGGGGTATTTATCTACCAATTCCTATCCTTGTCGGTTGAAGGCTGATCCTGGAGGGTGTTGATATAGGACCACCGCCAGCTTCAACAGCTGGAGAAAGACACCCCCGCACCCCGCCATGCATAGGTGCTGGAAGAAGGAAGCCCTTGGTATAGGGGAACCTCATTAATTTTGGGTGGAAGTCAGGGAAGGCTTCCCTGAGGAGGTGGCAATTGAGGTGAGGTCTGAAGGAGGACTGTAAGGGGGTTGCCTCTCCCCCCCCCAAATTTCTCCTGGAGTTTGAGGCACGCAGAGAGACCGAGGGGCCAGAGTGAATTTACCGAGTACTGGAGGAAAAGAGCAAAGATGTTCTCAGCTTGCATCCTATGGAGTCTTGCTCACTGAATAATAATATGACAAGGATGATAATCAAAATGGCACTGGCTAAAGATGACCCAGAGCGTCAACAGATGTGCTGAGCTGGTCACGTGCAGCATGTGGGCAAGGGGTGGGCGGGGATGGGGAACTCGACCCTTCACTGAGAACCTTGTGCAGTGTGTACTAGGAGTCCCCTCAGCAGGGAAGTTGCTCATCAAGGTCACACAGCTGGCACTGTGCCAAAGCCAAGATTTGAACCTGAATCTGTCTGATTTCCCCGGACCCTGAAACCACCATTGCTCCAGCCCTGCTGCCCTGTTTATTAAGAATCACCAGGGAAGGAGCCAGTGTGGGGAGGAGGGAGCAAAGGGCCCCGTGTTCTTCCCAAATTCTCTGAGGCAGACTCCAAGGGAACTGTGTGGATTACAGACCTTGCCCACAAATGCTGAAAAACAGGCATGACCACAAGCTTTATGGCATCATCATAATAATTAATAATAATTATGGTTAACACTGACATTTCCCTCAATCTGCCTGTGCTGTTCTAAATGCCTCACATATATAAGCTCATATATTAATTTTCACAATAAGCCTATGAGTTGGGGCTATTATTATTCCCATTTTACAGCAGGAGAAACTGGAGCACAGAGAGGTCAAGAAACTTGCTCAAGGCCACACAGCTGAAAATGGCAAAATCAAGATTTGAACTCAGGCTGTCTGACTCCAGAGTTAGCACCCTGAACAGCCTCATATGCTTGACCTCCAGCCCAAATTACCTTTGCAGGTGACAGCCGCTTCCCATTGGGTGTCAGAGCTACCACTACTGAGAGATGATTCTCTGTGAGTCCCAGGTGTTTCCATACAACTCACAAGCAGGGATGTGGACAGGTTTCGTTCTGGCTGTCTTTTCAAGAATGTTTGTATAGCAAGCAGCCCCGGAAGATAGGGAGAATTTCTTGCTCTGGAGCAGAGGGCAGGTTTGTTTGCTGTCCATGTAACAAAGTTAATGCTTCCCTCTGAGATAAAGGTAGAGCAGGTTTGTTCACAGTCCACGAGAAAAGACAGGAGTTTCTGAGCTCAGAGTTACTCAGCTGTGGTGCAAACCCAACGTGCACCTGCATTGTCCCCATGGCATTTGGGAGGAACCAGCAAAAACATGAAGTTCATACTGCCTGCTGTGCTGTGAGCAGTAAAGTCCTTTGTCTCTGACCCTGGAGTCTTGTATCTTCTGCCAGCATTCATGAAACTGGCACGTTAACTTGTCAGCTTACAAGTAAATTCTCAGACCCTTCACAGTCTTAGATACCTATTTGCTCTCTCTATGATGCTACCTGTCACCAAGATGTCTCACCAGGGATCCTGGATTTAACCTGTTTAGGTTCCACCTCTGCTGCTGCCTTTCTGACCTGGTGCAGAGTGGAACGCGAGGTATGACATGACGTGAAACATGTCATTCTTTTTTTTTTTTTTTTTTTGCTGTATGCGGGCCTCTCACTGTTGTGGCCTCTCCCGTTGCGGAGCACAGGTTCCGGACGCGCAGGCTCAGCGGCCATGGCTCACGGGCCCAGCCGCTCCGCGGCATGTGGGATCTTCCCGGACCGGGGCACGAACCGGTGTCCCCTGCATCGGCAGGCGGACTCTCAACCACTGCGCCACCAGGGAAGCCCGAAGCATATCATTCTTTAAGGTTGATTTCTCAACCTTGGCACTGTTGACATTTTGGGCTGGATCATTCTTTATAGTATAAGGCTGTCCTGTGCACTGTAGGATGTTGAGCAGCATCCCTGGACACTACTCACTAGATGCCATTAGCACCCCACCCCCAGTCATGACAACGTAAAATGTTTCCATACATTGTCAATGCCCCCTGGTGTGTGGCCTAAATCATCCTCCTTGTTGAGAACCACTCCTTTTAGGAAGGACCAACAGCTTAGGCAACAAAAAAAGCTGCCTTCTTTGTCTTAGGAAATCTATTTTTCGGAGAGATCCTTCTACACTCCCGAATTATCAATATATAGAAATGATTCCTAGATTACTCTCAGTATGAACACTGGCATATTGGAAGTCTTGTGACTTTGGATGAATGAATGAGTTAACGAGCAAATTATAAAAAGTAACAACAACACTGTACACCCATGTTCATGGCAGCATTATTCACAATAGCTAAAAGGTGGAAGCAAACCAAATGGCCACTGGTGGACAAATGGATAAACAAAATGTGGTTCATCCACACAATGGAATATTATTCAGTCTTAAAAAGGAAGGACCTTCTGACACAAGCTGCAATGTGGATGAAACTTGAGGACATTATACTAAATGAAATAAGTCAGTCACAAAAAGGACAAATATTGTATGATTCGTCTTATATGAGGTCCCTAGAGTAGTCAAATTCACAGAGACAGAAGAAAGTAGAAAGGTGGGTGCAAGCGGCTGAGGGGTGGAAATGGGGAGTAAGTGTTTAATGGGGACAGAGTCCCCATTTTGCGAGATGAAAAGAGTTCTGGAGGTGGATGGTGGTGACGGCTGCACAATAATGTGGATGTACTTAATGCTACTTAACTATACACTGAAAAAAGATTAAGAGGGTAAATTTTATGTTATGTGTATTTTACCACAATTTTAAAAAAGTAACAACAACAACAACAGCAAAACAACCAATAGCATCTGTTGAGTATTTACTATGCACCGGGCACCGAGTGTTTTAGATGCACTATCTCAGAGTTTACAAACTTCAGTTATCCCCACGTCACCTCTACCCTTTTGTCCATGTCTTACTTTGGGTTTCCCCCAAAGTAGACCCCAAAGCAAGAGTTTGTGGGAGGTGGTTCCTGGAAGCCTGGTGAGAGAGTGGGGAAAGGAGACAGGGAGAGGAGGTACATTCCTGAGTGGCTACTGCTGCGGGCAACCAGGGGTTGCTTCCACTAGGGATCTTCTGAACACTTCTGACATCTACTCTGAAGTCATCTTAGAGTCATCCAACTGAAAGGTCAGGAGGCTGCGGGTATTTGCCCACCAACTCTTGACCCTCAGAGATTGATGGCTCCACCCTGGGCATTAATACCCTGCAGCTTCTGGTCTGCCACATGCGGGGCCAAGAACACTCTGTAACAGAAGTCGTTGGCATGTAATGGGAACTGTCTGCAGGTGAACTATGGGTGTGTTGAAGGAATATGGGGAGGGGTCATCAACAGCGGCTGCTAAGGCCATGTCTGTGTACCAAAGCTTCTATCATTTCCTTGATTTTTTTTTCTTTAAATCTATCATTTAAAAAAATCTCAGGGGCTTCCCTGGTGGCACAGTGGTTGAGAGTCCACCTGCCAATGCAGGGGACATGGGTTCGTGTCCCGGTCCGGGAAGATCCCACATGCCGCGGAGTGGCTGGGCCCGTGAGCCATGGCCGCTGAGCCTGCGCGTCTGGAGCCTGTGCTCTGCAACGGGAGAGGCCACAACGGCGAGAGGCCTGCATACCGCAAAAAAAAAAAAAAAAAAAAAAAAAAAAATTCTCAGGTGGGTTAGTCATTGTGAGCATCCACCATGGGGTACCATGGTCAGAACCAAAAAGTGCAGAAGGTGACAGTGCACCCCATCATTTTCAGATACTTGCAAAAGAGATCTCGGATTCAAGTTCAGCTTTATTTTACTTATTTATTTTTTAGTATAAGTTTATTTTATTTATTTATTTTTAGCTGCGTTGGGTCTTCGTTGCTGCGCATGGGGTTTCTCTAGCTGTGGCGAGCCGGGGCTACTCTTCGTTGCGGTGCGCGGGCTTCTCCTGCGGTGGCTTCTCTTGTTGCAGAGCACGGGCTCTAGGCACGCAGGCTTCAGTAGCTGTGGCATGTGGGCTCAGTAGTTGTGGGTCGGAGGCTCTAGAGCGCGGGCTCTGTAGTTGTGGTGCACAGGCTTAGTTGCTCTACGGCATGTGGGATCTTCACGGACCAGGGCTTGAACCCGTGTCGCCTGCATTGACAGGTGGATTCTTAACAACTGTGCTACCAGGGAAGTCCCTCAACTGTAGCTTTATGAGCAAGTGAGTATGCAGATAGAGGGCTGTATCATTGGTTTTAATGAGTACAGAAACCTTATATCAGGTGATGCTGAGGGATTCATTCTAAAACAAAGTCAAGAAAACACCTGGGGCGGATCATGCTCAAAGGAGGTAATATTACTCTGCTCCAAAGTGTCTCCAACTAGAATATTACTCAGCCATAAAAGAGGATAAAATAATGCCATTTGCAGCAACAAGGGTGGACGTAGAGCTGATCATACTAAGTGAAGTAAGTCAGAAAGAGAAAGACAAACACCATATGATATCACTTATATGTGGAATCTAAAATATGACACAAATGAACTTATCAGAAACAGACTCACAGATGTAGAGAACAGACTGGTGGTTGCCAAGGGGGAAGAAGATGGGGGAGGGATAGTTTGGGAGTTTTTTTTTTTAACATCTTTATTAGAGTATAATTGCTTTACAATGGTGTGCTTTACAATTAGTTTCTGCTTTATAACAAAGTGAATCAGCTATACGTATACATGTATCCCCATATCCCCTCCCTCTTGCATCTGCCTCCCACCCCCCTATCCCAATCCTGTAGATGGACACAAAGCACTGAGCTGATTTCCCTGTGCTATGCGGCTGCTTCCCACTAGCTATCTATTTTACATTTGGTAGTATATATAAGTCCATGCCATTCTCTCACTTCGTCTCAGCTTACCCTTCCCCCTCCCCATGTCCTCAAGTCCATTCTCTACATCTGCGTCTCTATTTCTGTCCTGCCCCTAGGTTCTTCAGAACCATTTTTTAAAATTCCATATATATGTGAGAGCATACGGTATTCGTTTTCCTCTTTCTGAATTACTTCACTCTGTATGACAGACTCTAGGTCCATCCACCTCACTACAAATAACTCAATATCATTTCTTTTTATGGCTGAGTAAGATTCTATTGTATATATGTGCCACATCTTCTTTATCCATCATCTGTCGATGGACACTTAGGTTGATTCCATGTCCTGGCTATTGTAAATAGAGCTGCAATGAACATTTTGGTACATGACTCTTTTTGAATTATGGTTTTCTCAGGGTATATGCCCAGTAGTGGGATTGCTGGGTCATATGGTAGTTCTATTTTTAGTTTTTTAAGGAACCTCCATACTGTTCTCCATAGTGGTTGTATCAATTTACATTCCCACCAACAGTGCAAGAGGGTTCCTTTTTCTCCACACCCTCTCCAGCATTTATTGTTTGTAGTTTTTTGGATGATGGCCCTTCTGGCCCCACACTGTAGTTTTGATTTGCATTTCTCTAATGATTAGTGATGTTGAGCATTCTTTAAAGTGTTTGTTGGCAATCTGTATATCTTCTTTGGAGAAATGTCTATTAGAATGGGAGTTTGGAGTTAGCAGATGCAAACTCTTATATACAGAATGTATAAACAGCAAGCTGTATAGCACAGGAAACTATAGTCAATATCCTGTGATAAACCATAATGGAAAAGAATATGAAGAAGAATATATATGTATAACTGAATCACTTTGCTGTACAGAAGAAATGAACACAGCATTGTAAATCAACTATACTTCAATAAAATTAAAACAAAACAAAACAAAGTATCTTCAACTGGAACTTTTCGGCCATGGCACGTGACTTGGTTCAGTCTAGTTCAAGATGCTGACAAACTTCAGGGCTGGTGCTTGAAAGACAGAATTTGGGTGTTTGAAAGAAGCTTCTCAAGGAGTTAAAGTGTATTTGAACGTGTGACGATTGATATTTATAGAATAAAGGTTTTTGATTTCTTTGTCCCTTTCATGGTGGTAGCAGGGTAAACTTTTGAGAAGGTGCCAAATATCTAAGAACATATATCTGCCCCTGAGAGAATTTCTGTAGAATTCAATTCCATTAGTTAAAATAGCTTTTCTAGGGGACTTCCCTGGTGGTCCAGTGGTTAAGAATCCACCTTCCAATGCAGGGGATGGGGTTCTATTCCTGGTTGGGGAACTGAGATCCCACGTGCCTCAGGGCAACTAAGCCCACATGCCACAACTACTGAGCCCGCGCATTCTAGAGCCCGTGCACCACATCTAGAGACCCTGTGCTCTGCAACTAGAGAAGCCCGCGCGCCACAATGAAGAGCCTGAGCACCACAAAGGAAGATCCCGAGTGCCTCAACTAAGACCTGACAGGGCCAAATAATAATAAAAAATGTTTTTTTTAAAAATAAATACAATAAAATAGTTTTTCTACTAACTGGCCCCAGCCTGAAACTTGACACAGTAACTAGACTAGTTATTTATTCTACAACTATCTTAACAGAATTGTCAACTGCTTTAATTTACAAAGACTATATTTAAATTCCATTCTTTTGACTATGTAAAAGATTGTATGTTTCAAAGCATCCTTTTAAAAACATTTCTTTGTGCTTACAATTTTTTCTATAGTAGATCATTTTATTGATTAAATGTAACCCCTTCAACAGAAAACAGATCAGTGCATTCCTAAGAACCAGGGAAGAGTTTGATTCATAGGATTTTGGGGTCGGGGGTCAGGGCTGATAAATGGAATATTGCCCGCCATATCGGTAAACAAAGGATGTCACAGTCTTCAGTGCTTGCAGCCCTCGGACGTGAGCTGGTGAGCCCTGAGGGAACTAAGGAAGGAAAGAACACCTGCTGTCTAGCAGCCATCAGACTGCAGCCCCTCCCCACAGTGAGCCCTGAGGAAACTCAGGGTGTGAAAACACACGATACTGGCCCCAGATAACGGAGGTGCATATCAAAGGAATGATTTCAGTGAGCCCAGACTCTTGTATCGTCCCATACGTAGAAAAGCACTAAATTCCTTAACTTGACATATCTGGTTTTCTTTAATTAACAATAATCTTTCGATGTTCAGACTATCTGCCCTTTGTTGCAAAACGCCTGTATAACCTGGCTTCCCCCTGGCTCCCCAGAGCAGTTCTCTCAGGGTTAGTTGAGATGCTGCTTCCCGGGCTTGAAGTCCTAAAAATTCCTGCCGAATAAAACATGACTTGCAACTTTTAGGTTGTGAATATCTTTTAAGTCAACAGGGCTGAAGAACTGCTCTACTCTTTGGTTATGGTGGTGATGGCATTTGTCAGGCTTCAGAGTGAGTTTTACTGAATGTAAATTCTACGTCAATAAACATGACTTTTAAAACTTAAAAAAAAAAGTGTCTCCAGCTAGAAATGATCAGTGAAGTGAGAAATTGTTGAGAAGACAACACAGTTTGTTTTTTTTAGGTGTTCTGTGTTGGGAGTGTGGTTCTAAAACATTTCTTCATATTGTTACCCTTATGTTGTTATTACCAGCTGACGATTAAAAAAAAACTCAAATAACTTCTTTGGTCTCATCATAGTGCAGGTTCGAGGTACCAATTGTGTTTTCTACACATTTAAGTAAAATGTGTTTATCCATTTCACACTTTAAAAAAATTATTTTTAATTGTTTTGGCCCTGCCACACGGCACATGGGATCTTAGGTCCCTGACCAGGGATGGAACCTGCACCCCCGGCAGTGGAAGCACCGAGTCTTAGCCTCTGGACTGCCAGGAGAGTCCTCATTTCACATCTACAATCATCTTGCTTGCCAGTCATTCATGAACTGTATTATCTCATTTAATCCTCCTAACATCCCTGTGCACTAGGCGTTATTACCTTTATTTTACATGTGAAAAAATGGGGACTCAGAGGGGTGAAATGACTTATCCCAGGCAGCACTCAGGTACACAACATAACGATTCCATATTTGTATATATTGCCAAATGATCACCCCAATAAGTCTAGTGCACAGCCATCACCTTAAGCTATAATGGAATAAAAAAAAGAATATAGATATATACATATATGTGTATAACTGAATCACTTTGCTGTACACCTGAAATTAACACAATATTGTAAATCAACTATACTTTAATAAAAACAAGCAAAAAAACCCAACCATCGCCACACATAGTTACATTTTTTTTTCTTGTGAAGAGAACTTTCAAGATCTCTCTTCACAACTTTCAAGATCTCTCTTAACAACTTTCAAATACACAGTACAGTATTATTAACTATACAAATCATGCTGTACATTACACTTCCTGACTTAATTATTTTATAACCTGAAGTTTGTCCTTTTGGACCACTTTCACCCATTTACCCTACCACTCACTCCCTGCCTCTGGTAACACCAATCTGTTCTCTGTATCTATCTAGTTGTTTTTTTAGATACCACATATAACTGTATAAATGACATCAAACGGTATTTGTCCTTTCTCTGTCTGACTTATTTCACTTAGCATAATGCTCTCAAGGTCCATATTGTCACAAATGGAGGATTTTTTTTCTTTTTTATGGCCAAATAGTAATTCACCCATCTTGAATAAACATATCGGCACCTGTAAGATACAGCTACTAGATAAACAACCAGATAAGGAACTAGGCTGCCCTACCCATGAGGCTCTCCTTTCAGAAAGCCCTGGGTAACCTAAATAACTGACCACTTGCACGGCCCTACTTCTCCCTTCTTGTGCCCTAATTCTTGTTATTAGGCTTTAAATTAGCCAATAAAGAGTGAATCTGCAACACCCCAGGCACCCCAGGCACTTGGACCCTAATAAAGGCAGAGCCCCAGGTCTGTGCTGTCTCTCTACCTGTGACCTCACTGTGTGGCCCTCGGTGTGTCCTGTACCCTCCAGGACCTGAAAGAAATCTTTTTTTCAAAGTTCCCCAATGGTTGTTGCTGAGGTGTCTTGCAATCGTAAGAACCACAAGGGCTAGTCCAGCCACACCATTGGCTCTGGTTGGTTGCGGAAATGTCTGTGGGGGTCCCTACAAGTGTTACATGTCCAGGTGGGTGACCCCAGGTGTTCCTAGCTGAGACTGACACACCTTCCCACCCAAGACCTTTGTCTCAAAGGACCTCAGGTAGCCACCATTCACATGACAAAGAGACCCGGGTAAATCAAGGAATGCAAAAACTTTGGCTGGGAAAAAGCTTCGGGTATGGTTACTGACTGGGAACAAATAGCCTGTGAAGTGTTCCAGAGAATTATTTTGAAACCATGCACCCAGTCTGTGCCTGTTTGAGCCTTAAAACAATACCCAGGTCCCGAGCTTCCCTGGTGGCGCGGTGGCTAAGAATCCGCCTGCCAGTGCAGGGGACACGGGTTCGAGCCCTGGTCCGGGAGGATCCCACATGGCGCGGAGCAACTAAGCCTGTGCGCCACAACTACTGAGGCTGAGCTCTAGAGCCCGTGAGCCACAACTACTGAGCCTGCATGCCGCAACTACTGAAGCCCACGTGCCTACAGCCGGTGCTCCACAACAAGAGAAGCCACCGCAATGAGAAGCCTGTGCACCGCAACGAACAGTAGCCCCCGCTCGACGCAACCAGAGAAAGCCCGTGCACAGCAATGAAGATCCAGAGCAGCTAAAAATAAAAATAAATAAATAAATAAATAAATAAATAAATAAAATATCCAGGTTCCCTAATTTGCATTAGAGGAATCAGACGATGATGCCTGTAGAATTCCCAAGAAGGGTATTTCCTTCTATGTTTACTTCAAATGTGGTGTGAAATAAAATTCATACTTTATGGCAACACAAGCAAAATTCAACCTTCAAAATTCTCCTCTGCTTTTTGGCCTTGTCTCTCCCCCGAACTGTGCATTGTGTATGTACATTATTCATCATCAAACCTCCCCCATTGGCAAGAATACCTGCCGTAAAGAACAACGTTCTCCTAGCATCAACCAGAGAACTCCTTTAAAGATAGCATTTCTTCTTGAGGTTATCAGGGGTCACGTGACCCACCACAATGTCACTTAGATCTGGATTATGTAAACTGTCAATAATACACCTTTTGATGTACAGCCTTCTGTCTCAAAAAACTTATATAACTGTGCCTTGACTTCTAACAGGTGGAACAGTTCTCAGAGCTTTCTGAGATACTCTTCCTGGGTTATAATCCTCAAATATGGCTCAAATAAAATTTTCCATTTCTTTCTTAGATCAACTGATTAATTTTTCATTGACAGTGGCCACAGACGGTAATGGACAAGGAAGAATATCCCAGATGGCAAAACCAGAGACTGCAGTGAATAACAGACAAAGAGGTTTCCCCTCTAGAACCGAAGAATTTATTCCACTTCATAAGCAGGGAAATCTTAAATAAATTCTGCCCTGTGGGATTTGATCATTATGATGGACCAGTAGCTGGTCTCATATTGTACTTTGGGTGAGGGGAGGGCCAGATAAATAAACTTTTAGTTTGAAAATTATTAGATCATGGGATAAACATTCTGTTCTGCTGAAGAAGACTGTGTATCAGGCAGAGATTTTGGACTCTGAGCTGAAAGTATCACTGGATGGGACTTTAGGTTATCTTCTTCGGGGCAGGGCATAAGTGGATTCTATGGGTGGGGAGAAGCATGCTTTCATGTATTTGGTGGCTGGAGGGATGGAATGTGGACTGCCAGCTCTCCACAAAAATCTACTCTCTCCTTTTTCTGTAATGACAGAATCACAGCCTAGCAACATGGCTGACCACCTATGCTGTATTTCCCAGCCTCTCTTGCAGCTAGGTATTACCCAGTGTGGAATGTGAAAAGTACATGACACGTCAAGATTAGGGACTTTCTTCCCCTGTGCTTGCTGATTTCTTTCTTCTTCTTTTTTTAAAGTCTAGAGTTCCCAGCTTCAACCTCACAGACAATAATAATGTTCAGGGAAATAGACAAGAAATAAAACATTGGGAACCTAAGTTTCTGATTGATTGAAAGGAGCGGAGTCACCCACTGATATAGAACTCTGACTGTTACATGAGAGGGGAATGAACTTCTACTTTGCTTGAGCCATTACTCTTTTATTTTTTTAAAATTATTTATTTATTTTTAGCTATGTTGGGTCTTCGTTGCTGCCTGCGGGCTTTCTCTAGTTGCGGTGAGCCAGGGCTACTCTTTGTTCTTGCGGCGAGCCAGGGCTACTCTTTGTTGTGGTGCACGGGTTTCTCCTTGCAATGGCTTCTCTTGTTGCAGAGCACAGGCTCTAGGTGCAAGGGCTTCAGTAGTTAGTTGTGGCATGCGGGGCTCAGCTGCTCTGTGACATATGGGATCTAACCGGACCAGGGCTCGAACCCCTATTCCCTGCATTGGCAGGCAGATTCTTAACCACTGTGCCACCAGGGGGGTCCCCATTATTCATTTAGTCTTTTTTTTTTTTTAGCAACTGTTATGGATTGAATTACATCCCTTTCCCAAATTTATGTGTTGAAATCCTAACCCCTAGTATTCAGAATGTGTCTGTTTTTGCACATAATAGTTAAGATGGGGCCATATTAGAGTAGGGTGAGTTCCTAATCCAAGGCAACTGGTTTCCTTATAAAAAGGGGACATTTGGAGATAGACATGCCCACAGGGAGGATGCCATGTAAAGATGAAGGCAGATATCTACAAGTCAAGGGACACTAAAGATAGCCAGTAAACCACCAGGAGTGAGGGGAGAGGCATGGAACAGACTCTCCCTTATAGCCTCAGAAGAAACCAACCTGCTAATGCCTCGATCTCAGACTTGTCTCCAGAACTGTAAGACAATAAATTTCTGTTATTTAAGCCATATAGTTTGTGGTATTTTGTTATAGAAGCCCTATTACAGCAAGTAGGCTATTCATCCTACCTAATACAAAAATTAGTATCAGAGGGCTTCCCTGGTGGCGCAGTCGTTGAGAGTCTGCCTGCCGATGCAGGGGACACGGGTTCGTGCCCCGGTCTGGGAGGATCCCACATGCCGCAGAGCGGCTGGGCCCATTAGCCATGGCCACTGAGGCTGCGCATCCGGAGCCTGTGCTCCGCAACGGGAGAGGCCACAACAGTGAGACGCCCGCGTACCGCAAAAAATAAAAAAATAAAAATAAATAAAAATAAAAATTAGTATCAGAAATGGGGTGTTGCAATCACAAAAATCAAAAATTAGTTGCATTAGCTTAGTGACCTGCTGGTAAGGTCACAAGTGTTGCAGACTGGATAACTGACCCTCATTATGTCAAAGAACAACATTTGGTAATGTCATCACCTGCGATCACCTACCTGAAAGCTAGATCATATGTCTACTAAGCCTGTGTTTCTAGAAGTGATTGTAAAGAGTTAGAATGTCACGGTAAGTGGGCTGCTCCTTGCTGCTTTCAGCAAGGAATCACAAGGAAGAGATGCTCTTACACAAGAACTGGCCACTTTTCAAAGTGAGGAACATCACAAGTTTGGAAGAGCCAACAGCTTCCTCGCCCCCTAAACAGGATAAACAAGGATCCTGCCCAAGGCTATTGTTTCAGATGACCATTAATGGAGAATGACAAAGATGTAGATAGTTCAATGAAGCAAATACTGCAAATTAAATAGACACAAGAACTCTGGCTAGAAAAGAACACTGAATGTTCTAACAATGGAACTAGCTAGAAGCAACTAGACCAGCTGTCTACTAAGGTTTCTGAAGCAACTATGTTGCTAAAAAATCCGAGTTCAGTCTGCAAAATCTTATGACTTCTGAGCTTTTGCCTTGGGTCTCTTTCTTATAGCAGCGTAACCTGACCCTTAACCCAATGTGGGGCTTGAATCCTGGTCTCTCTGGTTTCCAGAGTACTTCCTTTTTGTGTGTGTGTGTGTGTGGTATGCGGGCCTCTCACTTCTGTGGCCTCTCCCGTTGCGGAGCACAGGCTCCGGACGCGCAGGCTCAGCGGCCATGGCTCATGGGCCTAGCCGCTCCGTGGCATGTGGGATCCTCCCGGACCGGGGCACGAACCCGTGTCCCCTGCATTGGCAGTCAGACTCGCAACCACTGCACCACCAGGGAAGCCCCAGAGTACTTCCTTTTAACCATTATGTGTTCTTTAGGCTGCAGTTTAAGTGCCACAAGATCAGGGATTTTGTTTGTTCCCTGCCAGACTCTTGAAAGACTGTAAATAGTAAACAGTAAATAGTAAAATGTGACAGATGTTCAATAAATATCTGTCGGAAGGATGAGGTAATAAACAAATGAACCAAGAGTGATATGAAGGAACTATCTAAGACTGGGACTGTGCCCTGAAGTTCAGAACAGATGGGCGCTGTATTTGGACAGACATTCCAATGCTGTGGTCACCGAATAAAAACTGGCCTTCTGCTGATGAGGGCCCCCAAGGCGCCCCTCATGTCGTTGTTGCGTAGACTGTAGATGAAGGGGTTCAGCATGGGAGTGACCACGGTGTATATTACTGCAGCGGTTGTGTCCTTCTGGGCCGTGTGGGAGGACATGGGGCTGAAATAAACCCTGATGAGTGTGTTGTAGAACAGGGACACCACAGAGAGGTGAGAGTCACAGGTGGAGAAGGCCTTCCGCTTGCTTCTGGTGGACGGAATCCTCAACGAAGCAGCAAAGATGTGCGTGTAGGATACCAAGATGCCCACAAAGGGGGTGATGATGGGCAGGGCGCCCACAGTGTACACCATTGCATTGCTGAGAAAGGTGTCAGAGCATGGGAGCTTCAGCAGACGGCTGAGGTCACAGAAGAAATGGGGGATCTGGTTGTGGATGCAGAATGAGAGGCGGGTCAGTAATATCGTGTAGGTCAAGGCATTCCCAAAGGTTGCAGTCCAGGATGCTGCCACCAGGAGGCTACAGAGCTGTGGTATCACAGACGTGGCATAGTGCAGAGGGTGACAGATGGCCACATGGTGGTCATAGACCATGGCGGTCAGCAGGAAGCTGCCTATGCCGGCAAACCACATGAAGAAGAACATCTGGGTCAGGCAGCCAGCATAAGGAATTCCTTTGTGTCCTGACACGTGATTGGCCAACATCTTGCAGATGATGGTGGAGGTGTAGCAAATGTCCAAAAAGTCCAGGTTGGCCAGGTAGAAGTACATGGGAGCTGGACGTCGATGGTGATGGCCAAGATAATGAGTAGGTTCCCCAGTCCTGTAACCAGGTACATGCTCAGGAAGAGTATGAACAGCAGCTGCTGTTGCTTGGGGTCCTCTGAGAAGCCCAGGAACAGGAACTCAGAGACCAGGGTGAGATTTGCCCCTTCAACGGCCATCCTGAATCAATCAGAAATGACACGGAGGAGCTGTCCAGGGTCCTGGCCAAGGCCAGCCTCTCCTTTGCACCCTGGATCTCATCCCCTCTTGTTAGTTCAGCCATTCATCAGTTCTTCCTACTCTCTCCTACAACAGGACCCTCCCCCACCATTTGCTGCATCATTTCCATCAGTGAACACACCATTCATTCCCCACAGCCCACCTGCAAGATGTCACCTGGAGCTTGGTGGACAGCTCCCAAGCACACTGACCATTTCTCACTTCCATCACGTGTATCTCTATGCCCCAAGGCTTCATCTGGTCACCAGAGTAGGCTCAGCCTGCACACAGGGTAACATGGAAGTGTTGGGGGTTGGCACCCCAAGAGTGACTTTTGGCCAGTGAGGGACAGGCCTTGTTGGGTGAACGCCCCAGCTTCATCACTTCTGAGTAAAGCAGTTCTGGGGTGTGTTCTCTCAAGGATCCCTAGAAAGATGACCCCTCAGTTGCCAAGAGTGGTAACCTACTTATCCACACCTCCTTTCTCCAAACACTCATTGGGTCTCCTGGGATTATTTCCCAAATAAGCTATTTGCGCTCAAGTTCTTGACTCAGAAAATGCTTTGGGGCGATTTCAAACTAAAATGCAAGGATTCCAAAAAATCTTCTATTTTTGAAGGAATCCCTTCTTTGTCCCAAATACCCCTCCTGCTACAACTCCCCTTTCTCTGCTCCATTAGATCTCATACTCCTCAAAAACATTGCCTGTCCTTGCATGTCAAGAGCAACCATGACCTCCTATTGTTAATCCAAGGCTAGTATAGAGTCAGTATGCACCAGCACACTAGTCCCATTGCTAAAATCTAGAAAGATTTGGCAGAGGCTGGAATATACCCTTAAAGAACATCCGAAGAATAATAAAATTAATTAGCAATACAAATTATAATATAAACGCACTTTCAAGTTTACCATTGTTGAATGTTGTAATGAGCTTTGATACATGGGCAACATCTAAGAAACACTTGCAAAACTTTTTGCCAGTTTGGCTACTGTCACTGTGAGCAGTGTGGTTGTGTGCTTATAAAATTATCTGTGCTATAGGAGAAATACCAGTTTATCATTACCCTCAAATTTTGAGGTTGGTCCTGGTTTTAAATAGTTAAGATTTACTTTGGTTCTTATTGTTTGTGCATTGTAGTTTTTGTCTAAATTTTCAGTGTGCAATGTTCTCATAATTATAAAATCAAAAGTTTACAATAAACATGAAAAGAAAACATCCAGAATGAAAAGGCAACAAAGCTTGGATAATGTTCCCTTTAAATATTTCTGTATTTTTGGAAGAATAGAAAAGAAATGATATTCACGGTGAATAGCAGTCCTGGAACATCTGATACTTGCAGAAGTTGAGCAACGTGGAACCGTTTTGCTACTGTGTAAGACTCACTGTAAAATGTAACACTTAATTTATAATTTTGGAATGAAAAACAATTTTTTAAAATAAAAATATGGGTAGTTTACGGTAACAGGTGATATAAATATTGGGTCCAAGTGCTATTCAAAACCGTTCATTAAAGTTGGAAGTGCTCATACTTAAACATTTCATCTGAATAGCAATCATGTTTTGTTCATTTTGGGCTCGAATAAAGAAAATTTGTAATGGTCAATGAGGAAAAAAAAGAACATCATTATTCAGTGAGACACTAAAAAGCGTTTGAACAACAGAAATTCTGGGAAAAATTTATGTCAAAGTATTATATGTTGGTAAAGCAGACAGAAAGCATTTAGAAAGTAATGACTTTTAATACACTCTAGTGTATGGTTAAAAGTAATTGAGACTTTTCAGATATGAAATAATTAACAGAATTTCAAAAAATGTAATTTTGATGTAGGCATGACATTGCCATTCTGACACATGCACCTGCTTATGGTAAAACCCATTTACTGGAAAGAGAAAATACCTTTTTGGAAAACTACATCAGGTCAGTAAAATTTCAGCCATTACCAGTGAAGTTTCATCAGTGTCACTAACTTTTTTTTCCCTGCAATTTATTTATAAAGTGAAATTCAAGACTTTGAAGGTAGTTTAAGTTTGTTGATCACATGAGGTTGTGATTTATTTCAGAACATTTGAAATAAAACTGGAAAAAAGTAAAAAACAGAATTACATTTACTGACTCTGAAACGTGGTCAAATGATGTCTGAGATGATCGGATGGTGTTTTAGAAATGTCTTCTCAATGAAAAGTAGTCACATGAAGACCTTCTTGGCTTTTATACAGATATAATATAAATTTGGGGTTTCAGGCAAAAGTTACAAAACTTCCTGGATATTTTAATTTGGTTTCATTTAAGTCCCTTTGTTCAGTTATCTCTGGGTGATTCAAAAAAGATATAATTCAAATGAAACACTTTAAACATTTTCTGTAAAAATTTCTGTATGCCACTATGCATCCAATAAACACAGAGAGAATAAACCAACATATCTAAAAAGCTGGGGATTGAAATAGTGAAAACAAGAAGAGTATTTGGATCCAAATGGACAACCTGAGGGGCTGGAGCTGTAAGAGCAGCCTGAAAATCATGTCAAGTCTTGTAAATTCTTCTCAATAAAAATTACGAGAAAGGAGTTAACATTAGAAAATAATTATGTGTGTGCTTTTTTTTTGAGGATTTGGATTTAATAAATGCAGTTCTAACAGGGATATCAACACTTCATTCAGTCTTACAAGAAAGGAATGTTTCAGTTGTTAAAGCTGACAATAATTTGATATATAAAAAGTATTGTTACCAAAGGGGAGGGGGAGGGATAAATTAGGAAATTGGGGTCAACATATACACGCTACTGTATATAAAATAGATAATCGGGACTTCCCTGGTTGTCCAGTGGTTAAGACTCCGAGCTCCCAATGCAGGGGCTCCAGGTTCGATCAACGAACAAAGATCCCACATACCCATCTAAGCCCACACGATGCAGCTACTGAGCCTGTGCACTCTAGAGCCCACGCACCGCAATGAAGACCCAGCACAGCCAAAATAAATTAATTAAAAAAATAGATAATCAACAAGGACCTACTGTATAGCACAGGGAAATCTACTAAATACTCTGTAATAACGTACATGGGAAAAGAATCTGGAAAAGAATGGATGTATGTATAACTGAATCACTTTGCTGCACACCTGAAATTAACAAAACATTGTAAATCAACTATACTCTAATATAAAATAAAAAATTAAGTTCAAAAAAGAAAACAAATTTATACTTTCCAGAAAAAAAAGTATTGAGCACTTGCAAATAAAGAAGACGACGAAAGAGAAATGTAAGATAATTATAGAAATGATATGCCATTTGAAAACCAACAAAATAAATATCAATCCCAGGTGTGGGATGGAAACTCTTAGGGGATCCTCTACTAACTCTTATGAAAATGAATTTGTTGTTTGAGGACAAGATAAACTTATTGAATCCTAGAAGTTGATCGAAGTATATCCATGCAGCTCTGTGGAACAAATATTAATAAAATTAAGCTGATCAAATAAATAGGACAATTAAACCATTCCTAGGACTTAATCACACAGAGAGGTATTGAATATATAAAAATCTCAGACAGGGTTATGAGAGCTAGGACTTTGCTTTTAATTTTAATTCTGTTAGTTTAGTGGAAACTAAGAGAGGACTCAGCACCTTGTACAATGCTATTGACATGAAAAGAAAGGCGTTATTTTTTTAAAGCTGCAAGAGACCTAGTGACGATCACCTTCAAATCTGTCCCTCCCTTCTCATTTCTGATCTCATCTCCTGTGCTCATTCTGGTTTCTTTGATGGTCCTTGAATAATCCAGAGATGCTCCTGCCTCAGAGCCTTTGCATTTGCTGTTCCCTCTGCTTAGAACACTCTTTTCCCCAGATATTCATATAGCTCTGATTTCTACTTCGGGCCCCTATGATAATATTTCCATTAATCAGGTAGGAAGAGGTTTTACAAAAGTAAATTAGATCTCGTCCTTCACTTTCCTCCCAGTAATATTTGGAGTAAAATTCCAAATCCTGGTGCAACTGCTATGGAAAACAAATGGAGTTTCCTCAAATATTAAACATAGAACTACCATATGATCTGGCAATTCCACTTCTTTTATTTCCTTATATCCAAAGGAAATAAAAATGGGCCATTGAAGAGATACCTGCATCTTCATGTTCATTGCAGCATTGTTTACAATAGTTGAGATATGGAAACAATGGAAGAATGGATAAAGAAGATGTGGTTTTATATAATATTCATATAATATATATATGAATATTATTCAACCATGAGAAAGAAGGAAATCCTGCCATTTGCGACAACATGGATATACCTTGAGGGCCTTATGCTAAGTGAAATAAGCCAAACAGGGAAAGACAAATACTGCATGGTATCAAATGTATATGGAATCTTAAAAAAAAAAAAAGAAAAAAAATCTGAATTCTGCAAAGTCTAGGTCCTGCTCACCTCCCTCATCTCCATTTATATCATTGTCTCCCAGCCACACAGGTCTCTTTGACCAAGATTTATTCTTCCCCAGGACCTTTGCACTTGCTCTTTCCTCTGCCTCAAATGTTCTTCCTTCAGGACTTTGCTCCAGCTTTCAAGACCCATCTCAAATCCTTCCCTCTCCTATAGCTCAGCACACAGTGGCTGCTCAATCCTCTGTCCTCTAATGACTTATGTTCTCTGGACCTGGAGAGGAACCTTCTCTCTGGGTCCCTCTGCCTGCTGCCCTGTGTCTCTCCTCCCCTGCCCAGGAAGTCTACACTCCCTGTCTCACTTCCTTGTTGATTCATTGACCCCTTTTTGGACATCTTCACTGAGGCTTTCCCCAAGCTGTGGACAGGAATTCTGAGATGATGACAGAGTCCCCCTCCCAACCCAGCAATTCCACCACAGAGGAATTCTCTTGAAGGTGCACTGTAAGGCATGTTCAAGGAGGTCTGGATTAAATCTCCACAATCAACTTGATGTACCCTGCATCAGTGGAATACCTGAATAGACAATGAATCATCCCAAATTGAGGAGGTGGACTTTGGGAGCAATGATATATATATTTTTCCCCTTTTCTCTTTTTGTGAGTGTGTATGTGTATGCTTCTGTGAGTGATTTTGTCTGTATAGCTTTCTTTTACCACTTGTCCTAGGGTTCTGTCTTTCCTTTTTTTGTTTGTTTGTTTTTGTGTTTGTTGTTAGTATAGTTTTTAGCGCTTGCTATCATTGGTGGATTTGTTTCTTGGTTTGGTTGCTCTCTTCTTTCTTTCTTTCTTTCTTTCTTTCTTTCTTTCTTTCTGTTTCTTCTTTTCTTTCTTTTATTACTTTTTAAATTAAAAAAATTTAATAATTATATTTTATTTTAATAACTTTATTCTATTTTATTTTATTTTATTTTTCTTTCTCTTTTTCTCCCTTTAATTCTGAGTCATGTGGATGACAGGCTCTTGGTGCTCCAGCCGGCCACCAGGGCTGTGCATCTGAGATGGGAGAGCTGAGTTCAGGACATTGGTCCACCAGAGACCTCCCAGCTCCATGTAATATCAAAAGGAGAAAATCTCCCAGAGATCTCCATCTCAACGCCAAGACCCAGCCCCACTCAATGACCAGCAAGCTACAGTACTGGACACCCCATGCCAAACAACTAGCAAGACAGGAACACAAACCCACCCATTAGCACAGAGGCTGCCTAAAATCATAAGGTCACAAACACCCCAAAACACACCACCAGATGCGGACCTGCCCACCAGAAAGGCAAGATCCAGCCTCATCCACCAGAACACAGGGACTAGTCCCCTCCACCAGGAAGCCTACACAACCCACTGAACCAACCTTAGCCACTGGGGGCAGACACCAAAAACAATGGGAACTACGAACCTGCAGCCTGTGAAAAGGAGACCCCAAATACATAAGTTAAGCAAAATGAGAAGACAGAGAAACACATAGCAGGTGAAGGAGCAAGGTAAAAACCCACCATACCAAAAAAATGAAGAGGAACTGGCAGTCTACTTGAAAAAGAATTCAGAAAAATGATAGTAAAGATGATTCAAAATCTTGGAAACAGAATGGAGAAAACACAAGAAACATTTAACAAGGACCTAGAAGAACTGAAGAGCAAACAAAAAATGAACAACACAATGAATGAAATTAAAAATTCTCTAGAAGGAATCAAGAGCAGAATAACTGAGGCAGAAGAATGGATAAGTGACCTGGAAGATAAAATAGTGGAAATAACTACTGCAGAGCAGAATAACGAAGACATTCCACAAGGACCCTCTTCCTGGATCCTCAGTCCTATATTCCCAAACACCAGAGTGGGAGTCAGAGAGACATAAAGGTCCATGGGACTCTATTTAGTCACATGTTATGTGACCCCCATCAACGTTTCCCATCGGCATAATGAAGACACCCATAGGCAGCCTCTGACCTCTCTTTGTGCCATCTTGAGATAGCACTCTGCCTTTCAACACACTCCCCCAAAAGATACAACTTTAGCATAGTAATGAGAAATTTATATTTCACTGAAGGTTATGTGTGGGGAAAAAGGAAAGAGATTTCTGTAAGATGTGAGATAATAACACACTTTAACATGTCTATGTGCTTACCTAAGCATTGACCCCTCTTCCCTTTCTCCTTCCCTTCTCCCTCTCTCTCTCTCTCTCTCTCTCTCTCTCTCCTCTAAATCACTCTCTTTGTTTCTCTCTTACTTTTCCTCACTCCCTCATTTTTCCTTCTATTTCTTCTTTCTCATATCTCATGCACAAATAGCCCTGTAATTAGTAAACCATTTCCTTGGAGACAAATAGTTTATTCTTTTTTTACACTTGCTATAACTAAAAAGATAATTATAAACACTAGGCACAGTGCTTGATATATAGAAAATTTTCAATGCTTGCTGGTTTTTATTATTATTTTGTTATTCTTTTTTATCTTATATTGGTGGGAAGAGAGGAAAATAAAGTCTTTTCTTGCTTGCCCACTCAGAAAGAACCATGGGCATCAGGACCAATGCTCATTCACGGGATGCTCCCAACATGCCCATAGATATAATACATTTTAAGGAATAGATGATGGGATGGAGTTCATCACACTGGGTCATAAATGAGAGATCGTGGTGACAAAAGGGTGGCAAATTGAGGAAAAATGAAGAGCTAGCATAGAGTGTAGATATTTTAACACAACTGCAGCCCTACCACAGTTCTATGGGGACATATATTATTATCCCAGCCCCTTTATTGTATTTCTTTTCCATGAAACTGGCCATCAGCAGCTTAGGGGAAAGAATTTTCTGCAGAAACTTCTCTTTATGACGCTCTTCAGCTCCTTATTCCTGAGGCTGAAAATGATCGGGCTAAGAAAGGGGGTAAAGACTGTATAGGTGGTGGCCATCAGTGTGTTACTGTCCATAGAATGGGGTCCCTTGGGCTTGAGGTAGATGATGGAGGCAAAACTGTAGTGCACCACCACTATGGTGAGGTGGGATACACAGGTGGAGAAGGTCTTGTGCCAGCCCTCAGCAGAGGGGATCCTCAAGATGGCAGCCACGATGAAGACATAGGAGAGGATGATGAAGAATAAGCACCCCAGCAGGGCTGTGACACAAACCATGATCACAACCATGGTGACAGGGGCTGTTTCGTTCCCACATGCCAATTTCAAGAGGGCAAGCACATGACAGGCAAAATGGTGAATCTCATTAGACCTACAGAATGTGAGATGAAAAACTATCAATGTCACCATCATGCCCATGACTGAGCCACCAGCCCAGCACCAGGACACAAGACAGGCACAGTCACGGGGGCTCATGAGCATGTTGTAGTGCAGGGGGTGGCAGATGGCCACATAGTGGTCATAGCCCATGATCATGAGCAGGAAGGAGTGGGTGAAGCCAAACGTGAAGGAGAAGAATATCTGGCTGGCACAAGCCACAAAGGTAATGGAGTGGTGGTTGGAGAGCATGTCGATCAGCATTCGAGGGGTGATGGCAACAGTGAACAGAATCTCGGAGATGGAGAGGGCACACAGGAAGAGGTACATTGGTGTGTGGAGGCTGTGCTCCCTCCAGATGGTGACCATGATGAGCAGGTTCCCCAGCAGCGTAAACAGGTACATCAGCAGGTACAGTAGGAAGAAGGTGGGCAGGAGCCTCTGAGGGAAGTTGGAGAACCCAATGAGGATGAATTCAGCCACTGTGCTATAGTTCTGCCCAGACAAGGATGCTGCATTTGGTGAGATCAGAAACAGAATGAGGGCACAGTGGTTAAAACAGAGGCTCTAACATAGATTAAATGACAAATGAAGAGGTTTATACTATATAACTATTTTCTTAACTTGTTTGGGTCTCAAAATCTTCATCAGTAAGATGGAGTAAATCATAATAGTTGTTATCATTCAGTGGTGTGATAAAAATAAAATGAGATCAGTATATTAAAAGCTTAAGACACAGTTTGGCTCCTGGGTTTTTATTAACAGTGACTGCAAAATGAAAACTTCCATTTTTGGAGGCACTGAAGACAGACAGAGATGATCAGGGTCATATTCTCTTGAATAATGTGCTTGTTCTAGAAAATATTTATTTCGTTCTTGGAGTTCTGAAAGTTTTCTCCTCTGAGAGTCTTTGCCTTTTAACACATTTGTATTTATTTTAATACTGTTTTAATAGTACTCTTTTTTCCATATTGTTTCATATTTATATTTACTATTCTAAATGAGCTGAACAGAAAATTTGAAAATAAAAGGATAGAATATATACAAGGAAAATATGTACCAAGTGACAGCTGAGGCAGTAATTTTGAAAACAGACAAAATGAAATTTAAGGAAACAATAATTATAATATCTTCATGAATAATTGCCACTCAAAGAATCAGACTTCCCTGGAGAAACATTCTGGTAAAGGAAGCAAGGTTAGGACATCTTGTGCCAGTGTGAAATGAAACTTTCAGTGAGTAAAGGCTTAATGTTAAATGGATGCCAGAACCAGATTGCAAGTATGCCCATTGGCCAAAGATGATTGCCAAAATGAAGGATCATTGTACAAAGAACGGAGGAACAAGCTAAATGACACTGTGATGAAGCAATCAGACAAATCCAAAGGTGGAACATGGTACAGAACAATAGGTCTCATGTCATAGATACCACGGTCACTAAAGGATATGGAGAAATTCAAGGGACATAAAAACCAGATGCAATATAGGGTACTAGCTTGGGTATTGATTTAGACAAACCAGTGTAAATTAATTTTAAGGCAACAGAGAAAACTTTGATTATGGTATGAATGAATAATTAGGTAGGTATAATATGAGATTATTATTTAGTTATTAATTTTATAGTTATTAATTTTAAATGTGGCTTGTTATTTTGGCTGTGAAGAAAAACATTCTTAGTTTAAATGCATATTGAAATTAAAAATTACACAAACACACACACAAACTCCAAGAGAAAAAGAAGACTATTTTGTTAAGTATATGAGAACATGGTAATGATTTGCATAAATATTGTTAATCTATGTAATGGTATACCTTGGAATAGTAAGAAATTAATAATCCACACAACTTCAGTGAAGTAGATATAAATAGAAAAGGTTAAATCAACAATAGATAGATACATGAAACTTGTAGTTAGACATTTTCATAGAATTTAGAAAGGCAATTTATGCATTTAATAATATTTAGAAATTAGGTATTGGATATATTTAGACTCTTCAACAAAGAGGGATTAAACATGTTTTAAACATTCAAGGGACTTTTACAAAAATTGACCTTGTATTTAGGACATAAAAAATTTCTCCATGAATTCCAAGTATAAATATGTAGATTACAGCACACTAAAAGTAGAAATTGATTGAGGAGTAGCTTTTCAAATCCCCTGTGTTTGGAAGATAAGTGTAGTATTAAATAATCTTTTGTTACAATAGTAAAACATAAAGTAAAATTTAATACTCATAATTAACTAATTTAAGCATCTAATGTCACATTTTAAGCTAACAGTACTGTGCAAGAAATACATAGCCTCAAATATATTTATGAAGAAACTTTTTCAAGAAGAAAGTCAGGCTTAATAAAATCAAAATCGAGTTGTAAAAGTTTAACAAGATAGAAACAGGAAGATGCCAATAAGAAAACGCAAAAATTAAAATTGAGAAATAGCTAGAGAAATAAAGGATAGTTTAAAATTAATAAAAATAGTAAGAAAAATTCAAGTTAGGAAATTTGAAGAGTAGACTAAGGAAATAAATTCTTAGAAAACTATAAAGTTCCAAATCTGGAGAAAGAAAAAGCAGGGACCTTGGAGACTCAAGTAAATTTTAAAGAAATCGAAAAGGTTAGTGAAATGCTGTCCCTCCCCAATATCCTTGGCCCCAGTGTGTTTACAGGTGATCTCTCTTAAACTTTTAAGGAACATTTGAGGAGTATCTTATACCCATTCTTAGAAACCAGAAAAAACATATGAAATATGCTCACCCCATTTTGTTAAGTTAATGCAATCTTGATTCTAAACCAGGTAGAATGTTAATAAGAAAAGACAATTATGGGCCCATTTCACCTATCCATGCAGATTTTTAAATTCATAAGAAGACATAACCTAGTCAAATCCAGTGGTTTTTCAAAAACAATATATTACGAGAAAGAGGTTTTTGCTTCTCCCATGAATGACAGGGATGGTTCAGCATCAGAAAACCTATCAAGTGACTCATCAGGGGAATAAGCTAAAGCAGAAAATCATATAATTATTTCTATCAAGGCAGGATTATATTTCCTAAAATTCAAGTCCTTTTTATGATTTTAAAAATTGACATGTAATTGACACATAATATTGTTTTAGTTTTATATCTACAACATAATGATATGATATATGTACATCCATTTATTATTTTAAAAATCCTCTTTACAACATGTTGTGAAAGGGGATTTTCTTAGCTAGGTGAAGAATATATACCACAGGTACTGGCACAAAACAGACACATAGATCAGTGGAACATAATAGAGAGCCCAGAACTAAGCCCACATGCCGATTTTCAATTAATCTATGACAAAAAAAGACAAGAATATACAATGAAGAAAAGACAGTTTCTTCAATAAGTTGTGCTAGAAAAGCTGGACAACTCGATGTAAAACAAAGAAATTAGAACATTTCCTCACAACATATCCAAAAATAAACTCAAAATGGATTAAAGACCTAAATGTAAGACTGGAAACAACAAAACTCCTGGAAGAAAACATAAGCAGAACACTCTCTGACATAAATCATAGCAATAATTTTTGGATCTGTCTCCTAAGGCAAAAATAAATAAATAAAAGCAATAATAAGCAAATGGAACCTAATTAAACTTAAAAGCTTTTGCACAGAAAAAGAAACACTTGACAAAACAAGAAGACAACCTTTGGAATGGGAGGAAGTTTGCAAATATTATGACTGACAAGGGGTTAATATCCAAAACATATAAACAGCTCATAAATCTCAATAACAAAAAACAACCTAATCAAAAAATAGGCAGAAGACCTGCATCACCATTTTTCCAAAGAAAACGTATGATGGCTAACAGGAACGTGAAAAGATGCTCAACATTGGTAATTATTAGAGAAATGCAAGTTATAATAACACGAGCTATATCACCTCACACCTGTCAGAATGGCTACCATCAAAGTCTACATATAACATATGTTGGAGATGATATGGAGAAAAGGGAAAACTTGTACCATATTGTTTGGAATGTAGATTGGTGCAGCCACTATGAAAAACAGTATGGAGGTTCCTAAAAAAACTAAAAATAGAACGACCATATCATCCAGCAATTCCACTCCTGACTATGTATCTGGAAGAAACGAAAACACTAGTTTGAAAGTATACATGAACCTCAATGTTCACAGCAGCACTATGTATAATAGCCAAGATTTGGAAGCAGCCCAAGTGCTCTTCAGCAGACATACAAATGGCTTAAGAAGATTAATAATATTATTAATATATAAATAACATATATATATAATAGAATATTATTCAGCCATAAAAAAGGATGGAATTTTGCATTGCAGAAACCTGGATGGACCTAGAGAATACTATGCTTAGTGAAATAAGAGAAATACAAATACTGCATGATATCATTTATATGTGGAATCTAAAAAATAATACAAACGAATTTATATGCAAAACAGATATAGAAAAAAAAAAGCTAGTGGTTACCAAAGGGGAGAAGGAAGAGGGGAGGGGAAAATTAAGGGTATGGGATTAAGTGACGCAAACTACTATGTATAAATGGATAAGCACCAAAGATATATTGTATAGCACAGGGCATTATAGCCATTGTCTTGTAATAACTTTCAATGGAGTATAATCTGCAAAACACTGAATCACTATGCTGTACACCAGAAAATATAGATATATGCTACAAACCCAGCAAATAATTTGCCAATAGGGAACTTTTAGATGCATTATTTTAGAAACAAGAACCCAAGGTTACTTACTGTCTCTGCTGTTCTTTAACATGGAACTGAAAGCCATGAGCAGTGCTCTAAGGAAAGGAAAAGAGAGAAACTATATCAGTTAGGAAGGGAAGAAACATGATCGTGTACATAAAGAAGGTGAAAGAATCAAGATGTAATATATTAGAACAAAAAGAAGTGCAATGCTGCAGAAGGCAAAATCAACTTCCGAAAAACATACATAATATTTCTCATAGTATTACATCAGTAATTATCATTCAAGACATAAAATTTAAGTAGGATAAGACTCTCAATGGTGACATAGACTATAAAGAAAAAGCCCTTGACCCATTTTAAGTAGTCATTCCCTATTTCCCTCTCTTCCAAACCCCTGGCAACCACTAATGTATATTTTCTCTTTCTATGGATATGCCACTGCTGGACATTTCATATAAATGGAACCATACAATATGTGGCCTTCCGTGTCTGACTTCTTTCACTTAGCTGCATCCATGATGTAGCATGTATCAGTAATCCATTCACTTTTATGGCTAAATTCCTTGATCCTGTTTTCTTCATACTGTTTGAACACAAACTTACAAATACGTTGAGAGTGAAGCTCTGTTTTAATAGAACATCTATTAGGCCAATTCATTTAAAGAAGGTGAAAATGGAGATATTGTTGTGAAATGATAATCGTTGAGAAGCCTGAGCCAATTTGATAATGAAAAGTTTGGGAAGTGTTGCAAAATATTATCTGCTTTGTATTAAAAGCCTTTTAAACAAGGGGGAAAAAAAGCCCTTGAACATTTTGTTCTCAGGATCCCCTTATAATAAAAAATTACTGAGTGCCCCAAATGGCTTTTGCTTGAGTGAGTTACAACTATCAATCTTGACCATTTCAGAAATTGAACCTGAGAATCCTTTTAAATATTTAATAGAAGAACATTTAAAAGAACAGTAATAAACTTATTACATTCAGGCCAATATCACTGATGAACATAGATGCAAAAACCCTCAACAAAAACAGAATCCAACAGCACACTAAAAGGATCATACACTATGATCAAGTGGGGTTTATCCCAGGAATGCAAGGATTCTTCAATATACGCATATCAATCAACGTGATACACCATATTAACAAATTGAAGGAGGAAAACGATATGATCATCCCAATAGATGCAGAGAAAGCTTTCGACAAAATTCAACACCCATTTATGATAAAAACCCTACATTTTAATATAGTAACACTTTTAGGAAAATAACAACATTTTCAAAAACTAAGTAGTGAGAATAGTGGCCTTGTTTTACATTTTCACAAATACGTTCAACATCTGGCCTGATGGGAGACAACTTGATGCTGGTGTCCGATTCTTCATTTAGTCTGTGGCAATACATTGTTTTACTTGAAGCACATGACAAAAATGCATCGTCACATGGGAAAGTAAGGACCTGATGGACCCCCCCCCCAGAAATGGTCTCTGGAACCCCCCTGCGGTCTCATACCACACTTTGAAAACCTCTGATATAAAATACCTAGGATTTAACAAAAGATATGCAATACCTCCAAAGACAAATATTTTAGCCAATAATAAAAACATAGAAGATGATTTGAATACATGGAAAAGAGTCTATACTCTAGGATGAAATGATCTAATACGGTAATGATACCACTTCTTCCCTAAATTTCACCATCAGTACAATTGCATTTACAACTCCAGTGAATGGATTATAAACTTAATAACTGTCTTAAATTTCCACTAAAAATAAACGCAGTGCAAAACTATATTAATCATAAATTGGAGTAAACAGGAGAAATACATCCTCCCAGGTATTGTGACACATTATAGAGTCATAGCCATTTTGAAAATATAAACCAAGAACAGACATAAACACTGGTAAATTGATTAGATATCTTAGAAAATATCCCATTATTATTCAAAATCTAATATATGATAAAGGTGGCAGCAAAAATAAAGGAAAAGATGCCTTGTTTCACTAGTTTGTGGGGGGAAAACTGCTCCTTTTATGAAGGAAAGTAAATCTGAATTTCTGCCCAAGACCACATGCAAAGGTGGAATCCAGATGGATTCAAGACATAAATGTGAAATATAAACCATAAATTTAATAGGAGAAAGTGTATGAGAATTACTTTGTTGATCTAGCAGTGGAGAAAACCTCCTAAACAAAACTACTAGGGACTTCCCTGGTGGCACAGTGGTTGAGAATCTGCCTGCTGGTGCAGGAGACAGGAGTTTGAGCCCTGGTCCAAGAAGATCCCGCATGCTGCGGAGCAACTAAGCCCGTGCGCCACAGCTCCTGAGCCTGCACTCTAGAGCCCAAGAGCCACACCTACTGAGCCCGCGTGCTGCAACCACTGAAGCCCATACACCTAGAGCCCGTGCTCCGCAACAAGAGAAGCCACCACAATGAGAAGCCCGCACGCTGCAATGAAGAGTAGCCCCCGCTCACCGCAACTAGAGAAAGCCTGCACGCAGCCACGAAGACCCAATACAGCCAAAAATAAGTTAAATAAAAACAACTTCTAAAGCACAAGCCTTAAAGTGACTTTAATAAGACACGAAAACATCAATATTTTGAATTTCTGTTCCACAAAGGATATCCTAAATAAAGTTAACAGGCAGATAGAAAATTTGTACAAGATCATTTACATTGTCTAAAACTGACAAGGGAACACTATCAAGAAGAATAAACAAGAAGTAGGAACCTCAATATAGATATGAGCAAAGGATATGAGCAGAGAAATCACAGAAGGAGTTACTCAGGCAAATGAAAAGATGCTCAAAAAAAAGGACTGGGTGAGATGAATGAAAGCAATGAAATTTTACTGCATACATATTCAATTCCCCAAATTAGAAAATGCTATGGTGATTGGGCAATGGGGAGAAAGGAATCCTCCGACACTGCTGGTGAGGATGGAGAATGGTGAAAATTCAGAATATACATGCTCTGTATACCAGCAAATCCATACCATATCTTATAAATTTGTTAAAATCCATAGAAATTACAACACAAAGAGTGAATTCTAAGGTAAACTCTGGACTTCAGTTAATAATAATTGATCCGTAATGGTTCATCAGTTGTAACAAATGTACCACACTATTACGTGTTTGTACAATATTTAACAGCATCCCAAGCATCAAGCCACCAGATGTCTGTAGCATCCCTCCCTCCCAAGATCATGAAAACCAAAACTGTCTGTGGACATGTCCAAATGTCCACTGTAGTGCAGAATCACCCCAGGCTAAAAACTACTGACTTAGGAGATGCAAAGGGAACCTAGGCTGGGTGAGAACCAAGGACCCAGAATGGGTAAACTGAGAAGACCCCCAGCAGCCTCTCAAGACTGAAATCCTTTCTTCTGAACCTTCTTCCCAGCTCTGACTCCATCCCCAGGCTTGGCAGTGCTATCCACAACTGTCTGATTCTGCCTTCCTACCCTCTCCCTCTGGTTCCCCTCAGCCTGGCCTGCCTCTTCCATGAAGCGGCTAGCAGGGAAGGGCAGAAGAAGGTCTCCTGCTCGATGCTGTCAGTGGTACCCACAGGCAGGTGTGGGGTCAGACATAGGGTCTCCTGGAACTGATCCTGTATGCTTTATCCCTGCTGCAGGTTTCCAGCAGGCTGCTCCCCAGGGCCTCCCCAGGAGACCAAAGTAGATTTGTCCTCAGGGTCTGGAGATGCTGGGAGGGACCTCAAGGGGCCTTTGAGAACTTGTAGCCTCTACTCTTTCCTCCAACTATCCACATAGAACAAAGATCACTAGTGTTTTCTCTGCTCAGAGAGACATTAGTCTCTGCTGAGGGCTGAGGAGCTCCCAATCTCAGGGGAAGACAAGGTTTGATGCAGATGTCCTCAATCCACTGGGGTCAAGGTAGGGTCAGAGGGAATGCAGAAGCTGGAGGAGCCTAGAATGAGATTCCAGGGCTGTGTCTTCAGGTGAGGACAGCTGGATGGCTTTTCAGAATGAGTCATTTGGAGCTGGGTCTTGGAGAGTGGTTTCTCTTGTGCAATGTAAGTCTTCTGGCCAAACTGGCCAGAAGTCACCTCTCTTTCCAAATTCTACCCTATTCCCATTGCCCTGGTGGTCCAAGCCAGGCAGTCTGATATTTGCATATGCCTTCCTGTGATGTCATAGAACATAAATATTTAGTCTTTTTGTGTTGGCCTTGGTTCCTGACCCTCTGATAAGAGTGTCTTTTGTATACTAATGAGATGATTGGTGGCTGTGGGTTTATCCTTATAAAACATCTTCTGCCTCCAACTCAAATATTTGGCCTCACCTTTGAGTTAACAACTGATATCCCACATAGGGTCCCCTTTCTGGATCCTCAGTGATCTATATTCCCAAACACCAGCATGGGAGTCACATAGACCTAAAGTTCCCTGTGACTCCCTTCAGCCACATTTGTGTGACCTCCACCTACATTTTCCATGTGCATACTGAAGGTACCCATCTTGGCCTCTGACCTCTGTGCCATCTTGAGACAGCTCTCTAGCTTTCAACACACCCCTCAAATAGATGCAACTTTAACACAGTAATGAAAACTGATGTTTTACTGAAAATTATGTGTGGGAAAAATGGAAAGAGATTTCCATAAGATGTCAGATAACACCCTTTAACATGTCTGTGTTCTTACCTAAGCACTGATTACTCTTCCCTTTCTCTCTCCTCCCATTCTCTCTCCATCTCTCTCTCTCTCCCTTCCTCCTTTCTTACCTCCATCATTTTCCCTTTCTTCCCCTTCCTCATATGCATATCGCCCTATTAGCAACCTCCTTCTGCTTCCTCCCATCTTGCCTGGATTTTGTCCCATATAGTTTTTAATCAATTGAATGATCAGATCTAAAGGACTCCAATCCTACTTGCCTGCTCTCTCTCTCTCTCTCTCTCTCTCACACACACACACACACACACACACACACTTTGGCTCTCTCTCTACTTTGAATTCTAACATCCTTTACTCAGTTCACCTTGACAGAAAAACATCCATTACTGTCTATAACTCCAAAATCAAGTGAGAAATAATAAACCATTTTCTCTGGGGAAAGTATTTTCCTTTGTACATTTGTAATAATTAAAATATAATAATAATAATAAAACACTAGGCCCAGTACTTTATACATAAAAAGACTCAATTTTGGTGGCATTTATTACTATCTTTAGGTTATTTTGTTTATTCTTATTTTGGGGGATAGGGGGGTAAAGTCTTCTCTTGCTAGTCCATTCAAGAAGAACCACATGCATCAGGGTCCTGACACATCCATGTGGTGCTCCCCACCTGCCTATAGATAGATAACACATTCTTAGGCATAGATAATTGGATGGAGTTCATCTCACTTGGTATAAATAAGAGGTTATGGTGATAGAGCCTAGGCAAGAGAGGGAAATATTGGAGAGAAACAAATAGCTAGTATGCATCAAACTCCTATGGAGTGCGGGTGTTTTACAGACCTGAATCATTACAACAGTTCTGTAGAGACAGGCATTATTTAAACCCAAACCATCTGTCACACTTCCATACCACCAAACTGGCCATCAGGAGCTTAGGGGACAGAATGTTCTGTGGAAGCTTTTCTTTATGGCGCTCTTCAGGTCCTTATTCCTGAGGCTGAAAAAGATCGGGCTAAGAAAGGGGGTGGAGACTGTATAGGTGGTGGCCATCGTGCTACTGTCCATAGAATGGGGGCCTTTGGGTTTGAGGTAGATGATGGAGGTAAAACCGTAGTGCACCACCACTATGGTGAGGTGGGATACACAGGTGGAGAAGGTCTTGTGCCAGCCCTCAGCAGAGGGGATCCTCAAGATGGCGGCCATGATGAAGACATAGGAGAGGATGATGAGGAATAAGCGCCCCAGCAGGGCTGTGACACAAACAAGGATCACACCCATGGTGACAGAAGCTGTTTCCTTCCCATAGGCCAATTTCAAGAAAGAAAGCACGTGGCAGAGAAAATGGTGAATCATATTAGACCCACAGAAGGTGAGGTGAAAAACAATCAAGGTCACCATCATCCCCACGACTGAGCCACCAGCCCACCACCAGGACACAAGATGGGCACAGTCACGTGTTCTCATGAGCACATTGTAGCCCAGGGGGTGGCAGATGGCCACATAGTGGTCATAGCCCATGATCATGAGCAGAAAGGAATGGGTGAAGCCAAACATGGGGGAGAACATCTGACTGACACAGGCCTCAAAGGTGGTGGGGAGTGGTGGGTGGAGCATATAAACCAGCATTTGAGGGGTGACCGCAACAGTGAACAGTATCTCAGAGATGGAGAAGGCACACAGGAAGAGGTACATGGGTGTGTGGAGCCTGTGCTCCCTCCAGATGGTGGCCATGATGAGCAGGTTCCCTAGCAGTGTGAACAGGTACATCAGCAGGTACAGCAAGAAGGTGGGCAGGAGCTGCTGAGGGAAGTTGGAGAAGCCGATGAGGATGAATTCAGACACCATGCTATAGTTCTGACCAGACAAGGATGCTGAATCTGGTGAGATCAGAAACAGAATGAAGGCACAGTGGTTAAAACATAGGCTCTAACATAAGATTAAATGGCAATTGAAGACCTCTATACTGTATAACTACTTTCTTAACTTGTCTGGGTCTCAAAATCTTCATCAGTAAGATGGAGTAAATCGTAATAGTGCTTACCATTCAGCATTGTGATAAACATAAAGTGAGAGCAGTATATTAAGTGCTTAAGACATAGTCTGGTTCCTGGGTTTTTATTAATGGTGATGAAAAGAAATAAAAGATCCAGGTGTGTAATTTTTAAGACAGGCACAGATGATCAGGGTCATATCCTCTTGAATAGTGTGCCAGTTCTAGAAAACATATTTTTGGATATTGAGGTTCTAACATTTTTTTCTGAGTGTCATTGTCCTTTTATTGAGTGACCCATTCATATTTATTTTAATACTGTTTTATTGGTATTCATTTCTGCCATCATATTTTGTATTAACGTATTTACTCCTCTAAAGGAAATAAGCAGAAGGTTTGAAAATAAAAGGATGGACAAATGTATCCCAGGCAAATATGCACCAAAGGAAAGTTTAGGCAGTACTCTTGAAAGCAGAAAAAAAATGGAATTTAAGGAAACAATGATTATAATATGTGTTACCATATGCCAATAAAAGGAACCAGGTAACTTAGAGAAATGGTCTGTGCATAGATACAAGCCTAGGCCATCTCTGCAACAGTGAAATAGAACTTTCACTGAGCAATGTGTTAATGTTAAAGGATGCCAAAACAGTATGGATGGTCCTCAAAAAACTGAAAATAGAACTACCATATGATCTAGCAATTCCACTCCTGGGTATATAACTGGAGAAAATGAATACACTAATTTGAAAGGTACATGCACCCCAATGATCATAGAAGCACTATTTACAACAGCCAGGATATGGAAGCAACCCAAGTGCTCATCAGCAGAAGAATGGATAAAGATGTGGTATATATTTACAATGAATTATCATTCAGCCAGTAAAATAATGAAACCTGCCATTTGCAGAAACATGAAGAGACCTAGAGAATATTATTCTTAATGAAATAGATCAGATGGAGAAAGACAAATACTGTATGATATCACTTATATGTGAAATCTAAAAAACAATACAAATGAGTATATATGCAAAACAGAAATAGACACACAGAAATAGAAAACAAATGAGTGGTTACCAAAGGGGGGAGGGAGGAAATTAGGGGACTGGGATTAACATATACAAACTACTCTTGTAAAATGGATAAGTAATAAAGATATATTGTATAATATAGGAAATTATAGCCATTATCTTTTTTTTTTTTTTGCGGTACGCGGGCCTCTCACTGCTGTGGCCTCTCCCGTTGCGGAGCACAGGCTCCGGACGCGCAGGCTCAGCGGCCATGGCTCACGGGCCCAGCCGCTCCACGGCATGTGGGATCCTCCCAGACTGGGGCACGAACCTGTGTCCCCTGCATCAGCAGGCGGACTCTCAACCACTGCGCCACTGGGGAAGCCCTAGCCATTATCTTATTATAACTTTGAATGGGGTATAATCAGTAAAAATACTGAATTACTGCACTTACAGCTGAAACTAATATAATGTTGTAAATTAACAAAACCTCAATACAAAATAATAAAAAAAATTACAAACACATGCACACACCATGGGACAAAGAAGAATATTTTATGAAGGATAGAAGCACATTTTACAGACCTGCATAAATGTAATTAACCTATATAACAATATACACTAGAATATTAGTAATAAATAGCACAACATTACTGAAATAGATATAAAATACAAATAGCTAAATCAACATTGGGTAGATAGATAAAAAATTGAAGTTGGAAATTTTAAGAGTTCAGAAATGCACTTTGGGAATTATAATGCAATTAATACAGACAGACATTAGCCCCCGAATATATTTATGTTCCTTGCCAAACAGAGATTAAATATTGTTTTCAAAAACATAGAGGACTTTAACAAAATTTGACCTTGTTTTTAGACCTAGAGAAACCTCCATCCACTTCAAAGTATATATATTATATACATTATAATCTGTTAAAATTGGAAACTGATAGGGGAGAATTGGTTTTCCAAATTCCATAAATTAGGAAGCTCAAGAGAGTTTTTTTAAAAAACACATTTATTAGAGTATAATTGCTTTACAATGGTGTGTCAGTTTCTGCTTTATAACAAAGTGAATCAGTTATACATATACATGTCCCGTGTCTCTTCCCTCTTGCATCTCCCTCCCTCCCACCCTCTCTGTCCCAGCCCTCTAGGTGGTCACAAAGCACCGAGCTGATCTCCCTGTGCTATGCGGCTGCTTCATACTAGCTATCTATTTTACATAGATTCCATATGTATGTGTTAGCATATGGTATTTGTTTTTCTCTTTCTGACTTACTTCATTCTGTATGACGTCTCTAGGTCCATCCACCTCACTACAAATAACTCAGTTTCGTTCCTTTTTATGGCTGAGTAATATTCCATTGTATATATGTGCCACATCTTCTTTATCCATTCGTTATCCATTCATCTGTTCATGGACATTTAGGTTGCTTCCATGTCCTGGCTATTGTAAATATAGCCACAATGAACATTTTGATACATGACTCTTTTTGAATTATGGTTTTCTCAGGGTATATGTCCAGTAGTGGGATTGCTGGGTCGTATGGTAGTTCTATTTTTAGTTTTTTAAGGAACCTCCATACTGTTCTCCATAATGGCTGTATCAATTTACATTCCCACCAACAGTGCAAGAGGGTTCCCTTTTCTCCACACCCTCTCCAGCATTTATTGTTTGTAGATTTTTGATGATGGCCATTCTGATAGGGGTGAGATGATATCTCATTGTAGTTTTGATTTGCATTTATCTAATGATTAATGATGTTGAGCATTCTTTCATGTGTTTGTTGGCAATCTGTATATCTTCTTTGGAGAAATGTCTATTTAGGTCTTCTGCCCATTTTTGGATTGGGTTGTTTGTTTTTTTGATATTGAGCTTCAAGAGTTGCTTGTATGTTTTGGAGATTAATCCTCTGTCAGTTGCTTCATTTGCAAATATTTTCTCCCATTCTGAGGGTTGTCTTTTGGTCTTGTTTGTGGTTTCCTTTGCTGTGCAAAAGCTTTTAAGTTTCATTAGGTCCCATTTGTTTATTTTTGTTTTTATTTCCATTTCTCTAGGAGGTGGGTCAAAAAGGATCTTGCCGTGATTTATGTCATAGAGCATTCTGCCTATGTTTTTCTCTAAGAGTTTGATGGTGTCTGGCCTTACATTTAGGTCTTTAATCCATTTTGACTTTATTTTTTTGTATGGTGTTAGAGAGTGTTCTAATTTCATTCTTTTACATGTAGCTGTCCAGTTTTCCCAGCACCACTTATTGAAGAGGCGTCTTTTCTCCAATGTATATGCTTGCCTCCTTTATCAAAGATAAGGTGACCATATGTGCGTGGGTTTACCTCTGGGCTTTCTATCCTGTTCCATTGATCTATATTTCTGTTTATGTGCCGGTAACATATTGTCTTGATTATTGTAGCTTTGTAGTATAGTCTGAAGTAAGGGAGCCTGATTCCTCCAGCTCCATTTTTCTTTCTCAAGATTGCTTTGGCTATTCGGGGTCTTTTGTGTTTCCATACAAATTATGAAATTTTTTGTTCTAGTTCTGTGAAAAATGCCAGTGGTAGTTTGATAGGGATTGCATTGAATCTGTAGATTGTTTTGGGTAGTAGAGTCATTTTCACAATGTTGATTCTTCCAATCCAAGAACATGGTATATTTCTCCATCTATTTGTATCATCTTTAATTTCTTTCATCAGTGTCTTATAATTTTATTCATACAGCTCTTTTGTGTCCTTAGGTAGGTTTACTCTTAGATATTTTATTCTTTTTGTTGCAATGTTAAATGGGAGTGTTATCTTAATTTCACTTTCAGATTTTTCATCATTAGTGTATAGGAATGCAAGAGATTTCTGTGCATTAATTTTGTATCCTGCTATTTTACCAACTTCACTGATTAGCTCTAGTAGTTTTCTGGTAGCATCTTTAGGATTCTCTATGTATAGTATCATGTCATCTGCAAACAGTGAAAGTTTTACTTCTTCTTTTGCAATTTGGATTCCTTTTATTTCTTTTTCTTCTCTGATTTCTGTTGCTAAAATCCAAAACTATGTTGACTAAGAGTGATGAGAGTTGGCAACCTTGTCTTGTTCCTGATCTTAGTGGAAATGGTTTCAGTTTTTCACCATTGAGGAGGATGTTGGCTGTGGGTTTGTCATATATGGCCTTTATTATGTTGAGGGAAGTTCCCTCTATGCTTACTTTCTCAAGGGATTTTATCATAAATGGGTGTTGAATTTTGTCGAAAGCTTTCTCTGCATCTATTGACATGATATGTTTTTCTCCTTCAATTTGTTAATATGGTGTATCACGTTGATTGATTTGCATATATTGAAGAATCCTTGCATTCCTGGGATAAACCCCACTTGATCATATAGTATGATCCTTTTAATGTGCTGTTGGATTCTGTTCGCTAGTATTTTGTTGAGGAATTTTGCCTCTATGTTCATCAGTGATATGGACCTGTAGTTTTCTTTCATTGTGACATCTTGTTCTGGCTTAGATATCAGGGTGTTGGTGGCCTCGTAGAATGAGTTTGGGAGTGCTCCTACCTCTGCTATATTTTGGAAGAGTTTGAGAAGGATAGGTTTTAGATCTTCTCTAAATGTTTGATAGAATTCGCCTGTGAAGCCATCTGGTCCTGGGCTTTTGTTTGTTGGAAGATTTTTTATCGCAGTTTCAATTTCAGTGCTTGTGATTGGACTGTTCATATTTTCTACTTCTTCCTGGTTCAGTCTCAGAAGGTTATGCATTTCTAAGAATTTGTCCATTTCTTCCAGGTTGTCCATTTTATTGGCATATAGTTGCTTGTAGTAATCTCTCATGATCCTTTGTATTTCTGCAGTGTCAGTTGTTACTTCTCCTTTTTCATTCCTAATTCTATTGATTTCAGTCTTCTCCCTTTTTTTCTTGATGAGGCTAGCTAATGGTTTATCAATTTTGTTAATTTCTCAAAGAATCAGCTTTTAGATTTATTGATCTTTGCTGTCTTTCCTTCATTTCTTTTTCATTTATTTCTGATCTGATCATTATGATTTCTTTCTTTCTGCTAACTTTGGTTTTTTTTTAATTTTTCTTTCTCTAATTGCTTTAGGTGTACGGTTAGGTTGCTTATTTGAGATGTTTCTTGTTTCTTAAGGTAGGCTTGTAGAGGTATAAACTTCCCTCTTAGAACTGCTTTTGCTGCATCCCATAAGTTTTGAGTCATTGTGTTTTCATTGTCATGTGTTTGTAGGTATTTTTTGATTTCCTCTTTGATTTCTTCAGTGATCTCTTGGTTATTAAGTAGTGTGTTGTTTAGCCTCCATGTGTTTTTATTTCTTACAGATTCTTTCCTGTAATTGATATCTAGTCTCATAGTGTTGTGGTCAGAAAGGATACTTGATACAATTTCAATTTTCTTAAATTTACCAAGGCTAGATTTGTGACCCAAAATATGATCTATCCTGGAGAATGTTCCATGAGCACTTGAGAAGAATGTGTATTCTGTTATTTTTGGATGGAATGTCCTATAAATATCAATTAAGTCCATCTTGTTTAATGTATCATTTAAAGCTTGTGTTTCCTTATTTATTTTCATTTTGGATGATCTGTCCATTGGTGAAAGTGGGATGTTAAAGTCCCCTACTATGATTGTGCTACTGTCAATTTCCCCTTTTATGGCTGTTAGTATTTGCCTTATGTATTGAGGTGCTCCTACGTTGGCTGCATAAATATTTACAATTGTTATATCTTCTTCTTGGATTGATCCCTTGATCATTATGTAGTGTCCTTCTTTGTCTCTTGTAATAGTCTTTGTTTTAAAGTATATTTTGTCTGATTTTAGAATTGCTACTCCAGCTTTCTTTTGATTTCCTTTTGCATGGAATATCTTTTTCCATCCCCTCACTATCAGTCTGTATGTGTCCCTAGGTCTGAAGTCGGTCTCTTGTAGAGAGCATATATACGGGTCTCGTTTTTGTATCCATTCATGCAGTCTATATCTTTTGGTTGGAGCATTTAAACCATTTTCATTTAAGGTAATTATCCATAAGTATGTTCCTTTTACCATTTTCTTAATTGTTTTGGGTTTGTTATTGTATGTCTTTTCCTTCTCTTGTGTTTCCTGCTTAGAGAAGTTCCTTTAGCATTTGTTGTAAAGCTGGTTTAGTGGTGCTGAACTCTCTCAGCTTTTGTTTGTCTGTAAAGGTTTTAATTTCTCCATCAAGTCTGAATGAGATCCTTGCTGGGTAGCATAATCTTGGTTGTAGGTTTTTCTCCTTCATCACTTTAAATATGTCTTGCCAGTCCCTTCTGGCTTGCAGAGTTTCTGCTGAAAGATCAGCTGTTAACCTTATGGGGATTCCCTTGTGTGTTATTTGTTGTTTTTCCCTTGCTGCTTTTAATATGTTTTCTTTGTATTTAACTTTTGACAGTTTGATTAATATCTGTCTTGGCATGTTTCTCCTTGGATTTATCCTCTATGGGACTCTCTGTGCTTCCTGGACTTGATTAACTCTTTCCTCTCCCATATTAGGGAAGTTTTCAACTATAATCTCTTCAAATATTTTCTCAGTCCCTTTCTTTTTCTCTTCTTCTTCTGGAACCCCTATAATTTGAATGTTGGTGCGTTTAGTGTTGTCCCAGAGGTCTCTGAGACTGTCCTCTGTTCTTTTCATTCTTTTTTCTTTATTCTGCTCTGCAGTAGTTATTTCCACTATTTTATCTTCCAGGTCACATATCCGTTCTTCTGCCTCAGTTATTCTGCTATTGATCCTATCTAGAGTATTTTTAGTTTCATTTATTGTGTTGTTCATCGTCGCTTGTTTCATCTTTAGTTCTTCTAGGTCCTTGTTAAATGTTTCTTGCATTTTCTCTATTCTATTTCCAAGATTTTGGATCATCTTTACTATCATTATTCTGAATTCTTTTTCAGGTAGATTGCCTATTTCCTCTTCATTTGTTAGGTCTGGTGGGTTTTTATCTTGCTCCTTCATCTGCTGTGTGTTTTTCTGTCTTCTCATTTTGCTTATCTTACTGTGTTTTGGGTCTCCTTTTTGCAGGCTGCAGGTTCGTAGTTCCCGTTGTTTTTGGTGTCTGTCCCCAGCAGCTAAAGTTGGTTCAGTGTGTTGTGTGGGCTTCCTGGTGGAGGGGACTAGTGCCTGTGTTCTAGTGGATGAGGCTGGATCTTGTCTTTCTGGTGGGCAGGTCCACGTCTGCTGGTGTGTTTTGGGGTGTCTGTGGCCTTATTATGATTTTAGGCAGCCTCTCTGCTAATGGATGCAGCTGTGTTCCTGTCTTGCTAGTTGTTTGGCATAGGGTGTCCAGCACTGTAGCTTGCTGGTCGTTGAATGTAGCTGGGTGTTGGTTTTGAGATGGAGATCTCTGGGAGATTTTTGCCGTTTGATATTACATGGAGCTGGGAGGTCTCTTGTGGACCAGTGTCCTGAAGGTGGCTCTCCCACCTCAGTGGGACAGCCCTGACGCCTGGCTGGAGCACCAAGAGACTGTCCTCCAGATGGCTCAGAATAAAAGGGAGAAAAAGTAGAAAGAAAGAAAGAAAGAGAGAGAGAGAAAGAAGGAAGGAAGGGAGGAAGGAAGGAAGGAAAGAAGATAAAATAAAGTTATTAAAATAAAAATAGTTATTAAGAAATAAAATTTTTTTAAAGAAAAAAACAAAACGGACGGATAGAACCCTAGGACAAATGGTGAAAGCAAAGCTATACGGACAAAATCTCACACAGAAGCATACACGTACACACTCACAAAAAGCAGAAAAGGGGAAAAAATAATAAATCTTGCTCTCAAAATCCACCTCCTCAATTTGGGATGATTCGTTGTCTATTCAGGTACTCCACAGATGCAGGGTACATCAAGTTGATTGTGGAGCTTTAATCCGCTGCTTCTGAGGCTGCTGGGAGAGATTTCCCTTTCTCTTCTTTGTTCGCACAGCTCCCGGGGCTCAGCTTTGGATTTGGCCCCGCCTCTCCGTGTAGATCGCCGGAGGGCATGTGTTCTTCGCTCAGACAGGGCGGGGTTAAAGGAGCCGCTGATTCGGGGGCTCTGGCTCACTCAGGCCTGGAGGAGGGAGGGGTACGGAGTGCGGGGCGAGCCTGCGGCAGCAGAGGCCGCCGTGACATTGCACCAGCCTGAGGCGCGCTGTGTGTTCTCCCGGGTAAGTTGTCCCTGGATCCCAGGACCCTGGTAGTGGCGGGCTGCACAGGCTCCCCGGAAGGGAGGTGTGGATAGTGACCTGTGCTCGCACACAGGCTTCTTGGTGGCGGCAGCAGCACCCTTAGCGTCTCATGCCCGACTCTGGGGTCCGCGCTGTTAGCCGCGGCTCGCGCCCGTCTCTGGAGCTCCTTTAAGCAGCGCTCTTAATCCCCTCTCCTCATGCACCAGGAAACAAAGAGGGAAGAAAAAGTCTCTCGCCTCTTCGGCAGGTCCAGACTTTTTCCCGGACTCCCTCCCGGCCAGCCGTGGTGCACTAACCCCTTCAGGCTGTGTTCACGCCTCCAGCCCCAGTCCTCTCCCTGCGCTCCGACCGAAGCCGAGCCTCAGCTCCCAGCCCCTCCCAACCCCGGCAGGTGAGCAGACAAGCCTCGGGCTGGTGAGTGCCTGTCAGCACCGATCCTCTGTGCGGAAATCTCTCCGCTTTGCCTTCTGCACCCCTGTTGCTGTGCTCTCCTCCGTGGCTCCGAAGCTTCCCCGCTCCGCCACCCGCAGTCTCCGCCCGCGATGGGGCTTCCTAGTGTGTGGAAACCTTTCCTCCTTCACAGCTCCCTCCCACTGGTGCAGGTTCCGTCCCTATTCTTTTGTCTCTGTTTATTCTTTTTTCTTTTGCCCTCCCCAGGTACGTGGGGGAGTTTCTTGCCTTTTGGGAGGTCTGAGGTCTTCTGCCAGCGTTCAGTAGGTGTTCTGTAGGAGTTGTTCCACGTGTAGATGTATTTCTGGTGTATCTGTGGGGAGGAAGGTGTTCTCCACATCTTACTCTTCCGCCATCTTCCCAATTCCCCCAGGCATGTTTTCAGATGCCACTGGGGATTCAACATGGAACTGATTAGATGTGACACTGATCTCAGTGCTTTCAGTTGAGAGAGGAAGATGTGGCTATTAAACAAATAATCACACTGATTAATATATATGATACATTGTGATAAAAGCTATGAGGAAAGAAAGAAGTTGCTATGAGTGCTTATAATAGGAGTGGTGACTCAGTATGGGGAAATCAGGGAAGGCTCTCCTGAGGAGGTGACGTTTAAGGTCAAGCCTATGGATGTGTAGGTGATGCCAGCGGAAGGGTATTCCAGGTAGAAGCAGCAGCATGGGCAAAGCCTGTAAGGTCTGAGTGTGCTTGGTTTATTGCAGGGATAACCAGGATGTTAGAGAGGCTGAAGAGCTGGGGAGGGCTGGGGTGTAATGTTGAAGATGAAGCATGGAGCTGACCACAGGAGAATTTGTACTGTGTCCCAAGGATATAAACAGACAGGGGATTTTTCAAGTTTTCCCTTTCGAAAGATCCTTCTGGCTGCTGGACAGAGACAGCTTGTGGGGGTTGAGGGTGGAGGGGAAGAAAAACATCCTTGAGGAGGGGACTGGACTTTCATCCACAAGCATGGCTGTCAGGGTCTACACTGCGGAAGGGCAGAACAAGAGAGGAGAAGGCAGCAGGTTGCATCATTCAGGACGGTCTTTGCCTTGAGCAGTTAGCATGGAAGCCCATGGTGGCTCCATTAGCACCAGGAGGGGGGACCCCTAAAGTCTGGAGATCTCTCCATCAGCAGCCTTCCTCTGTGCTCCAGGCCCTTTAATCACCTCTCTGGGCTCTGGCCCCACCTTAGGATACCAAAGCAGGTGGCACAGCAGGTGCCATTAGTAAGGAATGGCAAACAGCTAGGAATGCAGGCGGTGGAAGAACATCAGAAAGTGGAAGCTGAATAATAGAGGGGAGCGGAGGACAGGCCCTGGGGGGGGCCAGGGTGGTCCTAGCCAACACTAGTGGGCAGAGGGGCAGGGCTGTCTTCACTCCTGTGATGGGAGGGTCATCACCCAAAGATGCTGGTTGTGTTGACACTGATGTTTTGGCATTTATCTCTATTTTCCATCCCCAGATAAGTGAATGATGGCTTCAGATTTTTGAACTGTTGCAGGGAAAATAAAGGCAAGGTATTTTCCGGGGTTGGGGGAGATAGGGATGTCTAACAATATCAGGACTAGGGTCAGGCAAGTGAGACACTCACATTGACAGCTAAATTAAGGGGGCCACCACAAAATTCCGTAATTAAGATACATCATATTTTATGCAATATTTTACAAAATCAAAATTAATGCAAAAAATTCACAATGAACAATATATCAACATTTTAAATAAAGACAGGAAGCGGCAGTGCAGTTTCGTGACCTTGCCTCATTCTTCTAGTCCTGACCCAGCCCTTGGGTCTAGAATATGCCACTTAGAGAAGCAACGTGCATTCACTGAGTTCAACTTCTTTGGTCATTTTAAATTTACAACACAACTAATAGTAAATAAAGTAAAGGAGTAAAAACATGGTTTACTTAAGTTTCAGAAAGTGTTGTCATTGGTCAGTCAAAGTAGAGTAAGTTGATTTTTTCTATTATGACCACAGGGAACCACACTGGCACTCTTGGATATAATTCAGAAGTCACCTTTGTTGTCAGCTCCTTCATATTCACATAGTCTGACTCTTACATAGTTCCCAGGGCAATCGGTATATTCGAAAAGTCTCCAGATCTGTGATTTGCCAAAGAGCACTGGCTACACCTCAAGGCTTGTGCTGGCCACTTAAACATTCCTTGCATGTGACAGCTTCAAGAAGGCAGTCCTTACATCTGGTATTCCTTCACCATTTATAGGGGAAGCAAAGGATGTCCCCAAATATTGCTAATTAACTATCTTAAGTCTTCTCAGTATAACCCAGGAACCTGGCTTTAAAAGGATTCAGTTCTTTTTGTTTTGTTTGTTTGTTTGTTTGTTTTAGCTCAAGCAACTTCATGTTTAAACATGACACCCTTTTCCATATTAATACCACTGCTAAGGAAAAGCAAACACAGAATGCCTATAGCCAGTTTTTGTCAAGGTTAGGTTATGTCTCCCCAGTCCTCTCACATTGGGCATTTCTTCCTAACCTCCTGAGGTCAGCATATTTTCAAGGTCTGGGCTTATTTCATTTGGTGCCTGCTAAAACCGGTCTTTTCTTTCCAATCCAGGTTTTCATCCCTTCCTGGAACAGCTGGCCTCCCCTCCTCATAACCCCTGAGAAGTGTATGCTTCTGAGCCCCAGCTCCACCTTAATGAATTCTAGTTTTTTTCCACTTCAGGAGAAAGATTTAGCTAGCAGACTTAATCTCTTTATATCTCAATTTCCTCATCTTGAAAATGGAACTAATAATCTGACCTCCCTCGTGGAGTAAAAGAACTGATGTGTGTAAAGCATTTAAGACCTTACCTGTCTTCATCCATCAGGGAAATGCTAATCAAAACCACAATTAGATACCTCTAGAATGACTACAATCAGAAAGTTAGATAACAACAAACGTTGGTGAGGGTGTGGAGAAATTGGAACCCTCATACGCTGCTGGTGGGGATGAAAAATGGTGCAACCTCTTTAGAAAAGAGTCTAGCAGTCCCTCAAATAACTAAACATAGAGTTACTGTATGACCCATCCATTCCACTGAAAGGTATATACCTCCCAAAATGAAAACATAGGTCCACGCAAAAACCTGTACATGAATGTTTATAGCAGAAACACTCATGGTGGCCAAAATGTGGAAACAACCAAAAAATGTATCAACAGATGGATGGATAAACAAAATGTCATATATCCAAACAATGCAACTTTATTCAGCTATAAAAAAGGAGTGAAATTAGTGATACATGCTGTGACATGGATAAACCTTGAAAACATGCTACATGAAAGAAGCCAGACACAAAATGATAAATATCGTATGATTCCATGTATATGAAATGTCCAGATAAGTCAAATCTATAGAGACAGTAGATTAATGGTTGCTTAGAACTAGAAGGAAGGGAAGAAAGAGAGGTGATAGCTAAAAGGTACAGCTTTCTTCTGGAGGTGAGGAAAATGTTCTAAGTTCGCTGTGGTAATGATTACACATATCTTCATATGGGTTATATGGTATGTAAAGTACATTTCAATACAGGTATTTTTTTAAAGACCATAATAGCTGATGATAAATGCTCAACAAATGGGAAACTGTTATCTTCACAACTATTAAAAAGAAAGGAAGAAAGGGAGGAAGGAAGGAGGGAGAGAGGGAAAGGGGGAAGGGAGGGAGAGAGAGAGAGAGAGAAAGGGTGAGACAGAGAAGCTACTTCTGCCTCCAACTCAAATATGTGGCTTCATATTTGAGCTAAGGATTCTTTAGAGCGGTGTTTCCCAAAGTGTCATCCTCAGACCAGCTGCAGCATCACCTGGGAACTTGTTAGAAATGAGGATTCTAGAGTCCCCCCTGCCCACCCCCATAGACCTGCTGAATTAGACACTCTGAGGTGAGACCCAGCAGCCTGATTCTGATGTGCCCTCAAGTTGCAGACCCATTACTACAGAAGACTCACTCAGTCGACCCCATTCTACATCCATGAACTTACCTGGCTTCTTGATTTTGGGCAAGTACCAAACCTCACTGCATCCATTGCCTCATTTAAAAATGGAGCGTAACCCAAAGCGGCTACCTGATTCTGCCTGAGCACTTCCCTTGAAGCAGGCCCAGCCTGTGGATGCATCCCCCCAATCTATCTGACTCCACAACCCATGAAAGGGAAATGGATTTTTATTGAGTATTTCAAGGGCGTCCAGAAAGGGGATTTACATCAGGTACTTTATGGCCATGTTATTAACCTTATGAAATGTCCATTTATGTCCCTGCTCTTTCCCCGTATTTCTTCACCAGCCACTGGGTCCATCATCCCCTCCTAGGTCCCCATCAACTGCTAGCAATCTGGTTTTTCTACCTGTTCTTCCCCTATTCCTCAAACCAACCACCACTTCATCTTCCCTCTCACATGTCTTCCTCCATCTCTTTCCATATTGCCTATCTTAGAAGGAGAATTTCAGATCCCCTCTCTTTTCTTTCTATAATTTGTATCCTTAGACCTATCATTCACTCAGCCAACAAAAGCAACTCATAGGAGAAGACACCCTACCTCCAAAAATGTGAAGACTTGAAATGAAAAACAACAACAGTCAACAATGCTTTCCTTCCCTCAATATGATACATGAGAGAGATGAGGTCTCCAAAGCATAGAGTGCAGTTCTTGATACACAGCAGGCACCAGATCACTGTCGCTGTTTACGTCATCATTGTTTTAGGTAGAGCAAGCATCCCTCCTTCACACAGTGAAGATAAATTATGCACGCAGATTCCCCAACACAAGACATGGGCGTCTCCTCTTTCATGCTGCTCTCAGGCACAGTAAACAGGAGGAAATTAACTCACAAGGTCAATATTGGGGAGATTGTGACTCCAGTGAATGCAGGAGGAATCAGGTCAACCAGACTGGGGAAAAGGAGAGAAAGCAGACATCTAGCATTTATAGAGAAGTTGCTGAGTGGGGACGAGTGGAAATTCACAAACAGGAATCATCACCAGTGCAGCATGATTATTCCCATTTTACAGATGATAGACTGAAATGCCTCTACGTGCCACATCTCCTGTTACAAACCCTGCCATTTCAGGAGCTATGGAGAAAGAATTTGTTGAGGAAGGTCTTTTTCATGGCATTCTTCAGCTCCTTGTTCCTGAGACTGAAAACTATAGGACTGAGGAAGGGGATGAGGACTGTGTAGTTGATGCCCATCAGGGTGTCTGCTTCCAGAGACTGGGGACCCTTGGGCTTGAGGTAGATGACAGAGGCAAAGCCATAGTGCACGACCACCACAGTGAGGTGGGATGCACACGTGGAGAAGGCCTTGTGCCGGCCCTCGGCTGAGGGGATCCTCAAGATGGCGGCCACGATGAAGGCATAAGAGAGGAGGATGAGAAGACAGCAACCCAGCAGGACAATGACACACACCAGGCCCACACCCACGGCCACGGTGGAGACGTTGTCCCCTCAGGCTAACTTCACTAGAGGTGGCATGTGGCAGAAGTGGTGGATCACATTGGGTCCACAAAAGGTGAGGTAGAAAATGGCTGATGTCACCACTAGCCCCATGGCCGAGCCTCCAACCCAGGACCAGGCCACCAGGCAGGCACAGTCACGGGGGCTCATGAGCACGTTGTAGCACAGGGGGTGGCAGATGGCCATGTAGCGGTCATAGCCCATGACAGTGAGCAGGAAGGAGTGGGTGAAGCCAAACGTGAAGGAGAAGAACATCTGGCTGGCACAGGCCATGAGGGCGATGGTGTGGTGGGTGGAGAGCAGGTCGGCCAGCATGCGTGGGGTGATGGCAAAGGTGTAGAGGACCTCGGAGATGGAGAGGGCGCACAGGAAGAGGTACATGGGCGTGTGGAGGCTGCGCTCGCTCCAGATGGTGGCCATGATGAGCAGGTTCCCCAGCAGCGTGAACAGGTACATCAGCAGGTACAGCAGGAAGAACATCAGCTGAAGGTGGGGGAAGGTGGAGAAGCCGCTGAGGATGAATTCAGTCACTGCTGAGAGGTTGGCTCCCTGCATGGAGGCTGTGCCTGAAGTGAGGTGTGACGTGGAGAGATCAGCTACTGTATGGAGGAAGGTCATCCGCTTCCATCATTCCTGGCCCTGCTGCCAAGGGGCTGCTTCTGATAAATGACAGTTGGCATTGGTTGAGTTCCTACTCTGTGCCTCCTATGATTTAATCTTCTCATCAGTGAAGTGGGGGAGGTGCTGATTTGATCACCCCATTTTGAGTGTCTTGAGAATACTCACTGAGAATATTGGGGTGCTAACTGCTAAGCAACTTGTTCAAGGTGAGCTGTCAAAATGGCAGCATTAAGACTTGAACACATGGCTGACTTTCTCCAAAGACTATACACCTCTCTCCCTCTGGTTACCTTCGATAATATAAATGTTCCTTCACCAGAGCTTCTAACCATTTCCCTCCTGCTCCATTCTGCTAAAACTTGTTCTTCCCATAGCTTCAGCTATCACAAGACCTACCTACCCATGGCTACAACACTTTGGACCAGTGTGCATATCTAACTTAAGATGAATCAATCAGATTCTTCCTCTGGAGTTATCCATGCAATGAATCAGAAGCAAGAGACTGTGTAGAAATAATGTTCTAGTTGTTTTCCAGATCCCAGAAGGTGCATCTGTATCTTCTGAGGCAATGCAACATAGCCATCTGACAAAGGGAGGAGGGAGTCAGCCAACCTGTGTTCGAACCCCTGCTCTGCCTGCTGTGTAAACCTGAGCAAGTGTCTTAATTTCTTTGTACCTCCATTTCCCCCTACCTAGCTCAAAGTGTTGTTGTGAGAATTAAATGAGTTATTCTTGGACTTGATCTGGAAAACAATAGGTGCTACCTTTGATAATTAATACACTCAATGAGCAAATGTGTATGATCTGTGCTCAGTAAAGAACAATTTAATGGGTATTCAGTGTCTCTTTATGAATAAAAATTTTAAATCCTTTTTAAAAATATATTTATTTTATTTATATTTATTTTGGGCTGCATTGGGTCTTTGTTGTTGCGCGCAGGCTTTCTCTAGTTGTGGTGAGTGGGAACTACTCTTCATTGCGCACACGGGCTTCTCATTGTTGTGGCTTCTCTTGTTGCAGAGCACGAGCTCTAGGCACACGGGCTTCAGTAGTTGTGGCTCACAGGCTCTAGACAGCAGGCTCAGTAGTTGTGGCACACGGGCTTAGTTGCATCCGTGGCATGTGGGATCTTCCTGGACCAGGGCTCAAACCCGTGTCCCCTACATTGGCAGGCGGATTCTTAACTACTGCGCCACCAGGGAAGCCCCAAATCCTTTTTTTAAAATTAGGCTATGTCAAGTTTAAAAGGCAGCTAACCGCTAATCTTTTTTCTGTCTCTATGGATTTGCCTGCTCTGGACAAGTCATCTAAATGTAATCATATACTCTGTGGACTTCGGGGTCTGGCTTCTTTCACTCAGCATAATGTTTTTGAGGTTCATCCATGTTGTAGCATTGTCATAACTTCATACCTTTTTATGGCTGAGCAATATTCCATTGTATTGACAGACCACATTTTGTTGATCTATTCACCCACTGATGGACATTTGGTTCTTTTCCACTTTTTCACTATAGTGAATAGTGCTGCTATGAATATTTATGTAAGAGTTTAAGGCATGTCAATGGTTGCTGGGGGGCTAGAGGAAGGGGATAAATGGGAGTGACTTCTAATGGATATGGGGTTTCCTTTGGGGGTGCTGAGAAGATTCTGGAACTAGATAGATAGTGCTTGTACAACATTGTGAATGCATTTAATGCCACTGAATTGTACACTATAAAATGGTTAAAATGGTAAATTTTATGTTATATGTATTTTACCAGAATAAAAAAATAGGAATAAAGTAGTAAATGCCCTCTTAAGCGGGCTCATGTCCTTGATCAAGCTCTGACAAGTTGAGAACAAAACAAAGTAGGGGAACCAGACACCTTGGTGACTGAAGGTTGCTTTCCCCAAACATCACTGGTTTCCAGAGTTTCTTGGCCTCCCTCCCTTGGAGTCACTTGTTTCTTTCCCTCACTTCCGGGTCAGCACCTGCCATAGGTCCCCAGGTAGCCCCCGTGGCCTCACTCATTCCTGATACCCTGAGATCCTAGAGCGGGTGAGTCAAAGTCAATGACCTGGAAACAAGACCCCCCAAGAAAAGGCTGAATGGGTGAGACTGGGATCATGTAGGCTGTGGTCTCAACTTCCTGTAGCTCTCCAACATCTAGTGCAAGGTTTTTCAATATTTGGTTCCGGATCATCTTTTGCTATGGATGCACTGTAAGGTGTTTAGCAGCATCCCTGGCCTCTACGAGCTGGATGCCAGTAGCTCCAGCTCAGTAGTGACAACCAAAAATGTATCCAGACATTCTAACAGGTGTGAGGTGATACCTCACTGTAGTTTTGATTTGTATTTCTCTAATGATTAGCGATGTTGAGTATCCTTTCATGTGTTTGTTGGCCATCTGTATATCTTCTTTGGACAAATGTCTATTTAGGTCTTCTGCCCATTTTTGGATTGGGTTGTTTGTTTTTTTGATATTGAGCTGCATGAGCTGCTTATAAATTTTGGAGATTAATCCTTTGTCAGTTGTTTCATTTGCAAATATTTTCTCCCATCCTGAGGGTTGTCTTTTCATCTTGTTTATGGTTTCCTTTGTTGTACAAAAGCTTTTACGTTTCATTAGGTCCCATTTGTTTATTTTTGTTTTTATTTCCATTCCTCTAGGAGGTGGGTCCAAAAGGATCTTGCTGTGATTTAGGTCATGGAGTATTCTGACTATGTTTTCTTCTAAGAGTTTTATAGTGTCATTGCCAGTGTCCTCTTTGGGGGCAAAGTCGCCTCCAGTTGAGAACCAATGATCTAAAGAGTACAGTTGTAATTCCTTAACTGCTCTTTGTCCCTGGATCTCAGTTCTTTCCCTTCTTCAACTGGCAAACACCTGTTCATCTTTAAGTCTAAGCTTAAATGTCACCTTCTCTGTGCAGCCTTCCTGGACACCTCTTCCCAAAACAGATTTAGTCACTCATTCCTGTGTGCTTCCAAAACCGTACTCCCGAGTAAGCTTAAAACTCCTTGAGTTTAACTCTTTCATGACCTTCATTACAATGTATCATGCTGGAGACACAACTGTCTTTGGCACTGGATTTCAGTTCTTGATGAGAGTAGCTACTCTTTATTGGACGTTGGCACCTGTGCTCATATGCTTCTTATGAAATCTTTAATCCAATATTGTGAGGCACCTGCTATGATCCCTGTTTTACAGAAGTGGCAGCTGCCTCCCACAGAGGACACACCACTTGCCGAAGGGACCATGGCTCCTGAGTGGGGGAGCCAGGATCTAAACCTACATCTGAATAACCCCAAAGCCTATCTTTTCCTAAACTCTCTGTTATACTCACCACTTACTGGTGGCTGTTAGTGAATGTCGGGGCTACTTCCAGGACGAGGGACATGTTAGCTTCACCATACCAGACCATTCCCATACGCCTTCCCTATATTAACAAAGATCACAAAAGCCACAGCCACAAAGAAAGAAAGAGGTGCTATAAGAAAACAAGAGCTCACCATGTCCTGGGAAGGTGGTCCAGGGCTGCATATACACCTTCTGGGGTGATGGGGACACAGAAAACAGCTAAGATTGGTGTCTGTTCATTCTGGAAAAAGGCAAAACTGTGGAGATAGTAAAAAGATTGATGGTTGTCAAGCGTTCAAGGAGAGAGCAGAAGGGATGATAAGGTGGAACTTGGGTTTTTTATTTTAAGTTGGTGAAACTCTTCTGTATGATACTGTAATGGTGGATACATGACATGGTGCATTGGTCAAAACTCATAGGATGTACAGCACCAAGAGTGAACCCTATTGCAAACTGTGGGCTTTGGTTAATAACAGTGTGTCAATATTTGTTTAGCAGCTGTAACGCAGTAATCTCACTAATGCAGGATGTTAATAATAAGGGAATCTCTGTTCTGGGAGAGAGATGGTACATAGTAATTTTCTGCACTATGTGCTCAATTTTCTGTAAACCTAAAATTACTCTAAAAAATCTACTAATTTTTTTAAAAAGAAAAACAAACAGTCATAGAACCACGGTGGGCATGGGAGTAGGACAACAGAGAGGTAGACTGAAGTGTCCTAGCATTGATCCACTAGGAGAACACGTAGTGGGTTCCTCTGTAAGTCAACTGAACAACCACAGAGAGAGTATAATCTGGCAATCTTGCACTTAGAGGAACCCACAGCAGGGCCAGCTCCCCACCCAGGAATGCAGAGGCCTAGCCTGTCCATGGACCAATCCTGTCCTCATATACCCCTGCAGCAGTTTTCCAACTTCAGCATTAGGGATTTTAGGGGCCGATAATTTGGGGGGATTGGGGCTGTCCTGTGCATTATAAGATGCTGAGCAGCATCCCTGTCACCCACTACATGTCAGCAGCATCTCTCAATTGTGACCATCCAAAGTATACTCACACATTGTCAAATGACCCCTGGGAAGCAGAACTGCTTCTGGTTGAGAACCACAGACCAGGTCTGTGTCATCTCTATCTTGTCTTACCTGTCTTCCCCCATCCTGGCTCTGTCTTTTCACTGAAGCTGTTTAGATTCCCCTCTCTGCATCCTCTCTTCCATTTCAGCCACCTCCTGCCTCCTTTTTTTCTCCCATTTTCATCTTTGACTCCTTACCAACACTGCACCTGTCCACCCTGGTGCTTCCCTGATACTTTATACCCTCAGAGCTGGGTGGTGATTGGAGCCTTCAGTCCTAATTCCTCTTGACTATCTATTTTCTGTGCTTCCCCACAATCCTTTTACCATTGGTTTTTGACCAGGACAGAGAGGAGATAGAGGTTAACATTCAGGCAGGTGTTCTGGGTAACTTAGTGTGGCAGCTCTTTTCTCTCTGCACCTTAGTTTTCTTACCTGTCCTACAAAGCAATCATCACGTTACCTTGAAGCTAGAAAGTAGAGCCCTGCCTGCTGCTCCCACCCCATTCACACAAATTGCACAAGGAGTTGTATAAACAGGGTGGCTTCTCTGATTCTGTGGCAGATACTGGTTCCCCGGATCTCTCCTGCTCAAGTGGGAGGGAAGGAGGTGGATTCACCTAGGGCTCCAGGTTCTGCATTTGCCTCTGCCTCACTCCAGCAAGAGGCCCTGGTTTGGTGTTTCCCTTCAGCTGAGGGCTGCAAGGCAAGGAACATTCCACCCTGAGCATGCCAGCGCAGTAGGGGGATTTACCTGAGTCTGTCCTCCATTTTTTATGCTGCCTCTGCTCCCTGCCCGTTGCCTTCTCTTACTGTGTCACCACTGCTTCTGCCTCTGCTACAGGTGTGCTGGGACCCCGGGGAACACTGCGAGGCATTGGGCAACCCCAGGGAGATTCTATCCTCACTTTCCTTCCCTCCCTACTTTCCAGGGGTGAGTTGTTTACATTAGCTTCTCAGGGACTTCAACAGAGTCTAACACTCTGCAATTTGGGATTTGGGGCTCTGGCTCCTAACTTTGGCAGGAAGACAGCCCTTCTATTGTCTGCTGGGGCTGAGAAAACTACCCAATGTGCCTCTCCACCTTCATTCTTCCCTTTCCAGGTTATTTGCCCAATTAAATATCTTTTTTTAATTTAAATTATCACATAAATATTTGTTTCTTCTTATTGAATAATCGAAATGCTACGAATCGGGCTAAAAGTCATACAATGGCCAGCCATGCTATTACCATGATGAATTTGATGGGCATCCTTACAGACCTTTGTATGCATGGAGCATGTGAACAAGCACAATCCCATAAAATAAGAGTAGTATTGTGGAGTTTTGTTGTGCTTTTTGGGGTTTTGTTTTATTTTGGGGGTGAAATTCACATAACATAAAATTAACCATTTTAAAGTGAACAATTCAGTGGTGTTTAGCACATTAACAATGTTGTTAAACCGTCATGTTTATCTAGTTCTAGGACATTTTTATCACCCCCAAAATGGGAGATCCCATCCCATTAGCAGTCCTCCTCTGTCTGCTCACTAGCCCCAGATTAGCAGAAACCACTAATCTCCTTTTTTACCCTATGGATAAATAGGGTAAAAAAGGAGATTAGTGGACATCTCATCTGGACATCTCATAGAAATAGAATCATACAGTATGTAGCCTATGGGGTCTGGCTTTTTCACTCAGCATATTTTTGCGATTCATCCATCATGTAGCATGCATCAGTGCTTCATTCCTTTTCATAGATGAGTAATATTCCGTTGTACGGCTTGACCATATTTTGTTTATTCATTCACCCATTGATGGGCATTTAGGTTGTTTCTAACTTTTGGCTGTGTGAATAGTGCTGCTCTGGATATTTGTGTACAAAGATTTAATTGAATTCTTTTTATTTCTTTGGGGGTATATTCCAAGGAGTGAAATTGCTGGGTCATATAGTAATTCAGTATTTAATGTTTTTGATGAGCCACCAGACTGTTTTTCATACTATGTGTTTTAACACAGGTCTGATTGTCCTTTAGGTACCTTTCTGTAACTTGGGGCTTTTTTTTTTACACATCATTTTGGAGTGATATTCATGTTCGTTTTTATAGTCCAAGGTTTCTCAGCCTTGGCAGTGTTGACATTTGGGGCTGGATCATCCTTTGAAGTGGGAATTGTCTGAGCATTGCTGGATGTTTAACAGCATCCTTGGTCTCTACCCACTAGATGCCAGTAGCCTCCCCACCCCAGCCGTGGCAAAAATGTCTCCAGACATTGCCAAATATCCCCTCTTTGGCAACATCACCTCTAGGTGAGAACCACTGCTACAGAAACACCTCATTTTTATAAAATCAGTTTAATAAATCAATTTTATAAATATATTCAGTATACATTTCGCTTCCAGTTTTTTTCCATTGTTAGGAGTACATATCCTTGTATGGCTTCTACTACAAACAGGCACTATCTGATTCAAATACAAACGAGTAGTGAGATGATCATGTTGTAAAAAAAAAGATTCTCAAATTTAAGAAAAATTGCCAAGCTAAACTCCCAAGTGGCTGTGCTAATTTACACTCTGAGCACTTGTGTGTCAGAAGATCTGTTCCCCCACACTCTCACTAATGCTTGACAGTATGAAACTTAATTTTGCTGATATGGTTGTCAAGTGGCCAAGTGGTTTCCCACTGTCACTCTAAACTGCATTTCCCTAAATACTAATGGGGTTGAAAAATCTCCATTGGTTTTTCTTTTTTCTATTTTTTATTTTAAAAATGTTTAAATTTTATATTGGAATACATTTGATTTACAATGTTGTGTAAGTTCCAGGTGCATAGCAAAGTGATTTAGTTATATATATACATATATCTATTCTTTTTCAGATTCTTTCCCCATATAGGTTATTATAGAGAATTGGGTAGAGATCCCTGTGCTATACAGTAAGCCACTGTTGATTATTTTATATATAGTAGTGTGTATATGTTAATCCCAAGCTCCTAATTTATTCCTGCCCCCTCCTTTCCCCTTTGGTAGCCATAAATTTATTCTCTAAGTCTGTTTCTATTTATAAATAAGTTCATTTGTATCATTTTTTTTAGATTCCACACATAAGTGATATCATATGATATTTGTCTTTCTCTGTCTAACTTTCCTCACTCAGTATTACAATCTCTAGTTACAGCCATGTTGCTGAAAATATCATTATATCATTCTTTTTTTATGACTGAGTAGTATTCCATTGTATATATGTACCACATTTTCTTTATCCATTCACCTGTCATTGGACATGTAGGTTGTTGCCACGTCTTGGCTATTGTGAATAGTGCTGCAGTGAACACTGGGGTGCATGTATCTTATCGAATTATGGTTTTCTCTGGATATATGCCTAGGAGTGGGATTGCAGGACCATATAGTAGCTCTAGTTTTAGTTTTTTAAGGAACCTCCATACTGTTCTCCATACTGGCTATATCAATCTACATTTCAACCAACAGTGTAGGAGGGTTCCCTTTTCCCCACACCTTCTCCAGCATTTATTGTTTGTAGGATTTTTTAAAACATCTTTATTGCAGTATAATTGCTTTACATTGTTGTGTTAGTTGCTGCTGTATAACAAAGTGAATCACCTATACATATACATATATCCCCATATCCCCTACCTCTTGTGTCTCCCTCCCACCCTCCCTATCCCACCCCTCTAGGTGGTCACAAAACACCAAGCTGATCTCCCTGTGCTATGCGGCTGCTTCCCACTAGCTATGTATTTTACGTTTGGTAGTGTATATATGTCAATGTCACTCTCTCACTTTGTCTCAGCTTACGCTTCCCCCTCCCCGTGTCCTCAAGTTCATTCTCTACATCTGTGTCTTTATTTCTGTCCTGGCCCTAGGTTCTTCAGAACACCGCCCGTTTTTTTTTAGATTCCATATATATGTGTTAGCATAATTTGTTTTTCTCTTTCTGACTTACTTCACTCTGTATGACAGTCTCTAGGTCCATCCACCTCACTACATATAACTCAATTTTGTTTCATTTTATGACTGTGTAATATTCCACTGTATATATGTTCCATATCTTCTTTATCCATTCATCTGTCAATAGACACTTAGGTTGCCTCCATGTCCTGCCTATTGTAAGTAGTGTGCAATGAACATTGTGGTACATAACTCTTTTTGAATTATGGTTTTCTCAGGGTATATGCCCAGTAGTGTGACTGCTGGATCATATGGTAGTTCTATTTTTAGTTCCTTAAGGAACCTCCATACTGTTCTCCATAGTGGCTGTATCAATTTACATTGTTTGTAGATTGTTTGATGATGGCCATTCTGACTGGTGTGAGGTGATACCTTATTGTAGTTTTGATTAGCATTTCTCTAATAATTAGTGATATTGAGCATCTTTTCATGTGCTTTTTGGCCATCTGTATGTCTTATTTGGAGAAATGTCTATTTAGATCTTCTGCCCATTTTTTGATTGGGTTGTTTGTTTTTTTACTATTGAGCTGCATGAGCTGTTTGTATATTTTGGAGATTAATCCCTTGTCAATCACATCATTTGCAAATGTTTTCTCCCATTCTGAGAGTTGTCTTTTACTTTTGTTTATGGTTTCGTTTGCTGTGCAAAAGATTTTAAGTTTAATTAGTTGCAATTTATTTATCTTTGTTTTTATTTTCATTACTCTAGGAGGTGGATTATAAAAGATCTTGCTGACCTACTCACAGCAACAATACAGCATGCTGAAGTGTCTCCTCACACTCAGCCAATGCCCTTCTGCTTCCCACCTTTTTGAGGCAAGTTTTCTGTCATTTCATTTTGGGTCCTGGACTGCGTCACGGAGTATGGACCTCGGTACTGGCGCCTGTGTGCACACAGCTGGGACCTATTGACCTTCTTCCTTATTTGGGTCAGGGTAGCTGAGTCAGGAGCAAGGAATTCCAAAGATGGTGTGAACACAGAAAAGGAAACCATCAACAAGATGAAAAGACAACCCTCAGGATGGGAGAAAATATTTGTAAACAAAGCAATTGACAAAGGATTAATCTCCAAAATATACAAGCAGGTCTTGCAGCTCAATATCAAAAACACAAACAACCCAATCCAAAAATGAGCAGAAGACCTAAATAGACACTTCTCCAAAGAAGATATACAGACTGCCAACAAACACATGAAAGGATGCTCAACATCATTAATCATTAGAGAAATGCAAATCAAAACTACAATGAGATATCATCTGACACCAGTCAGAATGGCCATCATCAAAAAATCTAGAAACAATAAATTCTGGAGAGCGTGTGGAGAAAATGGAACCCTCTTGCACTGCTGGAGGGAATGTAAATTGACACAGCCACTGCGGAGAACAGTGTGGAGGTTCCTTAAAAAGCTAAAAATAGAACTACCATATGACCCAGCAATCCCACTACTTGGCATATACCCTGAGAAAACCATAATTCAGAAAGAGTCATGTACCAGAATGTTCATTGCAGCTCTATTTACAATAACCAGGACATGGAAGCAACCTAAGTGTCCATCGACAGATGAATGGATAAAGAAGATGTGGCACATATATACAATGGAATATTAGCCACAAAAAGGAAGGAAACTGAGTTATTTGTAGTGAGGTGGATGGACCTAGAGACTGTCATACAGAGTGAAGTAAGTCAGAAAGAGATAAACAAATACCGTATGCTAACACATATATATGGAATCTAAAAAAAGAAAAAAATGGTCAGAAAAGCCTAGGGGCAAGATGGAAATAAACATGCAGACCTACTAGAGAATGGACTTGAGGATACAGGGAGGGGGAAGGGTAAGCTGAGACAAAGTGAGAGAGTGTCATGGACATGTATACACTACTAAACGTCAAATAGATAGCTAGTGGGAAGGAGCCGCATAGCACAGGGAGATCAGCTGGGTGGTTTGTGACCACCTAGAGGGCGGAATAGGGAGTGTGGGAGGGAGGCAGACGCAAGAGGGAAGAGATATGGGGACGTATGTATATGTATAACTGATTAACTTTGTTATCAAGCAGAAACAAACATACCATTGTAAAGCAATTATACTCCAATCAAGATGTTAAAAAAATAAAAAACAGATGAATGGATAAAGAAGATGTGGCACATATATACAATGGAATATTACTCAGCCATAAAAAGAAATGAAATTGAGTTGTTTGTAGTGAGGTGGATGGACCTAGAATCTGTCATACAGAGTGAAGTAAGTCAGAAAGAGAAAAACAAATACAGTATGCTAACACATATATATGGAATCTAAGAAAAAAAAAAAAGGTCATGAAAAACATAGGGGCAAGACAGGAATAAAGACCCAGACCTACTAGAGAATGGACTTGAGGATATGGGGAGGCGGAAGGGTAAGCTGGGACAAAGTGAGAGAGTGGCATGGACATATATACACTACCAAGCGTAAAAAAGATAGCTAGTGGGAAGCAGCCGCATAGCACAGAGAGATCAGCTCGGTGCTTTGTGACCACCTAGAGGTGTGGGATAGGGAGGGTGGGAGGGAGGGAGACGTAAAAGGAAAGAGATATGGGGACATATGTATTTGTATAACTGATTCACTTTGTTATAAAGCAGAAACTAACACACCATTGTAAAGCAATTATATTCCAATAAAGATGTTAAAAATATATATATATGGATAAACACCAAAAACTTCAGTGTAAACACAACTCTTGGGGTGATGACCCTCCACATCACAGGAGGAGAGACAGAACCACCCCCCTGCCCACTAGTGTTGGCCAGGACACCCCCCCTACTCAGGGCCCCGTCCTCCCCTCCCCTCCATTATTCAGCTTCCATTTTCTGATGTTCGTCACCCCCTGCATTCCTAGCTGTTTGCCATTCCTTGCTAATGGTTCCCGCTGTGCCACATGCTTTGGTATCCCCAAGGTGGGGTCAGAGCCCGGAGAGGTTATTAAAGGGCCTGGAGCACAGAGAAAGGCTGCTGATGGAGAGATCTCCAGACTTTAGGGGACCGCCCCCCCGTTCCAGTGCTAATGGAGCCACCGTGGGCTTCCATGCTAACTGCTCAAGGCAAAGTCCAGCCTGAGTGATGCAACCTGCTGCCTTCTCTTCTCTTCTTCTGCCCTTCCCCAATGTTGACCTTGACAGCCTTGCTTGTGGATGAAAGCCCAGTCCCCTCCTCAACGGTGTTTTTCTTCTCCTCCACTGTCTAACCTCGCCCCACCCCGCCTAAGCTGTCTCTGTTCAGGAGCCAGAGGGATCTTTCAAAGGGGAAAACCTGAAAAATGACCTATCCGCTTATACACTTAGAACACAGTATAAACTCTCCTGTAGTCAGATCCATGCTTCATCTTCAACATTACATCCCAGCCCGCCCCAGCTCTCCAGTCTTTCTAACTTCTGGCTGTTCCTGAAATAAACCAAGCACATTCAGACCTCAGGGTCTTTGCACATGCTGCTGCTGCTTCCTGGAACACCCTTCCCCTGGCATATCCTACACATTCTTAGGTCTGACCTTAAATGTCACCTCCTTAGGAAACCTTTCCCTGATTTTCCCATACTGAGTCATCACTCCTATTATAAGCCCTCATAGTAACGTCTTTCTTTTCCTCATAGCTTTTGTCACAATTTGTCATGTATATTAATTAGTGTGATTATCTGTTTAATAGCCACATCTTCCTTTCTCAACTGCAAACACTGAGATCAGGGTCATATCTAAATACTTCAACATTGGATCCCCTGTAGCATCTAAAAAAGTGCCTGGGGCTTCCCTGGTGGTGCAGTGGTTGAGAGTACGCCTGCCGATGCAGGGGACACGGGTTCGTGCCCCGGTCCGGGAAGATCCCATATGCCGCGGAGTGGCTGGGCCCGTGAGCCATGGCCGCTGAGCCTGCGCGTCCAGAACCTGTGCTCCACAACGGGAGAGGCCACAACAGTGAGAGGCCCACGTACCGCAAAAAAAAAAAAAAAAAAAAAGGTTCCTGGCACATAGTAGATGCTCAATAAATGTTTGTTAATAAATACAGCAGGGTTTATCATCCTTGGCACTGTTGACATTTGGGTTTGGCACATTCTTTGTGGTGGAGTCTGTTCTGTGCATTGTAGGATGTTGAGCAGCATCCCTGACCTTGATCCCCTAGATATTATAGCACATCTCCCCCTCCTTCAGTCGTAACAAGCAAAAATGTCTCCAGAAACTTCCAAGTGTCTTCTGGAGACACCAGTGAGAGCTACTGGAGTATGGAAATGAGGGAAGACCTAGCTGATGCATCCCAAGCTGCAGAGTCACACCCCTTTTGGTGGTCTTTAACATCTGGTCCATATCTTGGTGAGAGCCCTGACATTTCTCTGTGTGTCTGTCCACCAAGTACCATGGAAACTCTTCAAAGACAGGGACTAGCAACAGACCCATCTCTGTACTCCCAAAACTACCACAGGATTTGTGGCCTCGTGTAATTGTTAAATAGAGATTATTACTGCTCCACTTATAGAGAAAGACTAAATTCAGCTTTAGGATAGATGACATATAGTTAACTCTTCAACTTAAGTATGAATACTCATATTTTCTTTTTCTAAACGTTGGTTAATTTTATTTACTGCTAGTGCATTTCAATAATATTTTGTTTTTCCATACACCAGCATCACCATAAACTAGTGTCCATTAAGTGTTATAAATTGCTATTTTAAAGTAAGTGCATAAAGTCATATTCCAAAACAATTTAAATTTGTCAGTGAAACTTTCTTAAACATTGAGATTTGATTGACAAATAACATTGTGTAAGTTTATGGTATACACCCTGCTGATTTGGTACATTTATATATTGTAATATGATTACCACTGCAGTGTTAGCTAGCACTTCTATCAAGTCACATAATTATCATATCTTTTTTTGTGGCGGAAACAACTAAGATCTAGTGTGTTAGCAACTTTGAAGTTTATAATAAATTCTTATTGTCTATAATCATGCTGTAGATTAGACCCCCAGATCTTGCTTATCTTCTGGTTGATCTGCTGGTTGCAAAGTTGTGCCCTTAAACAACATCTCCCCAATTACCCCACCCCTCAGCCCCTGGTAATCAACACTCTACTCTCTGTTTTTATGAGTTTACTTTTTTTTAGATTCATTTACAAGGGATACTGTACCGTATTTATCATTCTCTTCAATACACATGCTTTCAACAAATTCAAAGTACTATGATGTGTGATCAACTTTAAATCCTCCCCTCATGCCCATGGGAGATCATTACACATTGTGATAAGGAATAAACTTAATCCTGGGCTCTGCCCTCATCATTGTGGTTCAACAAACAGTTCCCCACTGGCCTATGTGCAATATCACCCTCTAACGGAGAAAGTGATTTCTCATGGTGGAACTTTTATCTGTAACCTAACTGGAGAGACTTCTCTGTCTCTCTTGAGCTGCTCAAGATTCATACTTGGAACATGGTGGTTTCCCTGACCTTTTCTGAGTCTGCTTATTACTGTCTCTAACAGCTATTGCACAAATCTGTGCAATGCTGAAACTTAGGGTGCCTTGCTCTCCTCTGCTGTAATCTGGGTTAGTCTTTTGTAGCCTCACAAAATTTGTGTTGTAGCTACCTGTTGCTGCCCAAAGGAGGATTGAGGCATGACCTATTCAATTTCTCTTTGTAGTGTGGGTTTATGATGATGGGAGTAATTAGACCACCCTAGTTCCTGGCAGGAGAAGAACAGATTCCAGGTTTAATGATACCTGACAAAGGGTCTTGCAGCATATAGGAATCAATGAATCTGACTTTCTGTGTGTTATCATCTCATACATCTTTCCATCCTGGATACATGCATGATGTTATTTAACCATTTTTCAATCATTTGGATGTTGCCTACAAGGGTCCTTGTAAAGCATCAGACAAACATAGGCTATTACATGCTTACAGGGTGCCATATCTAATGGTAGCATCTAATAACCCAGGTTAGCTATTTCCAAGGAATTCCTCCCAGATAATCACAGTTTTTTTCAGGCTAGTGCTTATTGAGGATGGTCTTCTTCATAGCTTTCTTCAGTTCCTTGTTCCTGAGGCTGAAGATGATGGGGCTGAGGAAGGGAGTGAGGACTGTGTAGGTGGTGCCCATCAGAGTGTCTACTTCCAGAGACTGGGGACCCTTGGGCTTGAGACAGATGACAGAGGCAAAGCCATAATGCACGACCACCATGGTGAGGTGGGATGCACACGTGGAGAAGGCCTTGTGCCAGCCCTCGGCTGAGGGGATCCTCAAGATGGCGGCCACGATGAAGGCATAAGAGAGGAGGATGAGAAGACAGCAACCCAGCAGGGCGGTGAAACACACCAGGCCCACACCCACGGCCAGAGTGAAGACGTTTTCTCCACAGGCCAACTTCAGAAGAGGCTTTACATGGCAAACGAAATGATGGATCTCATTAGACCCACAGAAAGTGAGTTGGAAAATGGCAGATGTCACCACCAACCCAATTATGGAGCCTCCAGCGCAGGACCAGGCCACCAGCCAGGCACAGCCATGGGAACTCATGAGCACATTGTAGCGCAGGGGGTTGCAGATGGCCATGTAGCGGTCATAGCCCATGACGGTGAGCAGGAAGGAGTGGGTGAAGCCAAACGTGAAGGAGAAGAACATCTGGCTGGCACAGGCCATGAGGGCGATGGTGTGGTGGGTGGAAAGCAGGTCGGCCAGCATGCGTGGGGTGATGGCAAAGGTGTAGAGGACCTCGGAGATGGAGAGGGCGCACAGGAAGAGGTACATGGGCGTGTGGAGGCTGCGCTCGCTCCAGATGGTGGCCATGATGAGCAGGTTCCCCAGCAGCGTGAACAGGTACATCAGCAGGTACAGCAGGAAGAACATCAGCTGAAGGTGGGGGAAGGTGGAGAAGCCGCTGAGGATGAATTCAGTCACTGCTGAGAGGTTGGCTCCCTGCATGGAGGCTGTGCCTGAAGTGAGATGTGACGTGCAGAGATCAGCTACTGTATGAAGGAAGGTCATCCGCTTCCATCATTCCTGGCCCTGCCCAAGGGGCTGCTCCTGATAAATGACAGGTGGCTTTGGTTGAGTTCCTACTCTGTGATTTACCTTTCATCAATGTATTGTGGGAGGTGCTGTTTTTATCACTCTGTTTTGAGTATCTTGAGAATACCCATTGAGAATATTGGGGTGCAGAGAGTCTAAGCAACTTTCTTATGGCAAAGCTGTTGAAATGGCAGAGCCAACACCTGAACGCATGGCTGGCTGTCCCCAAAGACTCTTCCTTTCTATCCCTCTAGGTTGCTTCCAAAAATGAAAATGTTCCTTCATCAGAGCTTCCAGTCATTGCTGCTCTGCCCTCCTGCTCCCTTCTGATAAATCCTGTTCTTCCCAGAGCTTCAGATACCACAAGACATGCCTACCCTATGGTATCTCTAACTTAACATGAATCAATCAGATTCTTCCTCTGGAGTTATTCATGCAAGGCATCCGAAGCAGGAAACTGTAGAAATAATGTTTTGGTTGTTTTCCAGATCTCATGCAGCCCATCTGTATGTTCTGAGGCAATGCAACATAGCCATCTGACAAAGGGGTATGCGAGTCAGCTGACTGATTTTGAATTCCTGCTCTGCCCACTGTGTAAACTTGAGCAATTTCTTCACCTCTCTATACCTCCATTTCTCTCTACCTGTCTCAAAGAATGGTTGTGAGAACTAAATGAGTTATTCTTGGACTGTGATCTGGAAAACAATAGGTGCTATCTATGATAATTAAATCAATACATTAAGTGAGCAAATGTACATAGTCTGTGCTCAGTAAATAATGTCAATTTAGTGAGATTTCAATGTCTCTTTATAAATAAATAACTTACTTATTTTAATGTGATCTTTTTTGTTAGGCAATATAAAGTTTAAAAGGCAGTTAACCACTAATTTACTTTCCATCGCTATGGATTGTCCTGCTCAGGATAACTCACCTAAATGGAATCTACACTATGAGACCTATGAGGTGTGGCTTCTTTCACTCAGCATGATGTTTTCAAGGATCATCCATATTGTAGCATGTATGAAGAACTTCATTTTTTTTTTTTTTTGGCGGTACGCGGGCCTCTCACTGTTGCAGCCTCTCCCGTTGCGGAGCACAGGCTCCGGACGTGCAGGCTCAGCAGCCATGGCTCACGGGCCCAGCCACTCCACAGCATGTGGGACCTTCCTGGACCGGGGCACGAACCCGTGTCCCCTGCATTGGCAGGTGGACTCTCAACCACTGCGCCACCAGGGAAACCCAAGAACTTCATTTTTATGGCCAAACAATATCTCTTAATGGATAGACTAAATTTTTTTTACCCATTCATCCATTGCTGGACATTTAGGTTATTTCTGTTTTTTCACTCATGTGATAGTGCTGCTATAAACATTCATGTAGGAGTTTAAAGCATATCAGTGGTTGACAGCAAGATCCTTTTTGACCCATCTCCTAGAGAAATGGAAATAAAAACAAAAATAAATAAATGGGACCTAATGAAACTTAAAAGTTTTTGCACAGTAAAGGAAATCATAAACAAGACAAAAAGACAACCCTCAGAATGGGAGAAAATATTTGCAAATGAAACAACTGACAAAGGATTAATCTCCAAAATACAGAAGCAGGTCATGCAGCTCAATAACAAAAATCAAACAACCCAATCCAAAAATGGGCAAAATACCTAAATAGACATTTCTCCAAAGAAGATATACAGATTGCCAACAAACACATGAAAGGATGCTCAACATCACTAATCATTAGAGAAATGCAAATCAAAACTACAATAAGGTATCACCTCACACTGGTCAGAATTGCCATCATCCAAAAATCTAGAAGCAATAAATGCTGGAGAGAGTGTGTAGAAAAGGAAACCCTCTTGCACTGTTGGTGGGAATGTAAATTGATACAGCCACTATGGAGAGCAGTATGAAGGTTACTTAAAAAACTAAAAATAGAACTATCACATGACCCAGCAATCCCACTACTGGGCATATACCCCAAGAAAACCATTACTAAAAAAGGGTCATGTGGAGAGGAACCAAGATGGTGGAGTATAAGGACGTGCTCTCACTCCCTCTTGCGAGAACACCAGAATCACAGCTAGCTGCTGGACAGTCATCAACAGGAAGACACTGGAACTCACCAAAAAAGATACACCACATCCAAAGACAAAGGAGAAGCCAAAATGAGACGGTAGGAGGGGAGGAAACACAGTAAAATCAAATCCATTAATTGCTGGGTGGGTGACTCACAGACTGGAGAACACTTATACCACAGAGTCCACCCACTGGAGTGAAGGTTCTGAGCCCCATGTCAGGCTTCCCAACCTGGGGGTTCAGCAACGGGAGGAGGAATTCCTAGAGAATCAGACTTTGAAGCCTAGTGGGAATTGATTGCAAGACTTTGACAGGACTGGGGGAAACAGAGACTCCACTCTTGGAGGGCACACACAAAGTAGTGTGTGCATCAGGAACAAGGGGAAGAAGGAGTGACCCCAGGGGAGACTGAACCAGACCTACCTGCTAGTGTTGGAAGGTCTCCTGCAGAGGCGGGGGGTGGCTGTTGCTCACCTTGGGGACAGGGACACTGGCAACAGAAGTTCTGGGAAGTAATCCTTGGCGTGAGCCCTCCCAGAGTCTGTCATTAGCCCCACCAGAGATCCCAGGTGGGCACCAGTGTTGGGTTGTCTCAGGCCAAACAACCAACAGAGAGGGAACACAGCCCCAGCCATCAACAGTCAAGTGGATTAAAGTTTTACTGAGCTCTGACCACCAGAGCAACAGTCAGTTCTACCCACCACCAGTCCCTCCCATGAGGAAACTTACACCAGCCTCTTAGACAGACTCATCCACCAGAGGGAAGACAACAGAAGCAAGAAGAATGACAATCCTGCAGCCTGTGGAACAAAAGCCACATTCACAGAAAGATAGACAAGATGAAAAGGCAGAGGGCTATGTACCAGACGAAGGAACAAGATAAAACCCCAGAAAAACAACTAAATGAAGTGGAGATAGGCAACCTTCCAGAAAAAGAATTCAGAATAATGATAGTGAAGATGATCCAAGACCTCAGAAAAAGAATGGAGGCAAAGATCGAGAAGATGCAAGAAATGTTTAACACAGACCTAGAAGAATTAAAGAACAAAGAAACAGAGATGAACAATACAATAACTGAAACGAAAACTACACTAGAAGGAATCAATAGCAGAATAACTGAGGCAGAAGAACGGATAAGTGACCTGGAAGACAGAAAGGTGGAATTCACTGCTGTGGAACAGAATAAAGAAAAAAGACTGAAAAGAAATGAAGACAGCCTAAGAGACCTCTGGAACAACATTAAACACAACAACATTCACATTATAGGGGTCCCAGAAAGAGAAGAGAGAGAGGAAGGACCACAGAAAATATTTGAAGAGATTATAGTCAAAAACTTCCCTAACATGGGAAAGGAAATAGCCACCCAAGTCCAGGAAGTGCAGCAAGTCTCATACAGGATAAACCAAAGGAGAAACACACCGAGACACATAGTAATCAAATTAGCAAAAATTACAGAGAAAGAAAAATTATTGAAAGCAGCAAGGGAAAAAATGACAAATAACATACAAAGGAACTCCCATAAGGTTAAGAGCTGATTTCTCAGCAGAAACTCTACAAGCCAGAAGGGAGTGGCATGATATACTTAAAGTGATGAAAGGGAAGAACCTACAACCAAGATTACTCTACCAGGCAAGGATCTCATTCAGATTCGATGGAGATATCAAAAGCTTTACAGACAAGCAAAAGCTAAGAGAATTCAGCACCACCAAACCAGCTCTACAAGAAATGCTAAAGGACCTTCTCTAAGTGGGAAACACAAGAGAAGAAAATGACCTACAAAACAAACCCAAAATAACTAAGAAAATTGTCATAGGATCATACATATCAATAATTACCTTAAACGTGAATGGATTAAATACTCCAACCAAAAGACACAGGCTTGCTGAATGGATACAAAAACAAGACCCATGTTTATGCTGTCTACAAGAGACCCACTCCAGGCCTATGGACACATACAGACTGAAAGTGAGGGGATGGAAAAAGATATTCCATGCAAATGGAAATCAAAAGAAAGCTGGAGTAGCTATACTCATATCAGATAAAATAGACTTTAAAATAAAGGATGTTACAAGAGACAAGGAAGGACACTACATAATGATCAAGGGCTCAATCCAAGAAGAAGATATAACAATTCTAAATATATATGCACCCAACATAAGAGCACCTGAATACATAAGGCAACTGCTAACAGCTATAAAAGAGGAAATTGACAGTAACACAATAATAATGGGGGACTTTAACACCTCACTTACACCAATGGACAGATCATCCAAAATGAAAATAAATAAGGAAAGAGAAGCTTTAAATGGCCCAATAGACCAGATAGATTTAATTGATATTTAGAGAACATTCCAACCAAAAACAGCAGATTACACTTTCTTCTCAAGTGCTCCTGGAACATTCTCCAGGATAGATCACATCTTGGGTCACGAATCAAGCCTCAGTAAATTTAAGAAAATTGAAATCATATCAAGCATCTTTTCTGACCACAATGCTATGAGATTAGAAATGAATTACAGGGGGAAAAACATAAAAAACACAAACACACGGAGGCTAAACAATACGTTACTAAATAACCAAGAGATCACTGAAGAAATCAAAGAGGAAATAAAAAAATACCTAGAGACAAATGACAATGAAAACACGACGATCCAAAACCTATTGGATGCAGCAAAAGCAGTTCTAAGAGGGAAGTTTATAGCTATACAAGCCTACCTCAAGAAACAAGAAAAATCTCAAATAAAAAATCTAACCTTACACCTAAAGGAACTAGAGAAAGAAGAACAAATGAAACCCAAAGTTAGCAGAATGAAAGAAATCATAAAGATCAGAGCAGAAATAAATGAAATAGGAACAAAGAAAACAATAGCACAGATCAATAAAACTAAAAGCTGATTCTTTGAGAAGATAAACAAAATTGATAAACCATTAGCCAGACTCATCAAGAAAAAGACGGAGAGGACTCTAATCAATAAAATTAAAAGTGAAAAAGGAGAAGTTACAACAGACACCACAGAAATACAAAACATCCTAAGAGACTACTACAAGCAACTCTATGTCAATAAAATGGACAACCTGGAAGAAATGGACAAATTCTTAGAAAGGTATAACCTTCCAAGACTGAAGCAGGAAGAAATAGAAAATATGAACAGACCAATCACAAGTAATGAAATTGAAACTGTGATTAAACATCTTCCAACAAACAAAAGTCCAGGACCAGATGGCTTCGCAGGTGAATTCTATCAAACATTAAGAGAAGAGCTAACACCCATCCTTCTCAAATTCTTCCAAAAAGTTGCAGAGGAAGGAACACTCCCAAGCTCATTCTATGAGGCCACCAACTCCCTGATACCAAAACCAGACAAAGATACTACAAAAAAAGAAAATCACAGACCAATATCTCTGATGAATACAGATACAAAAATCCTCAACAAAATACTAGCAAACAGAATCCAACAACACATTAAAAGGATCATACACCATGATCAAGTGGGATTTATCCCAGTGATGCAAGGATTCTTCAATATACGCAAATCAGTCAATGTGATACACCATATTAACAAATTGAAGAATAAAAACCATATGATCATCTCAATAGATGCCAAAAAAGCTTTTGACAAAATTCAACACCCAGTTATGATAAAAACTCTCCAGAAAATGGGCATAGAGGGAAACTACCTCAACATAATAAAGGCCATATATGACAAAACCATAGCCAATATCATTCTCAATGGTGAAAAACTGAAAGCATTTCCTCTAAGATCAGGAACAAGACAAGGATGTTCACTCTCACCACTATTATTCAACATAGTCTTGGAAGTCCTAGCAATGGCAATCAGAGAAGAAAAAGAAATAAAAGGAATACAAATTGGAAAAGAAGAGGTAAAACTGTCACTGTTTGCAGATGACATGATACTATACATAGAGAATCCTAAAAATGCCACCAGAAAACTACTAGAGCTAATCAATGAATTTGGTAAAGTTGCAGGATACAAAATTAATACACAGAAACCTCTTGCATTCCTATACACTAATGATGAAAAATCTGAAAGAGAAATTAAGGAAACACTCCCATTTACCATTGCAACAAAAAGAATAAAATACCTAGGTATAAACCTACCTAGGGAGACAAAAGACCTGTATGCAGAAAACTATAAGACACTGATGAAAGAAATTAAAGATGATACCAACAGATGGAGAGATATACCATGTTCTTGGATTGGAAGAATCAGTATTGTGAAAATGACTATACTATCCAAAGCAATCTACAGTTTCAATGCAATCCCTTTCAAATTATCAATGGCATTTTTTACGGAACTAGAACAAACTGTCTTAAAATTTGTATGGGGACACAAGAGACCCCGAATAGCCAAAGCAGTCTTGAGGGAAAAAAAGGGAGCCGGAGGAATCAGACTCCCTGACTTCACACTATACTACAAAGTTACAGTCATCAAGACAATATGGTACTGGCACAAAAACAGAAACATAGATCAATGGAACAAGATAGAAAGCCCAGAGATAAACCCACACACCTATGGTCAACTAATCTATGACAAAGGTGGCAAAGATATACAATGGAAGAAAGACAGTCTCTTCAATAAGTGATGCTGGGAAAATTGGACAGCTACATGTAAAAGAATGAAATTAGAACACTCCCTAACACCATACACAAAAATAAACTCAAAATGGATTCAAGACCTAAATGTAAGATCGGACACTATAAAACTCCAAGAGGAAAACATAGGAAGAACACTCTTTGACCTAAATGACAGCAAGATCTTTTTCGATCCACCTCCTAGAGTAATGGAAATAAAAACAAAAATAAACAAATGGGACCTAATGAAACTTAAAAGCTTTTGCACAGCAAAGGAAACCATAAACAAGACGAAAAGACAACCCTCAGAATGGGAGAAAATATTTGCAAATGAATCAATGGACAAAGGATTAATCTCCAAAATATATTATCAGTTCATGCCTCTCAATATTAAAGAAACAAATAACCCAACCAGAAAATGGGCAGAAGACCTAAACAGACATTTCTCCAAAGAAGACATGCAGATGGCCAAGAAACATATGAAAAGCTGCTCAACATCACTAAGTATTAGAGAAATGCAAATCAAAACTACAATGAGGGGGCTTCCCTGGTGGCGCAGTGGTTGGGAGCCTGCCTGCCGATGCAGGGGATGCGGGTTCATGCCCCGGTATGGGAAAGTCCCACACGCCGCGGAGCGGCTGGGTCCATGAGACATGGCCACTGAGCCTGCGCGTCCGGAGCCTGTGCTCCACAATGGGAAAGGCCACAACAGTGAGAGGCCCGTGTACCGCAAAAACAAAAAAAACAAAAACAAAAAAAACTACATTGAGGTATCTCCTCACACCAGTTAGAATGGGCATCATCAGAAAATCTACAAACAACAAATGCTGGAGAGGGTGTGGAGAAAAGAGAACCCTCTTGCATTGTTGGTGGGAATGTAAATTGATACAGCCACTATGGAGAATAGTATGGAGGTTCTTTTAAAAACTAAAAATAGAATTACCATATGATCCAGCAATCCCACTACTGGGCATACACCCAGAGAAAACCATAATTCACAAAGACACATGCACCCCAATATTCATTGCAGCACTTTTTACAATAGCCGGGTCATGGAAGCAACCTAAATGCCCATTGACAGACAAATAGATAAAGAAGTTGTGGTACATATACAATGGAATATTACTCGGCCATAAAAAGGAATGAAACTGAGTCATTTGTTGAGACGTGGATGGATCTAGAGACTGTCATACAGAGTGAAGTAAGTCAGAAAGAGAAAAACAAATATCGTATATTAACGCATGTATGTGGAACATAGAAAAAAAGTACAGATGAACCGGTTTACAGAGCAGAAATTGAGACACAGATATAGAGGACAAACGTATGGACACCAAGTGGGGAAAACCGTGTGGGGGGGATGGTGGTGTACTGAATTGGGCAATTGGGACTGACATGTATACACTTATGTGTATAAAATTGATGACTAATAAGAACATGCTGTATTAAAAAAAAAAGAGTCATGTACCACCATGTTCATTGCAGCACTATTTACAATAGCCAGGACATGGAAGCAACCTAAGTGTCCATCGACAGATGAATGGATAGAGAAGATATGGCACATATATACAGTGGAATATTACTCAGCCATAAAAGGAAACAAAATTGAGTTATTTGTAGTGAGGTGGATGGACCTAAAGTCTGTCATACAGAGTGAAGTAAGTCAGAAAGAGAAAAACAAATACCGTATGCTAACACATATATATGGGTTCTGAAGAACCTTGGGGCAGGACAGGAATAAAGACGCAGATGTAGAGAATGGACTTAAGGACACGGGGGGAAGGGTAAGCTGGGATGAAGTGAGAGAGTGGTATGGACATATATACACTACTGAATGTAAAATAGATAGCTATTGGGAAGCAGCCACATAGCACAGGGAGATCAGCTCGGTGCTTTGTGACCGCCTGGAGGGGTGGGATAGGGAGGGTGGGAGGGAGACGCAAGAGGGAGGGGATAGGGGGATATATGTATAGGTATAGCTGATTCACTTTGTTATACAGCAGCAACTAACACAACATTGTAAAGCAATTACACTCCAATAAAGATGTTAAAAAAAAACATATCAGTGGTTGCCATGGGCTGGGGTAAGGGGAGAATGGAGAGTGAGTGTTAATGGATATGGGGTTTCCTTTGTGGGTGCCGAGACGGTTCTGGAACTAGAAAGAGGTGGTAGTTACCCAACATCGTGGATGTATTTACTGCCGCTGAATTAACTGTATGTTATGAAATGGAGAAAATGGTAAATTTTCTCTTATGTGTATTTTACCACAATTTAAAAAATAAGAAACTGTAACGAATGCCCTATTAAATGAGTTCATGTCCTAGATCAAGCCCTGACAGGTTGAGAACAAAACAAAATGGGGGAACCAGACACTTTCATCCCTGGAGGCTGCATTCCCCAAACATCACCGGTTTCCAGAGTTTCTTGGCCTCCCTCCCTTACAGTCACTTGTTTCTTTCCTTCACTTCTGGGTCAGCACCTGCCTTATGTCCCCAGGATGGTAGCCCCAGTGACCACACTCAGTCCTGATATTCTGAGTTCCTGGATGGCATGAGTCAGAGTCAACGACTTTGAAACCACAGCCTCAAAGGAGAGACTGAATGGGTGAGACCGGGATCATGCGGGCTGTGCTCTCAGCTTCCCATAGCTCTCCAACATCCAGTGTAAGATTTCTCAACATTTGGGGCAAGATAATTCTTTGCTATGGGGGGTTGTCCTGTGCACTGTAAGGTGTTTACCAGCATCCCTGCTTTTCACCACCAGGAGGCTAGTAGCTCCCTGCTCAGTAGTGACAACCAAAAACATCTCCAGACATTGCCAATGGCCCAATGGGGGCAAAGTTGCCCCCAGTTAAGAACCAATAATCTACAGAGTACAGTTGTAATTCCTTAGCGGTTCCTTCTACCCGGATCTTGGCTCCTTCCCTTTTCCAACTGGCAAACACCTGTTTATCTTTAAGACTCAAATGTCACTTTCTCTGTGCAGCCTTCCTGGACATCTCTTCCCAACAGAGATTTAATCATTCATTCCTGTGTGCTTCCAAAACAACTCCTGAGTGAGTCTAAAAGTCCTTGCTTTTATATTTTCCAGGACCATCATTATAATGTGTCGTGTTGGAGATGTAACTGTCTCTAGCACTGGATTTTGAGTTCTTGATGAGGATCGCTACTCTTTTTTTTTTTTTTTTTTTTTTTTTTTTTTTTTTTTTGTTTGTTTTTTGTTTTTGCGGTATGTGGGCCTCTCATTGTTGTGGCCTCTCCCGTTGCGAAGCACAGGCTCCGGACGCGCAGGCTCAGCAGCCATGGCTCACGGGCCCAGCCGCTCCGCGGCATGTGGGATCTTCCCAGACCGGGGCACGAACCCGTGTCCCCTGCATCGGCAGGCGGACTCTCAACCACTGCACCACCAGGGAAGCCCAAGGATCGCTACTCTTAATTGGATGTTGGCACCTGTGCTCATACATTTCTTATTAAATTTGTACCCCAATATTATGAGGCACCTGCTATGATCCCTGTTTTATGGAAGTTACAGCCACATCCCACAGAGGACACAACACTTCTCCAAGAGACCATGGCTCTTAAGTGGGGGAGCCAGGATCTGAATCTACATCTGAATGACCCCTTAGCCTATCTTTTCCTAACATGTTATACTCACCACTTACTGGTGGCTGTTAATGGATGTCAGAGCCACTCCCAGGCCCAGGGAGTTCTTAGCTTCACCATACCAGACCATTCACACATTCCCTCCCTATATTAATTAGATCACAAAAATCCACAGTCATCAATAAAGAAAGAGAGAGGAACTATGAGAAGACAAGAGCTCACCATGTCTTGGGGGGGTGGCCCAGGTCTGCATAAACAACTTCTGGGATGATGGGGATGCAGAAGACAGGTAAGATTTGTGTCTGTTCATTCTGGAAAAAGGCAAAAGTGTGGAGTCAGTAAACAGATTGGTGGTTGTGAGGGATTCAGAAGGAGAGAGATAGATGAATAGGTGGAACTCCGGTTTTTTTTGTTCTTTTGTTTTTGTTTTTTTGCGTTACGTGGGCCTCTCACTGTTGTGGCCTCTCCCGTTGCAGAGCACAGGCTCTGGATGCGCAGGCTCGGCGGCCATGGCTCACGGGCCCAGCCGCTCCGCGGCCTGTGGGATCTTTCTGGACCGGGGCACGAACCCGTGTCCCCTGCATCGGCAGGCGGACTCTCAACCACTGAGCCACCAGGGAAGCCCAGAACTCCGGTTTTTTTTAAGGTGGTGAAACAACTCTGCATGATACTATAGTGGTGGATACATGACATTGGGCATTTGTGAAAACTCATAGAATGTACAGCACCAAGAGTGAACCCTCATATAAACTGTGCTCTTTAGTTAATAATCATGTGTCAGGGCTTTCCTGGTGGCTCAGGGGTTGAGAGTCTGCCTGCCGATGCAGGGGACATGGGTTCATGCCCCGGTCCGGGAAGATCCCACATGCCGCGGAGCGGCTGAGCCCGTGAGCCATGGCCGCTGAGCCTGTGCATCCGGAGCCTGTGCTCCGCAACGGGAGAGGCCACAACAGTGAGAGGCCCGCGTACCGCAATAAAAATAAAAAATAAAAAAAATAATGTGTCAATATTGGTTCAGCAGCTGTAACACAGTTACCTCATTAATGCAGGATGTTAATGAGAAGCCTGTGCATGGAGAGAAGAGGTATGTGGAAATACCCTGCACTATCTGCTCAATTTTCTGTAAACCTAAAACTGCTCTAAGAACTAAAGTCTGTTAATTTTTCTCAGGAAAATAAAAACCCTTAGAACTATGATGCGTGTCAGTCCAGGATGGCAGAAAAGTAGACTGAAGTGTCCTGGCATTGATCCTCCAGGAGAACACCTAGCGGGTTCCCCTGTAAGTAAACTGAACAGCCCCAGAGAGAGCGACCTGGCTATCTGGCACTTAGAGGAACCCACAGTGGGGCCAGTCCCCACCCAGGAACTCAGGAACCAAGCCCACCAGTGGACAAATCCTGTCCACACATACCCCCTGGGGCAGAGTTTTCCAACTTGAACATTAGGAACTTTAGATGCTGATGATTTCTTGTGGCTGGGGCTGTCCTGTGCATTATAAGATGTTGAGCAGCATCCCTGTTGCCCACGAGATGCCAGTATCGTCTCCCAACTGTATACAATCAGAAGTACCCTCACACAGAGTCAAGTGTCCCCTGGGCAGCAGAACTGCCCCTGGTTGAGAACCACAGGCTAGGTCCGTGCTGTCTCCACCTTGCCTTACCTGTCTGCCCCCATCCTGGCTCGCTCTTCTCAGTGAAGCTATTTAGGTTTCCCTCTCTGCACCCTCCCTCCCATCTCAGCCACCTCCTGCCTCCCTTTTTTCTGTCTGTTTTCATCCCTGACTCCTTACCATCACCACACCTGCCCACGCTGGTGTCTCCCTAATAATTTACACCCTCGGTGAGTGGCTGGAGCCTCTCCATCCTAAATTCTCTTGTCTCTTTTCTCTGCCTCCCCACAATCATTTCACCCTTGGTTTTTCGCCAGAACGGAGTGGGGACAGCGGTTAAAAATCAGACGGGTGTTCAGGGTAACTTAGAGCAGTAACTCTTCTCTCTCTGCACCTCAGTTTCCTCACTTGTCCTGCAAAGCAATCATCACATTACTTTGAACCCAGGAAGTCGACCACTGCCTTCTTCTCCCACCTCATAAATTCAAGTTACACAAAGAGTTTTATAAGCAGGGTGGCTCCTCTGAGTCTGTGGCATATGCTGGTTCCCCAGGTCTCTGCTACTCAAGTGGAAGGGAGGGAAGATGACTCACCTGGGGCTCCAGACTCTGCACCTGCTTCTGCCTCACTCCAACTGGAGGTCTTAGTTTGGTGTTTCCCTGCAGGTGAGGGCCTTACAAATGAGAGCTGCAAGGCAAGCAGCCTGCCACCCTGATCATATCAGCCGGGTGGGGAGCTTTCCAGCCACGCCGCCATTATTTATGCTGCCTCTGCTCCCTGCCTGCTGCCTTCCCTCTCTGTGGTCCCACTGTCTCTGCATTTGCCCTCCCAGGGTCCCCAAGGTATGCAAGACCCCTGGGGACCCTGAGAGGCATTGGGCAACCTCAGGGAGACGATCCTCACTTTCCCTCCCTCCCTGCCTGACAGGGGTGAGTCAATTACCTGAGCTTCTCAGGGGCCTGAGCAGAGTCTAATGCTCTCCAAATTTGGGATTTGGGGCTCTGGCTGCTGACAGCGTCAGGAAAGCAGCCCTGCCATTGCCCACTGTGGCTGAGGAAGCTGCCCGACATGCCTCTCCACCTGCTTTCTTGCCCATTCAGGGCATTTGCTCAATTACATGTCTTTTTAAAATTTTAAAAATCAGCACACAAATATGTGTTTCTTCTTGTTAACTAATTGAAATGCTGCAAACCAGACTAAAAGTCACGCAGTGGCCAGCCATGCGATCACAACGATCAATTTGATGGGCATCCTTACAGACCTTTGTATGTGTGTGGGAAGTGAACATACACAAACACACAAAATAAGAGTACTATTGTGGGAGTTCGTTGTGCTTTTGTTTTGTTTTTATTTTGGATGTGAAATTTACATAACTTAAAATTAACCACTTTAAAGTGATCAATTTATTGGCATTTAGCACATTCACAATGTTATTCGACCACCATCTATATCTAGTTCTAGATCATTTTCATCACCCCCAAAAATGGGAAGAGGAGGAGGAGAAGGGAAAGAAGGAGAAGAAGAAGAAAAGGGGGAAGAATGGGAAGAAGAAGGGGAGAAGAGAGAGATTGGGAGAGGAAAAGAGAGACATGGAGAAGGAGAGAAAGAAGAGAAGGGAGGTAGGGACAGAAGAAGGGAAGGTGGGAGGGAGAGAGTGAGGAAGAGAGAAAGAGAAAGGATGATAATGGCGACAAGAATAGCCAAGGTTTTGGACGCATTAAGTTTGAGATGCCTCCTAGATACCCACTTGGGGATATTGAGTAGGCAGTTGGATAGGTATAAAGATAAGAATTTTTTTTTTTTTTTTTTTTTTTTTTTTTGCAGTACATGGGCCTCTCACTGTTGTGGTCTCTCTCGTTGCGGAGCACAGGCTCCGGACGTGCAGGCTCAGCGACAATGGCTCACGGGCCCAGCCGCTCCGCGGCATATGGGATCTTCCCGGACCGGGGCATGAACCCGCGTCCCCTGCATCGGCAAGCGGACTCTCAACCACTGCGCCACCAGGGAAGCCCTAAAGATAAGAATTTGAGGATCACCTGTGTGCACAAGGTACAGAAAACCATGAAAGAAGATGGGATCGTCAGGGAGAGCAGGATGCTGGTGAAGTCCAAGGATTAAATGGACTTTATGGCTGCCTGTGTTCCACGTATGAATGAACCAAGATTTGTTTAACAGTTCTTTATTAGTGGATATACCTAATGTGACATATAGATGTCACAACTCTGAACATCCTAGTATTTACACAGATGTGGAATATACCTATAAGATGTCCATCTAATTAGGTGGAAAAATGCGAGGCAAGATTTAACCAGGTCATTCTGACCCCAAACCCAGCCTCCCACACACTGTTTCCCACTGCTTTGGATGGCAATGAGGTTTCTCACAGTAAACATCATAAGCCAACACTTTGGTTTGTTCAGTATTCTGGGGATTTCACTGGCCCACTCAAGAAATATATGTCAATCAATTGTATCTTCCAAGCACCATGTTGGTGCTGGGTGTGATGGTGAGCAAGATGGACAGACTTCCTGACCTCAGGAAGCTGATAGCCTAAGGAATCAAAATAAGTCAGCAGAAGACATCGGATGCCCGACTCATTGTGGATACCCAATCACATCCAGGTTCTCTTTTGATTTGGATACCTATAGGATCAGAGGCCAAGTTGCTCTTTAATGAAGAAAATGAAAGAGGCACCAGTGTCAAAGAGTTACTCAGGAACTCCAGCAAGACCAAAACTTTAAAATCACGAAGTAGTCCTGAATCTACAGAAATATTACATCAGTGTCACAAGGATGCACACTCCAGTGTATGGTGGGCTTCATTTTCCCACCTATGGTTTAAAAGGCTCTTAGGATGATGGAGAGATTGATTTGAAACTGGGCTAGTCCTCCTGGGATGGGGGACCCACAAAACCCACTGTAGGAAAAGGGTGTGTGAAGCATTGGGTTGAAGAGGCCTGGGAATCAGAAAAGTCCTACACTGGAAGCCTGACCCGTCTAAGTTGTGTGATCTTGGATGAGTCATGCAACAATTTTGAGCCTCAGTTTCCCCTCTGTCAAGTGGAGTTGTGAGTTTATCTGCCCTGATCCCCCATTGTAAGGCTGTAATGAGATAATGTATTTAAGGGGTAACATGAAACATGCAGTATAGTATGCAAAGGAGGATGCTCTGGGATCCTCAGTTTGACTGAAAATTTTTCCGCATCTTCCCACTTCGTGGTAACATGGGATGTTTTTACTACACAAGTATAGAGAAAGATTGAACTCAACTTTAGAGAAAATGATGTATAGTTTACTACTCAACTTATGTATGAATACACATTTTCTTTTCTAAAACTTTGGCTAATTTGACTATTACTTATGTATTTTAATTACATTTATTGTTGTACAAAATGGTATCACCATAAACTAGTGTCCATTATATATTATAAATTGCTATTTTTAATGCATAAATTCATATTCTGAAATGCTATAAATTTGTCAAGGGAATTTTTTAATTGAGATATAATTGACATATAATAGTGTGTAAGTTTAGGGTATACAACCTGCTGAAGTGATATATATATATTGCAGTACGATTACCACTGCAGTGTTAGCTAACACCTCTATCATGTCACTTAATTATCGTATCTTTTTTGTGGGGTGGGAACAATTAAGATCTAGTCTTTTAGCTACTTTGAAGTTGATAATACAGAATTATTGTCTATACTCACAGTGCTGTGTTCTTGACCCCCAGATCTTGTTTATCTTCTGGTTGATCTACTGGTTGCAAATTTGTGCCTTAAACAACATTGTCCCAATTCCCCCACCCCTCAGCCCCCGACAACCACCATTCTACTCTCTATTTTTATGAGTACATTTTTAAGATTCCACTTAAAGGGATATAATACAGTATTTGTCATTCTCTTGAATACAGATATTTTCAACAAATTATAAGTACTATGAAATATGGTCAAGCTTAAATCCTCCCCCCTCATGCCCATGGGGGATCATTTAACCAGTGTGACCATGGAATACACATTCGCCCTGGCCTCTGCACTCAGTATTGTGGTTCAACAAAGAGTTACCCTCTGGCCCATGTGCCATGTCACCCTTTAACACAGCAGGTCATTTCTCATAGTGGGACTTCTTTCCTTGAATTAGCAGTAGAGACTTCTAGGTCTCTCTGCAGCTGCTCAAGATTCACACTTGAAATGTGGAGATTTCCTCGACTTTTCTTGAGTCTGAATAATATACCATTATATGGCTTGATAACTCAAATTTTTGGTGCTGAATAATATACCATTGTCCGGATGTACCACAATTTATTTATCCATTCACCTACTCAAGCACATCTTGGTTCCTTCAGGTCTTGGCAGTTATGAATAAAGCTGCTATAAACATCTGTGTGCAAATGACCCAGTTTCATTCCTTTTTATGGCTGAGTAATATTCCATCATATATATGTACCACATCTTCTTTATCCATTCGTCTGTCGATGGGCATTTAGGTGGATGGACCTAGAGACTGTCATACAGAGTGAAGTAAGTCAGAAAGAGAAAAACAAATATCATATATTAATGCATATATGTGGAATCTAGAAAAATGGTACAGATGAACTTGTTGGCTAGGCAGAAATAGAGACACAGATGTAGAGAACAAATATATGGACACCAAGGAGGAAAGAGGGGTGGTGGGATGAATTGGGAGCTTGGGATTGACATATATACACTAACTAATATGTATAAAATAGATAACTAATGAGAAACAGCTGTATAGCACAGGGAACTTCACTTCACTGTACATTAGAAGCTAACACTACATTGTAACACAAGTATACCTCAATAAAAAATAAATAAACAAACAAACAAACAAATAAATAAATAATAAAAACAAGACCCAATAAAATAAAATTCAAATTTAAAAATTTAAAAATATGTGTGCAACTTTTTGTGTGAACCTAAGTATTCAACTCCTTTGGGTACATACCAAGGAAAGTGATTACTAGATTATATAATAATAAGAGTATGTTTAGTTTTGTAAGACACCACCAAACTGCCCTCCAAATCAACTGTACAATTTTGCATTACCAGCAATGAATGAGAGTTCCTATGGTTCCACATCCTTGCCAGCATTTAGTGTTGTCAGTGTTCTAGGTTTTAGCCATTGTAATAAACATGTTGTGGTAAAATTTATTTTTTAAGGACTAATTCTCCCAACACAATTCAATGAATAGTCTGCTGATTCGCAGTTACCTTTTTTTTTTTTTTTTTTGTGGTACGTGGGCATCTCACTGTTGTGGCCTCTCCTGTTGCGGAGCACAGGCTCTGGACGCTCAGGCCTAGCAGCCATGGCTCACGGGCCCAGCCGCTCTGCAGCATGTGGGATCTTCCCAAACCGGGGCACGACCCGCGTCCCCTGCATCAGCAGGCGGACTCTGAACCACTGCGCCACCAGGGAAGCCCAGAAGTACTATTCATATTAGAAAAAAGTGGGAAAAACCCAAAAGTCCACTGACTTTTGAATAGATAAATAAAATGTGGTGTCTCTGTGCAATGAAATATTATTTGTCAATAAAAAGGAAAGTACTAATATATGCTACAATGTGGATGAAACTTGAAACTATTATGCTATTCACAAACAGCCACATACTGTACGATTCCATTTATATGTAATAGGCAAATTAGGCAAATTTGTAATAGGCAGAGTAGGCAAATCTATAGAGACAAAAAGTAGATTAGTGGTTGCCTAGGACTGGGGGAAGGGGGGTGTTGAAGGGCAATAGCTAAGGGGTATGGATTTCTTTTTGGAGTAATGAAGATGTTCTAAAATTGATTGTGGTGATGGATGCACAACTATGTGAATATACTGAAAGCCATTGAACCTTATACTTTAATTGGATTAATTGTATGGTATACGAGATTACTGTACTGTGTTTGTCATAACATTCCAATTAGTTATTTGAGGTGGTCTCTAACTTGAACTGAGTTTCCTAGTAGTCAAAGCAAAGAAGGAAACAGGTTCCAAACAGTGTTATCCTCATAATAAATAAAACTGAGTTTCTTACGATAGAAAGAAAGAAAGAAAGAAGGAAAGAAAGAAAGAAGAAAGAAAGAAAGAAAGAAAAAGGAAAGAAAGAAAGAAAGAAAGAAAGGCATAAGAGGTTAAATAACATGGCCAAGCTATTCATCCATGAAGTGGATGTCTTATGTTTTTCTATAATGTTTATGTCTCCTTTCTTTTTAAGTTATTTTTATTGAGGTAACATTTATTTATAATATTGTATAAGTTTCATGTGTGCAACACTATACTTCTACTTCTGCGTAATGTACAGCATGCTCACCACCAAAAATTTAGTCTCTATCCATCATCATACAGTTGACTCCCTTTACCCAATTTGCCTTCCCCCCTCCTTCCACTCTGGTAACATCTATTTTGTTCTCTGTATCTACGTGTTCATTTTTGTTTGGTTTGGTTTGTGCATTTATTCTGGTTTTTCTTTGTTTACTATTTTTTATATTTTTTTATATTCCATATATGAGTGAAATCATATGGTATTTGTCTTTAACCATCTGACTTATTTCACTTACCATAATATCCTCAAGATCCATCAATATTGTCACAAATTTTTATGGGTGAGATAGATAGATATAGATATAGATATAGATAGATATATACCTCACATCTTCTTTATCCATTCCTCCCTTGATGGACACTTAGTTTTTTTCCATATCTTGGCTATTGTAAATAATGCCCTGATGAAAATCCAGGTGTATACATCTTTTCAAATTAGTGTTTTCACATTCTTTGGATAAATACCCAGAGGTGGGATAGATGGATCACATGATAGTTCTATTCTTTTTTTTTTTTTTTTTTTTTTGCGGTACGCGGGCCTCTCACTGTTGTGGCCTCTCCCGTTGCAGGGCACAGGCTCCAGACGCGCAGGCTCAGCGGCCATGGCTCATGGGCCCAGCCGCTCTGCGGCACGTGGGATCCTCCCGGACCGGAGCACGAACCCGTATCCCCTGCATTGGCAGGCAGACTCCCAACCACTGCGCCACCAGGGAAGCCCGATAGTTCTATTCTTAATTTTTTTAGAAATATCCATATTCTCTTCCATAATGGCTTCACTAATTTACATTCCCAACAAGAGTGCATGAGGGATCCCTTTGCTCCACATTCTCACCATCACCTATTGTTTCTTGCCTTTTTTATAAAAGCCAATATAACAAGTGTAAGATGATATCTTATTCTGGTTTTTTTCTTATTTTTTTAAACATTTTTATTGGAGTATAATTGCTTTACAATGGTGTGTTAGTTTCTGCTTTATAACAAAGTGAATCAGCTATATGCATACATATATACCGATATCCCCTCCCTCTTGTGTCTCCCTCCCACCCTCCCTATCGCACCCCTCTAATGGTCACAAAGCACTGAAATGATCTCCCTGTGCTATATTGCTGCTTCCCACTAGCTATCTATTTGGTAGTGTATATATGTCCATGCCACTCCCTCACTTTGTCCCAGCTTACCCTCCCCCCTCCTTGTGTCCTTAAGTCCATTCTCTATGTCTGCATCTTTATAGTTGATTTACAATAATGTGTTCATTTCAAAGGTACAGGATAGTGATTTGGGGTTTTTTTTTGCAAATTATATTCCATTAGAGGTTATTACAAGGTATTGGGTATAATACCGTGTGCTACACAGTAAATCCTGTTGCACATCTATTTTCTGTATAGCAGTTTGTATCTGTTAATCTCATACTCCTAATTTGTCCCTCCCCCCTCCATGTCCCATTTGGTTACCAAAACCACTTGACATAGATAAGGGTGACAGCCAGAGTATGTTTTCCATTTTCCGACCTGAACCCCAACTGATACAGAAGAAACGAGTAAAAAAAGAATGTAATGAAAATGAAAGAACATTGTTTAAATCCTAGCAAGTACTCCTACCTAGTGAAGGCTTTGAGTGCAAGACACTCCTTCTCATTTTCTAAAGGATGTTATACAAAAACTGTTAGAGACATAGTAGTACCAAACCAGAATGTTCTGAATGTAATCAGAAGGATGTAAAGAATTAAACAGGAAACGCTTGTTTGGAGTTATTTAATATTGTGTTCACAGACCAAGAAAACCATGCTGAAAAACTTTTGAGCTCAACTAATATTCAACAAGGGATCCAACAACACCCAATGAGCAGAGGATGGTCTCTTTAACAAATAGTGCTGGTAAAACTGAATAAATACATGCAGAACAATGAAACTGAACCCCTATTTCATGCCACTCAGAAAAATTAGCTCAAAATAGATCAAAGACTTAAACAGAAGACCTGATACCATAAACTTTCAAAAGAAAACATAGGGAAGAAATCCCTTGACATTGGTATTGACAATGATTTTTCAGATATGATGCTAAAAGCACAAACAAGAAAAGCAAAAGTCAAAAAATGAGACCACATCAAACTCAGAAGGTTCTGAACAGCAAAAGAAACAATTAACAAAATGAAAAGACAACTTACAGACTTGGAGAAAAATACTGCAAATCATCTACCAGAAAAGGGTTTCATATCCAAAATATATAAAGCAAGGATACAACACAATAACAAACAACAAACAATCCTATGAAAAAATAAGAACTAAATAGACATTTTTCAAAACAGAACATCAAAATGGCCAACAGGAGGAGATTGGTTCAATATGGTGGAGAAGAAGGATGTGCGCTCACTCCCTCTTGTGAGAGCACCAGAACCACAACTAACTTCTGAACAATCATTGACAGGAATGCACTGCAACTCACCAAAAACATACCTCATATCCAAAGACAAAGGAGAAGCCACAGTGAGACGGTAGGAGGGAAAAATCACAATAAAATCAAATCCCAGGACTGCTGGGTGGGTGACTCACAGACTGGAGAACACTTACACCACAGAAGTCCACCCACTGGAGTGAAGGTTCTGAGCCCTACGTCAAGTTTCCCAACCTGGGGTCCGGAAAGAGGAGGAGGAATTCCTAGAGAATCAGACCTTGAAGGTTAGCAGGATTTGATGGCAGGACATAAGCAGGACTGGGGGAAACAGAGACTCCACTCTTGGAGGGAACACACAAAGTAGTGTGTGCATCAGGACCCAGGGGAAGGAGCACTGACCCCACAGGAGACTGAACAAGACTTACCTGCTAGTGTAGGAAGGTCTCCTGCAGAGGTGGGGAGTGGCTGTGGCTCACTGTGGGGACAAGGACACTGGCAGCAGAAGTTCTGAGAAGTACTCCATGTCGTGAGACCTCCCAGAGTCCACCATTAGCCCCACCAAAGAGCACTGGTAGGCTCCAGTGCTGGGTCGCCTCCGGCCAAACAACCAACAGGGAGGGAACCCAGCCCCACCCATCAGCAGACAAGTGGATTAAAGTTTTACTGAGTTCTGCCCACCAGATCAACACCCAGCTCTACCCACCACCAGTCCCTCCCATCAGGAAGCTCGCACAAGCCTCTTCAGTAGACTCATCCATCATAGGGCAGACAGCAGAAGCAGGAAGAACTACAATTCTGCAGGCCCTGGAAGGAAAACCACATTCAAAGAAAGACAGACAAAATGAAAAGGCAGAGGACCATGTACCAGATGAAGGAAAAAGCTAAACCCCCAGAAAACCAACTAAATGAACTGGAGATAAACAATCTTCCAGAAAAAGAATGCAGAATAATGATAGTGAAGATGATGCAGGACCTCAGAAAAAGAATGGAGACAAAGATCAAGAAGATGCAAAAAACGTTTAACAAAGATCTAGAAGAATGAAAGAACAAACACCTAGAAGAATTAAAGAACATACAAAGAGACATGAACAATACAATAACTAAAATGAAAAATACGCTAGAAGGAATCAATAGCAGAATAACTGAGGCAGAAGAACGGATAAGTGACCTGGAAGACAGAATGGTGGAATTCACTGCCACGGAACAGAATAAAAAAAGAATGAAAAGAAATGAAGACAGTCTAAGAGACTGGAACAATATTAAAGGCAACAGCATTCACATTAGAGGGGTCCCAGAAGGAGAAGAGAGAAAAAAAGGACCTGAGAAAATATTAGAAGAGATTATAGTCCAAAACTTCCCTAACATGGGAAAGGAAATAGCCACCCAAGTCCAGGAAGTGCAGAGAGTCCCAGGCAGATAAACCCAAGGAGAAACACACCGAGACACATAGTAATTAAACTGACAAAAAGCAAAGACAAAGAAAAATTATTGAAAGCAACAAGGGAAAAACGATAAATAACACACAAGGAAACTCCCATAAGGTTAATAGCTGATTTCTCAGCAGAAACTCTACAAGCAAGAAGGGAGTGGAACAATACATTTAAAGTGATGTGAGGGAAGAACCTACAACCAAGAGTACTCTAACCAGCAAGGATCTCATTCAGATTCGATGGAGAAATCAAAAGCTTTACAGACAAGCAAAAGCTAAGAGAATTCAGCACCACCAAACCAGCTCTACAACAAATGCTAAAGGAACTTCTGTAAGTGGGAAACACAAGAGAAGAAAAGGACATACAAAAACAGTCCCATAACAATTAAGAAAATGGTAATAGGAACATGCATATCGATGATTACCTTAAACTTGAATGGATTAAATGCTCCAACCAAAAAACACAGACATGCTGAATGGATACAAAAGCAAGACCCGTACATATGCTGTCTAAAAAAGACCCACCTCAGACCTAGGGACACATACAGACTGAAAGTGAGGGGTTGGAAAAAGATATTCCATACAAATGGGAATCAAAAGAAAGCTGGTGTAGCAATACTCATATCAGATAAAATGGGCTTTAAAATAAAGAATGTTACAAGACACAAAGAAGGACACTACATAATGATAAAGGGATAAATCTGAGAAGAAGATATAACAATTATAAATACATACGTACCCAACAAAGGAGCACTTCAATGCATAAGGCAACTGCTAACAGCTATAAAAGAGGAAATCGACAGTAATGCAACAATAGTGGGGAATGTAACACCTCATTTACAACAAAGGACAGATCATATAGACAGAAAATTAATATGGAAACACAAGCTTTAAATGACACAATAGACTAGATAGATTTAATTGATATTTATAGGACATTCCACCCAAAAACAGCAGATTACACTTTCTTCTCAAGTGCACATGGAACATTCTCCAGGATTGATCACATCTTGGGTCACAAATCAAGCCTCAGTAAATTTAAGAAAACTGAAATCATATCAAGGATCTTTTCTGACCACAATGCTGTGAGATTAGACATAAATTACAGGGAAAAAAATGTTAAAAACACAAACACATGGAGGCTAAACAATGCATTACTAAATAACCAACAGATCACTGCAGAAATCAAAGAGGAAAGCAAAAAACACCTAGATACAAATAACAATGAAAACACGATGATCCAAAACCTATGGGATGCAGCAAAAGCAGTTCTAAGATGGAAGTTTATATCAATAGAAGCCTACCTCAAGAAACAAGAAAAATCGCAAATAAACTATCTAACCCTACACCTAAAGGAACTAGAAAAAGAAGAACAAACCCCCAAGTTAGTAGAAGGAAAGAAATCATAAAGATCAGAGCAGAAACACGTGACATAGAAACAAAGAAAACAATAGCAGAGATCAATAAGACTAAAAGCTGGTTCTTTGAGAAGATAAACAAAATTGATAAACCTTTAGCCATACTCTTTAAGGAAAAGAGGGGGAGGACTCAAATCAATAAAATTAGAAATGAAAAAGAAGACATTACAACAGACACCGCAGAAATACAAAGCATCATAAGAGACTACTACAAGCAACTCTATGCCAATAAAACGGATAACCTGGAAGAAATGGACAAATTCTTAGAAATGTATAACCTTCCAAGACTGAAGCAGGAAGAAATAGAAAATATGAACAGACCAATCACAAGTAATGAAATTGAAACTGTGATTAAAAATCTTCCAACAAACAAAGGTCCACGACCAGATGGCTTCAGAGATGAATTCTATCAAACATTTAGAGAAGAGCTAACACCTATCCTTCTCAAACTCTTCCAAAATATAGCAGAGGAAGGAACACTTCCCAAATCATTCTATGAGGGCACCATCACCCTGATACCAAAACCAGACAAAGATACTGCAAGAAAAGAAAATAACCAACCAATATCACTGATGAATATAGATGCAAAAATCCTCGACAAAATACAGCAAACAGAATCCAACAACACATTAAAAGGATCATACACCATGATCAAGTGAGATTTATCCCAGGGATGCAAGGACTCTTCAATATACACAAATCAATCAGTGTGATACACCATATTAACAAATTGAAGAATAAAAGCCATATGATCATCTCAATAAATGCAGATAAAGCTTTCGACAAAATTCAACACCCAGTTATGATAAAAACTCTCCAGAAAGTGGGCTTAGAGGGGACCTACCTCAACATAATAAAGGCCATATACAACAAGCCCACAGCAAATATCATTCTCAATGGTGAAAAACTGAAAGCATTTCCTCTAAGATCAGGAACAAGACAAGGATGTCCACCTTTGCCACTATTATTCAACATAGTTTTGGAAGCCCTAGCCACAGCAATCAGAGAAGAAAAAGAAATAAAAGGAATACAAATTGGAAAAGAAGAAGTAAAACTGTTCCTGTTTGCAGATGCCATGATACTATACATAGAGAATCTTAAGGATGCCACCAGAAAACTACTAGAGCTAATCAAGGAATTTGGTAAAGTAGCAGGATAAAAAATTAATGCATGGAAACCTCTTGCATTCCTATACACTAACAATGAAAGATCTGAAAGTGAAATTAAGGAAACAATCCCATTCACCACTGCAACACAAAGAATAAAATACCTAGGAATAAACCTACCTGAGGAGGCAAAATATCTGTACTCAGAAAACTATAAGACACTGATGAAAGAAATTAAAGACAATACAAACAGATAGAGAGCTATACCAAGTTCTTGGATTGAAAGAATCAACACTGTGAAAATGACTATACTACCCAGAGCAATCTACAGATTCAATGCAATCCCTATCAAACTACCACTGGCATTTTTCACAGAACTAGAACAAAAAATATCACAATTTGCATGGAAACACAAAAGACCCCGAATAGCCAAAGCAATCTTGAGAAAGAAAAACAGGGCTGGAGGAATCAGGCTCCTGGACTTCAGATTATACTACAAAGCTACAGTAATCAAGACTATATGGTGCTGAAAGAAGAACAGAAATATATATCAGTGGAACAGGATAGAAAACCCAGAGATAAACCCACACACATATGGTCACCTTATCTTTGATAAAGGAGGCAAAAATATACAGTGGAGAAAACACTGCCTGTTCAATAAGTGGTGCTGGGAACTGGACAGCTACATGTAAAAGTATGGATTTAGAACAATCCCTAACACCATACACAAAAATAAGCTCAAAATGGATTAAAGACCTAAATGTAAGGCCAGACACTATCCAACTCTTAGAGGAAAACATAGGCAGAACACTCTATGACATAAATCACAGCAAGATCCTTTTGGACCCACCTCTGAGAGAAAAGGAAATAAAAACAAAAATAAACAAATGGGACCTAATGAAACTTAAAAGCTTTTGCACAGTGAAGGAAACCATAAACAAGACCAAAAGACAACCCTCAGAATGGGAGAAAATATTTGCAAATGAAACAACTGACAAAGGATTAATCTCCAAAATTTACAAGCAGCTCATGCAGCTCAGTAACAAAAAAACAAACAACCCAATCCAAAAATGGGCAGAAGACCTAAATAGACATTTCTCCAGAGAAGATATACAGATTGCCAACAAACACATGAAAGAATGCTCAACATCATTAATCATTAGAGAAATGCAAATCGAAACTCAATACGATATCATCTCACACCAGTCAGAATGGCCATCATCAAAAAATCTAGAAACAATAGACCACACTATCAAGGGTAAATGGATAGCTAGTGGGAAGCAGCCACGTAGCACAGGGAGATCAGCTAGGTGGTTTGTGACCGCCTAGAGGGGTGGGATAGGGAGTGTGGGAGGGAGGGAGACGCAGGAGGAAAGAGATATGGGAACATGTGTATATGTATAACTGATTCACTTTGTTATAAAGCAGAAACCACCAACAACAAAAACTTCAAAAGTAAAATAAAATAAAATAAATAAAAACTACAGGGCTTCCCTGGTGGTGCAGTGGTTGAGAGTCCACCTGCCGATGCAGGGGACACGGGTTCATGCCCCGGTCCAGGAAGATCCCACATGCCGCGGAGCGGCTAGGCCCATGAGCCATGGCTGCTGAGCCTGCACATCCAGAGCCTGTGCTCCGCAATGGGAGAGGCCACAACAGTGAGAGGTCCGCATACCGCAAAAAAAAAAAAAAAAAAAAAAAAAAAAAAAAAAAGCTACAGTGAGGTATCACCTCACACAGGTCAGAATGGTCATCATCAAAAAATCTACAAACAATAAATGCTGGAGAGGGTGTGGAGAAAAGGGAACCCTCTTGCACTGTTGGTGAGGATGTAAATTGATACAGCCTCTATGGAGAATAATATGGAGATTCCTTAAAACACTAAAAATAGAACTACAATACGACCCAGCAAACGCACTACTGGGCATACACCCTGAGAAAACAGTAATTCAAAAAGAGTCATGTACCACAATGTTCATTGCAGCTCTATTTACAATAGCCAGGACATGGAAGCAACCTAAGTGTCCATCGACAGATGAATGGATAAAGAAGAGGTGGCACATATATACAATGGAATCTTACTCAGCCATAAAAAGAAACGAAATTGAGCTATATGTAGTGAGGTGGATGGACCTAGAGTCTGTCATACAGAGTGAAGTAAGTCAGAAAGAGAAAAACAAATACCCTATGCTAACACATATATATGGAATTTAAGGAAAAAAATGTCATGAAGAACCTAGGGGTAAGACAGGAATAAAGACACAGACCTACTAGAGAATGGACTTGAGGATATGGGGAGGGGGAAGGGTAAGCTGTGACAAAGTGAGAGAGTGCCATGGACATCTATACACTACCAAACGTAAAATAGATAGCTAGTGGGAAGCAGCCGCATAGCACAGTGAGATCAGCTCGGTGCTTTGTGAGCACCTAGAGGGGTGGGATAGGGAGGGTGGGAGGGAGGGAGACCAAAGAGGGAAGATATGGGAACATATGTATATGTATAACTGATTCACTTTGTTATAAAACAAAAACTAACACACCATTGTAAAGCAATTATACTCCAATAAAGATGTAAAAAAAAAAAGATCTTGCTGTGATTTATGTCAAAGAGTGTTCTTTCTATGTTTTCCTCTAAGAGTTTTATAGTGTCTGGTCTTACATTTAGGTCTCGAATCCATTTTGAGTTTATTTTTGTGTATGGTGTTAGGGAGTGTTCTAATTTCATTCCTTTGCATGTAGCTGTCCAGTTTTTCTAGCACCACTTATTGAAGAAACTGTCTTTCCTCCATTGTATATCCTTGCCTCCTTTGTCATAGATTAGTTGACCATATGTGTGTGGGTTTATCTCTGGGCTTTCTATCCTGTCCCATGGATCTATATTTCTGTTTTTGTGCCAGTATCATACTGTCTTGATTACTGTAGCTTTGTAGTATAGTCTGAAGTTGGGGATTCTGATTCTTCCAGCTCTGTTTTTTTTCCCTCAAGAGTGCTTTGGCTATTCGGGGTCTTTTGTGTCTCCATACAAATTTTAAGATTTTTGGTTCTAGTTCTGTGAAAAATGCCACTGGTAATTTGATAGGGATTTCATTGAATCTGTAGATTGCTTTGGATAGTATTGTCATTTTCACAATGTGATTCTTCCAATCCAACAACATGGTATATCTCTCCATCTGTTTGTGTCATCTTTGATTTTTTTCATCAGTGTCTTATAATTTTCTGAGTACAAGTCTTTTACCTCCTTAGGTAGGTTTATTCCTAGGTATTTTATTCTTTTTGTTGCAGTGGTGAATGGGATTGTTTCCTTAATTTCTCTTTCTGATCTTTAATTGTTATTGTATAGGAATGCAAGAGATTTCTGTGCATTAATTTTGTATCCTGCAACTTTACCAAATTCATTGATTAACTCTAGTAGTTTTCTGGTGGCATCTTTAGGATTCCCTATGTATAGTATCATGTCATCTGCAAACAGGAACAGTTTTACTTCTTCTTTTCCAATTTGTATTCCTTTTATTTCTTTTTCTTCTCTGATTGCCATGGCTAGGACTTCCAAAGCTATGTTGAATAATAGTGGCAAGAGTGGACATCCTTGTCTTGTTCCTGATCTTAGAGGAAATGCTTTCAGTTTTTCACCATTGAGAATGATATTTGCTGTGGGCTTGTTGTATATGGCCTTTATTATGTTGAGGTAGGTCCCCTCTAAGCCCACTTTCTGGAGAGTTTTTATCATAACTGGGTGTTGAATTTTGTCGAAAGCTTTATCTGCATTTATTGAGATGATCATATGGCTTTTATTCTTCAGTTTGCTAATATGGTGTATAGCAATGATTGATTTGTGTATATTGAAGAGTCCTTGCATCCCTGGGATAAATCCCACTTGATCATGGTGTATGATCCTTTTAATGTGTTGTTGGATTCTGTTTGCTGTATTTTGTCGAGGATTTTTGTATCTATATTCATCAGTGATATTGGTTGGTTATTTTCTTTTCTTGCAGTATCTTTGTCTGGTTTTGGTATCAGGGTGATGGTGCCCTCATAGAATGATTTGGGAAGTGTTCCTTCCTCTGCTATATTTTGGAAGAGTTTGAGAAGGATAGGTGTTAGCTCTTCTCTAAACATTTGATAGAATTTGCCTGTGAAACCATCTGGTCCTGGACTTCTGTTTGTTGGAAGATTCTTTTTTTTTTTTTTTTTTTTTTTTTTTTTGCGGTATGCGGGCCTCTCACTGTTGTGGCCTCTCCCATTGCGGAGCACAGGCTCCGGATGCGCAGGCTCAGCGGCCATGGTTCACGGACTCAGCCGCTCCCCGGCATGTGGGATCTTCCTGGACCGGGGCACGAACCCGTGTCCCCTGCATCGGCAGGTGGACTCTCAACCACTGCGCCACCAGGGAGGCCCTTGTTGGAAGATTCTTAATCACAGTTTCAATTTCATTACTTGTGAATGGTCTGTTTACATTTTCTATTTCTTCCTCCTTCAGTCTTGGAAGGTTATACCTTTCTAAGAATTTGTCCATTTCTTCCAAGTTGTCCATTTTATCGGTATAGATTTGCTTGTAGTAGTCTCTTATGATGCTTTGTATTTCTGCAGTGTCTGTTGTAACCTCTCCTTTTTCATTTCTAATTTTATAGATTTGAGTTCTCTCCCTGTTTTTCTTGATGAGTCTAGCTAAAGGTTTATCAGTTTGGTTTACCTTCTCAAAGAATCAGCTTTTAGTTTTATTGATCTCTGCTATTGTTTTCTTTGTTTCTATTTCATTTATTTCTGTTCTGATCTTTATGATTTATTTCCTTCTACTAACTTGGGGCTTTGTTTGTTCTTCTTTCTCTAGCTCCTTTAGGTGTAGGGTTAGATAGTTTATTTGCGATTTTTCTTGTTTCTTGAGGTAGGCTTCTATTGATATAAAACTTCCGTCTTAGAACTGCTTTTGCTGCATCCCATAGGTTTTGGATCGTTGTGTTTTCATTGTAATTTGTCTCTAGGTATATTTTTATTTCCTCTTTGATTGCTTCCATGATCTCTTGGTTATTTAGTAATGCATTGTTTAGCCTCCATGTGTTTGTGTTTTTTACATTTTTTTCCCTGTAATTTATGTCTAATCTCATAGCAGTGTGGTCGGAAAAGATGCTTGATATGATTTCAATTTTCTTAAATTTACTAAGTCTTGATTTGTGACCCAAGATGTGATCAATCCTGGAGAATTTTCCATGTGCACTTGAGAAGAAAGTGTAATCTGCTGTTTTTGGGTGGAATGTCCTATAAATATCAATTAAATCTATCTAGTCTATTGTGTCATTTAAAGCTTGTTTTTCCTGATTAATTTTCTGCCTGTCTGATCTCCATTGGTATAAATGAGGTGTTAAAGTCCCCCACTATTATTGTGTTACTGACAATTTCCTCTTTTACAGCTGTTGGCAGTTGCCTTACGTATTGTGGTGCTCCTATGTTGAGTGCATATATATTTATAATTGTTATATCTTCTTCTTGGATTGCTCCCTTGATAATTATGTAGCGTCCTTCCTTGTCTCTTGAAACATTCTTTATTTTAAAACCTATTTTATCTGATATGAGTATTGCTACTCCAGCTTTCTTTTGATTTCCATTTGCATGGAATATCTTTTTCCATTCCCTCACTTTCAGTCTGTGTGTCCCTGGACCTGAAGTGGTTCTCTTGTAGACAGCATATATATGGGTCTTGTTTTTGTATCCATTCAGTGAGCCTGTGTCCTTTGCTTGGAGCATTTAATCCATTCACGTTTAAGGTAATTATTGATATGTATGGTCCTATTACCATTTTGTTAATTGTTATGGGTTTGTTTTTGTAGGTCCTTTTCTTCTCTTGTGTTTCCCACTTAGAGAAGGTCTTTTAGCATTTGTTGTAGAGCTGGCTTGGTGGTGCTGAATTCTCTTACCTTTTGCTTGTCTGTAAAGCTTTTGATTTCTCCATTGAATATAAGTGAGATCCTTGCTGGGTAGAATAATCTTGGTTGTAGACTCTTCCCTTTCGTTACTTTAAATGTATCGTGCCACTCCCTTCTTGCTTGTAAAGTTTCTGCTGAGAAATCAACTATTAACCTTATGGGAGTTCCCTTGTATTTTATTTGTCATTTTTCCCTTGTTGCTTTCAATAATTTTTCTTTGTCTTTAATTTTTGTCAATTTGATTACTATGTGTCTCAGCATGTTTCTCCGTGGGTTTATCCTGCCTGGGACTCTCTGCACTTCCTGGACTTGGGTGGCTATTTCCTTTCCCATGTTAGGGAAGTTTTTGACTATAATCTCTTCTAATATTTTCTCAGGTCCTTTCTCTCTCTCTTCTCCTTCGGGAACTCCTATAATGTGAATGTCGTTGTGTTTAATATTTTCCCAGAGATCTCTTAGCTGTCTTCATTTCTTTTCATTCTTTTTTGTTTATTCTGTTCCATGGCAGTGAATTCCACCATTCTGTCTTCCAGGTCACTTATCCGTTCTTCTGCCTCAGTTATTCTGCTATTGATTCCTTCTAGTGTAGTTTTCATTTCAGTTATTGTATTGTTCATGTCTCTTTGTATGTTCTTTAATTCTTCTAGGTGTTTGTTCTTTCATTCTTCTAGGTCTTTGTTAAACATTTCTTGCATCTTCTCCAACTTTGCCTCCATCCTTTTTCCGAGGTCCTGGATCATCTTTACTACCATTTTTCTGAATTCTTTTTCTGGAAGGTTGCCTATCTCCACTTCATTTAGGTTTTTTTCTTCTGGGGTTTTATCTTGTTCCTTCATCTGATACAAAGTCCTCTGCCTTTTCATTTTGTCTATCTTTCTGTGAATGTGGTTTTCCTTCCATGGGCTACAGAATTCTAGTTCTTCTTGCTTCTGCTGTCTGCCCCCTGGTGGGTGAGGCTATCTAAGAGGTTTGTGCAAGCTTCCTGATGGGAGGGACTGGTGGTGGGTAGAGCTTGGTGTTGCTCTGGTGGACAGAGCTCTGTAAATCTTTAATCCGCTTGTCTGCTGATGGGTGAGGCTGGGTTCCCTCCTTGTTGGTTGTTTAGCCTGTGGCGACCCAGCACTGCAGCCTACCCAGATCTTTTGTGGGGCTAATGGCAGACTCTGGGAAGGCTCACGCTAAGGAGTACTTCCCAGAACTTCTGCTGCCAGTGTATTTGTCCCCACGGTGAGCCACAGCCACTCCCTGCCTCTGTAGGAGATCTTCCAACACTAGCAGGTAGGTCTGGTTCATTCTCCTGTGGGGTCACTGCTCCCTCCCTGGGTCCTGATGTGCACACTACTTTGTGTGTGCCCTCCAAGAGTGGAGTCTCTGTTTCCCCCAGTCCTGTTGAAGTCCTGCAATCAAATCTTGCTAGCCCTCAAAGTCTGATTCTCTAGGATTTCTCCTCCCATTGCTGGACCCCCAGGTTGGGAAGCCTGACATGAGGCTCAGACCTTCACTCCAATGGGTGGACTTCTGTGGTATAAGTGTTCTCCAGTTTGTGAGTCATCCATCCAGCAGTTATGCAATTTGATTTTATTGTGATTATGCCCCTCCTACCATCTCATTGCAGCTTCTCCTTTGTCTTTGGTTGTGGGGTATCTTTTTTGGTGAGTTCCAGTGTCTTCCTGTAGATGATTTTCCAGCAGTTAGTTGTGATTCAGGTGTTCTCACAAGTGGGTGTCTCACAGGTATTTTTTGAGCACCTACTATGAGCTGAGCAGTGTGTGGCCACTGGAGAAATGATGATGAATAACTTTGAATCACAGACTTTTAACTTTGCTCAACTTTTCTCCCAGGCAGGACCCATGCATTTCTGGAACTTTCCACTGGGTATGACTTCAGGGATGACCAATAAATATTGGTTCAAGTCGTTCCATTTCCCAATGGAAAGCCCTGTACTGGAATCTGTGCTCACAGCTGCAGATGAAGAGATTGGTCAGACCCCCATCTCACCCTTAAGAAAAATGTTCTCCACCTACTTTTCTCTAATGCCCTTAACTGAGGGAGTGTGGGACAGTTTTCCTTGTGTCTTCAATCTGATCTCAAATATATGAATTTGGTTGATACTCTTTAATGTTTGTGGTAAAGTGTCAGTGGATTTCCTTTTTGGATCTCTTTACCTTGATGGGTTTCAGGGAAGCTAAAGAGCTCATCACTTCCCCAGGGGTCTGTCGTATCTTCATTGCATTTATCTCCAGTATATGAATGACTAATGCACTCACCTGTCTCTCTCTCTTGTCCAGGACCTTCTAGAAGGGAAATTTGCTTCCTTGTCATTTTTCATGTTTAGCACAAACTGTGTATACCATAAATGTTTATAAGATAAAATTCCCAGTAAGGATTAGACAGGTAAGTGTTCTTCAATCCTTGGTCAACATTTTGCTCAAAAGGTCCCTCTTTTTCTGAGGTAAGTGACTGTCTGAAAGTAAATAGAGGAAGGGAATCTCGTGCTTGAAATGTTATTTGACAACTGGGAAAAGTCAGAACTGGCCATACTCACTGGTTAGTTTGATAAGCATGACCAGCCTCTGCATTTAAAGACTGTGTTGAGATAACGCTTATCTACAGCTCAAAGGAAGTCCAGCCTCAGCAATCATGTGTTCAACAGATGTGTAGGGAACATCTGAGCCCATCTCTGGGGAGACCGCAGTGACCAGAACTAACACAATACCCACTTTCGTGGACATTGCAGTGGAGGGGAGAAGGCAGATGATGAATAACTGAATTTAGTCAAGAAGGTTAGGAGTTTTAGGATAAGGCAATTATTGTCTGTGAGAGCACAAGATAATCCATAGAGAGTAAGGCATGTTTGGAATGGCTTGGAGGGGTGGTCCATGGAGAAGGTGGCATTTCAGCTGAGACAATCTGCTCCAAGGGCAGAGGGAGAGGAAAGTTTGCACCAGGTAGAAGAGACAGCATGTGCCAAGGACCTGAAGTGGGAAAATGATGGCCCATCCAAGGAACAGGCCAATATCCAAGAAGAAGGCCAATATGACAGCAATATGACAGAGAGACTGGGCAGCAAGGAGGGGTATGAAGGGCTCAAAATGGCCTAAAATGACATGGAGGAGATTACAAAGGACATTACCCCACAATCCCAACAGGCATGAGATGACACTCATTTACACAGCGGATACTGGCCATGATACATACACAAGGGCAGGTGGGTTGCTGTGATGTCAATCGCACCTAAAAAGTGCATTTCAGATAAATAAGGGAATAGCCATTCACATTTCAGAAGGATTTTGCAGCTCACAGACTTTCCCATAAAGTTGTTTGTTTTCTCAGCAAGTATTGAATGAGCAGGTATTAGGTGCCAACCTGTGGGAACACACTGGTGAGCGAGTTCAGAGTGGTCCTACCCTCTCAGGGCTATCAGTCTAGTGGGGGCGGAGGGGAGGTGTTGATCAGTAATTTATATAACACAGCACAGTGAGCATTACGATGGAAGTAGAAACATCAGCCACCCTCACAGCTCTAGAGACCTTCACTTCTGTGCATACCCAGGAGCCTGGAGCCCTCGCAGTGGCTACTCAGCACCAGGGGCTTAGCATGCTTTGCGTTCTGCTACCCAGAACACCACAGTGCATGCTGTAGCATTTGGCTACTTGGAACTCTGGGGATTTTTTCACTTAAAGGAAGAGAATGCCACCTCCAGTTCCCACTTAGGTCTCTTGATGCTAATCAAATGCCCAAGTTTGGGCTTGAAGCTAAGGGGGGAAACTATCTGGGGACCATTCCTCCAGAGTGGGGTGAACCCATGACTCTGTCTGCACCTTATCCCTAAGGTATGCATCAGACCCCAGATCTGCCTGCAGCACTGAGGCTGATCCTTAGGGAAAGTGAAAGGAGAGAATTGCGAGTCAACGTTTAATGAGCCCCAGTTGTCACTGAAAAATCCCATGACTTGTTCCCTAACAAAACTTGGAATTGACTTCTAGGGATTACTATGCCAACGGAGTTTGGCAGACTGTGCCAGGTGAATGCCCCATTGGGCCCTATAATGCCAGTCAATTCTATAATATTTCTAATTTATAGTGTTCTCAAGGAAGAATGCTAAGGGACCTTGACTGATAGGCAGAGGGAGCCCATGGGATGGGGCTGGAGGTGGCAGATTCTGATGAATTCTACTAATTATCTGCTAAAGAGACCCTATGACATCACTTCAGTTGAATTCTCTGGGGACGTGTTTTCTTTTTTTCAATTTATTGTTTTCATCTATTACACAGAGACCAGCTGGCCACCAGAGTGAATTGGTCACTTCTGTTCAGGGTTTTAAACACAGATTAATAGGCAAGAGGAGATATGTAGTAGCATGGATAGCTTCCTGCTTTAGGGCACTGACTCACAGCAGGCAGTTATGGGTTCAAAACCTGACCATACCATTTCCTGGCTGTGTAAACTTGGTGAAGTACATTGACATCTCTAAGCCTCTGTCTGCAGATGGAGAAGCTAATTAGTAAAAAGCACCTGCCTCATGGTGTGCTGCATGGAAACATGCTGGCACTTAGTAAATGCTAGGTAGCATTTTTCATCACTTAGTAGAGTCTTGTAGGTGTTTGAGCCAATCAACTATTTCATTTACCTTACCCCATGCCATCCGTTCATTCATTCAATGAACATTTATTGAGAACTATAGAAAGCACCTCTGGGCAACTTCCAGCCTCTGGGAATTCAAGCACAGAGCAAGAAAGATGAGGTCCCCTGTCCTCCTGGTGTTTATCTCATAGTAGAGAGAAAATAATTCACAAGAATATGAGTAAATGAGTCAAAGAGTGACACATTTGTATTAGTGTCTTAAAGGAAATAAAAAGCATGTGGGACTTCCCTGGTCGTGCAGTGGTTAAGAATTCGCCTGCCAATGCAGGGGACACGGGTTCGATCCCTGGTCCAGGAAGATCCCACATGCCGCGGAGCAACTAAGCCCATGCACCATAACTACTGAGCTCATGTGCTACAACTGCTGAAGCCCACACACCTAAAGCCCGTGCTCTGCAACAAGAGAAGCCACCACAATGAGAAGCCCGTGCACCGCAACGAAGAGTAGCTCTCGTTTGCTGCAACTAGAGAAAACCCACATGCAGCAGCAACAAAGACCCAACGCAGCCAATAAATAAATAAATAAATAAATAAATTTGAAAAGGCATGCTGTGGTTTTCTTTTTTTTTTTTTTGCGGTACGCAGGCCTCTTACTGCTGTGGCCTCTCCCTTTGCGGAGCACAGGCTCCGGACATGCAGGCTCAGCAGCCACGGCTCACGGGCCCAGCCACTCTGTGGCACGTGGGATCCTCCCGGACCGGGGTATGAACCCGTGTCCCCTGCATCGGCAGGCGGACTCTCAACCACCGCACCACCAGGGAAGCCCCTTTGCTGTGATTTTTAAATAGTGTGTTCTAGACATCGAACTATATACCTCCCATGATTATAAGATTGTTGCACTACACACCTGTATGAGTGACTATTGAAGACCTGGATGCTCCATGAGCAGAAGATTTTTCTCATGATTAAAGGCATCCAAAGAGGAAGTGGCCCACGTAGGGAGGCAGGGAGGCTTCAGACAGAGACTGGGCACACCACGTGAGTGGGAAGATGACTCCCTCATTGGATGTGGAAGGGTGACACACTCCCAAATTCCCTTCTGATTTAGCGGGAACAGTTTCATTTGTCAGGGACAGAATTGTAAATTTAAGGCAAGAAAACAAGAATCCATTGATTCCTGTACTAGGATATGCAGGGATTGAGTGAGGTGACCGCAGGACTCAAAGCATGTCCTCAAGGCTCTCTTGCTATGAAATTTCCAATGTTCATGTGTGATTTTATTTCATCCTCTCTTTGGGCAGATAGGCCTCATTTCAATTACCCTAGATAGTAGAACCCACAGAGGAAACAGAGGGCTTCTCTCTTCCATCATCCACATGCTTTTGTTTTAGGGCAACAACCAGTTATTTCTGTTCCTGCTCATAGAGGGATAACCATACATAACTTTACTGAGAGTTGTGTAGGTGTTGTGAAAATGAGTAAAGGAAACCTAATTTTTAATGGAGTCAGGAAGCCCTGAACTCAGAGAGAGCTCTCGCACACTGCAGCTTGCAGACCCCAGCAGGAAAAAAGATTTCCTTCTGACTGAGCAACAACAAGTTGCCCACCCCCTGCAGCCAATGAATAACCACCATAGTCCTCCCCAATTTCCTCCTTTCCTCTGTAAAAGCAAGTCCCTCCCTTCTGTTCTCCGGACTTGCCTATGGTTCGTTATAGTTTGTGTGTCTTGAATTGCAATTCCTCTGCTATTCCCAAGTAAACTCATTTTGTTGGTAAGATAACTGGCTCTTTTTTTTTTTTTTTTTCTGTGGTACACGGGCCTCTCACTGTTGTGGCCTCTCCTGCTGCGGAGCACAGGCTCCGGACGCGCAGACTCAGCGGCCATGGCTCACGGGCCCAGCCGCTCCGCGGCATGTGGAATTTTCCCAGACCGGGGCATGAACCCGTGTCCCCTGAATCGGCAGGCGGACTCTCAACCACTGCGCCACCAGGGAAGCCCGATAACTGGCTCTTTTAAGGTCAACAGTGTGAATGAGTGGGGTACTAGGCCTAGTACGTTTGTTGAACCAAATGAATGATATAAGTATTAGGGATCGAGGCTGTCCTTTAGTAATATGAATACATAATATTTGTTTTCCTATAAGTTCAATTAATCATTGTTGTATAGAAATTAAACAGTTGCTGATTAGGCAGTTAGGAATGTAAAGAAAATAATTCAAGTACTAGACAGCTTTTCAGGTTGTAAGTGGCAATGAATGTAATTAATAGGGCTCAAGCGTTGGTATACAACATGTTTGCAGTTTTGATGATTGAGGCTTTAGAATACAAGCCTGTAAGAAAGGGTTTACCTATGAGTGCAAGGCTTCCAATAAAAATGTATTAAACTATCCAATCTAAAGACATATTGGCAGAATGATGGAGGAAGGGGGAATAATTCAACTGTATACTATCTACAAGAGACTCACTTTAGAACCAAAGACACAAATAAGTTGAAAGTGCAAGGATGGAAAAAGATATTGCAAGCAAATAGTAACCAAAAGACAGCAGGGTTGGTTAGGATACTATAAGACAAAATAGACTTTATCTTTTTTCCAGCTTTATTGAGATATAATTAACATATAACATTGAATAAGTTTAAGGTGTACAATGTGATGATTTTAGATATGCAAAATGATTACCACAATCAAGTTAGTTAACACATCCTTCACCTCACATAATTACCATTTTTTTTTGTTGTTGTTATAATGAGAACATTTAAGATCTACTGTATACAAAATGGTATTATTAACTATAGTCTCCACTATAGAACTCAAGATCCCCAAACTTGATTATCTTTTAACTGGAAGTTTGTAACCTTTGACCAATATCTCATTTCCCTCAGCCCTGCCCCCAGCCCCTGGCAACCACAAATCTACTGTTTCTATGACTGTGGCTTTTTAAAATTCCACATATAAGTGAGATCATACAATATGTTTCTCTCTCTCTGCCTTATTTCACTTAGCATAGTGTTGTCAAGGTCATCTATGTTGTCACAAAAAGCAGGATTTCCTTCTTTTTTATGGCTGAATAATATTCCATTTATCTTTTATCCATTCATCCACTGGTGGACATTTAGGTTGTTTCCATGTTTTGGTTAATGTTAATAATGCTGCAACCAACACAGAAGTGCAGATATCACTGTGAGATAGTGATTTCAGTTCCTTCAAATATATACCTGGAAGTGATATTGCTGGATCATACTATTATTCTATTATTAATGGTTTGAGGAACTTCCATACTGCTTTCAACAGTATGGAAAATATGGTACTTTCCATAATGTTGTCTGTACCAATTTACATTTCCACCAGCAGTGCACAGGTTTCTCCTTTCTGCACATCGTCCAGAGAAATTGTTATCTCTTGTCTTTTTCATGATAGCCATTCTAGCAGGTGTAAGGCACTCTCTCAATGTGGTTTTAATTTGTGTTTCCCTGATAATTAGAAATGTTGAGGATCTTTTCCTGTGCGTGTGGACCATCTCTCCATCTTCTTTGAAAAAAAAGTCTCTTCAGTTCCTCTGCCAATTTTGTAATTAGACTATCTGTGGTTTTGCTGTTGAGTTTTATGAGTTCCTTATATTTTTGGATATTAATCCCTTACCAGTATATGGTTTGCAAATATTTTCTTCCATTTGCAGGTTTCCTTTTCATTTTGTTGACTATTTCTTCTGCTGTGCAGAACTTTTTAGTTTGATGTACTCGCACTGGTTAATTTTTTGATTTGTTGCCTGTGCTTTCGATGTCTTACCTAAAAAAATCATTGACAAAACCAATATAAATGAGTTTTCCTCTATGTTTTCTTCTAGGCGTTTTGTGGTTTCAGGTTTTAATTTGTCTTTAATACACTTCAAGTTAATTTTTATGAGTTGTGTAAGATATGGTCTAACTGCATTCTTTTCCGTGTTGATATCCAGTTTTCCCAACACCATTTTTTGTTCTATTTTTTTGTAACATCTTTATTGGAGTATAATTGCTTTACAATCGTGTGTTAGTTTCTACTTTATGACAAAGTAAATCAGTTATACATATAATATGTTCCCATATCTCTTCTCTCTTGCATCTCCCTCCCTCCCACCCTCCCTATCCCACCCCTCTAGGTGGTCACAAAGCACCAAGCTGATCTCCCTGTGCTATGCGGCTTCTTCCCACTAGTTATCTATTTTACGCTTGGTAGTGTATATATGTCCATGCCACTCTCTCACTTTGTCACAGCTTACCCTTCCCCCTCCCCATATCCTCAAGTCCATTCTCTAGTAGGTCTGTGTCTTTATTCCCGTCTTACCCCTGGTTCTTCATAACTGTTTTTTTTTTGTTGTTTGTTTGTTTGTTTGTTTATTCTTAGATTCCATATATATGTGTTAGCATACGGTATTTGTTTTTCTCTTTCTGACTTACTTCACTCTGTATGACAGACTCCAGGTCCATCCACCTCACTACAAATAACTCAATTTCGTTTCTTTTTATGGCTGAGTAATATTCCATTGTATATATGTGCCACATCTTCTTTATCCATTCATCTGATGATGGACACTTAGGTTGTTTCCATCTCCTGGCTATTGTAAACAGAGCTGCAATGAACATTTTGGTACATGACTCTTTTTGAATTATGGTTTTCTCAGGGTATATGTCCAGTAGTGGGATTGCTGGGTCGTATGGTAGTTCTATTTGTAGTTTTTTAAGGAACCTCCATACTGTTCTCCATAGTGACTGTATCAATTTACATTCCCACCAGCAGTGCAAGAGTGTTCCCTTTTCTCCACACCCTCACCAGCATTTATTGTTTCTAGATTTTTTGATAATGGCCATTCTGACCGGTGTGAGATGATATCTCATTGTAGTTTTGATTTGCATTTCTCTAATGATTAATGATGTTGAGCATTCTTCCACAAAATTAATGCAAAGAAATCTCTGGCATTCCTATACACTAATGATGAAAAATCTGAAAGTGAAATTAAGAAAACACTCCCATTTACCACTGCAACAAAAAGAATAAAATATCTAGGAATAAGCCTACTTAAGGAGACAAAAGACCTGTATGCAGAAAATTATAAGACAATGATGAAAGAAATTAAAGATGATACAAATAGATGGAGAGATATACCATGTTCTTGGATTGGAAGAATCAACATTGTGAAAATGACTCTACTACCCAAAGCAATCTACAGATTCAATGCGATCCCTATCAAACTACCAATGGCATTTTCACAGAAGTAGAACAATAAATTTCACAATTTGTATGGAAACACAAAAGACCCCGAATAGCCAAAGCAATCTTGAGAATGAAAAATGGAGGTGGAGGAATCAGGCTCCCTGACTTCAGACTATACTACAAAGCTACAGTAATCAAGCCAGTATGGTACTGGCACAAAAGCAGAAATATAGATCAATGGAACAGGATAGAAAGCCCAGAGATAAACCCACACACATATGGTCACCTTATCTTTGATAAAGGAGGCAAGAATATACAGTGGAGAAAAGAGAGCCTCTTCAATAAGTGGTGCTGGGGAAACTGGACAGGTACATGTAAAAGTATGAGATTAGAACACTCCCTAAAACCATACACAAAAATAAGCTCAAAATGGATTAAAGACCTAAATGTAAGGCCAGAAACTATCCAACTCTTAGAGGAAAACATAGGCAGAACACTCTATGACATAAATCACAGCAAGATCCTTTTTGACCCACCTCCTAGAGAAATGAAAATAAAAATAAACAAATGGGACCTAATGAAACTTAAAAGCTTTTGTACAGTAAAGGAAACCATAAACAAGATGAAAAGACAACCCCCAGAATGGGAAAAGGTATTTTCAAATGAAGCAACTGACAAAGGATTAATGTCCAAAAGATACAAGCAACTCTTGAAGCTCAATATCAGAAAAACAAACAACCCAATCCAAAAATGGGCAGAAGACCTAAATAGACATTTCTCCAAAGAAGATATACAGAATGCCAACAAATACATGAAAGAATGCTCAACATCATTAATCAGTAGAGAAATGCAAGTCAAAACTACAAAGAGATATCATGTCACAGCAGTCAGAATGGCCGTCATCAAAAAATCTACAAACAATAAATGCTGGAGAAGGTGTGGAGAAAAGGGAACCCTCTTGCACTGTTGGTGGGAATGTAAATTGATACAGCCACTATGGAGAACAGTACGGAGGTTCCTTAAAACACTAAAAATAGAACTACCAGCAATCCCACTACTGGGCATATACCCTGAGAAAACCATAATTCAAAAAGAATCATGTACCAAAATATTCATTGCAGTTCTTTTTACAATAGCCAGGATATGGAAGCAACCTACGTGTCCATCAACAGATGAATGGATAAAGAAGATGTGGCACATATATACAATGGAATATTACTCAGCCATATAAAGGAACGAAACTGAGTTATTTGTAGTGAGGTGGATGGACTTAGAGATTGTCATAGAGAGTGAAGTAGGTCAGAAATAGAAAAACAAATACCATATGCTTACACATATATATGGAATCTACAAAAAGAAAAAAATGATCCGAAGAACCTAGGGGCAAGATGGAAATAAAGATGCAGACCTACTAGAGAATGGACTTGAGGATATGGGGAGGGGGAAGGGTAAGCTGTGACAAAGTGAGAGAGTGTCATGGACATGTATACACTACCAAACGTAAAATAGATAGCTAGTGGGAAGGAGCCGCATAGCACAGGGAGATCAGCTCGGTGTTTTGTGATCACCTATAGGGATGGGATAGCGAGGGTGGGAGGGAGGAAGATGCAAGAGGGAAGAGATATGGGCCATATGTATATGTATAACTGATTCACTTTGTTATAAAGCAGAAACTAACACACCATTGTAAAGCAATTATACTCCAATAAAGATGTTAAAAAAAAAGAATGAATGGTGACCAGCTCTATATGTCAAGACAGTGAATATGTATTATTAAGGACAGAATAAATGCACTGGATTATGCAGGGGACAGGGACATGACACTGACATGATTTGGAAAGATTCCCAAATTCCTTCCCCACTTCCTACCTTCTCTGCTTGGTTGTTGATGATGACCAGATGAGCACACTACTCAGCCCAGTGATTCTTGGCCTTGACCCAGAAGTCTTTGCTTGTAGAAAAGTTATATCAGGAGACACCAAATTCAAGTAAGTCCTTGGGGCAGAACTCTCAGGAGGCTCCTTGGGGATGGGAAACAGGTCAGCTCTGCTGGGACTGGTAGCTGTGCTGGCCACTGAATCGAGCCTTCAGTCAGGCAAAATGGTTTGAATACAACCCACCTCCTGCATCCTTGAAACTTTGCAACAGGGAGCACGCTAGCTTTCCATGTATCCATTCCAGAGATGGGCATTATCAGAAGGTAACATAATGCAATGTAGCATGCCTCAAACTTTGTGTTAACATCAACAATAATGGGGGCAGGGTGGAGGCATTTGTTAACATGTCCATCACACACTGATATACTGCCAGGACTGTTACTGTTAGCTGTGGTGAAAAAAAACCCAATATCCATCTCCCAAACCTTACTCCACATCATCCAACTCTGCCCCCTGACTGCTTACCATTACCTGCCCACACATACTCCATCTGCTGAACATTTCTCCCAAATGATGTCCCATTTACATGCGGTATCTGCCAGCTCTTGTAAGACTAACAGACTCATGAAGAAAAGCTGGTTAAGAACCAGGAAGGAGAAAAGGTTGATATGTGGGGGGGAAGGGAGTAATCCCATCATTCATATCAGCACTCACATTTGATGTCCAGTTGCTTCAGTTCATTCTGCATCTGACATATGAACAGCAAGAGTGGGGGGAGCAAAGTGATATGTTCTAGACCTTTGGACCACTTCTTGGTTCTTCCTCCCACCCTAAAAATCCTCCAGATTGAGAGGGGGAAGATAGTTTACTTCTAAAACCCTGCTGACCAGGACTGCAATCCATCCACCCCTGCTACTCCTTCTCTACCCTAGCCCCGTAAGACCCATGTCTGTAGACTGAAGACTATGGGCCTGTTTCCTTCTGATCCCAATGGTCTGGCCACCTCACCCTTGGCAAGGACCAAACCAAGGATAATGAGCAACAGAAGCAGCACCAAGGTCATTGCCAGGCAACAAGACTTCCAGAGCTCATCCCGGGGCAGCTTTTTATTCTGCTGGGCAGTGGGCAATGGGTCTAGGATCCATATACACAGACTCACAAGAGTGCTATGATAGTCAAAGCTTCTAGGACTGTGGAGTGATGAGGCTGAATCACTCATCACTTGAGGGGTGAGATGACAAGTGACCATGAGAGTCCAGGAGGGGTCCTAGGGGTTATGAGGATCCTAAGCTTCCTCTACCCACTATCGGTCAAACTACTCAAGTGAACATAGTACCCAGCATATGAGAGTGGATAAAACTACTTTACCCTGAGATTCTTGACTCACCTGATTACCTGGGCATGGTCAGAGACTCTCCCCCACTGGTGTGAGGTCTTGTGAAGCCTGCCACCCACTGTGCCTGCTCCATCACCAACATGCCATTCACCTCAGAGAAAAGTTACTCAAACTTCTAAACTTCCATTTCTTCATCTACAAGCTGGGTGTAATACCCAACTTTAGCTGCCAGGGTGGTTCTGGTGATTAATTGTGTTCATATGAACACAATATATGCCACTTACTATGCCATCAGAAAATCTGTGTGTTATTATAGGACATTCAACCCCAGGCTTGAGAGTTTGGACTCTGGACAATAGGAGAATTTTTGCCATTGAATTCTTGTAAGACAAGAGACATATATTGAGTCACTACTGTGTGTCTAGCACTGTTATAGGCCCTGGGGACACAGAGATAAATCACGTCCAGTCCCACATGCATAATCCAGCAGCCAAAGCACGATGTGAAAGGCTGTGATGGAGACATCTGCTGGTCACTAAGGGAAAATGTGCAGGAAGAAATGTTCACCCAGGGAGCGAAGATGTTTGAAAACATGTGATTTCAGAGAGAAAAGTAAGAGAGTGGAGGGGACGTTCACTTACTGAATATGTGCTAAGTGGCAATATCTGCGCTCACACGTTGTTGCTTATTATCTCGAAATCCAAGCTTCTGTCCCAAAAGCCTGCAACTTTGTCCTGCTACCCATGCTGAGTGCTAGATCCTGCCTCAGAGCTCTGCTACTATTCCCACTAAGCAGTAATGACAGAATCCACAAAAGTATTTTCTCTCTTCCCCAGCCAGGGAGCAGGGCCAATGAGAGAGGCTCATAAAAACACCAGGAGGACTTGCACTCACCATTCAATCTCCTTAGGCTCACGGTTCCTGAGGAGCTCTCCCACCTCCTGCCGGCAGCGTTCCTGGTATTCTTGGCGCTTTACAAGGTTGTACAGGATCCAGGAGAGGCCACTGGCTGTGGTGTCATGGCCTGAAGAGCATCCAGAAAGGCTTGGATATCTGGGCTACTTCAGCACCAGAGGGTGGACAGCACCTTCACAGTAAGGCCCGTGGGGAGGATGGGGAGGGATGGCGTGGTCCAGGGTCCACACACCAAGTCCCTGGGATGAAGAGGCACATGTCCCCTCTGTAGTCCCACACTGGGACCCTCACCCTCAAACATGAAGGTGTCAGCTTCAGCTCGGATATCGTCATCTGACAATCCCTTCCCATCTTCATCCTGGAGAGAAAGCAAGATCCACAGAATCACACTAGCTCTGAGGGCCCCTGAGCCTAGGCTGAGAAAATCTCTGAACCTCCATCATCCACCCAGAACCCCAAGCCCACCCTGAAATCCTAGACTTCCCTCTGTCACCAGAGGCCCCACCCCGTAGGTCTCCTCCTTGATCTCCTCATCTCCTGTGTTTTCACACAGGTGAAAGCAATCAATGATCCATAAATATTTTCATGTTTCTTCATGATGAGGAATTTCTGAGAAAAAAGTTGCTGGCAACCTGGGTTACGGGATGATTGAATGGCAACTTGCCTTGGAAGCTAGAGATTGAGCATCGCCCCAAAGCCATTTGCTCACATGTTAGGATAGTAAATACAGAGATTCTTTATGTCTCCTGGAGATAAGGAATGGGTTATAAACCTATAGAACCTATAGACTTTGCCTTCTCACCAAAGAGGATTTGTTTAAGCTCCAGAACAATCTCTCTCTCCTCTTCTCTTCTCTTCTCTTTCTTTTCTCTTCTCCTCCCCTCCAGTCCCCTCTACTCTCCTCTTCTCCCCTTTTTTCTCTTCTCTTCCTTTCTCTACTCTCTCCATATCTCTATCCCTATCCCTATTATCCATACAGAAGAATGGGCAGATACATCAGCTGTCCTGTATAAGTTCCAAATTTCAATATCTGGAGGTAATTCTCCTGTGATGCAACCATGGCTGCATGGACAGGTAAAAGCATCATGCAGCCCTCAAAAGAATTTGGGAATGGGGAAAAAGAGCTAAATTCTACTCTGGCTACTGTTACTGCTGTGAGAAATAAATGCTCTGCTCTGATCCAGGGTTCTGTATGTATACAACAACAACAACAACAACAACAACACACACACACACACACACACATAGACTAACTTATTAACTTGGAAGTAGAGTAAAATCTCAGGCCTTCAAGTTTCAGACTCAGCAGTCCCCTGCAGGGGGATTCCACACACTCATCTCTAAAGCTTATCCCTCACCCATCCCTCCCTCAAGCACCTCACATGGCTCCCCAGTACTCTTTGCATCCCGTCCAAGCTCTTTGATCGAATCGAGATCCATTCTAATACTTCTACTCAGATACCAGAGGAGCCTACCTTGGACAGCAGGAGCACGTCAATAAAGTCCAGGGTCTTGGCCTTAGCCTTGGCCTTGAGGAAGTCATCAATGCCCTGACTGGGGAGGGTACGCCGCCGCTCCTGGATAACAGCATCTGTGAAGTCGTGAACCAGGCGGCAGGCCCTGAGGAAGCACCGCCTGTCGGGGGTGAGGTAGTACGGGAGGTCTATGTGCAGAAAGACCTGCTGGTGTCTCTTTGCCACTAGGGCACTGAGCTCCAAGATGGCAGCAATATATTCACTGGGCTTCCTGCAGGATGAGAGCATGAAGGGAGCCAACAATATAAAACACCTGAAGGCCAGAAGCCGGGAGCTACCTCCCTCTAGGAAACTGAGGCTCCAAGAATAGATGGCCCACGGACACAGTGTGGGGAGAAGCCAGGACATGAGACTCTCCAGATTCTTCTCTCCTACGTCCCATCTCTGTGAGCTGCTTCCATGCCCCAGGCACCCAGAGCACAGCTTAGATATCATGCTTCTTTCCTCTGTCTCTCACCCAATATCTACCCCTTCTCCTTCCCAAAACTGTCCACACAGCTCAGAACTTATCCTCTGCTAGCTGGTCAATGGCCCAGTCCCTTCTCTATCCTCCTTACATCCAATGTCAACACCATCCACTGTCTACATTATGGTCATTCTTCTCTTGAGTCAGATGTCCAAGCTTAGCTTTGACCATGACCCTCATCTGATCAAACACCTTCCATGGCTCCCTGGAAACCTTGGAATAAAGTTCATATCTTCTTTGTCTGGCTTCAGAATGTCCTTAAGATATAACCCTGCCCACTCCTCCAAACTTACTTCCAAGGTGTCTTCTCATGGTTGCACACACTTTCATCGTTCTAGGCTCCTGGCCTTTATCAAACAGTTCTACCTACCTGAAATGATCACTCCTCTTTCCCTTTCCCTGTCCTTCAATATCGAGCTTTGACCCACCTCCTCCAGGAAGGCCCTTCTGGTAGCCCTGGTCAGTCCTCCCTTCCCCATCTACTCCCTTAGGTGTATGGCTCATGTACCCAGGCCCTGGGCCAAGACTCACTCCTGGCAATTGCTGTCGAAACTGAAGACGCATTTCTGCAGACTGTCCAGGGTCATGAGGCTGATGTGTTCAAACATGTCCAGATGGGTGTGGCCCTCTGTGACCAGGTGCTGCCACTTGGCCTGGACAGAGAAGGGGATAGGGTTAGGACTGGGAATTGCCTCTTCTGAGCCCCTACCCAATCCCAACCACCTGATGGGCTCCCCCAGACCCTGCCTCTTGGTCCCAGGCAGCCATCCCAGGGGAAGACCAGGCTTGGGTCGGAGTAAAAGTTGTTACTGTTAGGACATGAAGTCCCCATGGCTCGGAGTTAGGAGAGTTTGGGTTTTTGATCTTGGCTCTTCCTTCTACACTCTGTGTATCCTTGGTAAAGTTAATGAATAAAGTAAGTGCACAACAAATGTTAGCTTTCATCATCATCATTTTTATAAATTAATTAGGAAAATATCCCCTATATTGAGAGAGGTTGTCTTCCATGAGACCTGAGCACCCCTGCCCTTTAATGCTGGGTATGCCCCCAAAAATTGCAAGACTCCTATGTTCTTTACCTGGGCCATTTCTCAGAGTTGTATTTGTAGAAAACAACCTTGAGGAGTGAGGTTATGTTTCCCCCTGGACAAATATCAAGCTCGCTTCTAATAACTATAAAAGTCACAGAGTCCCTAAACCTATACTCCTCCCTGCTATAATACAGCATACTATATGACTGGCATCTATAGAAGCCCACCTGTGTCATCCGCATGGGATTTGGTGACTTGGAGGAAGAATGCAAACCAACAAGAAGCACATGCTCTTTGTTGTGCTGAGGGTAATAAACTGTCCTTGGTTTCTGACCCAGGAGTCTCACGTCTTCTGGTCAAATCGATGAAACAGTAACAAGCTCACTTGCAGCTCCCCAGTATGAAAAAAATCCCAACCTTCACAAAATCCTGACCTCCAGTACTTCACTTCCATATGTTTATATCCAAACCCTTTGCAATGTGATTTTTCAGCAGTTTCTATTAGGAGGTGGAGCCTATTTCACCATCCTTTGATTCTGAGCTGGCCTTGGACCTGCTTTGGCCAATACCTTGGTGAAAATGATAAGGTGATCATCCCAAACCTAGACCCCAAAGGTCATTGCAGCTTCCTGTCAGTCTGTTGGAACCCTGCTCCTGCCATGTAAACAAGCCTGAGATGTCTTTTGGAGGGAGAGAATTGCATGAAAGAATGTCCAGTTCTCCCAGCTGAGGCCATCCTAGAGCAACCTGCAGTCAGCCAAGCCACAAACATGTGAGAGGACTGATTCCAGCCCAGCAAATCTTCCTATCTGACCCACAGCTGATCACAGATACATGAGTGGCCCCATCCACATCCAGAAGAACTAGCCAACTGATTCACAGACTTCTCAATATTAAACCCTCATTTTTTTGAAGTGATATGTTACTCCAGATGACTACTACACAATATTCATCATCATCATAAACCGTATCTCAAGATTCCAAGGCTTTTCGGAGGGAAACAGAAAATAACACACTCTGAGCACCTACTATGTGCCAGGAACATGGCTCCATTATGTTATCTTGATCACCCTGCCAAGCAGGGATCATATTATCCTCATTTTACAGCCGAGGAAACTGAGGCTCAGAAAGGAAGAACAATGGCCCCAAAGACACCTAGCACTGTGAGAATTCCAGACAAGAAATCTCTGAGTCCCCGTTGTCCACAAGACTCCAGCTGGGACCCTGAGTTCAAGATACTCACATGCATGATGTCTGCACTCTTGGTGAAAATCTTCATATAGGGCTTCAGGATGTTGAAGTGGAAGGAGGGTGTCAGCATGCGACGGTGCCTGTTCCACTTATCACCAGCACTCAGCAGGAGCCCATCCCCCAGCCGAGGCAGCCACGGGGAGTGGGCAAGGACAGCAACTTCCTCTGGGCTCCCAAGGTTATCCCCAATCCCGATCACTCAGTTACTCACCCAGCCAGGGCTTCAGAAAGTCATAGAAGACCACGTCCTTGGGTGCGATGGCAGATGACATGAATGAGGGCCATCAGGGGCCAGGGAGAGTGGGAACGGAGGGCCTTTTGGTGGGGGGTGGAGGTTCCCAGCCAGGAATCTGCATTTCCCCTCCAAGCCCAGCATAACAGGAATGGGGCCAAGAGCACAGGAAACTGGGAGGAGGGGGGAGAGGGGGGGAACAGGCCAGGCTGCGGCACAGAATACAGTACAGGTAGAGCCCATAGATACAACTCTATACGCTTAGACACACCCCAACATGATACAACATCCCCCAACATGCCTAGACATGGCTCCTACGTGGTCCAGCATGTTCTGAACACACAGGCATAGCCCAGCACTTTACAAAACATCTGTACAGAGACTTAGGACATCATATCTGCCCCAGCACTCTCACCTCTCCTGAACATCTGACAGGGCCCCATGTGTTAACATGTCCTGACAAGGTCCCGACATGCATGGCACAACCTGACATGACACAACAGCTCTGCCATGGACCTGAAGACAATCTGACGTGACCTCAGTGTGCCCCAGGCAGGCTCCAGACAGGACCCAAATACACTGATTTCACAGATGTGAACCAGGTGTGACCCAGATACACCCCAAGACCTGCATCAGACATGACTCACATAAGGTCTCAGGCATTTCTCAGAGTGACTCAGACAAACCTCAGGTGTGGCCCAGACGTGACCAGCAGGAGAACCAGACAATCTCTGATGACATCTCGGAGAAGAATCAGACAGACCCTGACATGCCTCAAATATCCTTGGCCACAGCTGAGCCCCAGGCATGACTGAGACCATCTCTGAGCTCAGGTGTAAACATATACCCAGTGTCACGTGTTATAACATACACCAGCTGTAACCAGAATCCAGGTAGAAATATAAACGTGACCAGACGTGGCCGTGCAGCAGACATTGCACAGACATGACCGCAGGTCAGGCAGGTGGGAGTCCAGGTGAGAGAGAGGCAGTGGCATCTCTGTCATAGCCCTCTCTGCACCCTGGTCACCTGCCCACCTGGAGGCAACACAGAGACCATGGCAGTGGGCAAGCTGTGGCCAGGGAGGTGTCTACCTCGAGCAAAAAGCACAGGCTTGATGCAGATGGGGTGGAAGATGTGGGTGACCACATGCCAGGGTCCAACGCACCAACGGCACACATCCCATAGGTGCTGGCCTGGCCCTGTGTGTACAGGAGACCTTCCTCCAGGCTCTGAATCTGGACAGGAACAAAAAGGACCCAATTTACACTCTTCCAGGATGCCACACTGTGTGTGTGTGTGTGTGTGTGTTTACTTACCACTGGTATCCATTCATCTCCCAGGCCAGTTCATTCCCTGGAACCACTGCCTTGGGCAGTGGCCTTCCCCACCCGAGGGTATGACCCCCAGCTCCTTGACCCCCAGCTTGGCACCTTCTATCAAGAGCCGCTTATCCCGTACAACTTCCTCTGCCCTCCTCCTGGGATGCCTTTTTCCCTGGCTGGACCTCTGAACTAGGGGAGGCTGGGCTTAGCTGAGTTAGCCAATTCCCACAGCCTCTTTACCTCCTCCCCACCTGGCAGCTGTCCAAATAGATGGTGAGAGGAAGGAAGCTAGACTGTTATTGAGAGAGGACTGTAAACCAGCTCAGAGTCACAGTGTGAAAACTGGATCCTCAGGGCTCAGCACCTCCCATGTTAACAAGTTAGGGGGTGGGCAAAGGTGACTCCAGACGTGTTCACAGCCAGCCCTGCCCTTCCAAGGCCAGGGTACAGCAGGTAAAAGCATGAACATTCAGGTGCCAGGTGAGCAGGGCAAACATCTCCGGTGCTCATTTCCACATGTGGGCCAGGAGGACGTCATACACCACTTCTTGGCATAGAATCAAGAAAAGCTCAGGGGCTTCCCTGGTGGTGCAGTGGTTGAGAGTCCGCCTGCCGATGCAGGGGACACGGGTTCGTGCCCAGGTCCGGAAGGATCCCACGTGCCACGGAGCGGCTGGGCCCGTGAGCCATGGCCCCTGAGCCTGCACGTCCGGAGCCTGTGCTCCGCAACGGGAGAGGCCACAACAGTGAGAGGCCCGCGTACCGCAAAAAAAAAAAAAAAAAGAAAAGCTCAGAACCATGAAGCCTCTGGCCTCTGGGGCACACAGCCTGGCAGGAGTTCAAGCCCTGCCTCCAAGCAACCGAAAGCCTGGATTGAGACATGACTGCTGGGAGCAGAAACAGAGAATCCAGCCTGGCTGGGGGTTACCTGCATCAGCTTCAGGGGATAAAGGGCCCAATCGGAAGAGGGCACCTGGAGACACGAGGGGTAAGGCTGTAAGGGGCTGAGAGAACAGGGCCCACACAGGGAAGAGCGGAGCTGGGAGACCCTGAGTGGACAACCTTACTGTGATTGTGGGCTGTCCCGACCCTCTCTGGGATCAGTCTTCCTATCTGGGAAATGGGACCTCAGATGAAATCCTGAGAGGTGGACAGCAGAGGATTGCATGGGAAGATGGGAAGAATCAGGAGCCCCAAAAAAGATGGAGTGAAGGAAAAGGGCTGGCAACTAGTATCCTTGCTATTGTACGCCAGTACTCCACATAAAGTAAACCTAGTCTGTGCAGACAACTGTATGTAAAGAAGGCCTACTGTGTGCTGGGTACCTCAGAAAAACATGCCCCCAGTGTGTCAGAAACTCTACATAAATTGTGCCTACTATGTTCCAGGTATGCTACAGAAAGTGCATCTACTGTGTGCCAAGTATTCTGCATAAATCTTGCCTACTTTATGCCAGATGTTCTACATAAAGCACACCTACTATGTGCCAGGAACTCTATGTAAAGCGTACCTACTATGTGCTGGGTACTCTATGTGAAATGCACCTACTGTGTGCTGGATTCTCTATGTAAAGTATGCCTACTCTGTGCCAGGTGCCTTACATAAAGCACACCTACTGTGTGTCAGGTACTCTACATAAAGTAATCCTACTCTGTGAGAAGTAACTTTACATAAAGCATGCCTACTATATGCCAGGTCCTCTACATAAAGTGTAACCACTATACATTGGGTACTATACACAAATCCTGTCTCCTGTATCCCAGGTGTTCAACATAAATTATGCCTACTGAGTGCCCAACATACTACACAAAGAGCATCTACTATGACCTGGGTGCTACACGAAGCATTTCTACTGTGTGTCAGATATTGTACATAAAATACTCTGTGGGCCAGGTGCTCTACATAAAGTAATCCACTGTGTGCCAGATGTTCTGCCAGCAAGATAATATATCACCCTCCCCTCAGTGCTCTGGGCCAGAACCCTGGGATCAGGCAGAGAGACGCAAGTGATAGCAAGAGGGAAGATACCTATTTAACAGAAGAGCAAACTGAGGCTCAAAGAGAACAAGCCTCTAATCTAAGTTGCAGAGCTGGAAGGTACCCATGTCTGTCATATAACCAAGCCTAAGCCTTTTCCCTCTGCCAAGCTGCTCCACTCCCAACCATAAAGGAAAATTCCCTACTGATCCAGGGACATTTATAATGGTGGAATCTCAGGCAGTATGGTGACCCCAGTGGGGAGATTCCTTGAGGTCCTTGTATCATCACATGGATCATCTTCCCACATCCAGGATGCACCACCCAATGGATCTAGAGCTCCCCTCCCGGCCCTCTCTGGATCCTGTCCAGAACTGCCCTGTGGGGTGGTCTCCGGTGACAGAGGACTTGAAGGATGGGGCTCCTGGCAGAGCTACTGAGCAGGAGAGTGGGAAAGGACAGTCTTCCTGACACTGGTAGGATGCTGGGGAGACCCCGAAACTCCTTCCACCTCGACACTGGCTGGGGGATTCAGGTGGAGGATCCTAAAGTCCTCAGTGGGGTGGGGTGCACCCTCCCCCCAGAATCTCGTCCCCCTTCGCAGGGGTAGACTTTGCCTCCTGGCAGGTCCCTTCACATCAGGGTCAGGCAGGCAAGGCCAGAATATAATAAATCAGGCAGAGTCCTGGGTCACAGAGTAGAAAGGGCCCCAGTGCCCAGATGGGTTCAGCTCACTTCAGACCTACTGTGTGCCAGGAATAGGCAGGCAGGCAGCCTAGAGCAGGAACAGCAACCACCACACCCGCATTTGCCAACATAAGTCACTAAGCTGTTTTAAGTCTTTAAAGTATATGAACTTTTTCTTTTTCATTTACAGATGAGAAACTGAGACTGAAAACTACACGAGTGAATCGCCCAAAGTCACACAGGTGATGGAAACAGGCTGTGCCCCAGACTTCACATTGGGTACCCTGAACCATGAAGCTCTCCTTTCATATCTGTAAATGGGCATTTCATTAGCACCACCTCCCAAGATGGTGGGAATCATTAAAAGAGACAATGCATGTAAAACACATAGGACAGAGGAAGGGCTCAATAAATGCAAGTCATTGTTATTGTTGTTGCTGTTGTCGTTGTTGATGTAATCATCCAATGGCCCTGCAAGATCAATTACATGAGCCCATTTTTACAGAACAGCCGGAAATTCAGAGAGGTGAAGCACCTTGCTCCAGCCTCCCAACAAATTACGTAAATATGACAGTGCAGGTGACAGCAAAGCCTGGCACATAGTACATGCTCATTAAATATCTGGGGAAGAGAGAAAGGTTAGCAGCAGGGGGTTTTGAGGTTCTGGCGCTAAAATTGTGGTCCTCAAACCTCCACCATCCTACCATCTGTATCACCTGACAGTTTGCAGTAAATGCAGAATCTCACATCCTCACCCAAAATACTGACTCAGAATTGCATCTAAACAGATCTGCAGGAGAACTGTGTGCACTTCTTCAAGTTTTAGGGAGTGTTGTTTTAAGACTCCTGAGTCTGGATTCTGCAAAGGAGGCAGGGAGCACAATGCCTTCACCCCTCTAATTCTCAGAGGGTTTTTTCGGTTATAAAATAAAGAGAAAAATCTATACCTTCCAGAGCTGTTCATACAACCATGATTACTGATCATTTATTATGTACTGGACACTCTTTTAGACACTAGGAATGCAGTAGTGAGCACTGCAGACTTCTTCCTGCTGTCAAGGGGCTTACGTCTTGTGAGGAGATGGGTGGTGATCGATAAATAATCAATGACTTGTCAGACAGAGGTGAGTTATGTGCCTGGAGAACATCCTACCTTAGTCCAGGGGTCAGGGTGGGCAGAGACCTGAATGAGGAGGGAGAGTCTCTAAGAGCAGACACTGGGTGGAACACCCAGGCTACACAGAAAGACAAGTGGTTTTTGTTCCTTTGACACTCGGGCTAACATGTGAGATCGTGCAATTGCTCCCTGGAAAGGCCAAAGTGGCCAGCAAATTCTGGCCCCATATGGAAGCTATAAGCGGGTTTGGAGCTTTCACTAACTGTGACCAGATACTCAAACCCTAGCAGGTCTCTGCAGCCATTACTAGGGCAGGGTCTACCTCTGATTCCTAGATCAGGTGGTAGTGATAGGGACAGAATAGGATAGTTGCACAACTAGTTTAGAAATCCTACTAGGGGAAGATAGATAGAGAAGGACTTCGGGAGATCACCATAAGCTAGACACCAAGCAGGAAACGCCCAGAACATCTGGCAGCTAAACAGCAAGCATAACACTTTAAAACTAAACAGACTTACTTAGGCCACTAATCTATATGATTAGGAACGAGGTGTACCACAGAACAATGGTTACAAGACTGCATTCGGCCTTGTGAGGTCTGCAAGACAATGGACCCTGAAAAACTGCTTTCTTGCACGTAGCTTACATAGGAATATGGGGGAAAGGTGAAAGAAAGTAGGGTAAAGGTGACATACTGAAACCTGAGATGAGTCACCATAAATTTGTATATGTGGCCACCCTTCTGCCCATTTACATAGCTCTATGACAGTCCCAGTTGGGCCATATAGGGTCAAAAACTCCCCCACCCGATATGTAGGAGGAGTTAATGATGAAAGCTTGATGTCTACTCAAAAAATGAGGAAGAAGGTGGTCTTCTCCCCCTCCCCACTTTTCTTTCATTTGTAAAAATAAAGCCTACTTAGTTGTCAGGACAGAGCCCTCCTGCCTTCCCGCTTGTATCTTTCACAATCGTCCTATTCTAATAAACTCAGTCCTTAACATGCTACTTTGCCTCTCACTGAATTCTTTCTGCACTGAGACAAAAGAACATATGTTTCAGTAAGTCCTGACACAAGGTGTGTGGTTTCAGTAGAAGGGGAAAGGGAACCAGCACTAGAGGCAGAAAACCATAGGTGGGGACCTTCTGTTCATCATTGGGGATGTTCTAGAGCAAAAAGGTTTTTCATCAAACAGGTAATATCTCAGATGCAAAATCACACAAGCCTGCCTTATAGAATGTCCCCCAGCCAGTGTTGGAAGGAGGGGAGCCACTCACCCCCTGCCCCTTCTCCAGGGGTCCTGCCACCCCAATCCAGAGTCAGGCAGTGGGCAAGCCTGTGCCAGACCAGTGATGGTGGTCACTGTGAGTCACTAGCTTGGGCACAGCCCATCAACCCTTTAAACCTCACTCTTCACGTCTGTCAAATGGGCCTGATAAAACCTCACAGAGAGTTGCAAGCGTCCTATTAGACACAGGCAGAGAGAGTAGGGAAAAGTATGTTTCAAAATAACATGTGTATAACGCTTGCATTTATAAACAAAACTTACAAATGTTTGTATGTGTGCACATGTTTGTATATGCATTGAAAAAAATCCAGAAGAATCCACATATCATGGTGGAATTGGAGGAAGTAGAATCGGAGTCTCTATAACTAAAACACAATTTAAGAAATAAGGATTTGGCACAGTTCAGGAACACATAACTGGCACACAAAACAGATGAGCAGTTAATTTGTGTCATCATAAAGACACGCCTCCCAGGGGGCTTCCCTGGTGGCGCAGTGGTTGAGAGTCCGCCTGCCAATACAGGGGATACACGGGTTCGTGCCCCGGTCCAGGAAGATCCCACATGCAGCGCAGCGGTTGGGCCCGTGAGCCATGGCCACTGAGCCTGCACATCTGCAGCCTGTGCTCCGCAGCAGGAGGGGCCGCAGCAGTGAGAGGCCCATGTACCGCAAAAAAAAAAAAAGCCACGCCTTCCCGGAATCCACTTGAGGTCTCTAGAACAAGCATGCAGGCTGCCTGCTGGCTGGAGTTTTACCTTTCCTTTCCTCAGCTGTTAGGAAGGAAGAAGTTCTGGACTCGGTAGAACGAAGTTCAAATCCCAGCTCTGCCATTTCCTGGCTGTGTCACCTTGGGCAAGTCAATTGCCCTCTCTAAGCCTCATGTCCCCCTCTGTAAATGGGGAGGTGGATTTATACCTCCCAGATAGTTCATTACTCAACAACAAACTGTGCTTGACCACTCAATCTGTACCAGGCACACTGCTGGGGCCCAAACACGAGATGAACAAGATGGACAAGGTCTCTGGATTGTGTGCTCATGTCTCATGGGGGAAGCCTATTGGAAATAAGCAAGTCAGATGGTGGCAGAAATGAAGGAAATGAACAGCATGAGACATGCTAGAAAGTGACCCAGGAGGCTGTTCTGGACAGGGCAATCAGGGAGGGCCTCCCTGAGGAGGTGGCCTTACTACTGAGTCCAAGCTCCTACTGCTTGATGCATGACAGGCTAATAAATCAAGAGAAGAGTTTTGGAGCAAGGAACAGTGACTTTTTTCCGAAAGCCAGAAGACCAAGGAATTGGTGGACTAGTGTCCCAAAGAACCATTCTAACCAAGTTAGAATTCAGGCTTCTTTCATATTAAAAGGGGGGTTGGGGGTGTGACAGGTTGTTGCAGGCTTCTTGATGCCGGAATCCTTTGCTCTTGCAGCTGTCTACAGAGGTCCAGTCACAGTGTTCCTGTAAATCTCTAATAAAACAAATATTCTTTGTGCCACAACTTTTTCTCTCTATATTTCTCTCTCTTTATACCTTTAACAGTCAAGCCTGGGAGGCAAAGGATTGAGAATGGCTAGCATGTATATTTCAGGCTACAGGCAACATTCTTTTACAAAGGTGCAGAGCCAGCATGACTAAGCACAGGCAGCAGAGCACAAAGGTTAGAGACAAAGGAATAGATCCAATGTGGAGTCAGGTTTGTTCTTCCCTGTTATAATAGGAGTCTGGCCACCTACCTGCAGCCCGAGTCAGATAAGGAGATGATGTTTGGTCAACGGAAGGCACCTGCAGGCAATCGGAGGGGATTAGAGGACAGACATCCATCCTCTGCCAAAGGCCACTGCTGCTTTCAGCTTCAGCTAATCCCTCTGGGTTCCAGGAACAGCTACTACCTGGCCTGGGGGTGGTGTCAGCTCTCAGCTGATGCTAGGCCCCAGGGGGCTATACTAGCCTTGATGGTTTCCCTTTTGCCCATTGTCAACTGAAATAAAAAATGCACAACGTCAGAGCAGTGAGATTCAGTTTTATTCAGGGACATTACTGAGGACTGTCGCCCAGGAGAGAGCCTCTCAGGTAGTTCTGAGGAACTGCTCCAAAGAGGTGAGGAAGGAGGTCAGCATATATGTGATTTTGGCTAAGGGGTATGTGCAATCCAATATACATCATGGTAGTCGTCATGAGGAACAGATTTTTTAGTTAATAATTTTAGTACTTTTCTAAGTATGGGAGGATGCAAGAATTCAGGCTCATAAAATTTTTCCTAAATATCTAAACTATCTAAAGGCCTGTTTTCCCAATGTGCAGAGTGCCTCATCCTGGTCTCTGTCCTGAATTAGCAACTGTAGTGGCTAATGATTTAATTCTTGTAGAACCAGATGGCAAGCAACATTCCTTATTTACACAGCCAATACTTTGTAAATGGCTCCTACTTAAAGCCACTCTCGGGCCTCCCTGGTGGCGCAGTGGTTGAGTCCGCCTGCCGATGCAGGGGATACGGGTTCGTGCCCCGGTCTGGGAGGATCCCATATGCCGCGGGGCGGCTGGGCCCGTGAGCCATGGCCTCTGGGCCTGCGTGTCCGGAGCCTGTGCTCCGCAACGGGAGAGGCCACAACAGTGAGAGGCCCGCATACCGCAAAAAAAAAAAGAAAAAAAAAAAAAAAAAAGCCACTCTCATGTAGCCCATCTGAGGTCTCTGCCAGGACCCGACTATTACATTCCACAAAGGGATGGGACACCTCAGCAATCCAGTTATGTGAGTGTCGATGTTTGTGTAGGCACAGAAAAAAATTGAAAAATTATAACCAACACCTGGAATGGGAGGGCAGAGTAGGAGGAAGAATGATTCTGCTAAATGTCTACATTTACTCAACTATTTCCTTTTCTTAGATGAAGCCTGCAAAGCATTTTTCATTATACTTACTAATCTATGTAATTATAAATTATATATTTAAGATTTATTATTTATTCATTTTATTTATTTTTGGCTGCATCGGGTCTTAGTTGAGGCATGCGGGATCTTCGTTAAGGCTCATGGGCTCTTCGTTGCGGCACTCAGGCTTTTCTGTAGTTGTGGCGCGCGGGTTCCAGAGCTTGTGGGCTCTGTAATTTGAGGCACACAGGCTCCCTAGTTGAGGCACGTGAGCTCAGTAGTTGTGGCGTACAGGCTTAGTTGCCCTACAGCATGTGGGATTTTAGTTCCCTGACCAGGGATTGAACCTGCATCCCCTGCATTGTAAGGTGGATTATTTACCACTGGACCACCAGGGAGGTCCCACAAATTATATTTTTAAAAGAAAAAATGCTTAGTGTTATGCATAGAGCGTGCTTGCTGCATGCTTAGTGCCATGCCTGGCATGCAGCAGGACTCAAAATATACGACCTGTGAGAAGCCAGAAGGCATCGTGGTTAAGAACAAGGACTCCAAGTACCAGGTTTCAAATCAGGACCAGCTGAGATATTTTGGCAGGTGTCTTTACCTTTATGTGCCTCCATTTTCTTGTCTGAAAATTGAGGGTTTTGAGAAGGTCGTTGTGAAAATCAAATGAATTGAAATGAGAAAAGTGCTAATGGCACTCCCTGGCTCAGGGTCAGCACCAAGCATGAATAATTGGCATTTTCTCTTATTTTGTGACAGAATGAGGACAGGGCACCAACCATGAGCCCTAAGTCCCCCTGACACAGACATCAGCTATCTTGCAGGCTAGGAACATCCCCTGTTCTTTCCCTCCTCCCTTAGCAAGGAAGAGGCTCCCAGGAGAGGAGTAAGCACTGGGCTTGGGGTAAGATGGCTCATGGTCAAACCTGGGCTTTGCCACTCTCCAGCTCTGTGACCTTGGGCAAGTGACTTGCCCTCTCTGTGCCTCACATTTCTTCTCAGCAAAAAGGGAATAATAACAGGCCTTTGGGGATTGCAGGAGCAAGTTTATGTGTGTGTCTTAGTTTGTGTTCTCTGGAAGTAGACCCCAGTGCAAGGGTTCAAGTGCAAATACTTTATTTGGAGGTGACCCTGAGGCAAGAATTCAACTGCAAGTTGTTTCTTGGGGAAGTAATCCCAGGAAATGCCAGTTGGGCACTGTGGAAGTGAGACTGGGAAGGGAAGGCAGCAGGTAAAGGGTACTTTAGCCAGAAAGCTCACACTGTTGCACCTGGGGCTCAGTGCCTCTGCGGGACAGCAGAGAACACACACCCACTAGTCCTTAGTCAGAGTTGCTTACAAGGGCATTACTTCTGGAGAATGTCCTGCCTGCACTGCACGGCTGAGGTCTGGGGACAGGGCCAGAGGCCTCCCACAGTAGTTGTTGCAAGGAACACAACAGTCGTGTTGTGCAGACAGTTACAGTGGTTCAGTGACTACAGGTGCAGACAGTCACAGCGATTCAGTGACTTCAAAACACATACACTCCCACCCTTAACAATATACATACACCCACACATGCACACAATTGCATATACACTGTGTGCACATGGTCACACACAAGCACAATTACATGCACCCACATGTGTTTGCAGTTAGATACACATTCTTACACACATGTTCAGGCAAACACACATGTGTGCGCTGCACACATACATGCATGTACCTGCACATACAATTACATGCATACACTCACATATACACATGCTCACATGTGTGTGCACACAGTCACACATACACTTACACACAATCACACACAGTCACATAGCCACACACACACATTGAACTAATGGAGACCGAATTTCTTAGAGCCTGTTGTTTCTGAATCTTCCAGCAGAAGGAGCCTCCAACACACTCAGGAGAGGAACAAACACCCCACAGCAGCCAGTGACTTTACCAGGCCTGGGGTGTGTATAGAGAATTAAACACACAGGTGCAGCAGCATCTGGGGCCCCACAGGCTCCATGCCTGCCCTCCTCCCTATCTCTCATTCATTCACTATCATGGCCCTTAGTGGAAAGTCAAAGCCCTTTTCTAGTGAAAGAGGAGACATTTGACACCCAAGTACGGATAACTCTTGAAGGGGTTAGCTCCATGGTGGGGGGAAAAAATCATGTATTAATTGATGGGAAAATGGGGTCAAGGGAAGGTTTTTTTTTTAAGATTGAGGTAATAAAAACATTATTTTTATTATCATGGAAATGATCCAATAGACTTCAGGATACATGGTCAACATACAAAAATTAATTCTATTTTTATATTCCAGAGGTCAGCAAACTATGGTCTATGGACGAAATCTGGCCTATAGCCTGTCTTTGTAAGATATGCAAGCAAAAAATTGTTCTATATTTTTAAAAGATTGTAAAAGAGGGGGAGGAAGAGGAGAAGGAGTTCCTGAATATGGCTTGCAGCCAATAAAGTATTTATTATACGGGTCTTCACAGACAAAGTATGCCAACCCTGCTGTACCTTAGCAATAAACAATTGGGAAATGTTTTCAAATACCATTTTTCAAGTGTCATTCACCACAAAAAGTGGAATACTCAGGTATAAATCTAACAAAACATGTGCATGATTTCTAGGATGAAAATTTCAAGACACTGATGAAAGAAATCCAACAAGACCCAAATTAGTGGAGAGATATACAATGTTCGTGGAGTGAAAAACTCAATATTGTTAAGATGTTAAGTCTCCTCAAATTGATCTACAAATTCAAGAAGTCACAATCCCAGGAGGACTTTTTGTAGAAATAGAGAAGCTGATCACAAAATTTACATGAAAATGCAAAGGACTTTAGAATAGCCAAAATTTTCTGAAAAGGAAAAATGTAGTTGAAGGATTTACAGGACCCCTTTCAAGACATACTATAAAACAACAGTAATCATGACAGTGCAATATTGGTCAAAGACTGGACATATAAATCATTCAAACAGCATAGAGTCCAAAAATTTTTTTTAAAAATCATGCAGGGCAAATCAATGCACAAAGGATAGCCTTCTCAATAAGTGGTACTGGAAAAATTAGACACCCACATGCAAAATTAAAAAGTCAACACATACCTCACACCTTATACGAAATTTAACAGAACTAAATAATGTAAAATTGTAAAGTTTTTAGATGAAAAAATGTAAGAGAATCTTTGTAACCTTAGTTTAGACAAAGAGTTCTTATGTATAACACCATAAGCATAATCATAAAAAGAAAAAATTGATAAATTGCACTTTATAAACCTTTTAAAATTTTGCTCTGTGAAAGAAATATAAGATAAAGACCAGCCATACACTAGGAAAAAAGACTTGCAAATCGCATATCTGACAAAGGATTTGTATGTAAAATGCAACAGTGGAAGGTAAAAATCCAAGGAAAATTAATGGGCAGAAGATTTGAACAGGTGTTTTACCCCAGTAGATATATGTATGGCAAATAGGCACATGAAAAAATGCTCAACATCATTAGTCATTAGGAAATGCAAACTAAAATCACAGTGATATATCATTGCCCACCCATAAGAATGGCTGGGGAACACTGACACCACCAGGTGCCAGTGACTATGGGCAGCAACCAGAACTCTCACACATTAACGATAGGAATTTTAAATGACATGGACACCTATGGAAAACAGTATGGAGGTTCCTCAAAAATTAAAAATAATACTGCCATATGATCCAGCAAAATTGAAATCAGGATCTCATAGAGATATCTGCACTCCCATCTTCATTGCAGCATTATTCACAATAGCCAAGATATGGAAACAACCTAACTCTCCATCAATAGATGAAGAAGATGTGGTATACATACACAATGGAATACTATTCGGCCAGGAGAAAGAAGGAAAACCTGCTTGTTTGTGACAACATGGATGGACCTTGCGAGCATTATGCTAAGTGAAATAAGTTAGAGAAAGACAAATACAGGAAGAATTCCATGTCCAATCTGCATCTGCAGATTCAACCAACCCCAGTTCAAAAATATTTCTTCCCCGGATATTTAATGAGCATGTTCTATGTGCCAGGCTTTGCTGTCACCTGTACTGTTGTATTTACTTAATTTGCTCTGGTGGGGTGGAGCAAGTTGCTTCAGCTCTCTGAATCTCCTGCTCCTCTTCTGTAAAAACAGGTAATGAGTTTGATCTTGCAGGGTTGTTGAATGTTTACAACAAAAACAATGACAACAGCAGTAATGACTGTGTTTATTGAGCCCTTCCTCTGTCCTATGTGTTTTACATGCACTGTCTCTTTTAATGATTCCCACCATCTTGGGAGGTGGTGCTAATGAAATGCCCATTTATAGATACAGAAGGAACAGAGCTTAGTGGTTCAGGGTACTCAATGTAAAGCCCGGGGCACAGACTAATTCCAACAGCTCTGTGGCTTTGAGTGAGTCACTCACATGATTTTCAGTCTCAGTTTCCTCATCTGTAAAATGAAAAAAAAATTAATATACCTAAGGGGCTTAAAACAGCTTCAGTGGCTTATGTGGGAAATGCTGGTGTGGTGGCTGCCATTCCTGATCCAGGCTGCCTGCCTATTCCTGGCACACAGTAGGTCTTCAGTGAGCTGAACCCATCTGGGCACTGGGGATCTTTCTCCTCTGTGTCCCAGCACCCTGCCTGGTTTATTATATTCTGGCCATGCCTGCCTGACCCTGATGTGGACGAACCTGCCAGGAGGCAAAGTCCACCCCTGCGGAGGTGGTAGATTTTCGGCGGGGATGGTGCACCTCACCCAACTAAGGTTTTTAAGATCCTCCATCTGATTCCCCCAGCCAGTGTCGAGGTGGAAGAAGTTTTGGGGTCTCCCCAGCATCCTACCAGTGTCAGGAAGACTGTCCTTTCCCATTCTCCTGCTCAGTAGCTCTGCCAGGAGCCCCATCCTTCAAGTCCTCTGTCACCGGAGACCACCCCACAGGGCAGTTCTGGACAGGATCCAGAGAGGGCCGGGAGGGGAGCTCTAGATCCATTGGGTGGTGCATCCTGGATGTGGGGAGATGATCCATGTGATGATACAAGGACCTCAAGGAATCTCCCCACTGGGTCACCATATTGCCTGAGATTCCACCATTATAAATGTCACTGGATTAATAGGGCATTGTCCCTTGTGGTTGGGAGTGGAGTGGCATGGCAGATGGAAAAGGCTTAGGCTTGGTGGTATGACAGACCTGGGTACCTTCCACCTCTGCAACTTAGGTTAGAGGTTTGCCCTTTTTGAGCTTCTGTTTGCTCTTCTGTTAAATAGGTATCTTCCCTCCTGCCATCACTTGCATCTCTCTGCCTGATCCCAGGGTTTTGGCCCAGTGAGGGGAGGGTGATATATTATCTTGCTGGCAGAACATCTGACACACAGTGGGTTTACTTTATGTAGTGCACCTGACACACACACAGAGAACTTTATGTATAGTACTGGCACAGAGCAGGCATGATTTTTGTAGACTGCCCAGCACATAGTAGGTGTTCTTTGTGTAGTATGTCTGGCACTCAGTAGGCATGCTTTATGTAGAACTCCTGGGATACAATAGATAGGATTTGTTTAGAGTAAGCAGCTTATAGTAGGTACACTTTATGTAGAGTATCTAGCACATAGTAGGCATGCCTTATGTAAAGTACTTGGAACAGAGTAGGCTTATTTTATGTGGAGCACTTGACACACAGCAGGTATGCTTTATGTAGGGCACCTGGCACACAGTAGACATATTTACATAGAGCACCCAACACGCAAGAGGTGTGCTTTACATAGATTACCCAGCACACAGTAGGCATGCTTTATGCACAAGACCTAGCATAAAGTAGATAGGATTTATGCAGAGTACTTCACACACAGTAGATGCACTTTACATAGAGCACCTGACACATAGTAGGCATGCTTTATGTAGAGTTTGTTACACACTTTAGGCATGCTTTTTGAGGTACCCAGCCCAGAGTAGGCACTCTTTACATACAGTTGTCTGCACTGAGTAGGCTTACTATATGTGGAGTACTGGCACGCAGTAGCACGAGTACTAGTTGCCAGCACTTTTCCTTCATTCTATATTTTTGGGGCTCCAGATCCTTCCCATCTTCCAGTGGAACCCTCCCCGGTCCCTCCTCAGTTGCTCATCCAACATCCCGTTTACCAGATGGGAAGACTGAGCCCAGAGAGGGTCGGCACAGCCCACAGTCACAGTGAGACTGCCCACTCGGGATCTCCCAGCTCTGCCCTCCCCTGTCTGGATCCTGTTCTCTCTCAGCCCCTTGCAGCCTTACACCTCATGCCTCCAGGTGCCCTCTTCTAGCTGAGGACACTTTATCCCCTAAATCTGATGCAGGTAAGCCCCAGCCAGGCTGGGTTCTCTGTTCTTGCTCCCAGCAGTCATGTCTCCACTCAGGCCTTGGGCTGCCTGGAGGCAGGACTTGAACTCCTGCCAGGCTGCGTGCCCTGGAGGCCAGAGGCTTCACGTCTCTGAGCTTCCTGATTCTATGACAAGAAATGGTGCAGACACCCTCCTGGTCCATACATGGAGAGGAGCCCCAGAGATGTTTGCCCTGCTCACCTGGCACCTGAATGTTCATGCTTTTACCTGCTGCACCCTGGCCTTGGAAGGGCAGGGCTGGCTGTGAACTTGGGGTCCAGAGTCACCTTTGCCCACACACCAACCTGCCCATGTAAGAGGTGCTGAGTCCTGAGTAGCCAGTGTCCACACCGTGCGATCCTGAGCTTGTTCACAGGCTTCTCTCAACAACACTATAACCCCTTCCCTCCACCCTCTATTTGGGCAGCTGCCAGGTGGGGAGGAGGTAAGCAGGCTGCAGGGATTGGCTGGCTTAGCCCAGCCCCTGGAAGCTTCCTCTAGGTCAGGGGCCAGACAAAGCCTTCCCTAGAGGAGGGGAGAGGAAGTTGTGTGGGACAAGCCACTCCTGACAGAAGGTGCCAGGCTGGGGGTCTAAGGGCTGGGGGTCCTGGCCCGGGGCACGGAAGGCCACTGCTCAAGGGAATGAGCTGGCCTGGGAGATGAGTGGATACTAGTTGGTTACTAACTCCTCTGTCTGTCTGTCTGTCTCTCTCTCTTCCTCTGGATTTCTCTGAGTCTCCCTCCCTTCTCTGAGCCCTTCTTGCACCATCCCCAGCACTCCCCATCCCTGCCCCTCACTGCCTTGTTCCTGTCCCTCTTTTTGTCTCTGCCTCACAGCTCACCATCATCGCCCCCCAACCCCCCGCCCCGTTCCTTCATCCTCAGGAGCTCACCCTCCACCGTGTCTGCCCCATAGAATGCTGCAGCTGAGCCTGTCCTGGCTGGTACTCAGGCCGGTGGCAGCCTCCCGGTGGCTACTCCTGCTGCGGGTCAGGGCTTCCTGGCTACTGGCCCACGTCCTGGCCTGGACCTACAATTTTCAAAATTTACTAAAAAGTAAAGTTTGCTCTATTTGGTGTACAGTTCTGAGATTTGAAATGTCTAGAGTTGTGTAAACACACTACCATAGTCACCCTTGATAGTCAAAAACTTTTCACCCCAACTCCTGCCAAATACTGATCTATTGTCCATCCCTATAGCCTGGCTTCTTTTGCCTTACAACACATTTATGATTCATTCATGTTGCATGCATCAACACTTTGTTTTTTGTTTTTTTGTTTTTTTGTTTTTTTTGCGGTACGCAGGCCTCTCACTGCCGCGGCCTCTCCCGTTGCGAAGCACAGGCTCCGGACCCGCAGGCTCAGCGGCCATGGCTCACGGGCTCAGCCACTCCACGGCACGTGGGATCCTCCCAGACTGGGGCACAAACCCGCGTCCCCTGCATCGGCAGGCGGACTCTCAACCACTGTGCCACCAGGGAAGCCCAATACTTTGTTTTTTTATTGCTAAGTAATATTCCATAGTATGGTGAGCCACATTTTCTTCACCAGTTGGAGGAACTGTGGATTGTTTTCAATTTTGTGCTGTTATGAATAAAGCTACTATGAATATTTGTGTGCAACTGTTCACTGCTCTTGGAATGGGATGGCTGGGTCATATTACATGTGTGCGTTTAACATTAGAAGAAACAACCAAACTATTTCCAAAGTGTGCCATTTAAAATTTTTAATTTCATTAAAATTCCCAGCTTTATTGAGATATAATTGCCACATAACATTTCTGTTTAAGGTGTACAACACGTTGATTTAATACATTTATAACTTAGAAAGTGATGATACATAGTATTAGCTGCCACCTCTACCCCATCACATACTTACCATTTCTTTTTTGTGGTCAGAACATTTAAGATCTACTCTTTCAGGAACATTCAAGTTTCTGACACAGTACCATTAGCTGTAGTCACCATACTGTACATTAGGTCCCCAAACTCGTTCATCTTATAACTGGAAGTTTGTATCCTTTGACCAGTATCTCCCCATTTATCCAACCCCCGGTAACCATCACCCTACTCTGTTTCTTTGAGTTTGTCTTTTTTAGATTCCACATATAAGTAATATCATTCAGTACATTTATCCCTCAATATCTGCGAGGGATGGGGGGGATTGGTTCCAGGACTCCCCGTGGATACCAATAATTGGGGATGCTCAAGTGCCTCATACAAAATACTGTAGCATTTGCATACAACCTACACATATCCTCCTGTATACTTTAACTCATCTCTAGATTACTTATAATGCCAAATACAACGTAAATGCTATGTAAATAGTTTCTGGTACACAGCAAATTCAAATTTTGCTTTTTGGAACTTTTTGGACTTCCCCCTCCCCCAAATCTTTTCTTTTTTTTTCTTTTTTTTTTTTGCGGTACGCGGGCCTCTCACTGCTGTGGCCTCTCCCATTACGGAGCACAGGCTCCGGACCTGCAGGCTCAGCAGCCATGGCTCACGGGCCCAGCCGCTCCGCAGCACGTGGGATCTTCCCGGACCAGGGCACGAACCCATGTCCCCTGCATCGGCAGGCAGACTCTCAACCACTGCGCCACCAGGGAAGCCCTCCCCCAAATCTTTTTCATCTGGGACTTGTTGAATCTGCAGATGCAGAACCCACAGATATGGAAGGCTGCCTGTATTTGTCTTTCTCTAACTTATTTCACTTAGCATAATGCTCAAGGTCCAACCATGTTGTCACAAACAAGCAGGTTTTCCTCCTTTCTACTGGCTGAATAATATTCCATTGTATGTTTGTATGTATGTGTGTATATATATATATATATATATATATATATATATATATATATATATGTATATATCTCACATCCTCTTCACCCATTCATCCACTTATGGACAGTAAGGTCGTTTCAGTATCTGGGATATTGTGAATAATGCTGCAGTGAACATGGGAGTGCAGATATCTCTATGAGATCCAGATATCAATTATGCTGGATCATATGGTAGTTTTATTTTTAATTTTTTGAGGAACCTCCATACTCTTTTCCATAGGTGTCCGTGTCATTTAAAATTCCTCTCATTAACGTGTGAGAGTTCTGGTTGCTGCCCATACTCACTGGCACCTGAAAGTGTCAGTTTTTCCCCAGCCATTCTTATGGGTGTGCAATGATATGTCCCTGTAATTTTAGTTTGCATTTCCTAATGACTAATGTTGTTGAACATTTTTGTACGTGCCTATTGGCCATCCATATATCTTCTATGGTAAAGCACCTGTTCAAATCTTTTGCCCATTAATTTTCCTTGGATTGTTACCTTCCACTGTTGCATTTTACATACAAATCCTTTGTCAGATATGCGATTTGCAAGTCTTTTTTCCTAGTGTGTGGTTGGCCTTTATCTTAAATTTCTTTCACAGAGCAAAATTTTACAATGTTTATAAAGTGCAGTTTATCAATTTTTTTGTTTTATGATTATGCTATTGGTGTTATATACAAGAACTCTCTGTTTAACCTAAGGCCACAAAGATTCTCTTCCATTTTTTCTTCTAAAAGTCTTACATTTTTACATCATTTAGTTCTATGATTCATATTAAGTTATATTTTGTATAAGGTGTGAGGTATGGATTGACCTTTTTTTTTTTGCATGTGGATGCCCAATTTTTCCAGTACCACTTATTGAAAAGACTATCCTTTGTACATTGACTTGCCCTGCATGATTTTTTTTTTTAATTTCTGGACTCTCTATTCTGTTCCACTGATTTATGTGTCTAGTCTTTGATCAGTATTGCACTGTCATGATTACTGTTATTTTATAGTATGTGTTGAAAGGGGTCTTGTAAATCCTTCAACTATATTTTTCCTTTTCAGAACAATTTTGGCTACTCTAAGTCCTTTGCATTTTCATGTAGATTTTTTAATCAGCTTATTTCTACAAAAACTCCTCCAGGGACTGTGATTTCTTTGAATTTGTAGATCAATTTGAGGCCACTTAACATCTTAACAACATTGAGCCTTCTACCCCATGAACATTGTATATCTCTCCATTAATTTGGGTATTCTTGGATTTCTTTCATCAGTGTCTTGAAGTGTTCATCCTAGAAACCATGCACACATTTTATTAGATTGATACCTGAATATTTCACTTTTTCTGGTACATGAATGAGAGAGAGGGAGGAGGGGTGGCATGGACCCCATGGGTCCCTTGCTTAATTCTCAAGACACACCCAGGCCTGTGCTAGTCACTGAGTGTGTTGGAGGCTCCTTCTGCTTGAAGATTCAGAGACAACAAGCTCTAAGACATTCGGTCTCCATTGGTTCAATGTGTGTGTGTGGCTATGTGACTGTGTGTGGGATTGTGTGTAAGTGTATGTGTGACTGTGTGACACATGTGTGAGCATGTGTGTATGTCAGTGTATGAATGTAACTGTGTGTGCAGGTACATGCATGTATGTGCATGTGCACGTGTGTGTGCATGTGTATGTAAGAGTGTGTATGTGGGTGCGTGTAACTGTGCTTGTGTGTGGCTGTGTGCACACTGTGTGTGTGTATATGTGATTGTGTATATAATTGTGTGCATGTGTATCTGTGTGTGTATGTGTTTAAGGGTATAAATATATGTGTCTTGAAGTCACTGAACCACTGTAATGGTCTGCACCAGGCTGTATTCCTGAAAACAACTGCTGTGGAAGGCTCCTGCCTCTGTCCCCAGACCTCAGCTGAGCAGTGCAGGCAGGACATTCTGGAGAAATAATGCCTTTGGAAGCAGCCCTAAGGACTTGTGGGTGTATGTTCTCTGCTGTCCCCGAGAGAGAGGGACTGAGCCCCAGGTGCCACAGTGTGAGCTTTCTTGCTTAAGTACCCTTTACCTGCTGACTTCCCTTCCCAGTCTCACTTCCACAGTGCCCTACTGGCATTTCCTGGGATTATTTCCCAAGGAAACAACTTGCAGTTGAATTCTTGCCTCAGGGTCACCTCCAGATAAAGTATTTTTGCACTTGAATCCTTGCATGAGGATCTACTTCCAGAGGATGCAAACTAAGACACACATAGGCTCACTCCTCCAATCCCCAAGGGTCTGTTATTATTCCCTTTTTACAGAGGAGGAATGTGAGTCTCAGAGAGGGCAATTTACTTGCACAAGTTCACACAGCTGGAGAGTGGCAAAGCCTAATGTTGACAAGGAGCCCTCTGATCCCAAACCGGTGATTGCTACTTTCTAGGGAGCCTCTTCCCTGATAAGGTCAGAGGGAATGAATAGGGGATGTTCATAGCCTGCAAGATTGCTGATGTGTATGCTAGTGCGGGCTAATGCTCATGGCTGGTGCCCATGTCCTCATACTATCATAAAGTAATGGCAGTTATTCATGTTGGTGCTGACTCTGAGCCATGGAGTGTTATTACCACTTTACTCATTTCAATTCATTTGATTTTCACAACGACCTTGTCATTACCCTCAATTTTCAGGCAAGAAAACTGAGGTACAGAAAGGTAAAGAGACATGCCCAAATTTACTCAGCTGGTCCTGATTTGAACCCTGGCACCTGGAGTCCTTGTTCTTAACCACAGTGCCCTCTGGCTTCTCACAATTCGTATGTATTGAGTCCTGCTGCCCATCAGGCATGGCACTAAGCATGGTACTATGTATGACACTAAGCATTTTTCCTTTTGAAAATATAATTTGTAATTACATAGATTAGCAATTATAATGAAAAATGCTTTGCAAGCTTCATCTAAGAAAAGGAAACAATTGGTTTCATGTAAACATTTGACAGAACCATTCTTCCTCCTACTCTGCCCTCCCATTCCAGAAAAATTTTTCAACTTTTTCTGTGCCTACACAAACATCGACACTCACATAACTGGATTGCTGAGGTGTCCCATCCCTTTGCGGAATGTAATAGTCGGGTCCTGGCAGAGGTCTCAGATGGGCTACAAGAGAGTGGCTTTAAGTAGGGGCCATTTACAATGTACAGGCTTTGTAAACAAGAAATGTTGCTTGCCATCTAGTTCTACAAGGATTAAGGCATTAGCCACTGTAGTTGTTAATTCAGGACAGACACCAGGATGAGGTACTCTGTACATTGGGAAAACAGGCTTTTAGATAGATATATTTAGGAAAAATTTTATGAGCCAGAATTCTTCCATCTTCCCATGCTTAGAAAAGTACTAAAATTATTAACTGAGAAATCTGTTCCTCATGACAACTAGCAGTAACCATCTACCATGATGTATATTGGATTGCACATACCCCTTATGTAAAATCACAGACAACTGAGCCACAGGAAACCATCAAGGCTAGTGCAACCCCCTGGGGGCTAGCATCAGCTGAGAGCTGACACCACCCCCAGGCCAGGTAGTAGCTGTTCCTGGAACCCAGAGATTAGCTGAAGGTGGAAGCAGCAGTGGCCTTTAGCAGAGGATGGATGTCTGTCCTCTAATCCCCTCTGATTGCCTGCAGGTGCCTTCCACTGACCAAACATCATCTCCTTCTCTGACTTGGGCTGCAGGTAGATGGCCAGACTGCTACTGTAACAGGGAAGAACAAACCTCACTCCACAGTGGATCTATTCTAACCTTTGTGCTCTGTTGCCTGTGCTTAGTCATGCTGGCTCTGCACCTTTGTAAAAGAATGTTGCCTATAGCCTGAAATATACACGATATCCCTTTCTCAAGGCTCTGCCTCCCAGGGTTGACCTTTAAGTCTGTAACACTTTTCATTCCTACAGAGGTAAAGATCTGCAGGACATAAAATAACATGCCTTGTTGGAGGTTTACAGAAACATTGTGACCAGACCTACAGGGACAGCTGCTAGAACAAAGGATTATCCAGGGACGGCAGCTAGAACGAAGGATTATCCCATCCATTCCGGGGATCTGGCTAGCACGAAGAAGTCTGCAACAACCAGCCACACCCCCCTCCCTTTCAGTGTAAAAGAAGCGTGAACTCTAACTCCAGTATGATGGTTCTTTGGGACACTAGTCCACCATCTCCTTGGTTTGCTGGGTTTCAGAATCAAGCCTTTTCCTTGTCCCAGCACCTCATCTCTCGATTTATTGTCTTATTGTGTGGCAAGCAGTACAAGTTTGGATTCGGTCACATTGTTGTAGCCCCTTTTCTCAACCTGGGTCAGTGTCAGCTCCACAATGTCCCCGCAGATGGGGATTCATGAACCTCCTCTGCACCTGGCCAGTCCCTTTGCCCACTGACTAAGCAGACCCCTGAATGGGGAGCAAAATTCTGTCTCCCCCCCTTCAGGCTTTTTCCTCTCCTTTGGAGTGATGTTTTGGGGCCTCCCTCCATTGGTTTTTGGATGAGAACCCTCTTTTGCCCTCCACAGGGATGTTCTCTTTTGAGCCCTGCCACAGTCCCCTCACTTCTCAGTGGAGGGGTGGTCAGGCTACTTTTCAGAACTAGCATCACCCAATAGGTCCCATTTAGGGCAACTATCACAGGTCTTCCAGACTTTCCTGAAGTTTTCCTAGTGCCTTATTTTTTCCAAAACCAGCTCATCTGTTTTCCTGGTACCTCTGTCAAAACGTTGGCAGCCCCAGCTTACAGATCTGGCCTGGCTCAATGAGTCTTCAGGGGCTTGTGAGATGTCCTGATCTTTATTATGGTAAGTGAAATGCAGCAACTGCTTCCTGCCTGAGGTCTGGCCATACTTGCCCCATTTTCTCTGTTTAATTCATCACCTTTGAGGAAGGAAGCAAGAATCACACATTTTTAAGTCCATTTGTTTGCCCCACTTTGTGCTGGGTATTTCCAGTGCTAGCCAGGCTTGGGGGGGTGGTGAGCTTTATTCACTCGCTACCCAATTCTCCACGTCATTCAGGTTTCTGCTCAAAGGTTGTAACAGAGAAGAACAAACCTAACTCCATATTGGATCTACTCCATTATCTCTATATAACCTCTATTCTCTGTTGTCTGTGCTTGGTCATGCTGGCCCTGCACCTTCATAAAAGAATGTTGCCTGTAGCCTGAGCTACACATGATAGCCCTTTCTCAAGGCTCTGCTTCCCAGGCTTGACCTTTAAAGGTATAACACTTTTCATTCATATAGAGATAAAAAGTTGTGGCACAAAAAATAACATTTGTCTTTTTGGAGGATTACAGGAGCCATGTGACTGGACCTCCTGGAGAGCTGCAAGAACAAAGGATTCCAGCACCAAGAAGCTTACAGCAACCAGTCACACAGACCCTCACCCCACTTTTAGTATAAAAGAAGCTTGAATTCTAACTCAGGTAAGATGGTTCTTTGGGACACTAGTCCACCAACTTCTTTGTCTGTTGACTCTCCAAATAAGGTCACCATTCCTTACCCCAAGGGCTCATCTCTCAATTCATTAAACATTTTTGTGTGGAGCAGTACAAGCTTGGACTCAGTCACAAGGCCACCTCCTCAGGGAGGCCTTCCCTGATTGCCCTGTCCAAAACAGTCCCCTTGGTCACTTTCTATTCTGTCTCAGGCTGTTAATTTCCTTCATTACTGCCACTATCTGACCCTGTCTTATTTCCTGATGGCTTCCCCCATCACACATGAGCACCACAATCCAGAGACCTTGTCTGTCTTGTTCCTCCAATGTCCTGGGTCCAAGCACTCTGCCTGGTACAGAGTGGGTGTTCAAGTACAGTTTTTTGTTGAGGAGTGAGCTACTGAGAGATAGAAATCCATCTCTCCATTTATAGAAGAGGACATGAGGCTTAGAGAGGGCGAGTGACTAGCCCATCACATAACCATCAGGTAGCAGAGCTTGGATTTGAACTCAGTTCTGCCGATCCAGAACTTGATCCTTTCCAACAGCCCAGGAAGGAAAGATGAAATGCCAGCCAGCAGGCAGCCTGCATGCTTGTTTTAGAGACCTCACGTCGAACCCTGGGATGTATAGTAGATACACATTATGTAAGCACCTGACACACAGTAAGCATATTTACATGGAGCATGCAGCACACAGTCAGTGTACTTTACATAGCGTACCTGGCACATAGTAGGTATGCTTTATGTAGAGCACCTGACAAATAGTAGGCACACTTTATGTAGAGTATCTGACACACTGAGGGGTGCTTTTTGAGGTGTCCAGCCCAGAGTAGGCACTCTTTGCATATAGTTCTCTGCACAGAATAGGGATACTTTATGTGGCATACTGGCACAGAGTAACACAAGTACTAGTTGCCAACACTTTTCCTTCATTCTATCTTTCTAGGAGCTCTTGATCCTTACCATCTTCCTGCAGGACTCTCCTTGGTCCCCCTCTCAGGCTCTCATCTATCAACCCATTTCCCAGATGGGAAGACAGCCCAGAGAAGGTCGGCACAGCCCACAGTCACAGTGAGGATGCCCACTCGGGATCTCCCAGCTCTGCCCTCCCCTGTCTGGATCCTGTTCTCTCTCAGCCCCTTGCAGCCTTACACCTCATGCCTCCAGGTGCCCTCTTCTAGCTGAGGACACTTTATCCCCTAAATCTGATGCAGGTAAGCCCCAGCCAGGCTGGGTTCTCTGTTCTTGCTCCCAGCAGTCATGTCTCCACTCAGGCCTTGGGCTGCCTGGAGGCAGGACTTGAACTCCTGCCAGGCTGCGTGCCCTGGAGGCCAGAGGCTTCACGTCTCTGAGCTTCCTGATTCTATGACAAGAAATGGTGCAGACACCCTCCTGGTCCATACATGGAGAGGAGCCCCAGAGATGTTTGCCCTGCTCACCTGGCACCTGAATGTTCATGCTTTTACCTGCTGCACCCTGGCCTTGGAAGGGCAGGGCTGGCTGTGAACTTGGGGTCCAGAGTCACCTTTGCCCACACACCAACCTGCCCATGTAAGAGGTGCTGAGTCCTGAGTAGCCAGTGTCCACACCGTGCGATCCTGAGCTTGTTCACAGGCTTCTCTCAACAACACTATAACCCCTTCCCTCCACCCTCTATTTGGGCAGCTGCCAGGTGGGGAGGAGGTAAGCAGGCTGCAGGGATTGGCTGGCTTAGCCCAGCCCCTGGAAGCTTCCTCTAGGTCAGGGGCCAGACAAAGCCTTCCCCAGAGGAGGGGAGAGGAAGTTGTGTGGGACAAGCCACTCCTGACAGAAGGTGCCAGGCTGGGGGTCTAAGGGCTGGGGGTCCTGGCCCGGGGCACGGAAGGCCACTGCTCAAGGGAATGAGCTGGCCTGGGAGATGAGTGGATACTAGTTGGTTACTAACTCCTCTGTCTGTCTGTCTGTCTCTCTCTCTTCCTCTGGATTTCTCTGAGTCTCCCTCCCCTCTCTGAGCCCTTCTTGCACCATCCCCAGCACTCCCCATCCCTGCCCCTCACTGCCTTGTTCCTGTCCCTCTATTTGTCTCTGCCTCACAGCTCACCATCATCGCCCCCCGTTCCTTCATCCTCAGGAGCTCACCCTCCACCATGTCTACCCTACAGGATGCTGCAGCTGAGCCTGTCCTGGCTGGGACTCGGGCCGGTGGCAGCCTCCCCGTGGCTACTCCTGCTGCTGGCCGGGGCCTCCTGGCTACTGGCCCGCGTCCTGGCCTGGACCTACACCTTCTACAACAACTCTCGCCGCCTCCAGTGTTTCCAGCAGCCCCCAAAACGCAACTGGTTCTTGGGTCACCTGGGCCTGGTGAGTGCGGGTAGCAGGATGAGTCTGGAGCATCAGGGTGGGTGGACTTCCTTCAGGTCAGGAATGGGGCTCAGGGTTTGGGCTATGATCTAGGACAGCAGAGAAGCCAGGGAGGATGAGAAGCCCCCTTTTTCCTCACTCCTTCATTCGTCTGCTCTGCCATCGAGACCTTCCCCACAGCCTGTCCTTCTATCCCTAGCCTGCTTTGGGGTCCATTTCCTGCCTGTCTTCCACACATGAGGTGCGCTGTCCAGGGTCTGCTCTGCATGTGGCCCATTTCCTTGTGTCTTATTCTGGGCTACATCTTCCCCACAGGAAATAGCTATCACCTCCCCATTCCCACCTACAGGTGCACAACTACCCACCCCCTCCCCTCTCCAGGACCCCTTCCTCTCATCTTACTCCCTTCCCCCCGCTCCCACCAAGATGTCCCAATGGGCGCCTTGACCAATCTGGATAAAGTTGGCCACTCACTTCCTCTTTCAGAAGCCTTCTTACACTTTCCCATCCTCCACGCCTGCCTACCTTGTGCCCCAGACTTTGACCTTTGACTTGGCCCCGCTCATGATTAATTCAACAGTTAATTGTCCAATTACTTATGAACCATCTTTCCAATTTGATGATAGTTCTGGAGATCAGACACTACAGTGCCAGGTCCAGGGCTGGCATACAGTAGGCGTGCAAAATAAATGTTTGATGACCAAGGTGAGGAACTTGCCATCACCCGCCTCAGTCAAGGTCAAAGGGATGGGTATCCTCCTCCTATCTCCCAGACAGCTTTCCTTTCCTGCCTGGTATGAGAACTACAACTTGGGGCGAGGCTTGCTGCAATAACTGTTCATTAAAGCAAAGTTCAGAACGGGGGCATTCCAAAGTTCACCGTGAAGATGAGATTCACAGTGCTGAGATTCTAGGTCTTGGAATGGTTTCCAGGACATCCTGGAAGTGGGAGGAATGTTACAAAGTTGCTGCAGTTCTGCCTTCCCCTCCAAGGGTTTGTTTGTGAGGGGCCAGTCTTGGTCACTTTTCCTTCCTCCAGCCCCTCTTGCTGTGTGACCTTGGCTGAGTCACTCTCCCTCTCCGGACCAATCTCATCTAGTGCTTTGAATCCTCACCTCAAGGTCCTTGGGGAGACAGGAGCAAGTCACAAAGGTGCAAATGATTTATGTGCACTTGTCTAGAGCACCTGGGGGTATTTGTCAGGTTTGAATGGGGCATCCTGGGGAGAGGATGCTTCACCAGGAGGCAACCCACACTTCTTCCCCTTTGGGGGCATATGGCCTCAGGTTTTTCATTTGTAAATGGCACAATTGAAAGGCATGCCCATAGCTTGCAGAGAAATAGACACACAGGATGCACTCTGCACAGAGCTGGCCAGCAGAGGGGGTTCAGAGGGCAGAATTGCTATATTGATTGATGGGCAGAATTCACGACCATCCCTTGGGGTTGGCCAGGGCTGGAAGGTCCCAGGTCTGCAGACCCTTTACCATGCAAGGAACCAGAGGCCATGTGGACCAGCCAGAATATGAAAGGATGTGGGGCCAAAACCCAGTCCACAAGTCCTGAGGCCACCCTGCTACCCACAAACCTCACCACTGGGGATGTCCTCCTGTGGTCGCCCCTGGGGCTGGGACCACTCCCAGGACAAGAAAAATTTGTCTTCTCAAACCAAGGTCACCCTCCCTGTGGGCAGAGAGCGTGTCTTCTCCCTGTGCCCTGAGATACACTCGGGGGACATGAAGAGGCCCCCAGGACCCTCCTGCCCTCAGAGAGAAGGAACAGGAGGAAGCAGAGATTCCCTCCATCTGTGCAGAATCCCACACATGGTCCACTGCAGCGGTTCCTTCTGGGATTGATGGCCCTTACCTTGCTTGCAGTACCCCCCCACGGAGCAGGGCTTGAGGGGCTTAACTCAGCTGGTGGCCAACTACCCCCAGGGATACATGATCTGGATGGGCCCTATCACCCCCCTGGTCATTTTCTGCCATCCTGACTTGATCCGGAATGTCGCCAATGCCTCAGGTACCCATGCAGAGCTTGTGGTGGTGGTGCCATGACACATCTGAGGGCTTCCAGCGCCTCCCTGCCAAGCTTCAACGTGGCCCCTACAGGACCCCGGCCCTTCCTCCCCTCTTCTCTCTCAGCCATCTTCCTCTTTCCTTCAAGTATTCACCAGCCCCCATCTCACTGCCTCCTTCCTCCTCTCACTGCCGTCTGCACCCCACCCTGGTGTCCTGGGTGAAGGACACCCCCAATCTTGAGGACACAGGTCTGGACAGAGAGATCCCTGACCTGGTGTGGTCAGGAATTGGCCAGAGGGAGATGGGCTGCGGCAACCCAGAGGAGAAGCAAGGTTTTCTGCTGGGGCATCCCGGAAGGCTTCCTGGAGGAGGAGTTGCTGGAACTGTGTCTGGATCGATGAGCAGACATTTTTTAAAGCAGAGGGTAAAGCGGAACAGTGGAAGTCCATAGCATCCCGGGCCTCCTGCCAGGCCTGCCCTCAGTCCCACCCATACCCAGGCCCAGAGCAATGAAGACTCACGGCTGGTGGACGATCTGGACTGCTATTTCCATGACATCCACCTCTCTGGTGGGTCAGTTTCTTTGACTCTATCCTGCAGCTCGACCACTTCTAGTTCAGTGCCCTCCTTCTCCAGTCCCCAGGAATCTCCCTGAGGAGACTCCACCACACCCTGTCTCCCTTCTCTTGTCCCCTGTTCCTCCCATCCCCAGACAGACCTGGCAAGCAGAGGAATGAACAGGCAGCAACTGACAGAGACCTTGGTTGAAACACCAGAATGCTCAGTGACTCTGGGAAGGTCCCTGTCTCTCTCTGGCTGCTGAAGTCTCTTTCAGCAGTTAGTGGTGGAAATGCAACCCTCTATGTTCTAAGGAAAGAAAGCGAATCAATTGATAGTAAAGTCCAAGGAGGGTGTCTTCAGGCCCAGCTGGATCCAGGTCTTAAACAATGTCATCAGAAATCTGTCTTCATCTTTCAGTTCTGTGTTCATCTGTGATGGCTTCACTCTCATCATGGTAAAGATGAATGCCAGAAGCTCAACCCCCATGGAAAAGTGACCTCATTCAGAACATTTCCAGGAAAAGATACAGGATTCCTTTAATTTCCCTTGCCTGGGTCATGGGACCAATCTCTGTGTCCCTGAGACTCTGAGTGCCCTGTCTGAGAAGCATAGGGTCCTCTGAGCTATTGTTTTGGGGCTCAGAGCAGCTGGATGGTTAAGAACTCAGGCCCTGGATTCAGACAGACCTGGGCTGGAGTCTCAGGCTTAGTGTCTGGGAGACTGTTGGCAAGTGACTTCATCATTCAGAGCCTCAGTTTCCATACCTGGAATATGAGGATGGAAGAGAAGCCAGGTGAACATGGTATTTGGGGTCCAAACCCTTTCTATCCTTGCACCTGAGGGACCCCAACTGTCATGTATGGAGGGTGTGGGGAGGAGGGAGCCCAGGAGGAGGCTGAGGACAGACAAGCGGCTGCTGGAGGTGATTCATAGGTTCAGGTCTGGATCCCTTCTTTGCCAGTCCTTCCCTCTGGCAGCCTGGTAGAGTGTGAATTGGGTTATTTTTGTGCCTGTCCAGATTCAGAGCCTGGAGGAAGGTCTCCTGTACACACAGGGCCAGGCCAGCACCTATGGGATGTGTGCCGTTGGTGGGTTGGACCCTGGCATGTGGTCACCCACATCTTCCACCCCATCTGCATCACGCCTGTGCTCTTTGCTCCAGGTAGACACCTCCCTGGCCACAGCTTGCCCACTGCCATGGTCTCTGTGTTGCCTCCAGGTGGGCATGTGACCAGCGTGCAGACAGAAGGGGCTGTGGCACAGATGCCACTGCCTCTCTCTCACCTGGACTCCCACCTGCCTGACCTGTGGTCATGTCTGTGCAATGTCAGCTATATAGCCACGTCTGGTCACGTATGTTTCTACCTGGATTCTGGTTACAGCTGGTGTATGTTATACCTGGTGACACCTTGTATATGTTTATACCTGAGCTCAAATGGAGATGGTCTCAGTCATGTCTGGGGCTCAGCTATGGCCAAGGACATCTGAAGCATCTTGGAGTCTCTGATTCTTATATGAGATGCCATTAGAGATTGTCTGGTTCTCCTGCTGGTCACGTCTGGGCCACACTTGAGGTTTTTCTGAGGTCTGGGACTCAGGGTCACTCTGAGAAATGCCTGAGACCTTATGTGAGTCGTGTCTGATGCAGGTCTTAGAGTATGTCTTGGTCTTGCCCGTTTCAGGTCTGTGATATGTGTATTAGGTCCTGTCTGGGGCACACTGAGGTCATGCCAGATTGTCTTCAGGTCCATGGCAGAGCATGTTTTGTCATGTCAGGTTGTGTCATGCATGTTAGGGCCCTGTCAGATGTCTCAGGAGAGGTCAGAGTGCTGGGGCAGATGTAATGTCCTAGGTCCTGTAAAGGCGTTTTGTAAAGTGCTGGGCTATGCTTCGGTGTTTATAAGGTGCCATGTCAAGTCATGTTGGGGTATGTTGTGTCATGTTGGGGTGTGTCTAAGCATATAGAGTTGTGTCTATGGTCTCTGTCTTGACTGTATTCTGTGCTGCAGCCTGGTCTGTTCCACCCTCCCTTCCCCCCTCCTCCCAGTTTCCTGTGCTCTTGGCCCCATTCCTGCTATGCTGGGCTTGGAGGGGGAATGCAGGTTCCTGGCTGGGAGCCTCCACCCCCCCACCAAAATCCCTCCCCTCCCCTTCCTCCTGGCCCCTGATGGTCCTCATTCATGTCAGCCACCGTCGCACCCAAGGACGTGCACTTCTACGACTTTATGAGGCCCTGGCTGGGTGAGTAACTGTTAGTGAAGGGGGTTGGGGACAACCTTGGGGGCCCAGGGGAAGGTGCTGCCCTTGCCCACTCCCTGTGGCTGCCTTGGCTAGGGGATGGGCTCCTGCTGAGTGCCGGTGACAAGTGGAGCAGCCACCGTCGCATGCTGACACCTGCCTTCCACTTCAACATCCTGAAGCCCTATATGAAGATTTTCACCAAAAGTGCAGACATCATGCATGTGAGTATCTTGAACTCAGGGTCCCAGCTGGAGCCTTGGGGACAACAGGGACTCAGATACTTCTTGTCTGTAATTCTGGCTCTTCTAGGTGGCTTGGGCCATTGTTCTTTCCTTCTGAGCCTCAATTTCCTTGGCTATAAAATGAGTATGATGTGATCCCTGCTTTGCAGGGTGGTTGAGATAACATAATGGAGCCATGTCCCTGGCACATAGTAGGTGCTGAGAAGGTAATAGTTTCTATTTTACCTTCACAGAAGCCATGGAATCTTGAGGCATGTTTGATGATAATGATGAATATCATGTAGTAGTTATTCCTGAGTAACAAATCACTTCAAAACGATAAGGGTTTAGTATTGACAGCAAGTCTGTGAGTCAGTTGTCCGGTTCCTCTGAATGTAGGTGAGGTCACTCACGTATCTATAATCAGCTGTGGGTCAGATAGTGTTGGGCTGAACCCCACAGGCCTGCAGCCTCAAGACTGAAGAAAGAGCTGGAGTCAGTAACAGAGACATCAGTGGTTTAATGGGCGGGGGCATCTTACATGTCTGAAGCAAGGTCCTGGAGTGACACCCCACCATGTGTGGCTGACAGCGGGAAGGACATGGCGGCAGTCTTCCTATGGGGGTGGATGGGTGGGAGGTTACCAGTTGTAGGGGAATTGACATCAGGTTGGCTCATAAGTTACCAAGGAAACCAGCAGAGGAGCATACGCCTCACTACCCCTTTGATAAGCTATCATGGTGGAGATGTTTTGATCTAAATATTAGAACAATCACTATCTGGGGCTGGAGTCGAGTATTTAGGCAGTTACTGATTAGGCTCTATGATTAAGAGGGAAGGTCAGCCATGTGAATAGGGTGTAGGTGAAACAAGGACTGGTCAAGCAAGGGATGTACAGAGAACAAGAGGACAACTATCTTGGGTGGCCTGACCATACAGATATGAAGCATTGCTGATCTGGGATCAGTCCTCTCACATGTTTGGAGCTTGGTTGGCTGCAAGTTGATCTAGGATGACCTCAGCTAAGGCAACTAGACTTCCTTTCATGTGATCCTCTCCTTTCAGAAGACATCTCAGTCTGGTTCAAATGGCAGAGGCAGGGTTTGAAAAGACTGGGAGGAAGCTGCAGTGCCCGTGGGGTCTAGGTTTGGGATGATCACCTCATTATTTTCACCATAGTCTATTGGCCAAAACAAGTCCAAGGCCAGCTCAGAATAGAAGGATGGTGAAATAGGCTCCACCTCCTAATAGAAGTTACTGAAAAAATACATTGCAAAATGTTTGGATTTATACATGGGAATGGAGTAGTGGACGTAAAGATTTTGTGACGTGCCTCAGATTTTTCCATACCTGCAAGCTGACAAGGGAGCTTGTTACTCTTTTGTGGATTCTGCCAGAAGTCATGAGACTCCTGGGTTAGAGACAAAGGACAGTTTATTACTTTTGGCACAGAAAACAGCCTGTGCTTCTTGTTGGTTTGCATTCTTCTTCCAAGTCACCAAATACCTTGAGGATGACACAGGTGGGCTTCAATAGATGCCTGCTCATATAGTATGTTGTATTACAAGGGAAGGAGCACTAGGTTTAGGGACTCTATGACTTTTATAGCAATTAGAAGCAAGCCTGGTATTTGTCCAGGAGGAGACATTGAAACAGGAGGGAAGGGAGCAGGGCACAACCTTTAAACGAATGACATAGCCAGAGGACATGACATAAACTGATTAGAACCAAATAGGTCCAAGATGGCGGACGAGTCCACTTCCACTAGACCTTGAGCCTCAATATACGCTCATTGTAACACATCAGCTCGCTAAATGACACACCCACAGGCGCCATGACAGTTCGAAGCCTGACCATAAAGGTCAAAAAGTGAGCAGTAGCCCAGTTTCTGGAAATCCCCACCCCTTCCCCAAAAATAGCTGGAATACTCCTCCCACTCATTAGCCTATGAAATTACCCACCCCTATAAAAACTGACAACGCAATACCCTGGGGCCACTCTCACCTTCTGAGATGGCTCACACTCTGTAAAGTGTTTCTCCCAAGGCCTCTTGCCTTCTGAGATGGCCCACACTCTGTGAAATGTGTTTCTCCCTAAATAAATCCTCTTCTTACCGATCACTTTGTCTCTCACTGAATTCTTTCTGCAATGAGACATCAAGAACCTGAGCTTCATTAAGTCCTGAGACCAAGTGTGTGATTTCAGTTAAAAGACCATGGGTTCAAGTCTCAATCTGGGTTACAAGGTTTCAACATTACCTCACAGCTCAAGGTTGTTTTTTACAAACACAACTCTGAGAAATGGCCCAGGTAAAGAACATCAGAGTCTTGCAATTTTTTGACATACCCAGCAAAAAAGTGCAGGGGTACTCAGGACCCATGGAGGACTACCTCTCTCAACATAGGGGACATTTTCCTAATCAATTTATAACAATGAAGATGATGGAAGCTAACATTTGTTGAGCACTTACTTTATGCAATAAGTTGACCAAGGATACAAAGAGTATAGTGGGCAGAGCCAGGATTTAAAAACCCAGATCTCGTGACTCTCAGCCATGGTGACTTCATGCCCTAATAATAACAGCTTTCACACCTACCCAGGTCTGGTCCTCCCTGGGGTTGTGTGCCTGGGCCCAGGAGTCAGGATCTGGGGGAGTGCATCTTGGTGTTTAGGGGTTAGGGAGGGTTCTGGGGAGTCAGTTCCCAGACCCAGCTCTGTCCCCTTCTTTGTCCAGGCCAAGTGGCAGCACCTGGTCACAGAGGGCCACACCCATCTGGACATGTTTGAACACATCAGCCTCATGACCCTGGACAGCCTGCAGAAATGCGTCTTCAGTTTCGACAGCAATTGCCAGGAGTGAGTCTCAGCCCAGGGCCCAGGAATGTGAGCCATACACCCAAGGGAGTAGATGGGGGAGGGAGGACTGACCAGGGCTATCAGAAGGGCCTTCCTGGAGGAGGTGGGTCAGAGCTGGACATTGAAGGACAGGGAAAGGGAAAGAAAAGGAGCTAAACTTTCAGGTAGGTAGAACTGTTTGATAAAGGCCAGGAAGGTAGGATGAGCAAAGTGTGTGCAACCGTGAGGAGACACCTTGGAAATAAGTTTGGAGGAGTGGGCAGGGTTATGTCTTAAGGACATTCTGAAGTCAGACATAGAGGATATGAACTTTATCTGAAGTTTCCTGGGAGCCAAGGAATGTGTTTGAGCAGATGAGGGTCTTGGTTAAAGTTGAGCTTGGACATCTGACTCAATAGAAGACCAACTGAATGTTGTTGACATTGGATGTAAGGAGAATAGGGAAGGGCTGGGCCATTGACCAGCTAGCAGAGGATAAGTTCTGAGCCGTGTGGACAGTTTGGGGAAGGAGAAGGGGCAGGTACTGAGTGAGAGACAGAGGAAAGAAGCATGATATCTAAGCTGTGCTCTGGGTGCCTGGGGCATGGAGGCAGCTCACAGAGATGGGACGTAGGAGAGAAGAATCTGGAGAGTCTCATGTCCTGGCTTCTCCCCACACTGTGTCTGTGGGCCATCTATTCTTGGAGCCTCAGTTTCCTAGAGGGAGGTAGCTCCCGGCTTCTGGCCTTCAGGTGTTTTATATTGTTGGCTCCCTTCATGCTCTCATCCTGCAGGAAGCCCAGTGAATATATTGCTGCCATCTTGGAGCTCAGTGCCCTAGTGGCAAAGAGACACCAGCAGATCTTTCTGCACATAGACCTCCTGTACTACCTCACCCCCGACGGGCGGTGCTTCCGCAGGGCCTGCCGCCTGGTTCACGACTTCACAGATGCTGTTATCCAGGAGCGGCGGCGTACCCTCCCCACTCAGGGCATTGATGACTTCCTCAAGGCCAAGGCTAAGGCCAAGACCTTGGACTTTATTGACGTGCTCCTGCTGTCCAAGGTAGGCTCCTCTGGTATCTGAGTAGAAGTATTAGAATGGATCTCGATTCGATCAAAGAGCTTGGACGGGATGCAAAGAGTACTGGGGAGCCATGTGAGGTGCTTGAGGGAGGGATTAGTCAGGGGTAAGTTTTAGAGATGAGTGTGTGGAATCCCCCCTGCAGGGGATTGCTGAGTCTGAAACTGTGAAGTCCTGAGATTTTACTCTACTTACAAGCTAATAAGTTAGTCTACCACAGAGGCAGACTGTATATATACATGTATGTATGTATACAAAACTCTGGATCAGAGCAGCCCATTTATTACTTATAGCAGTAACAGTAGCCAGAGTAGAATTGTAGCTATGGTTCCCCATTCCTAAATTTCTCTGAGGGCTCCATAATGTTTTACCTATACATGCAGCCATACTTGCATTGCAGGATAAGTACCTCCAGATTTTGAACTTTAGAACTTATACAGGACATCTGCCCCTTCTTCCCTACGGTGGGGAAGGAGAGGGGGAGAGAGAGAGAGAAAAAAAAAGGAAAGGGAACAGGAGGGAAGGGGAGGGGAGGGGAGGGGAGAGGAGGAAGGGGAGGGGAGGGGAGGGGAGGGGAGGGAAGAGAAGAGAAGAGAAGAGAAGGGAAGAGAAGAGATTGTTCTTGAACTTAAACTAATCCTCGTGGGAGAGAAGGCAAAGTCTATAGATTCTACAGGTTTATAACCCGTTCCTTATTCCCAGGAGAGATAAGGAATCCCTGGATTTACTATCCTAACATATGGGCAAATGGCTTTGGGGCAATGCTCAAGCTATAGCTTCCAAGTCAAGTTGCCACTCAATCATCCGGTAACCCAGGTTGCATCATGTAGAGACATGACAATATTTATAGATCATTGATTCCTTTCACCAGGGACAACACAGGAGGCAAAGAGATCAAGAGGAGGCCTGTGGGGTGGGCTCTCGTGTGATAGCAAGCAAACGAGGTCTAGGAGTTCAGGGTGGGCTTGGGTTTCTGGATGGATGATGGAGGTTGAGATTGTCTCAGTTTAGGCTCAGGGGCCCTCAGTGATCCTGGGGATCTTGCTTTCTCTCCAGGATGAAGATGGGAAGGGATTATCAGACGAAGATATCCGAGCTGAAGCTGACACCTTCATGTTTGAGGGTGAGGGTCCCAGTGTGAGACTACAGAGGGGAAGGGGTCTCTCCCCCACCAAGGAACTTGGCGAGTGGACCCTAGATCACCCCATCACTCCCCATCCTGCCCATGGGCCTTACTGTGAGGGTGCTGTCCGCCTTCTGGTGCTGAAGTAGCCCAGAGACCCAAGTTTTTCTGATGCCCCTCAGGCCATGATACCACAGCCAGTGGCCTCTCCTGGGTCCTGTACAACCTTGCAAAGCACCCAGAATACCAGGAGCGCTGCCGGCAGGAGGTGCAAGCACTCCTGAGGGGCCGTGAGCCTAAGGAGATTGAATGGTGAGTGCAAGTCCTCCTGGTCTTTTTCTGAGCCCCTCACATTGGCCTTGCACCCTGGCTGGGGAAGAGGGCAAATCTTTTTGTTGATTCTGTCATTATTGCTTAGTGGGAATAGGAGAAGATCCCAGAGGCAGGGTCTAGTACCCAGTATGTATAACAGGGGAAAGTTTGCAGGCTCTGGGGACAGAAAGACTTGGATTTCTGAGAGAATTAGTGACAATGTGTGAGGTCTGATGATGCCACTTAGCACATATTCAGTAAGTGAACTTCCTCTCCACTCCCTTACTTTTCTCCCTGAATCACATGTTTTTAAACATCTTCATCCCTGAGTGTTTGCTGATCTCCTGCCCCCTAATTCTTCGTATTATTTAGTCCAGGATTCACAGGGAATACCTGAGGACTAAAGTCATTCAACTCCTGTCCAGGAACAGCTGCATCTTCATCCATCCAGTTCCCATTTAGGAAACACTGCCAAACTGCCTTCCTATCCCCAATTCTATGCCATTTCCAATTCTTTCCAGCCCCATTCTGTGTCCTGGAGACTCAAGAAGGACCCAGACCCAGTCTTTGCCTTCCAGGAGCTCCCAGCCTGGTGAGGAATAGCTCCAGGTCAGGACACTCCCAGTGCACATGGGCAGTGCTGGGGTTTAGAGTAAGAGAGGCAAAGTAGAGGGTGGAAAAAAGTGCCTCAGCTGAGACCCTGAAAGATGATCAGTAGATATCTGGACGCATTTGAGATGCAGTTAGGTCAAAAAGACAGCCGGACAAAAATGAAGTGATGTGGGGAAGGGGAGAAAGAGACAGAGAAAGAGAAATGAGTGAGGGAGGAGGTTTAATTGAACATATGATTGGCTTGTGGAAAAGAGATTACATCATAATATTAACACACACTATCCCAGAGTGTGGAATGAATATCCATTTTTGTATATTCAAATAATCTTTAGGCTTTTAATAGAGTTTAAAATTTTAGTATAGCGATCTTATGCAGCTTTTGCTAAATTAACCCTTAGATACTCTTGTTGCTATGGTGAATCATCTAGTCTATCTGTATTGAGAAATATTTATAAGTTCATTTGGAATACATTCACATTTCTTGTTAATTTTAATCCAGATATTTTATAACATCATCATCATCATCTATTCTTTCTAATACAAAAACTAATAATTTATGGATATAAATTTCTTGTGCAGTGAACATAGTAAATGCTAAATATGGAGTCCCATATCAATAGGAAAAATAAAGATCATTTAATAAAAACTTGGAACAACTGGAGAGCTACATGGAAAAAGGTTAATTCAACCTGCTCTTATGTCATAAGAAAATAACATCTACATGAATCAAATATTTAAAATAAAAAATAAAGGAGTTTTAAAGGCTCTAGAGGAAACCATGGGAAATTATTTTATAGCTCCAGAGTAGGAAAGGCCCTATTTTGGACACTGGGCCCAAGAGATGTACAAGAAAAGATTGATATGCTGTTACATGAAAAAGATACAGAGCAGTGTGTATAGTACATAGTATGCTACTATATATATTTTTTAATGCAAAAATGTACCTCTGGAAGGATACATATAAAATAATCACTAGGCAAACTGTGAGGAGGGGAAATGAGTGCTGTTGGGCCATGGGGGGGGTGTTTTGTAGTTTTCCAATTTTGAATTAGTTAACTGTATCAACTATTAAGAATTTAAAACACCACACAAAATGAAGGGGATTAAAGAAAAAGAATTCAGTCCCCTTACTGAATCTTATCTTCGATGCTTATAAAAATTTTCCAGTGAATTCTCTTGTTTTCTAAGTATAAAATCATTATCTGCCAAAAATGATATATTTACCCCACATTTCAAATGGCATTACTCTCCTTTTTCCTCTGTCTAATTGCATTAGCTAGTATCTCTAGTGCTGTAATAAATAAGAGTCAACAGCGAATCTGATCTTTTGTTTCTTACTCATTTGCCTTTTGATTTTGCTATCTTGCCGTAAAGAATATTTTATAAGAATTTGTAAACGTTTTTATGGTTGGCTCTTCGAAAAAGAGCCAAGTTTTGCTTAGAAAAACTTCTAAAAATATCTCACTAAATTTTGTCTGGTTCTGTGATATTGCTTTTCTTTATTTCTAAGTACCATTTTACTGAGGTATGATGGACAAAGAAAAAACTGTACCTATCTAATGTATACAACTTAATGTGTTTGGAGATATTTGATCCATCTGCAATTTTGTTATAGGGAGAGAGGATCTCATGGGACAGCAGGAGGGTTGTGGGGGGAGGCGATGTCTCTGTTTTTGCTCCCTGGATAATTGTCATGGGGATTCCTTAGGGACGATCTGGTCCAGTTGCCCTTCCTGACCATGTGCATCAAGGAGAGTCTGCGGTTGCACCCCCCAGTCACAGTCATCTCCCGCCGCTGTACCCAGGACACTGTGCTCCCAGATGGACGGGTCATCCCCAAAGGTGCCCACAATGACTAGGGGAGGAGGTTCCTGGTCGGAAAGAGGGGCCCAGTCAAGTGGCTTGGACCTAGTCCTGACTGGCCCCTCCTCTCCCACAGGTGTTATCTGCCTCATCAGTATTTTCGGGACCCATCACAACCCATCGGTGTGGCCGGACCCTGAGGTGCTGCCTCCCCTACCCCCCACCTCCCTCATCCTAACCCACTCCCCTCGGGGGCCCTAGAGGAGGGCACAGGGTTCTGGCTTAGCAAATCAGACATCACCTCCCCCCATTATACAAACACCTGCCAAGTAGCCTTGTCTTGCCTTGCCCCCAGGTCTATGACCCTTTCCGCTTTGACCCAGAAAACATCAAGGGGAGGTCACCTCTGGCTTTTATTCCCTTCTCCGCGGGGCCCAGGTGAGGATGGGGCATCTGAGGTGGGAATGGAGTGGCAGGCCCAGGGGCCTGGGACTGAAATTCCAGCCTTGATTTTGGGGGCCAGGAAGAGGGAAAATTTAAGATGGTCAGAGTTTCCCTCCGCTCCACTGGACGTTATGGGTAAGGGTCTGGGGAATGGTGGTGGGCCTGAGGAGGGGTCCGAGGTGTGTTGAGAGCCCTGTTCCCCTGTCTGCTGATCTGAGTTCAGGACTGGAGTGTGGGCTAAGCTCTGGGGACATGTAAACCCACGTGGGGGTTCCAGGCACGGTTAGCCTCCTTCTCCATCCCTGTTGGTGGGGATGGGGGTTGTGGGCCAGATACCCGGTGCAGTGGGGCCCGGATGAGGGTTCCGGGTGCAGTCAGAGCTCCCGCTCTCGCCCACAGGAACTGCATTGGGCAGTCATTCGCCATGACAGAGATGAAGGTGGTCCTGGCGCTCACGCTGCTGCGCTTCCGTGTGCTGCCGGACAAGGAGGAGCCACGCAGGAAGCCAGAGCTGATCCTGCGCGCGGAGGGCGGACTTTGGTTGCGTGTGGAGCCGCTGAGTGCAAGTCAGCAGTGACCCACCACCGTCTGGCCTGTGATCCACCCTGACCGTAGACACCTCACTTTGCAGATTCCTAGGAATAAAACTGTGCTGCCATGTCTGCCCCAGTCTCATTGAGAGGGGCGCTTGGGGTCTGGGGGGGATCCAGGCGGGTCTGGGAGGCTATGAACCTGGGGGGCGGGGGAAGGGGGTGGGGGGTGGATATTGATGTGGTAGCTGGAGCTCCATCTTGGATCACAAGGTCAAGGATACTCTTTAGGGAAGGTGCAGCAGAGAGCTAGATGCAGTCAGGTTCAGATGACGCTGGATCCACCACTTCCTCCTGTAGTAGTCACCATCCCAGTCTGCCATTTGCTAGTTGCTTGGCTTGGGGAAAATCATGTCTCTCTCTAAGCCTCAGTGCCTTTATTACATAATAGTAGCCACCTTATTGCGGGTTGTGGAGATTTACAAGCAAGCATGAGCAAAATGACTGACTCAGTATCTGGTAAGCATCAGTACTCAATAAGGGTTCATTTCTTCCCTTCTTTTGCATCACTTTCTCAAATTTAAAATGTTTTAAAGTTATAAAAGTTATATTTAAGCTTTGGGACGTGTGGAAACCTGCCATTGAAGGTAACTGTCATTAGAAGATTCAGTAAATTCAAAATCTCCATAGTTACATCTGTTACATAGTTACAGTGGGCTTTGATGTGAAGCTGGTCCGAAGCTAGGAACCGAAAAAAAATTTTTTCCCTCAGAGAGGCATGACCCAGGACCTCATTTTCATCTAGGAAGTCAAGAGGGTCCACAATAGTGAGAGGAGGTCGAGGGGGCAGGAGTGGGGCCACTTCCTTCAGCACCTGGGACAGCAGCTGCCTCAGGACTTGCCCCAATCAGGCTGTAGGAGGTCCTGGGATAGAGTCCTAGTCTCAGAGCCTTTCAGGGGCCAGAAGACTTACTGCTTGCAAAATAAGAAAGAAACACTGTAACATGAAATGAGGAAATATTTAGTATATTCTAAGCTGAAAATCACATATGTTTTCCTTTGCCTTCAGAGTTCTTATTTAAAATGTTTTTCTTTTCCCCCAAATGATACCTTGCCATAGAAGAAAACACAAATAATAAAAAGTAAGAAATAAAAATCATATCCGTAATCCAAACATGTCAAAGCAATCACTGTTCATATTCTCTCACGTATACTGCCAATTTTTAATTTTATATGTAATTCTTATACATGTAAAATTTTGAATTTACATCTAAATGTATTACATTTACATATAATCTCCTTTTTAAAATTACTATTATACTGACTAACAAGCACATGGAAAGATACACAACATCATTCGTCATTAGGGAAATGCAAATCAATGACACAGTGTGATATCACTTCACACCCACTAGGACAGCAAGAATATAAAACAATGGAAAATAACAAGGGTTGGTGAGGATGTGGGGTAATTGGAACACTCATACACTGCTGGTGGGGATGGAAAATGGTGCAGCCACTGTGGAAAACAGCCTAGTGTTTCCTCAATAAATTAAACCTAGAATTACCATATGACCCTGCCATCCTGCTCCTAGGTATGTACCCAAAAGAATTGAAAGCAGGGTTTAAACAAAAAGTTGTACATGGCCCTTCATACTGGCACCATCCACAATTGCCAGAAGTTGGATATTTGGGAAACAGTTCAAATATCCGTTAACAGATGGATGAATAAAAAAAATGAGGTATATCCATAACAAAAAATATTATTGGGTCATAAGAAGGAGTGAAGCACTGATACATGCTACAACATGAATGAACTTTGAAAACATTATGGTAAGTGAAAGAAGCCGGACACAAAAGGTCATATATTATATGATTCCATTTATATGAAATGTGCAGAATAGGTACATCCATAGAGATTGATTCAGGTGCTGGAGGGTGGAGGAGGAAATAATGACTGCTAATGGGTACAGGTCTGCTTTGCAGGTGATGAAAATATTTTGGAACTAGATAGAGGAGAGGTGGTGGTTGCACACCATTGTGAATGTACTAGATGCATGGAATCGACACTTTAATGTTATGAATTTTAGGAATGAATGAATTTTATGTTAAGTGAGCTTTATCTCAACATAAAAAAATGTTATTTTATCTTACATTTTTCTTGTTAATCTGGGGTTTTCATATAATAATGTATTGTGAACATCCTTCAACAACATAAAATCATCCTGGGGGTCTTTAAAATCTTTGTGTTAAGTATTCAAGCCACTCTTTATTTTTGTAAATAGCATTATGTCAGGAAATAATTTAGTTTGTCTCACTTTGCAAGAATTCTCTTTATGCACCTTAATAAGCTTGAGATATCACAACCAATTACATATTGAGTTACTCTTAATCACATAACTTTTGGTGTAGAAATTTCATTTTTATAACAATAGATACACATGCATTCATGTAAGGTGTGGGTGTGGTTAAACACTTTTCGTACAACACGTAAGGCTTGATGACTCCACAGACACTGATTTTGGTCCTATTAACAGAAGTAGACCACTGGAGGGGAGAAGGTTATGACACTTCAGCTCCCCCAGGTAAACACTGATTTCATCCTCACACCAATCTTATGAATTGGAGAGCTTAACTCACTTGCTCAAGGTCACTCAGTTGATGAGTGGTAGAGTGGGGGTAAGTTTGGTCAGCTTGGCTTCAGAATTCATGCCTTAGCTTCCAAGGAAGCAATTTTCAAGGTGTCTCAGCCCCAGGTGCATCAGATCACCTGGAGAACCACTGCAGGATTACTAGAAGACACTCTTGGATGAGTGGTGCCTAACTTTTTAAATGTAGTATTTTTGACAGGGGATTCATTCACTCATGTACAAAATAAGATGCTCAGTGAAAATACTTGTCCTCCATATGTCCTTTGTTTTCCCAGTTTTTTCATCTTTAGGTAAATACTTTTTGTATATCATTTCACAGTATATTTATGCAAATAATATATGTGCTTAGTTACCCTCAGCCTCATTTTAAAACTGTATGTAAATTTACAAAATTTACTAAAAGTAAAGTTTGCTCTATTTGGTGTACAGTTCTGAGATTTGAAATGTCTAGAGTTGTGTAACCACCACTACCATAGTCACCCTTGATAGTCAAAAACTTTTCACCCCAACTCCTGCCAAACACTGATCTAGTCTCCATCCCTATAGTCTGGCTTCTTTCACCTAACAATGCATTTATGATTCACTCATGTTGCGTGCATCAATACTTTCTTAAGTAATAGTCCATAATATGGTGAGCCATATTTTCTTCACCAGTTGGAGGACATGTGGATTGTTTTCAATTTTGCGCTGTCATGAATGAAGCTACTATGAATATTTGTGTACAACCGTTCACTGCTCTTGGAATGGGATGGCTGGGTCATATTACATGTGTGCGTTTAACATTAGAAGAAACAACCAAACTATTTCCAAAGTGTGCCATTTAAAATTTTTAATTTCATTAAAATTCCCAGGTTTATTGAGATATAATTGACACATAACATTTCTGTTTAAGGTGTACAACACATTGATTTAATACATTTATAACTTAGAAAGTGATGATACATAGTATTAGCTACCACCTCTACCCCGTCACATACTTACCATTTCTTTTTTGTGGCCAGAACATTTAAGATCTACTCTTTCAGGAACATTCAAGTTTCTGACACAGTACCATTAGCTGTAGTCACCATACTGTACATTAGATCCCCAAACTCGTTCATCTTATAACTGGAAGTTTGTATCCTTTGACCAGTATCTCCCCATTTATCCAACCCCTGCTAACGATCACTCTACTCTGTTTCTTTGAGTTTGTCTTTTTTAGATTCCACATATAAGTAATATCATACAGTACAGTTATCCCTCAGTATCTGCGAGGGATGGGGGGGATTGGTTCCAGGACTCCCCGTGGATACCAATAATTGGGGATGCTCAAGTCCCTCATACAAAATACTGTAGCATTTGCATACAACCTACACATATCCTCCTGTATACTTTAAATCATCTCTAGATTACTTATAATGCCAAATACAATGTAAATGCTATGTAAATAGTTTCTGGTACACAGCAAATTCAAGTATTGCTTTTTGGAATTTTTTGGACTTCCCCCTCCCCCGAATCTTTTTGATCTGGGATTTGTTGACTATGCAGATGCAGAACCCGCAGATATGGAAGGCTGTCTGTATTTGTCTTTCTCTAACTTATTTCACTTAGCATAATGCTCTCAAGGTCCAACCACGTTGTCACAAATGAGCAGGTTTTCCTTCTTTCTCCTGGCTGAATAATATTCCAGTGTGTGTGTGTGTGTGTGTATCACATCCTCTTCATCCATTCATCCACTGATAGACAGTTAGTTTGTTTACATATCTTGGCTATTGTGAATAATACTGCAATGAAATGGGAGTGCAGATATCTCTGTGAGATCCTGATTTCAGTTTTGCTGGATCATATGGCAGTTTTATCTTTAATTTTTTGAGGAACCTCCATACTCTTTTCCATAGGTGTCCGTGTCATTTAAAATTCCTCTCATTAACGTGTGAGAGTTCTGGTTGCTGCCCATACTCACTGGCACCTGGCAGTGTCAGTTTTTCCCCAGCCATTCTTATAGGTGTGCAATGATATATCACTGTGATTTTAATTTGCATTTCCTATTGGCTAATGATGTTGAACAATTTTTCATGTGCCTATTTGCCATCCATATATCTTCTGTGGTAAAGCACCTGTTCAAATCTTTTGCCCATTAATTTTCCTTGGATTGTTACCTTCCACTGTTGCATTTTACATACAAATCCTTTGTCAGATATGTGATATGCAGGTCTTTTTTCCTAGTGTGTGGTTGGTCTTTATCTTAAATTTCTTTCACAGAGCAAAATTTTAAAATGTTTATAAAGTGCAGTTTATCAATTTTTTCATTTTATGATTATGCTGTTGGTGTTATATATAAGAACTCTGTTTAACCTAAGGCCACAAAGATTCTCTTCTATGTTTTCTTCTAAAAGTTTTACATTTTTACATTATTTAGTTCTATGGTTCATATTAAATTAAATTTTGTATAAAGTGTGAGGTACGGGATAACTTTTTTTTTTTTTTTGCATGTGGATGTCAAATTTTTCCAGTACTACTTACTGAGAAGACTATCCTTTGTACATTGACTTGCCCTGCAAGTTTTTTTTAAAAAAATTTCTGGACTCTCTATACTGTCCAATTGATTAATATGCCTTTGACCAGTATCACACTGTCGTTATTACTGTTGTTTTACACTATGTGTTGAAAGGGGTCTTGTAAATCCTTCAACTAAATTTTTCCTTTTCCGAAAAATTTTGGCTCTGATAAATCCTTTGCATTTTCATGTAAATTTTGTAATCAGCTTATCTATTTCTACAAAAGACCTCCTGAGATTGTGATCTCATAGAATTTGTAGACCATTTGAGTAGACTTAGCATCTTAACAATATTGAGTCTTCTCCACGAATATTGTATATGTCTCCATTAATTTGGATCTTCTTGGATTTCTTTTATCAGTGTCTTGAAGTTTTCATCCTAGAAATCATGCACATATTTTGTTAGATTTATACCTGAGTATTTCACTTTTTCTGGTACATGATACTTGAAAAAATGGTATTTGAAAACATTTTCCAATTGTTTATTACTAGTGTACAGAAGGGTTGGCATACATTTTCTGTAAGGACCCATATTGTAAATATTTCAGGCCTTACAGCCCTCCTCCTCTTCCTCTCCTTCTTTTATAATTCTTTTAAAATATAAAACAATTCATTGCTTGTATATCTTAGAGAAACAGGGCACAGGCCAGACTTGGTCCATAGACCATAGTTTGCCAACCCCTGGAATATATAAATACAATGAATCTTTGTATATTAACCATGTATCCTGAAGTCTATTGGGTCATTCCCAATGGAATACAAATAACACTGCTATTTCCTCAATCTTTGAAAAAAAAAAAAATCCTTGTGCTTGATCCCACTTTCCCACCTGTTAACCCACAGTTTCTTTCCCCCACCATGAAGCTAACCCCTTCAAAGAGTTATCTATACTTGAGGTGTCAAATGTCTTTTCTCCCACTACAAATGGGCTTTGACTTTCCACTAAGGGCTGTGATGGTGAATGAATGAGAGACAGGGAGGAGGGGAGGCATGGACCCCATGGGTCCCCTGCTTAATTTTCAAAACACACCCAGGCCTGGTCCAGTCACTGGCTGTTGTGGGGTGTCTATTCCTCTTCTGAGTGTGTTGGAGGCTCCTTCTGCTAGAAGATTCAGAGACAACAAGCTCTAAGACATTCGGTCTCCATTAATTCAATGTGTGTGTGTGACTATGTGACTGTGTGTGGGATTGTGTGTAAGTGTATGTATGACTGTGAACACAAATGTGTCATGGTGTGTGTATATGAGTATATGCATGTAATTGTGTGAATGGTTACATGCATGCATATATTGTGCTTTGCACTCGTGCATGTGCACGTGTATGTAGCTGCAAGCACATGTGGGTGTATGTAACTGTGTTTTTGTGTCTGTGTGTACACAGTGTGTATGTGATCGTGTATGCAGTTGTATGCATGTGTGGGTGAACGTGTGTGTATGTGTGTAAGGGTGTAAATGTATGTGTCTTGAAGTCACTGAACCACTGTAACGGTCTGCACCAGGCTGTGTTCCTGAAAACAACTGCTGTGGAAGGCTCCTGCCTCTGTCCCCAGACCTCAGCTGAGCAGTGCAGGCAGGACATTCTGGAGAAATAATGCCTTTGGAAGCAGCCCTGACTAAGGACTGGTGGGTGTATGTTCTCTGCTGTCCCCGAGAGGGACTGAGCCCCAGGTGCCACAGTGTGAGCTTTCTTGCTTAAGTACCCTTTACCTGCTGACTTCCCTTCCCAGTCTCACTTCCACAGTGCCCTACTGGTATTTCCTGGGATTATTTCCCAAGGAAGCAACTTGCAGTTGAATTCTTGCCTCAGGGTCATCTCCAGATAAAGTATTTGCACTTGAATCCTTGCATGAGGATCTACTTCCAGAGGATGCAAACTAAGACACACATAGGCTCGCTCCTCCAATCCCCAAGGGTCTGTTATTATTCCCTTTTTACTGAGAAGGAATGTGAGTCTGAGAGAGGGCAATTTACTGGCCCAAGGTCACACACCTGGAGAGTGGCAAAGCTTAGCCTTGACCAGGAGCCATCTGATCCCAAGCCAGTGCTTGCTCCTTTCTAAGGAGCCTCTTCCCTGCTAAGGGCAGAGGGAAAGAACAGGTATGTTCATAGCCTGCAAGACAGCTGATGTGTGTGCCAGTAGGGGCTAAGGCACATTGCTGTTGACTGTGTCCTCGTTCTGTCATAAAATAAGAGAAATAAGGCAATTACTCATGCTTGGTGCTGACTGTGAGCTAGGGAATATTGTAAGCACTTTACTCATTTTAATTCATTTGATTTTCACAACCACCTTGTCATTACCCTCAATTTTCAGGTTAGAAAATTGAGGCACAGAAAAGTAAAGAGACATGCCCAAATTCACTCAGCTGGTGCTGATTTGAACCCTGGCACCTGGAGTCCTTGTTCTTAACCATGATGTCTTCTGGCTTCTACAGGTTGCATATATTGCATCCTGCCGCCTCTCAGGCATGGCACTAAGCATGCAGTAGCATGGTACTATGCACAACACTAAAAATTTTTCCCTTTAAAAATATAATCTGTGGGACTTCCCTAGTGGTCCAGTGGTAAATAATCTGCCTTACAATTCAGGGGACTCGGGTTCAATCCCTGGGCAGTTAACTAAGATCCCACATGCCGCGGGGCAACTAAGCCCTCACATCGCAGCTACTGAGCTCATGCGCCTCAACTAGAGAGCCTGCGTGCCTCAAACTACAGAGCCCACGTGTTCTGGAACCCACGTGCCACAGCTACAGAGCCCATGGGCCCTGGAGCCTGCGCACCACAACTAAAGAAGAGAAAACCCCCATGCCACAACTAGAGAGAAGCCCGAGCACCACAAAGAAGAGCCCACGTGCCTCAGCAAAGATCCCGCATGCAGCAACTAAGACCCAATGCCGCCAAAAATAAATTTAATTAATTAATAATAAAGAAATAAATCTAAAAATATATAAATAATTTGTAATTACGTAGATTAGTAATTATAATGAAAAATGCTTTGCAGGCTCCATCTAAGAAAAGGAAACAGTTGAGTAAATGTAGACATTTAACAGAACCATTCTTCCTCCTACTCTGCCCTCCCATTCCAGGTGTTGGGTATAATTTTTCAATTTTTTTTCTGTGCCTACACAAACATCGACACTCACATAACTGGATTGCTGAGGTGTCCCATCCCTTTGCGGAATGTAATAGTCGGGTCCTGGCAGAGACCTCAGATGGGCTACATGAGAGTGGCTTTAAGTAGGAGCCATTTACAAAGTATTGGCTGTGTAAATAAGGAATGTTGCTTGCCATCTGGTTCTACAAGAATTAAATCATTAGCCACTACAGTTGCTAATTCAGGACAGAGACCAGGATGAGGCACTCTGCACATTGGGAAAACAGGCCTTTAGATAGTTTAGATATTTAGGAAAAATTTTATGAGCCTGAATTCTTGCATCCTCCCATACTTAGAAAAGTACTAAAATTATTAACTAAAAAATCTGTTCCTCATGACGACTACCATGATGTATATTGGATTGCACATACCCCTTAGCCAAAATCACATATATGCTGACCTCCTTCCTCACCTCTTTGGAGCAGTTCCTCAGAACTACCTGAGAGGCTCTCTCCTGGGCGACAGTCCTCAGTAATGTCCCTGAATAAAACTGAATCTCACTGCTCTGACGTTGTGCATTTTTTATTTCAGTTGACAATGGGCATAAGGGAAACCATCAAGGCTAGTATAGCCCCCTGGGGCCTAGCATCAGCTGAGAGCTGACACCACCCCCAGGCCAGGTAGTAGCTGTTCCTGGAACCCAGAGGGATTAGCTGAAGCTGAAAGCAGCAGTGGCCTTTGGCAGAGGATGGATGTCTGTCCTCGAATCCCCTCCGATTGCCTGCAGGTGCCTTCCGTTGACCAAACATCATCTCCTTCTCTGACTTGGGCTGCAGGTAGATGGCCAGACTGCTACTGTAACAGGGAAGAACAAACCTGACTCCACATTGGATCTATTCCTTTGTCTCTAACCTTTGTACTCTGTTGCCTGTGCTTAGTCATGCTGGCTCTGCACCTTTGTAAAAGAATGTTGCCTGTAGCTGTTTTGCCAAAAGTCTGCTTTCACTTTTAAGGTTCATTGGATTCGCTGGTAAAATAACCACTCGTCTCACACAAGTGAACAGCTTCAATCAAATCTTTAATAGGAGGAGCTTCAAGATGGCGGAAGAGTAACACGTGGAGATCACCTTCCTCCCCACAAATACATCAGAAATACATCTACATGTGGAACAACTCCTACAGAACACCTAGTGAACGCTGGCAGAAGACCTCAGACCTCCCAAAAGGCAAGAAACTCCCCCATGTACCTGGGTAGGGTAAAAGAAAAAAGAAAAAACAGAGACAAAGTATAGGGACAGGACCTGCACCTCTGGGAGGGAGCCGTGAAGGAGGAAAGGTTTCCACACACTAGGAAGGCCCTTCGCGGGCGGAGACTGCGGGTGGCGGAGTGGGGGAGCTTCAGAGCCACGGAGGAGAGCACAGCAACAGGGGTGCGGAGGGCAAAGCGGAGAGATTCCCGCACAGAGGATCAGTGCCGACCAGCACTCACCAGCCCGAGAGGTTTGTCTGCTCACCCGCCGGGGCGGGTGGGGGCTGGGAGCTGAGGCTCGGGCTTCAGAGGTCAGATCCCAGGGAGAGGACTGGGGTTGGCTGTGTGAACACAGCCTGAAGGGGTTAGTGCGCCACAGCTAGCCTGGAGGGAATCCGAGAAAAAGTCTGGACCTGCCTAGGAGGCAAGAGACCATTGTTTCAGAGTGCATGAGGAGAGGGAATTCCTGCCCTGACTGCCCACAGAAGGCAGAGCACCGCCTAAACGAGTTCCACAGAACGGCGCGAGCTGCGGCTATCAGCTCAGACACCAAAGACGGATATGAAATACTAACACTGCTCCTGCAGCCACCAAGAATCCTGTGTGCAAGCACAGGTCACATTCACACGTGCCCCGCCCCCCGCCCCCCACCCCGGGAGCCTCTGCAGCCTGCCACTGACAGAGTCCCGTGATTCAGAGACAAGTTCCCCGGGAGAACACACGGCACACCTCAGGCTATTGCAACGTCATGCCAGCCTCTGCCACAGCAGGCTCATCCCGCATTCCAATTAAAACTACTGTACCACTCCCTCCCCTGCCCCACCCCACTCTGGCATGAGTAAGCCAGAGCCCCTTAATCAGCCGCTACTTTAACCCCACCCTGTCTGGGCGGGAACAGAAGCCTGAGGGCCACATACACGCAGAGGTGGGGCCAAAACCATAGCTGAATCCTAGGAGCTGTACAAACAAAGAAGAGAAAGGGAAATTTCTCCATGCACCCTCAGGAGCAGCAGATTAAATCCCCACAATCAACTTGAGGTACCCTGCATCTGTGGAATACCTAAATAGACAATGAATCAACCCAAAATTGAGGCGGTGGACTCTGGAAGCAACTGTAGCCTCAGGGTTTGCTGTCTGCGACTGACTTTTTCTGATTTTTATGTATATCTTAGTATAGTTTTTAGTGCTTGTTATCATTGGTGGATTTGTTTATTGGTTCAGTTGCTCTCTTCTTTGTTTTTATTAATTTTTTATTTTAATATATTTTTTATTTTTTAATTATTTTATTTTATATTATTTTAAAAATTATTTTTCTTTCTTTCTTTTTTTCCTGCCTTTTCTTCTGAGCTGTGTGGTTGACTGGGTCTTGGTGCTCCGGCCTGGTGTCAGGCCTGAGCCTCTGAGGTGGGAGAGCCGAGTTCGGGACTTTGGACCACCAGAGACCTCCCAGCCCCACGTAATATCAATCGGCAAGAGCTCTACCAGAGATCTCCGTCTCAGTGTTAAGACCCAGATCCACCCAACGGCCAGCAAGCTCCAGTGCTAGACGCCACATGCCAAACAGTTAGCAAGGCAGAACACAACAGCACCCATTAGCAGAGAGGCTGCCTAAAATCATAAGTTCACAGACACCCCAAAACACACCACCGGACACAGCCCCACCCACCAGAAAGACAAGATCCAGCCCTTCCCACCAGAAAGACAAGATCCAGCCCCACCCACCAGAACACAGGCACTAGTCCCCTCCACCAGGAAGCCTACACAAGCCACTGAACCAACCTCACCCACTGGGGGCAAACACCAAAAACAATGGGAACTACGAACCTGCAGCCTGCAAAAAGGAGACCCCAAACACAGTAAGTTAAGCAAAATGAGAAGACAGAGAAATATGCAGCAGATGAAGGAGCAAGGTAAAAACCCATCACACCAAACAAATGAAGAGGAAATAGGCAGTCTACCTGAAAAATAATTCAAAGTAATGATACTAAAGATGATCCAAAATCTTGGAAATAGAATGGAGAAAATATACGAAACGTTTAACAAGGACCTAGAAGAACTAAAGAGCAAACAAACAATGATGAACAACACAATAAATGAAATTAAAAATTTTCTAGAGGGCTTCCCTGGTGGCGCAGTGGTTGAGAGTCCGCCTGCCGATGCAGGGGACACGGGTTCGTGCCCCAGTCCGGGAAGATCCCACATGCCATGGAGCGGCTAGGCCCGTGAGCCATAGCCGCTGAGCCTGCGCGTCCGGAGCCTGTGCTCCGCAACGGGAGAGGCCACAACAGTGAGAGGCCCACGTAATGCAAAAAAAAAAAAAAAAAAAAATCTCTAGAAGGAATCAATAGCCGAATAACTGAGGCAGAAGAATGGATAAATGACCTGGAAGATACAATAGTGGAAATAACTACCACAGAGGAGAATAAAGAAAAAAGGATTAAAGGAATTGAGGACAGTCTCAGAGACCTATGAGACAACATTATATGCACCAACATTTGAATTATAGGGGTCCCAGAAGATGAAGAGAAAAAGAAAGGGTCTAAGAATATATTTGAACAGATTATGGTTGAAAACTTCCCTAATATGAGAAAGGAAATAGTCAGTCAAGTCCAGGAAGCACAGAGAGTCCCATACAGGATAAATCTAAGGAGAAACATGCCAAGACACATATTAATCAAACTATCAGAAATTAAATACGAAGAAATAAATTAAAAGCAGCAAGGGAAAAGCAACAAATAACATACAAGGGAATCCCCATAAAGTTAACAGCTGATCTTTCAGCAGAAACTCTGCAAGCCAGAAGGAAGTGTCAGGACATATTTACAGTGATGAAAGGGAAAAACCTACAATCAAGATTACTCCACCAAGCAAGGATCTTATTCAGATTCAATGGAGAAATTAAAACCTTTACAGAAAAACAAAAGTTAAGAGAATACAGTACCACAAAACCAGCTTTACAGCAAAGGATAAAGGAACTTCTCTAGGCAGGAAACACAAGAGCAGGAAAAGACCTACAAAAACAGTCCAAAGCAATCAAGAGGGCTTCCCCTCAGAAACTAATAAAAAAAAATTTTTTTTAAATAAAAAAGAGGGCTTCCCTGGTGGCACAGTGGTTGAGAGTCCGCCTGCCGCTGCAGGGGACACGGGTTCATGCCCTGGTTCGGGAAGATCCCACATGCCATGGAGTGGCTAGGCCCGTGAGCCATGGCCGCTGAGCCTGCGCGTCTGGAGCCTGTGCTCCACAACGGGAGAGGCCACAACAGTGAGAGGCCTGCGTACCACAAAAAAAAAAAAAAAAAAAAAATCAAGAAAATGGTAATAGGAACATACATATCAATAATTACCTTAAATGTAAATGGATTTAATGCTCCAACAAAAAAACATAGACTGGCTGAATGGATACAAAAACAAGACCTGTATATATGCTGTCTACAAGAGACCCACTTCAGACCTAGGGGCACATACAGACTGAAAGTGAGGGGATGGAAAAAGATATTCCATGTAAATGGAAATCAAAATAAAGCTGGAGTAGCAATACTCATATCAGAAAAAATAGACTTTAAAATAAAGAATATTACAAGGCACAAAGAAGGACACTACATAATGATCAAGGGATTAATCTAAGAAGAAAATATAAGAACTGTAAATATTTATGCACCCAACCTAGGAGCACCTCAATACATAAAGCAAATGCTAACAGCCATAAAAAGGGAAATTGACAGTAACACATTAATAGTAGGAGACTTTAACACCCCAATTTTACCAATGGACAGATCATCCAAAATGAAAATAAATAAGGAAACACAAGCTTTAAAAGACACTTTAAACCAGATACACTTAATTGATATGTATAGGACATTGCATCCAAAAACAACAGAATACACTTTCTTCTCAAGTGCTCATGGAACATTCTCCAGGATAGATCATATCTTGGGTCACAAATCAAGCCATGGTAAATTTAAGAAAATTGAAATCATATCAAGTATCTTTTCCAACCAGAATGCTATAACACTAGATATCAATTACAGGAAAAATCTGTAAAAAATACAAACCCATGGAGGCTAAACAATATGCTACTAAATAACCAAGAGATCACTGAAAAAAATCAAAGAGGAAATCAAAAAATACCTAGAAATAAATGACAATGAAAACACGATGACCCAAAACCTATGGGATGCAGCAAAAGCAGTTCTAAGAGGGAAGTTTATAGCAATGAAATCCTACCTCAAGAAAGAGAAACATCTCAAATAGACAACCTAACCTTAGACCTAAATCAATTAGAGAAAGAAGAACAGAAAAACAAACAAAGAAACAAAAAATACCAAAGTTAGCAGAAGGAAAGAAATCATAAAGATCAGATCAGAAATAAATGGAAAAGAAGTGAAGGATTGATAGCAAAGATCAATAAAACTAAAAGCTGGTTCTTTGAGAAGATAAACAAAGTTGATAAACCACTAGCCAGACTCATCAAGAAAAAAAGGGAGAAGACTCAAATCAATAGAATTAGAAATGAAAAAGGAGAAGTAACAACTGACATGCAGAAATACAAAGGATCACGAGAGATTACAACAAGCAACTATACGCCAGTCAAATGGACAACCTGGAAGAAATGGACAAATTCTTAGAAAAGCACAATCTTCCAGGACTGAACCAGGAAGAAAGAGAAAATATATACAGACTAATCACAAGCACTGAAATTGAAACTGTGATTTTAAAACTTCCAACAAACAAAAGCCCAGGACCAGATGGCTTCACAGGCGAATTCTATCAAACATTTAGAGACGAGGTAACACCTATCCTTCTCAAACTCTTCCAAAATATAGCAGAGGGAGGAACACTCCCAAACTCATTCTGCGAAGTCACCATCACCCTGATACCCAAACCAGACAAAGATGTCACAAAAAAAGAAAACTACAGGCCAATATCACTGATGAACATAGAGGCAAAAATCTTCCACAAGATACTAGCAAACAGAATCCAACAGCACATTAAGAGGATCATACACCACGATCGAGTGGGGTTTATCCCAGGAATGCAAGGATTCTTCACTATATGCAAATCAATCACTGTGATAAACCATATTAACAAGTTGAAGGGAAAAAACCATATGATCATCTCAATAGATGCAGAAAAAGCTTTCAACAAAATTCAACACCCATTTATGATTAAAAAAACTCTCCAGAAAGTAGGCACAGAGGGAATGTACCTCAACATAATAAAGGCCATATATGACAAACCCACAGCCAACATCGTTCTCAATGGTGAAAACCTGAAATCATTTCCACTAAGATCAGGAACAAGACAAGGTTGTCCACTCTCACCACTGTTGTTCAACATAGTTTTGGACGTTTTAGCCACAGCAGTCAGAGAGGAAGAAGAAACAAAAGGAATCCAAATTGGAAAAGAAGAGGTAAAACTGTCACTGTTGGCAGATGACGTGATACTATACATAGAGAATCCTAAAGATGCTACCAGAAAACTACTAGAGCTAATCAATGAATTTGGTAAAGTAGCAGGATACAAAATTAATGCACAGAAATCTCTTGCATTCCTATACACTGATGTTTAAAAATCTGACAGAGAAATTAAGGAAACACTCCCATTTACCACTGCAACAAAAAGAATAAAATACCTAGGAATAAACCTACCTAAGCAGACAAAATACCTGTAAGGAGAAAACTATAAGACACTGATGAAAGAAATTAAAGATGTTACAAACAGATGGAGAGATATACCATGTTCTTGGATTGGAAGAATCAACATTGTGAAAATGACTATACTACCCAGAGCAATCTAAAAATTCAATGCAATCCCTATCAAACTACCAAGGGCATTTTCACAGAAGTAGAACAATCAATTTCACAATTCATATGGAAACACAAAAGACCCCGAATAGTGAAAGCAATCTTGAGAAAGAAAAACGGAGTTGGAGGAATCAGTCTCCCTTACTTCAGACTATACTACAAAGTTACAGTAATCAAGATAGTATGGTACTGGCACTAAAACAGAAATATAGATCAATGGAACAGGATAGAAAGCCCAGAGATAAACCCACACACATATGGTCACCTTATTTTTGATAAAGGAGGCAAGAAGATACAATGGAGAAAAGACAGTCTCTTCAATAACTGGTGCTGAGAAGACTGGACTGCTACATGTAAAAGAATGAAATTAGAACACTCCCTAACACCATACACAAAAATAAACTCAAAATGGATTAAAGACCTAAATGTAAGGCCAAACACTATAAAACTCTTAGAGGAAAACATAGGCAGAACACTCCATGACATAAATCACAGCAAAATTCTTTTTGACCCACCTCCTAAAGAAATGGAAATAAAAACTAAAATAAACAAATGGTACCTAATGAAACTTAAAAGCTTTTGCACAACAAAGGAAACCATAAACAAGATGAAAAGACAGCCCTCAGAATGGGAGAAGATCCTTGCAAAGGAAACAACTGACAAAGGATTAATCTCCAAAATATGCAAACAGGTCATGCAGCTCAATATCAAAAAAACAAACAAACAATTCCAAACATGGGCAGAAGACCTAAATAGACATTTCTCCAAAAAAGATATACAGATTGCCAACAAACACATGAAAGAATGCTCAACATCACTAATCATTAGAAAAATGCAAATCAAAACTACAATGAGATATCATCTCACACCGGTCAGAATGGCCATCATCAAAAAATCTGCAAACAATAAATGCTGGAGAGGGTGTGGAGAAAAGGGAACCCTCTTGCACTGTTGGTAGGAATGTAAATTGATGCAGCCACTATGGAGAACAGTATGGAGTTTCCTTAAAACACTAAAAATAGAACTACCATACAACCCAGCAATCCCACTACTAGGCATGTACCCTGAGAAAACCATAATTCAAAAAGAGTCATGTACCACAATGTTCATTGAAGCTCTATTTACAATAGCCAGGACATAGAAGCAACCTAAGTGTCCATCGACAGACGAATGGATAAAGAAGAGGTGGCACATATATACAATGGAATATTACTCAGCCATAAAAAGAAATGAAATTGAGTTATTTGTTGTGAGGTGGATGGACCTAGAGTCTCTCATACAGAGTGAAGTAAGTCAGAAAGGGAAAACCAAATAGTATGCTAACACATATATATGGAATCTTAAAAAAAAAAAAAAGGATTCTGAAGAACCTAGTGGGGGCAGGACAGGAATAAAGACACAGACGTAGAAAATGGACTTGAGGATATGGGGAGGGGGAAGGGTAAACTGGGATGAAGTGAGAGAGTGGCATGGACATATATACACTACCAAATGTAAAATAGATAACTAGTGGGAAGCAGCCACATAGCACAGGGAGATCAGCTCGGTGCTTTGTGACCACCTAGAGGGGTGGGATAGGGAGGGTGGGAGGGAGACGCAAGAGGGAGGAGATATGGGGATATATGTATACATATAGCTTATTCAGTTTGTTATACAAAAGAAACTAACACAACATTGTAAAGCAATTATACTCCAATAAAGATGTTTAAAAAAGAATTCTTTGGGGATAATTAGCCATCTGGGGAAAAATATAAATTCCTTCCTTAGTACTTATACCAATATAGATTTTATATGGAAGAAAGGATTAAATATAAAAATAATAACAACATTAAATAAATAAAAAATGTATAATATATTTTTAAATAAATAAATCCAGAAGAGGAAAACAAACAAGAGTTTTACTTTTTTTTTTTCTTTGGCTGCTCCTCGTGGCTTGCAGGGTCTCAGTTCCGCTACCTTGGATTGAACCTGGGCCCTCACCCAGGCCCTCAGCAGTGAAAGCACAGAATCCTAACCACTGGACCACCAAAGTTTGGAGTCCTAACCACTGGACTGCCAGGCAATTCCCAAGAGTTTTATGTTGTAATCTTAGAGTATGAAAGGCTTTTTCCTAGCATGATTTAAAACACACACATACACACACAGAAGCTGTAAAAAAAATTAATAAATCTGACTACAAATAAATGAATGAAAAGCAAATAAGTCAAAAGATGATCTGGGGAAAAATTCTTGCATAACTGAAAAAGACTAATTTTCTTTATATTTAAAAAGTTCTTGGATAAACAACAAAGTCCTACTGTATAGCACAGGGAACTATATCTAATCTCTTGGGATAAAGCATAATGGAAAATATTTTTTAAAGAATGTATATATGTGTAAAACTGAGTCACTTTGCTGTACAGCAGAGATTGGCACAACGTTGTAAATCAACTATACTTCAGTTTTTTAAAAAAGTTCTTATAGGGACTTCCCTGGTGGTCCAGTGGTTAAGACTCTGCCCTTCCAATTCAGGGGGCACGGATTCAATCTCTGGTCAGGGAACTAAGATCCCACATGAGGCGCCCCCGAAAATAAATAAATAAATAAATAAATAAAAAGGAAAAAAAAAGTTCTTATGAGTCAGTAAGGAAAAAACTCAAAGTGAAGAAGGCAAACTATGCAAACTGACCCTCCACAGAAAAAGAAATATGCAGGGTTGGTCAAATGTGATAACAGCGCTCAACTTTACCCATATTTAAAGTGATGTTCACCAAAATAACAAAGTATTATATTTCACCTAACAGAAAGCAAATTTTTAAGTTTTATGATGCACACTATCAGTGAGGATGCAAGGAAATTGGCACTCTCAAAATCTGTAGGAGTGAATTTGCTGAGAGCTATTAAATTGCAAAACTCAAATGGTCTTTGATTCAGCAACACCACTTCTAGGAATTTGTCCTAGAGACATGTCCACACATATAAGCAAAATGGATGTTCTCTACATCATGTTTATTATAGCAAAAGGCTAGAAAACTATACACATGTCCATTGATGAGGGAATGTTTAAATAAATCATGGTACATTCATATGGTGGAATACTATACAACAATGGAAAAGGTGAATATAGGGATCAACTAGTCCTAGCACACCATGCAGGGTAAATCAGTACAGAGACACCAAAAGGCAATTTGGCAATATCTGTTCTAATTGAAAATGTTTACATAAATGTCCCCAGCAGAAGCAGCCTGGCTTAAGCAATGCTATGCAGCACTCAGAGAGAAGGAGTCTAAGGCACATTATTGAGTGAAAAGAACAAGTGACCAAATGTGTGTGTATGTGTATTTATATTAAACTGTAATAACTTAATCTTATGCAGGATGTTTCATTTTGTGCAAAAAAAAAACCTATTCTCATTATTGACTTTGCAATTCAAATTTAATTTTCCAAAACTTAAAAAAAAAAAAGAAAGTATCTTGAAGTTATATTGTCAATGTTCATGCCTGAATGCTCTGTATATACTCTCGGTTGTAGAGAGACGAGACAGAATGAATGAGTAAGGTGAGAGAGACTGTGAACAGATAAATGTAGTGATAGACTGAACAACGTCTGGAAGGACACAGGAAACCATTGAAGGAAGGGATGGGATTGGGACGCTGGCATATGACAGAGGCTTATGTGAGGTGATGGATGTGTTAACTACCCTTATTGTAATCATTTTGCAATATATACATATATCAAATCATCATGTACACCTTAAACTTACATAATGCTATACGTCAATTATATCTCAGTAAAGCTGATGGGGGGAGTTGATGGGAGGTTTATATCCATTGTAAAGCCCTCCGTGCTATTTGGATTTTAACCAAGTGCGTAATTTTTTTTGAAATTGGGAGAAGCACAAAAACATTTTTCCACCTCACAGAACTGCTGTGCTGAGCAAAGCCTTGCAGTTGAGGACACAACTTCCAAAACGTTTGTCCAGCCCAGTACTTCCTCTTCATCCTTCAGTCCTTGGCCCAGAATCTACCCCTGGACCCCCAGACTGCAGCTCATCCCCTCCAGTTTGCCCCTGTAGCTGCAAAGAGTTATTTCTAATACTCATATCTGACCTGACCATCCCCTGCTCAAACATCTCCCATGGCTCCCCATTGCCCTCCTACTTTAGTCATGCATCTCCCTTCAAGAAAGAACTTGCTGTACAGCTGCAAGGAGAGCTATTAGCTGATAGCCTCCAGCTATAGGGTCTCTGGCCTCTGCTGTAGCATTCAAGCCAAGTCCACACTTTCCTGGGCAGCCCACAGCCAATGACTGAGCACGGTGGGCCACTGCTGCCTGACTGTTTCTGCCCAATGTGACACTCCCCTAATGGCAGCATCCCTGCCCATTTTTATCTTTTATCCAATATTGGCTCGCCAAAGTACTTGAACTGACACCTTTGAAAACTCTTAACATGGTATCCAAAGCATTCCAAGAAGGGCTTCCATTACTAGCTCCAGCCATATTGGGGGCCCCTCTGTTCCTCACACTGTATATTTCACAAGGATCCAGCCACCTTTACTTCCTCCCAAACATTCCAGGTTCACTTCTGCATGCTTCCATCCTGGCCTTTGCACAAGCTATCCCCTGGCTTGGGCACTGTCCACTACACACACCCAGAATGGTGAATTCATATTCACTTTTTTACTAGCAAGCCTCATCTCCTTTCCTCTGTGCCCCAGCCTTGCCCATGTAGGACTCCAATGGGACTAGACACTGAGTTGGGAAAGGGCAGGCGGTGTAGACATATTTACTGAACAAAAAGATGGATGACTTTTTTACCCCCAAAGATCTCTTGTGAATCTGTGGAATAGACTATTAAGTGGGAATTAGAGAAAAGAGCAAAAATTAAGGGAAATGAGGGTCTTTGGGGGAAGACCAAAGGCAGAAAAGCAAGAGAGGGGAAAAGAATTTCATATACTGAACATGTATTGGGTGGCATCTGTTCTACACATATTGTCACAATACTCCAAGTAGCACTGTAGGGGAGAGATTCCCCACCCCACCCCCAATTTATAGAGGAGAAAAATGGTATTCAGATAAGGGAATTGGTTTTATTAAAGTCACATAGCAAGTTGGTGGGGCATTAATGTGAACACTCAGATCTTTCTGTCCCAGAAGACTACAAACTTTCACCTGCTATTCAGACTGGGTATCAGACCCTGCCTCTGGGGTCTGCTCCTATTCCCACTAAGCAATAATGACAGAATCAACAAAAAGATCTTTCCACTATCCCAGCTGGGGAGCAGAGACAATGCAAAGGGTTCAGGAACAGACCATGAGGACCTGCACTCACCATTCAATCTCTTTAGGCTCACGGTCCCTCAGGAGCTCTAGCACCTCCTGCTGGCAGCGCTACTGGTATTCTGGGTACTTTGCAAGGCTGTACAGGACCCAGGAGAGGCCACTGGCTGTGGTGCCATGGCCTGAGGGGCAGCCAGACAGGCTTGGGTCTCCGGGCTACTTCAGCACCAGAGGGTGGACAGCACCATGTTAAGCCCCCCCTCCCCACAAAGACGATGGGAAGGATGGGCAAGATGGGGTGATCCAGGGCCCACCTGCCAAGTCCCTGGGATGAAGAGACCTCTGCCTATTCTGTAGTCCCACACTGGGACCCTCACCTTCAAACATGAAGGTGTCAGCCTCAGGTCAGATGTCCTCATCTGACAGTTCTTTCCCATCTTCATCCTGGAGAGAAAGCAAGATCCTCCAAATCACACCAGTTCTGGGGACACCTGAGCCTAACCTGAGATAGTCCCTGAAGCTCCATCATCCAAGCAGGATTCTTCCCTCTTCATCCCCAGAACCCACCCCACAGGACTCCTCCCTAATCTCCTGCCTCCTGTTTACTCCTTCCAGACAGCCTTCTACACAGTCACATCTAAAACTTCTCTCTGACCTGTCCCTCCCTCCCTCAAGCACCCTCTATGACTCCCTAGCACTCTCTGGATCAAGTCCAAGTTCTTAGACCTGACATTTGAAAACAAGGTCCAGTCTATCTCTGAATTTAGATACCAGAGAAGCCTACCTTGGCCAGCAGGAGCACATCAATGAAGTCCAAAGTCTCGGCCTTAGCCTTGGCCTTGAGGAAGTCTTGGGAACCCTGACTAATGAGGGTGAATGCCGCTCCCTGATGACAGCCTCTGTGAAGTCGTTCACCAGGTCGCAGGCCCTATGGAAGTGCTGTCCGTCGCGGGTGAGGTAGTACAGGAGGTCCATGTGCAGGAAGATCTACTCGGTCCGTTTCATCACAAGGGCACTGAGCTCCAAGACAGCAACGATATATTTGCTGGCCTTCCTACAGGGTCAGGCCAGAGAGAGCCTTAAGAAGCAGTATTGTATATCTGTGGGCCACCTGTTCTTAGAGACTGTTTCCTGATAGGAAGTCTTGGGAACCCTGATAGGAGGAAGCTCCTGGTTTCTAGGCTTCACATATTTTAAGCTGTTGCCTCCCTTCATGATCTCATACCGCAGGAGCACTTCCAGTCAGTAACCCAGGACCACATCCCATCCAGAAAAGAGCGCCCTTCAATCATGTTTCTCTCTCTGCCTCCCATCTCTGTGAACTGCCTCATGTCCTAGATCTCAGAGCAGAGCTTGGGAATCATGCTCATCTCTCCGCTCTCCTACACAACATCTAGACCTGCCATTCTTTCTCAGTTTCCCCCAAATCTGCCACATTTTCTCCACCAAGCTCAAGTTTCCTCCTCTCTGGTCTTCTCACGTCCCGTGTCTACACAACAATAAGTCTTCTCTCAAGTCAGATGTTCAAGCTCAGCTTTGACCACAACTCTCATCTGGTCAAAGACCTTCTGTGGCTTCCTGGAAACATCAGGATAAAGTCCATATCCACTTCGTCTGACTTCAGAATGTCCTTAAGATATAACTCTGCCCACTCCTCCAACCTCATACCCAAGGCGTCTCCACACTTTTACACATGTTCTGCTCATCCTAGCCTCCTGGCCTTTATCAAACAGTTCTACCTACCTGAAAGGATAGCTCCTTTTCTTTCCCTTTCCCTGTCCTTCAATGTCCAGCTCTGACCCATCTCCTCCAGGAAGGCCCTTCTGATTGCCCTGGTCAGTCCTCCCTCTCCTATCTACTCCCTTGGGTCTATGGCTCATGTTCCCAGGCCCTGGGCTGAGACTTACACCTGGCAATTGCTGTCAAAACTGAAGACACATTTCTGCAGACTGTCCAGGGTCCTGAGGCTGATGTGTTCAAACATGTCCAGATGAGTGCTGCCCTCTGAAGTCAGGCACTGCCACTTGGCCTGGACAGAGAAGAGGGCAGAGCTGGGGCTGAGACTTCCCCCTCCTGAGCCCCTCCCCAATCTCAACCACCTGGATGGACTCCCCCAGACCTGGCCTCTTGGTCCTCTGCCCCAAGCACCTATCTCCAGGGAAGACAAGGCTTGAGTGGGAGTGGAAGCTGTTACTATCAAGACATGAAGACCCCACAGCTGGTAGTCAGGAGACCTGGTTTCAAGGTCCAGCTCTGCCTCTTATGTTCTGCGTGCCCTTGGTCAACTCATTGCTTTCCATTTGGCTTTTCCACTGTCAAATTTTAGTAGCAGTGAAGATGACCTGCTTTGGTGTTGGACAAACCAAGTTAGAATTCCTGCTCCACCACGCAAACTCACTTACTAATGAGCAATCTTGGGCAAGTTCCCTAACCTCTCTGACCTTCCATTTCATCATCCTTAATATGGCAATGACAATCATCTCTACCTCATAGGATTGTGAAAATAAATTAGACAACACATGCCATGGACTTGGCCCACTATTTCTGATATACAGTAAGTGTTAAATAATTGTTAACTACCATCATCATCTTCATCATTATCATAGTGGTAGACAATTGCAAAAGTGTCCCCATTTCTTTATCCCTCCCTTTACCCTCACTCTTTGCTGTGAGATTTTTCAGCTCTTCCATTAGGAGGTGGAACCTGTTTCTCTTGAATCTGAGCTGAGCTGGGACTTGCTTTGGTCAACAGGAGGTGGAAACTATCGTGTGCTAGTTCTGACACCAGGCTTCAAGAGGTACTGCATGTTTCTGCTCATTCTCTTGGAGCCCAGCCTCCACCATGCAGTCAAGCCCAGGCTAGCCTACTGGAAGATGAGAGACAAATACAGGAGTCCATTATCCCACCAAGGCAATCCTAAACCAGCTGACAGCTAGCCGAGCCCCAAACATGTGCCAAAGCTGAACCTGGATCAGCAGAGCTGTCTACGGAACCTACCCATGACCACGAACACATGAATAATTCCAGTTAGGATGAGAAGAATGACTCAACTGACCCATCATCTCATGAACATAATAAACACTAGTTTTTTTGAGTCCATGAGTTTTAAGGTGGTACCTAATGCAGAAAGAACTACTATGCAATCTTCATCATTTCTGTCCTGAATTTACAGAGCTTCCATGAAGCAGACTAGGAACTAAAGCCTTCTGAGCACCTACTCTGTGCCAGGAACATGATTGCACTACATCTTCTTGATCACTCTTTAAGAAGGGATTATTTTCCTGATTTTACAGATGAGGAAACTGAGGCTTGGAGAGGAAAATCAGTGACCCCCAAAGCCATCCAGCAGAGCCAGGATTCCAGACCATATGTGTGTAAGCCCACTCCCCCTTTCCTAAGGCTCCAGCTGGGACCCAGAGTTCAAGAAACTCACATGCATGATGTCTGCACTCTTGGTGAAAATTTTCATATACAGCTTCAAAATCTCGAAGTGGAAGGCAGGTGTCAGCAGGCGTCGATGGTGGCTCCACTTTTCACCAGCACTCAGCAGGAGCCCATCCCCTAGCAGAGGCAGCCATGAGGAGTGGGCAAGGGCAGCACCTTCCCCTGGTTCCCCAAGGTTGTCCTCACCCCCTTCACTCACAGTTACTCACCCAGCCAGGGATTCAGGAAGATATAGAAAAACATATCCTTGGGTATGATGGTGGCTGACATGAGAGATAGAACATGGAGAGGGGGAGGGAAAGACTTTTGGTGGGGGCTGGAGGCTCCCAGGGAGGGGTCTACATTTCTCCTCCAAGCCCAGTATAGCTTGGAATGGGACAATGAGCAGAGGAACAGGGAGGAAGGGGGTGGTGGGGGGACCAGACAAGGCTGTAGCACAGAGTAGAGCAAAGGCAGACCCCAAAGACACAACCCTATATGCTTAGACACACCCCAACATGACACAACATGTCCCAGCATGCCTTGACATGGCTCCTACATGTCTAACATGTGCTAAACACCCAAGCACAGCCCAGCACTCTACAAAATGCCTTTACAGGGACCAAGGCCTCAGCACTCTCTGACATCTCCTGGAACATCCAACATGGTAGATCAACAGTGTTGAGTTTCCACCATTCAAAACTGAAAAAGTCTTTGGCAACCAGAGAGAGCCAGGGACCTGCCTAGAGTTACCCAGCAGGTCTCTGTCGATACTGCCCATTCCCCTGCTCAACCTGGTCTGTCCAGGAGTGGGAAGGGCTGGGAGCAGGGGAGGGGGGAGAAGCTGGGGTGGGGGGCTCCTGGGAGAGATATCTGTGGCCTGGAGCAGGGGGGCAGTGAAGGTAGGGTGGACAAGCCGCAGGATGGGATAGAAAGGCCCCATCCACCAAGGGTGGACATCGCGGAAGTAGTGGCCCAGATCTTCCACCAGCCGCATGCCCTCCTCATTGCTCTTCACCTGGGAATGGATGGGAATAAGGCCAGGCCTGGCAAGGGGCCTCAGAAGCTGCAACTTCTCACTACATCCCCCTACCCACCACAACCACTCACCCCCTTCTCCCCTTCTACCCGGATTATTGATCTATACTTCTCTCCATCTCACTAAGTCAGCTTCTCTCTGTTGGCTTCTCTTTTTTTTTTTTTCATGTCTCTCTATGAGCCTCTCTCTGTTCCCTTACTCTCTTCATCCCTGTGTTTTGACAGAAAGAGAGAGAGGAGGGCTGGGGGAGAGAGAGAAAGAGGGTGGGGGAAAGAGATGGGGAGAGATAATGGATGGACGGATAATAGATAGATAGATAGATGATAGATAGATAGATAGATAGATAGATGATAGATAGATAGATAGATGATAGATAATAGATGAATGGATGGATGGTAGAGAAATGATTAGATGATGGGTGGATAGA